>NC_090815.1:20137074-20811196 GCF_000390325.3 Nicotiana tomentosiformis | reverse complement strand
CTCAAAAATTTTGCAATCTGAAACACAAAATACACATTACACAAACAGTCCAAACTCCAAAGTGTGAAAGTACACCCCTTACCCCCCCACCCCCACAATAATCCAACAGTGAATTTTCATGATGACTGTGTTCCCAATATTTATTTATTTTTACTCTGTATTAAGGCTCAACTAATTTAATTCGCAGCCGGAAATTTTATATCATGGATTAAAACGCTTATTAAAAAAGACTCTTTGATTAGGATTGAAAGAGCGCCGGTAAGACTTTCGGATTAAGATTGAAAGAGTTTTAATCACTCGGCCTCTGCTTGTTGGTGTGTTGTCAATATTTTGTTTGAAAGTGATAATGCATATAGGGGCGGAGCTTTTAATGGAATAGAGGTTCGGTCAAACCTTGTATTGAATGTGAGGCTGCACGTTTAACATTTTTTCGTGGAGTTCAAAGAATATTAATTTAACAAGTATTAATCTCTTCCTATCAAATTTTTTTTTAGGTAATTATGTACGGTCAAAATCGATTCTCGGTCATAAAGACTGACCAAAACGATGACGTCTCGATCAAAGGGTATCCACATAACCAGTTCGGATGAATTTCGAGGTAAGAGCGTCGAGTTTCGAGCTATAAGACCGATCGACGGCAAAACTCGGTATTATTATCGAGCCTGTATCCGAATCGAACTACGAAGCAACTCCGACCGGTACAGGCCCCGAATATCGATGCCCCAAGGCAGAACGGGCTCGAACCAAGACCAGGGGTTCGACCTAACACCAAGCCTGAGCCAGCACCGAGCTCGCCGACAAAAGCCATTATAACCGCACCGAGAGAGAGAATCTTGGCAGGAATCAAGGAAGAGACAAACCACCATGGGTCCTCCACTATATGTATTATTTTATTATGTTGTTATAGATAAAATATAAAAAGGGACATAGATTGCAATAGAATCATCCTCCCATTAAGAGTTCATGTTGCTCATTGAGCCTTCCTATTGATTATTCCCATTCTATAACAAAATACTGGTATTGTCATTTTTTATCATAAGGAATTTACGTATCATTAGAACCCCACCTAAATTCAACGTTTCTCAATTTTCGGATAAACAATAATAATCTATGAATATTATCATAACAATCAAAAGTTTTACACCCTAATAAGCATGGACTAGGAAGTTCCGAGTACACCAAGACCTCAAGAAACATAGCTAAATATACATAAACTAGTTACAAAATATCTGCTAAACAAAACTAACTACACAATTTACTATTCAAAACTTTGCACTTCTTTGCTCTCCTCGTACGCTTGTTAATCTTTTCTTTGAGTTGTTTCTCTATTTGACCAATACAAAATTCTATATTTAAACTAACTTGTCGGAATATTCTTCGGTTCCTAGCTTGCCACGTGTGATAAACCAAAGCACTGTTGCTCTAAACTGCCTCCAATCCTATCAAATTTGTTTGGTCATCATTTCTTGTTAGACTAAACACGTTTCCTTCTAGATATGTGGCATATTATATGCTCCACTAAGTAGTAAGTACAAAACAAATGGTGTACTTTGATACTGTGAAGATACTTTTGATACTTCCATAATTAATTTGGGTCAAAAAGATTCAGCGTTTTGAAATTTATAATGTGCGTTAAAAGTTTTTTCTTTTTTTTTTCCTCAAATGTAATATCCAGTCAAATTATTTCAAAACCAATTGAATAAAGAAAATTATTAATGACAGTGATAGAAATATCAGGATGATGAATAAAGTTGGTTTGGTGAAAAAATATATAGTTGTATAAAATAACACTAGAACGTATCAAATTACAATATATGATTTTCATATAATTAAAAATGAGGAAATTATAAAAATCAAATAAGGTTCCCGTGGGCCGGAACCGACACGTTCTGGACTTTCTTACACGGCTCGCCCACCTCCAGCCTACAAGTTAGGTCGTTGACCCATTTGAAAATACTTTTTTGACATTAAAAAAGAAGTATTATTTGGTGTCCTAACTCCTGATATCTTATAAATTAATCAATTATAGTATGAAATTTTAAAATTTATCTCTGTAAACTAAATAAAAATGAAAACTATAGAATAAATTGAAATACCAATTATTAAGAATTTTGGCTTAACAAAGAGCAGAATCTGCCACTTTTAAGTAGCGATTACTTTAAGGGGGTCGTTTGATACAATGGTGGGACAAACAAGGATATCCCATAGAATTAACTATTTTACCTTCAATATGAGATAGCTAATCTTATCATTTTAAAGTAAAATTTATCTCGGGATTGGTTAATAATACATATAACCAAACATTAAATAAATAAAATTTCTCCTAATTCATCTCTCAAGTGGAAAGCACGCTTCCTAAAGCAGTAAGGCTAAAGGCAAAGTGTTTGCCGTGAGTGCTCTATTGTCGAAAAGTCAAACGTAAAAGTATTTTTTTATGGGATACAATTTTTTTGTTACCTCTACTTTTAACTTGAATTATATATATCCAAAAAAGTTTACTAGTATCATTTCCACTTAATCGATCATTCTATAAACTGTTTATATAAAGCAGATATGTAATGTTTTGTAGGAATCTACTTCCTTAATCTTAATGGAGTCACGATGTACTTATTATCTTGTTTTCAAAATTAAATATTCATCTTAAGCTAATATATTTTCCTGTTTTAGACAAGGTTTAAACAAACCCGAAGCCACGCAATAAAACTTGTATTTTCAATATTAATTAACAGATTTTCCTTGGCTACCTTTTTGGTGATTGTTAAAACTATTTATGTAAAAAGGTAATGCTTATTTTATTCCCCCCCCCCCCCCCCCTTTTTTTTTTGCCTGTTTATGTGATAAGTGTCACTAGTTCCGTCTTCACAAAGATCAAGATGAAAGAGCTCTATTCATGTACAATGCTTACATATATCGAATAAATATAGTTAAGTGATAAAAAATGTATATAAAACACAAATTTCATGCATTCATTAGTTTGGTATATAACACAAACACCATGTGTGAGGAAGTTTCCCCACTCTGTCATTTGCCCACTTGTTGCAGAAAGCTTAGAGGGAGGAGGAAAGTAACAACTGCTAATAGTAATAACCAAAGGGTAAAAGGAACATGAAACGAAATACTTGCTAAATTGAATTATGTACAGAGAATGTCTTCCATTGTCAGCAGCTCTGTGGTGCTTTACATTTTTAGAAGGATCAACGATGACATTCACATCCAATCGCTTTCCAAACGAACCTGAGGCCCTTTCCAGAAATCTAACCTCACAATCAACTATGCACAATAAAGAATGTAAAATATGAACAACTTTCTTGAAAGAAAACTTTTAAGACCCAGAAATTCATAACATTCCTAGTGTCTTTAGAGAAGAAATCAAACAAGATCTGAAGGATCTAACTCTCTTGTGGGGTTTTCTGAGGGCCTTCTATAAATACCATCAAAAGGAAGGTTGAAGTCTCCAACCGAATCATCCATGAAGAAGGTATTGGCCAACCTATTAGAGTTCTTCAAGTTAACGTGCTCGTGCTCATCTAGACTTCTATCAGAGAAATTATCATAATAATCGTGACGATTGCTATTGAAATTTGGAGGTTCAAGAAAGCTTGTCTGGGGATCTGCAACTTGTAGTCGAGTTCTATCCCACCACTGGCTCCTGATAGATTGCGCCATGCTACTTGAATCATCGTGATGTAGGATGCTCTCCCTTAAAACAGGAGCAGATGTGGTAGCTTCGAGATGACTTTGAGATCGGTCCTCAAATAGGTGCTCCCAGTTGTTATCAACTGTATCCTTGATTTGCACAAAATGAGATGGCATCCAAGGATCTTTAAGGCGTTCATTATCACTATGAGATGGCCTGGATTCAATGCCTCTTGAATCACTACTCGTATTGTGAGGATGCGAGGTATAATACCAATCAATAATGTACCTCTGTCCACCATCTATTAACCACATTGAGCCAAATCCAGCTCCCAAGTTGTTGAGAGGCACTTCCCTGGAGAACAAGTTATTTCTGTCACTTGAACCTCTAAAGTTGGGATTCCAGTGCTGTAACTCTGAAGGTCGATATACAGGTCCTATATCCTGCACCTGCAGCTTTTGCTCTCTGAACGTTTTGAGCGTTGATAGGAACTGTTTTCCTTGATCATCAGGTTCCCAGGAAGGGTAGCTATTTAGAAAGCTGCAATTGTTTGACATGTACTGTTTTTCAAAAGCGTCTTAAATCCAAAAATAATCCTAAAACAGGCTGCAAGTAGTCATTAGACCAACCTCAGAAATGATTTCTCCATTTTCCCTTGAGAACTTCTCTGCACGCGGGCGGAATTATATGGCGCTCCATATTTGCTATTGCCATGATTCTGAAAATCAAACACGCTGAAGCTGCAAAGAAAGACATTATATCAGTGCTTAACAATTGAAATGTGCATGCTCCAACAGTGGGAGCCACCAAAATATGAATGCATAAGAAAGTAAGCTGGTAAAATTACTAACCTGCACACATGGCCAACACCCTCAACATGAACAGTGAAGTCCACAATGAAATGCAAAATGTCATCTACCCTCTGACAAAAACTATCCAACTATTAGGGACCATCATCTCAAGGATTCTCAAGATAGGTAGGTAAGGAAATTATCCTTAAAAAACGAAGATCACCTTTGGCACAACAAATAGCAATAGATATGGCGTAAGAAAAATTGAGGCCATCTCCTCAAGTAACATCATTCCAGTATACTGCACAATAAGTTAATAAGAAGTCAGTAACAATCTCACACAGTAAAAAGTACTAAACAATCTATCCGTCGACAGTCAAACTCTTGCATAACCTGGTTATACATCAATGAAATTCTCTAAATGATACAAAAGGTACATTCTGGAGAAGAATATGACTTCAAATAAAGGAATCAAAAGCCTACCACTGGAGCTACTTAACTTCTTTTTTTTGTTGTTGATAAATTACAATAATTTAAAAAGGTTAAAATATGGAAGGCTACACAGAAGAGTCAAACTTCGAATCTAATATATATAAACCAAACCCACCCTCAAGCCTGGAACATGAAAAGGACTAAAAGGGTAAATCACCAAAAAGTGAAATTATGAAAGATCATGATAATGGTCTGTCTAGTCTGAATTTACAGTGTATGATTAAGTTCTATTGAAGCAACATTTAGTTATTAACTCTAAAAAGGATTGTTTAAAGAGCCAATGTGGTAATGATTTGCTTTATTTCATAAAAAATAAATGATTTTCTTGAAAAAACTAATAATACGCTCTTAATGAAATCATTAAATCTAGACATTGAGTTACTACAATGAAGTGTCCCTTCTCACATTTATCTGCTTATAAGTATCCGTAGGGCAAAAGCACCTGAAATAAAGTTTCAAACTCAATTCGTGCAGCCTCAGTATTTTCTTTCCCTCGCCATCTCTTTGGCATATAGTGTGTATGTTGGACAACAAGTGACATCGCTCCCTGTGGGTCAAGGACAAGAAGCTCATCTGTTATTGCAGCCCTGCTTATAGCTGTTATAGTTCCAAATACAGCAGCATACCAGAATAAGTTGCGACCAAATATCTGCAACATTTGAAGCAAAAGAAAATGCAGCATCAGATAGTGCGAATAGCATAAATGAGCAACTCTGCAAATAAATATTTGTTGGTTGTGGAAGTTTAAGTATTTTACATGGCCTTCCAGCAGAGATTCTTCTAGAAAAGCAATGATAATAAGAACAGCAGCAAATCCACCGGAAACAAAAGAAATGAACTTTGCGACGATAGATATAATAGGCGATGGGAATTGCTTTAGATAATCAGAAGCATGTATGACACTGCTGGTGATGCGATGCTTAAACAAATGATCAACCTGAAAACAAAGAAGACGTGCACAAGTATAAAAGTAAAAGCCATAACAGAATTCAAGTATGCGGATGGAAAGTACCAAACAATTTGTGGAGCAAAAGAGCTAATAAAAACCATAGCTCACATTCTCACTAGAATGTTAGCTCACAATATAGACACACGCACAAAACCAATCAATTGCACCTCAAACCCAAACTAGTTGGGGTTGGATGCATGAATCTGTTGTAGTCATTCCACTTAACCCATTTCATTTGGCTCAGTCTGTCTGTTACATAAATATGTTACAGAAAGTCTATCGTGCAATAGAGGGACTATGGAAAATATAGAAGTAATATACAGCTGAAAGGCGATAAGCTTGACGAGTTATAGTGACATTACCCTATACCCATACAAGTAACCTGAAAGCAAGAGAGTAAACGCAGTATGCTAAACGCATTTGCCCTTCCCAAGTCCCCATTCCCATCCCTCACCCCCCAAAAACAATAATACTCCTCTGTATATGTGGCACATTTTCCTTTTTACTTTGTCCCATCCTTTGCCCTTCCCAAGTCCCATTCCCACCCCTCACCTCCAAAAAGAAATAATACTCCTCTGTCCCATTTATGTGGCACATTTTCCTTTTTTACTTTGTCCCAAAAAAAATGATCCTTTCCTATATTTAGAAACAACTCCACTTTAAACTTCCTATTTTACCTTAATGAAATGATTTATAGCCCCACAAATGACTGTGATTTGTTTTAGGCCACAAGTTTCAAAAGTCTTTCTTTCTTTCTTAAAACTCCGTGCCCGGTCAAACACCGTCACATAAAATGGAGTAATAACCAAAGAAATGGGACCAAAAGAGAGATCCAAAATGACAAGTTCCATGTTTCTCAACCTATCAAGCTCATACCAGAGAAATGATACCTCGTTGAATTCCCTAAACATCCACTTGGCAAGATTTGACCATCTGCGAGACGATGCCGTACTTGGATGGTTGTAAAACTGTTCAGCATGCCTCAAGAAGAGATACACCAGCATGAATATGACGAGAAACGGAGATAGGAGAAGCATTAAAACTCCAACAATCATAAGCCTTTTCTTTAATGTTTTAGGATCAGAAATGAATTCCCTCCTTATACAAAAGTTTCTGCAGGAAAAAAAAACCCAGTTAAATTGTAGGAGTGGAGAACAAATTAGTAAGGGCATATGGAAGAAAACAAACTTCATTTACTTAAATTAGAAAGCACTACATGGCAATTTGACCGCAAGGTAGGGCATACTGTCAAATACCTGTCAAACATGCTCTGCAGTATGCACCAATTTAAGGTCCATTCAAGGGTTTTTGTCAGTATTAGACGACTACGCACTCCATTGGGGCCACATTTGATAGTTGGACCAGCGCCAGGTACCCAGTGAGAAATAGGAAAAGCAAGGAGCCCTTTGTTAAGCATTCCTATCAAATAATTTTCCTTCCGCATTAATCGCATAACCACATCATGAATAGAAAGATTCTTGACTACACAGAGTTGTTGCAATTCTTGTAACTGAACAACCCTTTCAAGAATAGATGCCCATGGAATGGTTTGTATCTCATTGTCTGTCACATGAAGACTGCACAAAAGCATAACACCATTGTGATTAGCTAGAGGAATGAAAGACTCCAAGACTCTCATAGTGATGAAAGAAGTATTGGCAGGCAATGATAACATGCAATATAAAAATTAAAAAAAAACAATCAGTACATCTTGAGTTTCCATTAATTATAACTAAAGCAAGAAAAAGAAATGAATGATATGTCAGAATATTTGACTTCCAGAAAATCTTTTAATATATTTCAGCGCACCTTCTGTAATAGAACTGACGGATTGCCAGGGTTTCTTTTAGCTGTGCAAAAAACCTCAAGAAGCAAAATATCCAGTAGACAGAAAATATCCCCAGGTAACCTAAAACAATGGCTTTGAAGAGCGTAAGAGGCTTCAATGGGTGCAGATGAAGAGCTTCATTGGCCAGATTACATTGCTTGATTCCAGATTCCACAGCATCCATTCCACATTTTGCGTTGCGGAGCCCATTCCAATCAACATACAACAGAAAAAACCCAGAAAAGCATATGGTGAAAGCTAGGCTCAGAAGTTCAAATATCCACTTTATAATAATGCACCATAATCCTTTCTCACAATAATAGTTGTAGAGCCTCTCAAAGAACAGGTCCAGATCAGCAATTGGCTCAACATTCAAGCTCTCACCATTAAGAAGCCCAGATGGGCTTTCACTACCAGGACTTGGTGCTATGCGATAGTCCGACAGTTCGATTTCAGGAGGCACATCATCAAGCAACCCTGTTCTCAACGATGATTCGCCATGCCATTTCCATTTGAATATGTTAAGGCCACTAGCGCCTTTTTGTCCACTGAACATCATTCATGTACGCTGACCATATGCAAACACAGCCTGACCATTCCCCATGCACCAATTAATTAAAATACTGCACTGAAAAGTAAAGAAAAAAGAAAAAGAAAAAAAAAGTCATTCTTCAGCTGGTCTTCAAAGTATGAACAAGTATGCTCCTACCTCAATGGGGTTCTTCATTGGTTGTTAAATGGTTTTAGGAAGAAGGATAATGAACATGTAGAATCATGCTTTAGCATCCCATAAATGATAAAATCAATCACGGAAGCATAAAATCATCAATGATTGTTTTATCTAAAGTTTTTCCTTTTCTATATATTAGTTAATAATATGTGAGAGTCCGACAGAGCTCCAGTTCTGCTATTAAGTACCGAAGCAAAATGACTACTTAAGCCTTGAGTAGAATGTCTTTTGGTCCTAGTTCTGCAAGACTCAGTTACCAGACAAACTCAAAGCATGTACCAAAGAAGACATGAAAACAAAGGTCACAACTCATAAGATCAGCAGATTCAAAGTTTTGCTAAAAGTTAGTTAAGGAAATTCACTTGCTTGTCACACTTCCAGTTGTAAGCCGCTGGACGTTTTACACTTACCAGTACTCAAGCAGATTTTAGTAATTTTGACAATTTCAAAAAGTTTTCTGCAGATCGGAGCTGGTTCATGGGTCTATGATCCTTTACATATTGAGTTGCATGTCTCCACTCAATGATAGGACAGGAGTAGGTCTTACAGTTCCTTTCCTCCTAGTATTTCAAGGGGAAAATCAATGGTGTTTGACATGCTAAGCGTGTGTTTGGGGTTTGAAGGGGAGGCATTGAATTTTTTGATGATTAAAAGGGAGCGAACCAAAGAGGAAGCATTAAAACTGCAGGACAGGACAAAAATACTAGGAAAAGGAGGAGGGCGGAGTTGAAGAAACATGACTAGTAAGGAGGGCAGACTTTTTCAAATTTCACTAATTGGCTAATTAACTTACAAGTATCAGGAGCAAAGTTTACATGAACCAATAGAATGTGTGCTTCCCGCATTCACAATTTGCAAATATATGCTGAATAGAAACTGAGGCTGATATATTACAACAAACATGTTGTTGCAGGTATCTGATCATGAGCTGATAATGCTCGATTGCAAGGAAACATGTAGAGGTCAATATATTTTAAATTTGATTACATAACTACAGATGCCGAAGAAAGCATAGTGGGACAATTATCATGTTCTTAAAGACCAATTACAAATGGCCACACAAATTGAAATAGTAAAGAAATGAACTTTGCGCCTAACACAACCCCAAAACTAGCTCATGAGGGGAAAACCGGAAGATTGTCGAAGACCGTATAAGGAGACCAAAAACCCCATCCACAATCGATGCAGTACTCTAACACACACCCTCCCCCCTCCCCCAACCGCACACATCTAGAGCGAGGACGATATAACATGGGGGCTCAACATCAAGTAAACCAAGAACTGAGATGCATTTGGCTATGATACCATGTAGAGAAATGAACTTTTGATCTAACTCAATCCCAAAAGCTAGCTCATGAGGGGAGGCTAACCCAAGACCTCATATAATGAGACAAAAGACCCCATCCAAACCCAATGTGAGACCCTAATAGAAGCAAATAAAGGAGGATTTGAGGAGTTGAATTAAGAAGTTTCATAAGAGTGGGAAAAAAAATCGCAAAGATGCTTGATAACTTACATGAATTGGAGTCACCTATCAAAAAGAAAAAAATAAGCTTACATGACTCGGAGAAAAACAAGCTAGCACGGATATTGTTGGAGGAGGACAAGCTACACAAAGAGTAATGAAAAGGACAAGTTGGAGATCTTAGTAGTACAGAAGGTTAGCTGGAGACAAAATCGAGGACAACGTGGTTAAGGAAGAGAAAGGCAATACTAAGATTTATCTACAGAATGGCAAATGTTCATGGAGATAAAACTCTACCGCAGAAGATTGAAAGTCGCGAACTTAAGGGGCAGTAGCAAATCCATGAGGGAGGAGTACAATTTTGTCCACAATTATACACTGAAACACAAGGAAGGAAGCCGGTTTTAATGGAGTGCGATGCGGAGCATCAATTATCCTGCTTTCTCTTTGGTTAATTTTATTGTGTATCATCTACTGCCATAGTTGAACAAGGTTTTCCAAATTAGATAATGTAGCCAGTCAAATACAATAGCCAATGTAGTAGTCAACTGGTCTAAAAAGAAAATTGATGATTCATATAATCAATCCCAACTAATTTCGAATTAAGGCCGTCGTCCATTTATTGATATCTCAATGGTTGACAATATTCCAAAGGCTACAACTTTCTAACTACAAGCTCTGATTATCTCGTATTCATATATCATACATTGTCAATCATGATACACTACAAAATACCCACTAATCCAATTTCAAGAGTCACATATCATATTCACAGTAGATAATTTTACCCATAAAATTGCAAACTATATGACACTACACATGCATTGTCCTGAATCCTACAATAACATCAATAACAAAGCCCAGTTCCAAACAAGTTGGGGTCGGCAATATGAATCCTCTTTGACCATGTTACTTCATATCTTGAATCCTAACCAAAAAAAAAATCACAATACAAGATAGATAATACAAGAGAACAAAGCAATTTACCTACAACTAGATTCACTGTCTCCACCAATACCCAGCTGAAATCCTCAATATACCATAAAGTAAACAACTAGGTGAAGCAATTCTAAGCAATTCCCAAAAAAAAAAAAAACGGT
The DNA here is from genome assembly GCF_000390325.3 of Nicotiana tomentosiformis. Taxonomy (NCBI): domain Eukaryota; kingdom Viridiplantae; phylum Streptophyta; class Magnoliopsida; order Solanales; family Solanaceae; genus Nicotiana; species Nicotiana tomentosiformis. Next base: position 20,800,204 of record NC_090815.1, on the reverse strand, counting down.
GTTCGGACCAGCTTGCCCACTATGTTCCCAAATAAAGGGATTCTAAACAACTAAAAAATCCCAATTGGGAAAGTGGTTTTTTTTTGTGTGTGTGTGATGATTGTACGAACAAGCTTGCCCGTATCCACGGCTAAAATATATGGGCTCACACTGAGGGTATAGGGGATTTTAAACCCCAAAATATTTAGGTTTTTCCCAAAATAAAGTGAAATAAAAACTATAAATTTCCCAAACAACCTCAAAAAGGGTGAGGCAAAAAGATTAGATGCTTAACAGGCGGTGGTGGATGAAGAAGAAGAAAGACGGCCGCCGCCGGTCGCCGCCGATAGAGAGTTTGGGTTGCGTGGAGAATGAAGGGGAGAATTACGTAGCGGGGTTCCGTTTAGTTTTCGTGTGCTATTGTAGATTGTTTTTCTTCTTCTTCTCCAAGTCCAATGCGTTAAAATGAAAAGTTTGCTATTCTCTTTTGATTAAGAGTTTCCTTTGTTTAATTATTAAGGAGACGTGACGATGGCTACTTTGCTTTCTCCTCATCTATTTAGTACTCTCTAAAGGTCTTCTTTTTTCTTTTTCTTTTTAACCTTTGGGCTCAATTGGTACAAGGAATAAAATATAATTAATTTCGAAATAAATTTGAAACTATTTTATCTCACGTTTAGTTAGGATAAAATTGAGGTATTATAATATTATTTTTATTCCTATGGGAGGTGGGACAACAATCCGGAATAACTAATTCGGGGATATTTAATCATGATATAACTTATTTTCCAACCAAACGACCCCTTAATATTCTTTTGGGCGAGTTTGTGTACTTATATGGCCTTTTTTATAATTGAGGTATTCGAGCTAATTTGCATGCAAATTAGTTATACATGTATCGAGTAACTATGTCTACCAAGACTTTGACAAATAAAAATATATCGTTAACATCACATAAGTACATGCGTCGAGCATGTACATCAAATTTATATTTTGTATAACTATTCAATTTTCGATGCCTGCTAATTCGACTAATTCAAATTTAAATCGATTAAAATCTATTAGAGTAGAAACGCGCCCTATTAATAAGGTTTAAGAGTGTTCATTCCCAAAACTAGAACCTTAAACATCTCATTAACGATACAGGGATAAGCTCATATGGAATGTTGCAGTTAAAATGTGACTAAATGGTTTATGATGTCTTAGTAACTAAGGTTGTTAGTACTAACTAGTTTTCCGAATGTTATTCTGAAAATAATTACCATTTTGTTAAAGTTATTTGAGGAATAGAACATACTTAACTAGATAGCATAAGGTCTTTGGATATGAATTCAAATTTGTTGGGTTATTGGACTCTAGTTGACCTAAAAACAACACATAATACTATTTGTGAAATATTATTTTTAACTTTCATCACAAAATGCTTAAAGATAAATTAATATGTTATAGTTTTAACTAGAGGTGTTAATGGTTCGGTTCGTCCGGTTATTTTATAAAATTTGTACTATACAATTTTTCGTTATTCTATTATGTATAATCAAAATTAAACTTTTCAAAATCGTCCTAATCATATCGGTTTCTCTTCAGTATTAGTATGGTTCGGTTAATTTTCGGTAATTTTTTTAAAATATCATGTAAAAGTCACTAGTAGAAGTAGAAAGCAATAACATAAGTACTTATAAACTATGTTGATATTTCTATCTCTTAAAAGGGAGTTTTTTTTTTGTCCATGTAGATATGGAGCCTCATCGCGGGCTTGTAATTGTTTTTCATGTCCATCTCCTATATGGGCCTAGATACTAATGGGCTAATTTCTTGGAAAAAATGACACTGAATAGGCGTTCTCAAAATAATAGGCGAAAAATCTATATTTTTATATTTTTTTTTTTTGTGTGTGTATATATATATATATGTTATATGCAAAAATTCTATAAATTTTATACAATATTTAGACTACCGAATGTAAATAGTTTCTAGCACGGGCTAAAAGTGAAAAAATACTAATTTCTTTGATCACTTTCGATTTTATAAGAAATAGGATCATTACACAAATAGCCGCTTGGATTTGCTGTTTTCTTTAGTGTACATAAATAAAATATGCTTAAACACATACTAGTCTCTAGACATGTGCGTTGCACGTGTATAAATAAAATATGCTTAAACACAACTTTGGTCGGTCAAAAAACCGACCAAAGTTGGTCGGTTTTTCAAAATATATATATATATATATATATATATATATATATATATATATATATATATATATATATATATATATATATTTATTTATTTTTTTGAAACCGACCAAAGTTGGCGCAAAAATGCGGGAAACTATTTTTGAGTCCCGCAAATTTTATGTTTCAAGAAACCGACCAACTTTGGTCGGTTTTTCAATTAAAATAAATAAAAATTAATATTAAAAAAACCGACCAAAATTGGTCGGTAATTCGGCGGATCATTTAAAAAAATTAACCAACTTTGGTCGGTTATTTTCGTGTGAAAATATAATTAAAGAGTATAAATCAAATAAAAGACAATCTTAAAATAAAATGTACCAATGGTCTAGTGGTAGAATAGTATCCTGCCACAGTACAGACTAAGGGTGGCAAGTAGGCCGGACCCGGTTCTAAGTGGGCTTCGCGGGCCCGGTCCTAAGTGGGTTGGTCCTATGCGGTCCGGTCCTAAATGGTCCCGGGCTTCGCGGGCTTATTGCTAGAACCGGCTCAGGACCGGGACCACGAACTAACGGTCTCGGGTTAAGTGGGCCGGTCCCAGGCCCAAACGGGCCCAAACAGGCCCAACAGAAACTTTGTATTTTAAATTTTTTTATATATAAAAGTTAGAGAAAAAAATAGTAATAAAGATATATAAGCTATATTCGATTTATATACTATATATACATCTTAAAATATATTTATATACTATATATACATCTTAAAATATATATATACTATATTATATATACATAGTATACATCTTAAAATATACTATATATACATCTTAAGATATACTATATATATATAGTATAGTATAGTAGATCTTAAGATATATATACATCTTAAGATATATAAGCTATATATATATATATAGTAAGATGTATATATAGTATATCTTAAGATGTATACTATCGAATATGACTTATAAACTATGTATATATATTATAGTATATATATAGTATATTATAGTATATATATTAACATCTTAAGATATATATATATACACACACTATACTATATATATATAGTATATTCGATATACTATATATATATATATATATATATATATATATAAGCTTATATATATATACTATACTATACTATATATACATCTTAAGATATATAAGCTATATTCAATTTATATACTATATATACATCTTAAGATATATATATATATATATATATATATATATATACACACACACTATACTATATATACATAGTATATAAGTCATATTCGATAGTATACATCTTAAGATATATATATAGTATATCTTAAGATGTATATATAATATATCGAATATAGTTTATATATCTTAAGTTGTATATATAGTATATATATATTATACTATAGTATATAAGTCATATTCTATAGTATACATCTTAAGATATATATATATATATATATATATATATGTATGTATATAGTAAGATGTATATATATTATAGTATAGTATAGTATAGTATATACTATATATAAAACTTAAGATACATAAGCTATATTCGATATATTCGATATACATATATATATATAAGCTTATATATATACTATACTATACTATAATATATATACATCTTACTATATATAAGCTATATTCGATTTATATACTATATATACATCTTAAGATATACTATATATACATGTATATCTACTATATATATATCTAGTATATCTAGTATACTATGTATATATAGTATATCTTAAGATGTATACTATCGAATATGACTTATAAACTATGTATATATATTATAGTATATATATAGTATATTATAGTATATATATAGTTATATACACACTACACTATATATACATAGTATATTCGATATACTATACTATATATACATATATATATATAAGCTTATATATATACACTACACTATACTATATATACATCTTAAGATATATAAGCTATATTCGATTTATATACTATAGTGTGTGTATATATATATATAGTAAGATGTATATATAGTATATAAATCGAATATAGCTTATATATCTTAAGATGTATATATAGTATAGTGTAGTGTATATATATAAGCTTATATATATATATATGTATATATAGTATAGTATATCGAATATACTATGTATATATAGTGTAGTGTGTATATAACTATATATATACTATAATATACTATATATATACTATAATATATATACATAGTTTATAAGTCATATTCGATAGTATACATCTTAAGATATACTATATATACATCTTACTATATATATATATAGCTTATATATCTTAAGATGTATATATATCTTAAGATCTACTATACTATACTATATATATACTATATATACTATACTATAGTATATAAGCCGTATTCGATAGTATATATATAGGCTTATATATATATGTATATCGAATATAGCTTATATATCTTATGAGATGTATATATAGTATATAATATAGTATACTATATATATATATATATATATACACACTATACTATATGTATAGCTTAAGATATATAAAAAGACAAAAATATTGTAAAGAGATATTCAAATCAATGCGTTATATTTTTATTATAGCATTAAAAATCATGGCAATATCTTTCTTAGTCTTCCTCCCCATATGGAATGAGCACAACAAGGTGCTAATACCACAATTGAGAAAAAAAATAAACTAATCAAGATGTGCCAAAATACAAGTTACATATTAATTTACATGGTATCTCTTACAAATTTCATAAATCCTTCAAGGTCCGGAGGAATTTCCGTTGGTGGTGGCGGAAATGAAGCTTGCTCATCACCGCTTCCAGGCGAAGCATCATCCTCCGCAAGTTCAACTAGCATTTCTTCGTAAGCTTCGTCTACCTCTGGTTGTGATTCAGCAAGTCCAAAATTTCTTCTTTCCGAACGGATCTAATCTCTGAAAAGAACTGATTTTTTCAAACTCTCCCTCATAGACGCTCTATAATCACCGAGTTGAAGTCTTGCTTGACTGGAAGCGCTCTCTCATGCCACTGTTGAAGCTTGAATAGTTAAAATATCTCGGGTCATCCTTGAAAGAATCGGAAAGTATTTTTCTTTGTCCTTCCACCATTCCAAAATATTAAAGGAGCCGTCGGGATTCACTTCCTCAATTCCCTGTGACAAATAAACTTCAAGCTCATTTAGTTGTGAAAAATCACTAGTACTAGAACCTTGAGAACCCCTGAACCCTGCCCAAGCACTAAGTGCTCTTACTCCCGCAGTTCTTTTAGATGATTGAGAACTAGAAGAAGAAGGAGTTGGAACATTTGGTCTAGCATGATCTAATGCAACTTGATAAGCATTATAAATAGTTTGAACATTTATTTTAATTGAGGCTATTGCGTTCGGAAGTTTAGACAACTCCTCATCTTCAAGTGCTAAACCATTATAAACAGTTTCATACCAAAATTGAGGACCTCCTAATTTCATAGTAGGATTTAACAATGCAGCAATACCATAAATAGGGGGAATAGGGAAAAAATATTTTTTAAACTTTTTTCTCATGGAATCAATAGCAAGTTGATAAATTTCCTCACCCTCTGAAAAATGATCAAACAAATTTGCAAGTTCTGCAATATAAACTAAACAGTTAGAAATAGTAGGATAATATTGCCCAGAAAATTCATTTGTAGCAATATGGAATTTTTCTAAAAAATCTACAAGCATTTTAACATTAGCCCAATCCGCATTTGTAAGGTGCTCATCATCATCACTTACATGAGCATTAAACGTTGAGTTTATGGGGTTTCTATATTCATATGCAATAACTAAACTTTCATACATGTAATTCCATCTAGTTGGACAAGGTTTAGGAACCTTTCTTTCTCTTAGGCCAAATTCATCGCATCTTTTAAAATATTCTATAAGTCTACTTCTACGGTTTGAATAAAAAAGCCAGTTAAGAGTCATTTTAACCTTTTCCATTTCAACATTTAAAATTCGCACACCATCACCCACAATTAAATGGTAAATATGACAAATACATCTAACGTGAAAAATATTACTAAATACAGGACTTAGTATAGTGGTAAGCAAGGCTACAACATTTGTGTTACTAGTAGCATTATCCAGTGAAACTGACATTATTTTATCACTAATGCAAAAATATCTACAAATATCCGCAATCGTGCTAGAAATAAACTGCCCTGTGTGACGTTAATATTAAAACTTAAGAGTTGGAACGAGTTTACCGAATTGACGAACAACTTGTTGGAAATTGATTATCGTTGAAGACTTCAATTCACCAACTTCACAATTGTTTCACAAATTGTAACAATAAAGTAAGCAATAGTAGCAATTATAGAAATAAATTAGAGAGAGATTGTGATAGATTGATGATTTTGTAAGAAAAACTAAAATAATGATGGGGTATTTATAGTTGAAAATAGAAAAAAGTGTAATTATAAAAAGTTTGGGATTAAAACAAAGTTGAGGGGTTAAATGGCTATTTCATAAATAGCCAACGGCTATTTTTGACAGCCCAACGGCTATTTTTTTTAAAAAAAATTAAAAATTAAAAAAATATCCGTTGGGCCCGCTAGGCCCGCTACGGGTCCGGTCCCGGGCCCTGGCGGGCCAAACGGCCCCGGGCTTGGCGGGCCCAAATCATAGGACCGGCCCACGAGACCGGACCAGGCCCGCTAAAACCGGACCAAACTGTCCTGACCCGTTTAACCGTTTGGCCCACGGTCCTGGGCCGGTCCCGGGCCTGGACCGGCCCACTTGCCAGCCTCAGTACAGACCCCGGTTCGATTCCCAGATGGTGAATCTTTTTATTACATAATTAAAATACCGACCAACTTTGGTCGGAAAAAACCGACTAACTTTGGTCGGTTTTTTTTGTAATATTTTTTTTTTTGAATTTAGTTGAAATCAAGCGAGTTGTGAAACAAAAGTCGACGAAAGTTGTCACAAATTACGTTCATAAATTGTACTGAAATTTAGGTCCAATATCACTGAGCTTTTCTCCCAATATACTTGGAGTTACTGGGTGATACACCCATCAAATTGAAGTTCTACGAGTCTAGTTTCTAACTCGTTAAACCGTTATTGATATGACGTAGGAGTAGAGAGATATTCGCGTTTTTGCGAGAGTGCACATGTAGCCCAGTTGGGACCCACTTGAGGGGGGCACCAACTTTACTTCTTTTAAAAGTCGTTTCAGCCTCACTTCTGGTCATTTCTCACCCAAACTTCGTCCATAAGCTCTCCAAAACCCTCTCTCACATGTCTCCAAGATCCAAGAACCAAATTCAAGGGAAATAAACTCAAATCATCATCAAAAGTGTTAAAGACTACAAAAGAATGCTTCTATGATGTTGTGGTGTGATTGAGGACTCTTGTGAGCTAATTTGTGATGAGGTTTCTAGTTGTAGCTGCCATCTAAGGTATGTATAACACCTTCTTGATTGTGTCTAAGGTGAATCTTGTGTTGGTTATGTTGTTTGAGTGAAAACCCATAAGATAACACTTGAAAGAACATGAGACGTGACTATCTTTTTGTTAGACTGTTTTGTGGCAACATATATGGTTTGTGGTGGCTGAAAATTATGAGAAATAATTTGATAATATTATGGTTGTTATTGTTAAGATTTTCTAGGTGTTAATAAAGTTGATTAAAGAAGAAAACATGAAAAATAAGTTATTGACTATAAAAGTTAAGATGCTAGGCGTGTGGACTGTTTTGAAGATTATTCTTATGATGTTTTGGGCTGAAAATTATATGGTAAATATAAGTATAATATTATTGATATTGTAAGCAGATTCACGAAGAACAAATTGGATTCAAACTCTAGTTTGTTATCGTAAATCGAGTTTGCCGCTCGTCGGGATTGTAAAAATATTTTCAAAGGCTTATTATGAGTATTGTTGATATTGCTTGGTTGTTGTTGGTTGTTGTGACTTGTGAGAAGTCATATAAACAGGGAAGGCGATGTCCGTTTTATCATAGAATAAAGTGTGTCTTTCAAATGCAATAAGTTATGGCTTTTCGTTTTGTGACAATAGTATTATTCATTGCTTGTAGACACAAGAGATGCAAGTTAAGTTAGCTTGAGGATTGGACGGGATATTATAAGGTATGTAAGGTCTTTCTTTCTTTTCTTTGGCATAATTTAAGTTGCTCTTATAAGGAATTCAAGGAGGCGAGTCTTTGTATATGTATTATTCCGACGATTAAGGTATGTTCACGAGTATAGTCATACGTATGTTGAAATGGATTGTATTGGTCATAGTTTCATGTATTCTTAAGGAGTAAATAGAGCCTTCCGAAAGGTCATTATCTTCTATATGTAACAAGATGTCCAGATGTCAATTAAAGATTACGTACGAATGGTCTAAAAAATCAGAAGCAATATAATGTTTGTATAATGATGGATAGTCATATACGAATAGTTCATCAAGGTAGCACAATGTATAATTTGCAGAATGATAATAATTATTCGACCTAAAGAATGATACGACTTTCAATACTTACACATTTGTATTCACGAAACTGATAAAGACCCACGAAGATAGTCACGTTGCTCTTAAGTTAAATAAGGTTGATTATATATGTTAAGAGACAATATACGTTACCTATGGAGTCGTAAACTATAGAATATGATAAGTTTAGCAATAAGAATATAAGTTGATAGAGCGTAAATCCTACAACTCTTATTACAAAATATATGTATGTATGTGTGTGTGTATAACGAGTAGCCTCATAAGCTAAGCATATTGCATGGCTATAAGTAGATATAATCATTTAATCCCAAAAAACTAGTCGTTAAGTGAAATAAGGATAGAAGTGCGATTCTGAAATAGTTACAACGTTCTTTACGGCTAAATAATATAGAATATGAAGGATAATACAGCAAGAGGACAAGTAATAAGGATTGGTTATTGTAACGAGCTACCCACGAACTTATATGTTAATGAATACGAGTTTACCTATTGATGATTGAATGATGTCTGCACGAGTGATATGAAATGAATATGTATAAGACATGATTCTTACGAACGGCCTATGAACCCATAGATGTACAGTGAAGCCCTATGGACGGTCTATGAACGCATAAGTGCATGATGAAGAATGGTTATGGACGGTCTCAGTTGCACGCATAGCCAGATCTTAGTATTGTGACCCATACATACGGTCTATTATATTATGCGTACGAGCCACAAGATATTCATGATTGTTGTGAGCCATATGGACGGTCTACTATGTTGCGCGTAAGAGCTACTGGTTATTCATGTTGAGTGAACCTTATGGCCGGTCTCTGCTAAAATGCATAAGTGCCACTTTTGTGTTTTTGTTTAGCCCTAGAGATGTTTGATTTGCTTGAGGTAAGTATTCAGATATAAGATATGATGGCTAGAAGAATGTTATAGATGAAGTTCCATAATATGATGGTTTCCAGTTCAGAGATCACGTGGGAACAAGTTTAGGTAAATCATGACGCGAATTAGATGTATATACGACCGTCGCGACATTAGAAGTTCTCGGCCCACGGAGCCTTCCCTTTTCCAGTCTAAATCCTTTGTAAGGTAAGTTGGATAATTCAATACTATAGATATGTTACGAATCAGAATAAGGTAAGTATGATTCCCCGATTTCATTGACCCTCCAATTACTTTCAGTATATCATATATACACGTTAGTTCAGTTTCAATTCAGTTATTCATATGTTATCTGCCTTACATATTTGGTACATTTATTTGTACCAATGTCCCATCGTTGGGGCACTGCATTCATGTATGTAGGTTCGGGTATCCAGTTTGATGGGCTCTTATCATAGACGGAGTTGATATCCAGTTGAGTATTGGCGAAACTCCATTTCATCCGGAGTACAGTTGAGTCTAGAGGTTATCAGACATTATCGGGATAGGGAATATATATATATATATATATATATATATATATATATATATATGGGTAGGTTGGAGCCATGTCCCAACCATGTTATGTAAGTAAGATATTCTTAGAGGCTTTTGTAGACGCATGAACACATGTGATTAGTTATGTCGCCGTTAGCAACATGATGTACATCGGCTCGAGTTTAAGTAAATCAGTAATCGTACAGAATGAGTCGCTATGTAAGTGAGGCAGTTGGTGCATGTCCACCTCACTTAGGTTGGGGTGTGACAATAGGCAAATAAACCAACATATGCTATGAAAGAAAATGACCATACGATAAATATTGGTTTCTTGCATTTTGCTTTACAGATCTATTGACGGGGCAAAAATAGATCAACAAAGACGTAATGTATAAATTATAGTAATTTGATTAGGAAAATCGATACAGAAACTTGCGCAGATCTAAGATACATTAGGCGAGATGCAACGGAGACTAATGTCGTCGCCATCTCGACTTTTCTTTCCAATGAAATCACCCAAAACCCTCTCTTTTGTTACTGGAGAAGATTTGTGTAGTGTTTTGTTTCCTGTAAAGATGGATCTTAATTAGGAAAATGACAATTAATTAAGCTAAAGAATGTAACATCAACTTTATCCAAGAATTTAAAGGTAAATAAATGGAAAAAAGTAATGGTAAAAAAGGTATCTCCAAACGTCATTTTATCTCATTATTTCACTATTTATAGGCATTTAATAGATGAATATAGTCCATTCATGTATTATTTACTGAATTTAGTGCATTAATTACTCAAAGTACTCTTCAAATTCTTTAGATACAACATCACGCTAATGACTTTTCATTTAATCAATTATCTATACTATTTATTAGAGGGTCAATTTACTATTTGGTAGTATTAAAATGTTATAAAAATAGTGTTTGTATGGGAGGTAATTTATTTGATCAACTTTTGAAGGGCATTTTCGTAATCCAACTTTCAACTTTGGGCTTCCCGCTTATATATATATATATATATATATATATATATATATATATATATAAAGCGATTGGGCTATCTGGATTAATTCTTCTAAATTGCAAAGCTAACCCTGTATAATACGTGTATAACTATTCTATAATCTATGTATACTGATTAGGAAAAATAAATAATGAACCCGACCGACTATTTGTGTAACGATTCCTTTTCTATAGTCGAAAGTGATCAAAGAAATTAGCCCATTAGTTAGCGCAATCCAGGCCCAATGTGGGCATGAGAGCTTAAAAGCTTGTTTTGGGCCATTGAAATGAAGATCGTACCCATTCTTGAGCTCATAAAATTAGGCCCAGTAAGGCACCAAATGAGGGTTACACGATTTATATATAAAAAAAGATCCTTACATGAATAAACGGTTGGATTTATTGTTTAATTTTTTTTAGCAATTATACATAGATTATACACAGTTATGCACATATTATACATGTATTAAACATCCGAAAGCTATTTTTAGTTTAAGAGGTTGGGATATTATAACGACCTGACTGGTCGTTTTGAATATTTTAACCTCGATCCCCTAATTATTGCTTCCTCTCTTTTGTATTATGGATATGTGATTTGATGGGGGTGTTTGGTTTTGGTTTCGGGCGAGTTTCGGAGTGGAATGAGACATCTAATCCCTAAGTCAGAGCTTTAAGTTGAAAAGGTTTATCGTAGTTTGACTTTTGTGTAGATGACTCTAGAATGGAATTTTGACGGTTCCAACAGTTCCACATTGTGATTTTGGACTTAGGAGCGTATCCGGATATCGATTTGGAGGTGTGTAGGTCGTTTCTGCGCGAATTGGCGAAAATTAGAAAATTTAAGGTTTGTAAGATTGGAAAGTTTGCCCAGGAGTTGACTTTGTTGACATCGGGGTCGAATTTCGATTCCGAAAGTTGGAATAGGTCCGTCATATCATTTAATACTTGTATGCAAAGTTTTAAGTCAATCAGAGTTGTCTTGGTATGAATCGACATTAGTTTTTGGAATTCAGAAGTTCATAGTTTCATACGCTTAAATTGGGTTGCGATTCGTAGAATCGATGTTGTTTTATGTGATTTTTGGCCTCGAGTAGGTTCGTTATATAGTTTGGTACTTGTTGCTATATTCGGATGGTGTCCCGGGGGGCCCGTGTGTGATTCAGATTGAATCCGAATTAATTTTGGACTTAGCCTCATTGCTGAAGTGTCAGCCTTCTGGTGTCATCGCACATGCGGAGGGAATGGTGCAGGTGCAGACTTGCAAATGCGAGTGATGGAGTGCAAAAGAGAAAAGGGCTGCCCAAGCCTGGGATCACAGGTGCGAGATAGTTTCCGCATCTGCGAGTCCGCAAAAGCGGAAGAAATGGTCGGAGATGTGGATTGTGCCAGCTTGGTCGGTCATCGCAGAAGCACAGATTATCCGCAGGTGCACGTTCCCAGGTGCACGAGTTTTGCCGCAGAAGCGGATTTCCCTGACCTTAGTGGGAACATCACCTGCGATGATTTTTTCGCAGGTACGACATCGCAGATGCGATTAAAGGCCCGCAAAAGCAAAATCAGTGGGCAGAAAAGACCTAATTTCGAGAGTTTGATTTCATAATCTATTTTTTGACCTAGAGAGCTCGGTTTGTGGCGATTTTTCGAGAGTTTTTCAAGAAAATCATTGGGGTAAAAAATTCTAACTCAGTTTTGATTAAATTACATGAATCTATTATTAATTTTATCATTTAATTAGTGATTTGAGTTGGAAATACGAGGAAAATTGTGAAAATTTCCTAGACTAAATTTTGAGGCTTTGAAAGGTGATTTGAGGTCGGATTTGAGTAATTCTTATATGGTTGGACTCGTTATCGGATTGATATTTGGATTTTGTAATTTTGGTCGGGTTCCGAGATGCGGGCCCATGTTGACCTTTTGAGCTGACTTTTTATTTCTTAGCAAATATCGTAATTTTATTGTTCGAAATAGTTTCTTATAGTTTATATTTATAGTATAAAGTTATTTAGTCCAGATTTGAGCCGTTCATAGTTGGATAATTGAGGGAAATGCCTATTAGTGGATTGAGTTTGCGTGTTTCGAGGTAAGTATCTTGCCTAACTTTGTGTGGGAAATTACCCCGCAGGATTGGTATTGTTTGTGATAATTATGATGTGTGGAAGTCGTGTACGCAAGGTGACAAGTGTGTACACCGGCTAAAAGTAAAAATTATCGGTTTTAGCTGTGTAGATTTTTTTCATGCCTTAATTGAGTTATCTTAATATGTTATATTCATCATCATTAGTCATTTTCACATGTTCTACTCGTCTTATCTCTTACTTGCTAATTGCTCGACACGTTTAGTTTAAGTTATTGTTTCCTTTATTCCATATTCGTTATTTAACCATTGAACTCTTTATTTGAAGTTGTTATTCTTGGAATATCTTATTGTTGAAATTGGTATTGAGCTATAAAGGTCGTGATTCGCATTGAGACAAAGTGTTAAGTTGTGAAATACTATTCTTGTTGATTTATTCACTACCAGTTGTTCTTGTTGAGACTCTTATATACATTGTGGTTGAGCCATTGGCTCTTTATTGCGAAAACACTGTTATTGTTGATTTCTTTAGCAAGTTGTGATATTGGGTATTTGAGGTGCGATTTGTGATACGTTGTGATATTGATACACATACGATGGTCTAAGGTTTTGGGGTTGAAATGCATGCGGTGAAATAAGTTGGGCTTGATACGCGTGGCTAGTAGGGGAACTACTAGAAGCCACGCGATGTGATAAGGTGGGCTAAAACGCGGAATGCTATTTCGTTAAAATAATTTTCAAAACTAAATGCAAGGCTCCCGCGGTGATATAAGAAAAGATTGTGAATTATTCTTGTAATTTGAGACTACGAGGTGGTACCTCGGTAGTGACTCTTGTTGGTATTGCTCTATTGCTGCACTTGTCTTTGGTTGTTTTGTTTCCTTAACATATCATTCCTTGTCTTCTCCGTGTTGCATTATTTGCTTTAGTTCCGTGTAGCTAACCTTGATATGTTATTTGTTGTTTCAATTTCATTACTTTCATTACTACACTGCCATACACTTGTGCAGTTTTTCTTATTTATTCCAGTAGGGCCTTGACCTGACCTCGTCACTACTCTACCTAGGATAGGCTTGGCACTTACTGGATATCACTGTGGTGTACTCATGCTACGCTTCTGCACATCCTTTGTGCAGATTCAGGTATCTCCTACCATTTTTGGCATCAATGAGCTAAGTTCGTACTTGAAGACTTCAAGGTACACATGTCGGCGTTCGCAGGCCTCGGAGTCACCTCCTGTCTATTTCTATATTTTCCTTCTTTTACCAGACACAGTTGTATAGGGATGACTATGCTATCGTTGTAGAGCTTGTGACTCGATATCATCAGGTTTTGAGGAAAATTGTAAATGTTGAGCTTTGGAGTTTTCTTTATTAAGAAATGTTGAGTATTTGACAGTTCACTTGCTATTTCAGTTATATTTCGCATGATTGTTAGGCTTACCTAGTCTTAGAGACTAGGTGCCATCACTACATCCTACAGAGGGAAATTGGGGTCATGACAAATTGGTATTAGAGCTCTAAGTTTATAGGTGTTATGAGTCACAAGCAGGCTTAGTAGAGCCTCGCGAATCGGTACAAAGATGTCTGTACTTGTCTTCGGGAGGCTATGGAACTGTTAGGAAAAGTTTCACTTCTTTGATTCCTTATCGTGCGAATTTGTTGGCTTCGAAATTCTAAATCTATGTCTTTCTATTCTTTCATAGATGGTGAGGACACACACAGATGAATCGGATGATAAGACACTCGTGCCCTGCCAGAGCCGCAAGAGGTCGGGGTTGGGGCAGAGGCCGAGGATGGGCACGTGGTACAGCTAGAGAACCTACCCTAGATGCTATAGAGGAGCCACCAGTAGCTCCAGTTGGAGGGCAGGCACCTGAGACCCCTGTAACTACCCCCACACTTCAGGAGACTCTCGCCTAATTTTTGAGCATGTTTGGCACTTTAGCACAGGTATGGTTGATCCCACTTACTCCTGGCATATCTCAGGCCGGGGGAGGAGCACAGACTCCCGCCGCCCATACCCCAGCACAGTGGGTCCATGTTGACCAGGTCCTAGAGGTCATACCAGTGCAGCCGGTTGTCCCAGTTCAGTCCGAGGTTAGGGCGGTAGCTTCTTAGGGGGAGGAACTCAAACTTGAGAGGTACAAAAAGTACCACCCTCATACTTTTAGATGATTGGCTTTAGAGGACGCACAAGGTTTTCTATAAGAGTGCCATTGTATCCTCCATACTATAGGTATTATGGAGTCGAATGGGGTTGCTTACACTATGTTTCAGCTTAAGGGAGCGGCTTATCAGTGGTGGAGAACGTATGAGTTGGTTAGCCCAACCGAGGCAACTTCACTCACTTGGGCTCATTTCTTAGAGATGTTCATGAGGGAATTTATTCCTCAGAGTCTTAGGGATGCATGGCACGCAAAGTTTGAGCAGTTGCGCCAGGGTGCTATGCCCGTATCAGAGTATGCAGTATGGTTCAGCGAGTTGTCGAGGCATGCACCTGCATTAGTTTCCACTGTAAGAGAGCGAGCTCGTCAATTTATCGAGGGGCTCAACCCCACGTAGTAGATTTAGCATGCCTCGAGAGTTGGAGACTGGCATCACATACCAGTAGACTGTGGAGATCACTCGGAGATTGGAGGGTGTGTGGGGCCTAAAAGAGAGGAGAAGGAGGCCAAGAGGCCTCGAGATTCTAGCACATATAGTGGTGCCCGTGCCCCAGTTGCAGCCCGTCATGGTAGAGACTATGTGAGTCGTCATGTTCATTCAGCACTACTCCTAGGCCTCAGGATGCCTATTATGCACTGCCACTGTCTAGTACATCTCCTGCACGGGGTATTTTCAGTGGCCCAGTCCAACCGACCGGGCCCGAACCAATTCCGACAGTCACGTCCTCTGATAGCTTGTTTTAAGTGTGGTGACACTCGTCATATGGTGAGGGACTGCCCGAGACTTAGGAAGGGTGCACCTCCACAGACTACTCAAGCCCCACGTATTCCACAGGACCCTCAGGCTTCTCAGGCCGTGGTTACCGCACCAGTTGCCACTCCACCTGCACAGCTAGCTAGAGGTGGAGGTCGGGCAGGTAAAGGTCGCCCTAGAGGGGGAGGCCAGTCCAGATGGTATGCTCTTCCTACTAGGACGTAGGCGGTTGCATCAGACTGAGTTATTACAAATACCGTTCCGGTTTGTCATAGAGATACATCTGTCTTATTTGATCCAGGCTCCACTTATACTTATGTATCATCTTACTTTGCCCCATATATGGGTATATCCCGTGCTTCTTTGAGTTCTCTTCTCTATGTGTCCATGCCTGTGGGAGATTCCATTATTGTTGACCGTGTGTATCGGTCATGTTTAGTTGATCTTGGTGTTTTTGAGACCATAGACGATCTATTGTTGCTCAGTATGGTAGATTTTGATGTTATTTTGGGCACGGACTGATTGTCACCCTATCATAATATCCTTGATTGTCACGCAAAGACGGTGAGTTGGCTATGCCAGGTTTGCCACGGTTGGAGTGGAGTGGTACCTTGGATTATGTTCCTAGCAGGGTGTTGTATTTCCTTAAGGCACAACAAATGGTTGGGAAGGGGTGTGAGGCATATCTAACCTACATGAGAGATGTCAGTGTTGATACTCGTACCGTTGAGTCAATTCCGATAGTGAGGGATTATCTAGATGTATTTCTGGCGGATCTTCCTAGCATGCCGCCCGACACGAATATCGATCTTGGTATTGATTTGTTATCGGGCACTCAGCCCATTTTTATTCCACCATATCGTATGGCCCAAGCAGAGTTAAAAGAGTTAAAGGAGCAGTTGCAAGAATTGCTTGATAAGGGTTTCATTCGGCCTAGTGTGTCACTTTGGGGTGCTCCAGTGTTATTTGTAAATAAGAAGGATGGTTCTATGCATATGCGTATTGATTATCGATAGTTGAACAAGGTGACAGTGGAGAACAAGTATCCATTACCATGCATTGATGACCTATTTGATTAACTATAGGGTGCTATAGTGTTCTCAAAGATTAATTTGCGGTCAGGCTATCATCATTTGAAGGTTCGGGAGCCAGATATCCCGAAGACTGCCTTCAAGACTTGGTATGGTCATTACGAGTTCCCTGTGATGTCATTTGGGCTGACCAACGACCCAACAACATTCATGCACTTAATAAACAGTGTATTCTAGCCCTATCTTGACTTATTCGTCATCGTGTTTATTGACGACATCTTGGTGTACTCCCGGAGCTGAGAGGATCATGAGCAGCACGTGAGGATCATGCTCCATACATTGAGAGAAAAGAAATTGTATGCCAAATTTTCAAAGTGTGAATTCTGGCATGATTCAGTGGCGTTTTTGGGTCATGTAATGTCAAGTGAGGGGATCAAGGTAGATCTGAAGAAGATTGAAGCAGTGCAGAGTTGGCTCAGACCGTCTTCAGATATTGAGATCCGGAGTTTTTGGTTTGGCACGGTATTATTTCCGATTCGTAAAGGGTTTCTCATTGCTGCACCTATGACCAGATTGACCCAGAAGGGTGCTCCGTTCAGGTGGACCGAGGAGTGCGATGAGAGCTTTCAAAAGTTCAAGACTACTTTGACTACAAACCAGTGTTGGTGTTGCCTACGGGTTTGGGGTCTTACACTGTATATTATGATGCATCGCGTGTTGGCCTTTACGCGGTGTTGATGCAGGACAGTAGGGTGATTGCCTACGCATCTCGAAAGTTGAAGGTGCATGAGAAGAATTATCTTGTCCACGACCTTGAGTTAGCAGCTATTCTTCATGTCTTGAAGATTTGACGGCACTATTTGTATGGTGTTCCTTGTGAGGTCTATACCGACCACTGAAGTCTGCAACATCTGTTCAAATAGAAGGATCTTAACTTGCGTCAGCGGAGATGATTAGCGTTACTTAAGGACTATGATATCATAATTCAATATCATCCTGGGAAGGCCAATGTGGTGGCCGATGCCTTAAGTCGTAAGGCGGAGAGCTTGGGCAGTTTAGCATATCTATTGACAGCAGAGAGGACATTAGCATTGGATGTTCAGACCTTGGCCTACCAGTTGGTTATATTGGATATTTCAGAGTCGAGTCGAGTCTTAGGCTTGTGTGGTTTCTCGGTCTTCTCTATATGATCGTATCAGAGATCATCAGTATAATGACTCCTATCAACTTGTCCTCAAGACACGGTTCTGCACGGCGACTCCATGAAGGTCACTATTGGGGATGGCAGTGTGTTATAGATGCAAGGTAAGCTATATGTGCCCAATATAGATAGATTGCATGAGTTGATTCTTCAGGAGGCCCATAATTCGCGGTACTCCATTCATCCTGGTGCCGCCAAGATATATCAGGACTTGAGGCAACACTATTGGTAGAGGAGAATGAAGAAGGACATAGTGGAGTATGTAGCTCGCTATCTAAACTGTCAGCAGGTGAAGTACGAGCATCAGCGGCCATGTGGATTACTTTAGAGGCTAGAGATTCCAGAGTGGAAATAGGAGCGAGTTACTGTGGATTTTGTTGTTGGGCTCCTACGAACTCAGAGGATGTTCGATGTAGTATGTGTAGTTGTGGATAGGTTGACAAAGCCGACTTATTTCATTCTAGTGGTAGCTACTTATTCTTTAGAGTAGCTGGCTCAGGTTTATATTAGCGAGATTGTCCGACTTCATGGCGTGCCGGTATCCATAATCTCTAACCGGGGTACGCAGTTTATATCACGATTCTGGAGGGTCGTACACCATGAGTTAGACACACGGGTTGAGTTGAGTACAATATTTCACCCTCAGACGGACGGGCAGTCCGAGCGCACTATTCAGATATTGGAGAATATGCTTTGTGCATGTGTGATGGAGTTTGGGGGTTCTTGGGATCAGTTATTGGCACCTGCGGAATTTGCCTACAATAACAGTTATCAGTCGATCATTCAGATGACTCCATATAAAGCCTTGTATGGGAGACGGTGTCGGTGTCTGGTAGGTTGGTTTGATCCGGGTAAGGCTAGGCTATTGGGTACAGACTTGGTTCAAGATGCTTCGGAAAAGCTTAAATTGATTCAAGATCGGGTTCGCACAGCCCAATCTAGACATAAGAGTTATGCGGATCAGAAGGTTCGCGACGTTGCATTCATGGTTTAGGATCTTGCTATGGGTTTCGCCCACGAAGGGTGTTATGAGGTTCAGAAAGAAGGGCAAATTAACCCCTAGGTATATCACGCCTTTTATAATTATTGAGAGAATTGGAGAGATGGCCTACAAGCTTGCACTGCCATCTAGCCTAGCTGCAACTCGTCCAGTATTCCATGTTTCTATTCTCCGAAAGTATCACGGTGATCCGTCTCATGTGTTAGATTTCAGCTCAGTCCAGTTGGACAAGGATTTGTCTTATGTGAAGGAGCCGGTGGTCATTTTGGACAGTCGGGTCCAAAAGTTGAGGTTGAAGAACATTGCTTCAGTGAAGGTTCAGTGGAGGGGTCAACCAGTCAAGGAGGTGACCTGGGAGACCGAGCATGATATGTGTAGCCGTTATCCTCATCTTTTCACTACTTCGGGTATGTCTCTGTACTAGTTCGAGTGCGAACGTTTGTCTTAAGAGGGGGAAGATGTAATGATCCGGCCGGTTGTTTTGAGTATTTTAGCCCTGATCCCCTAATTATTGCTTCCTCTATGTTGTATTATGGATATTTGACTTGACGACGATTTTTGGTTTTGGTTTCGGGCGAGTTTCGGAATGGAATGGGACATATAGTCCCTAAGTTGGAGCTTTGAGTTGAAAGGACTAACAGTAGTTTGACTTTTATGTAGACGACTCCGGAATGGAGCTTTAACAGTTCCAACAGTTTCGTATGGTGATTTTGGACATAGGAGCATGTCCGGATGTCGATTTGGAGGCCCGTAGGTCATTTCGGCGTGAATAACTAACCCTATATAATATGTGAATAACTATCTATAATCTATGTATACCGATTAGAAAAAATAAATAATGAACCCGACCGATTATTTGTGTAAAGATCCCTTTTCCATAATCGAAAGTGATCAAAGAAATTAGCCTATTAGTTAGCGCAATTGAGGCCCAATGTGGGCTTGAAAGCTTAAAAGCTTGTTTTGGGCCATTGAAATGAAGATCGTACTCATTCATGAGCTCATAAATGTAGGCCCAGTAAGGCATTAAATGGGGGTTACACGATTATATATATATAAAAAAGACCCTTACATGAATAGCCGGTTGGAGTTGCTGTTTATTTTTTTTAGTAAATATACATAGATTATACACATTTATGCGCATATTATACATGTATTAAACATCCGACGACTATTTTTAGTTTAAGAGGTTGGGATATTTGGGTTAATTCTTCTATATTGTAAAGCTAACTCATGTATAATATGTGTGTAGGTGTGTATAATCTATGTATACTGCTAAAAAAATAAATAGTAAATCTAACCAACTATTTATGTAAGATCAACGTAACCAAAGAAATTAGTCCATTAGTTAGCGCTATTCCGACCCACACAGTCTTGAAAGCTTAAAAGATGTGTTGGGCCATACAGATGAAGATAGTACTTATTCATGGTCTCACGGCCCACTAAGGGGCCAGATGTAGAGAAGGCTCCAAATGTTCCAATTATTTTTTTCAATTTCAATCAAATATTGTCCAAATGTTGAAAATCTTGAAACTTTTTCAAAATATTTTTTAGTCTTTCGGTGTGATCCCATACCCCACTTGGAAAATTACACTAAGCATATCGTTGTTATTAGTAAGTTTTCTAGTCAACCAATGTTTCAATTTTTATAAAAACTACAACACTCCTCTTGGTGTTTGATTTGAAAAGAATTTTTTTTTTCGGTGCTTTTTTAGTTTCCGAGAAAATTAGAACAAAAAGAATTCACACTTTTCAATTTAAATGTCAAATGACCTATACTAGAAGGGACAAAAGTCCATAATACCAGTCAACATTTATTTCATGCCTATGTTTATTCATAAAGAATTGTCAAGATACCCCCGATATATTTGGTGAGACGGATGAAATCCTTCAACTCTTAGTTAGAGGTAACCGATTTAAGCTTTGAAAATATTATTTTTTTTATAGAGAGAATTTTCTCCTTTAATGGACAACTAGCACGTAATCCAGGCCACGCCTTATGACGAAAGAGGGAGAAAGGGCGGATCACTTGTCGATCCGTGATCAAAGAAAAACTATATCCGAAGAATGTAATACAAATTAACAAGTACAAAAGGATAGAGTTCTCTATTAATCCACGCTTGTTGATGAGACAGTGACAAATGATTATTTTTAAAATAAAAAAATATCAGGACAACCCTCAAATAAAAAATTTAGAAGGATTTAGTGTAAGAAGGGAAAAAAATACAAGAAACTGTAAAGATGCCTTGCACAATCAAAGATAAATCTCAAGGAAGGTTAATAAAATTATACCTATCAACTAATTTTGTTTTCTTACTTTTGTTTTTCTTGTCTTCCAATTAAACCTAATATAAAATGTCAGATTATTAGTCCATATTACGTCCTTAATACTCTTTACCTTAGTCATTATTCATTACTCATTAATTACTACTCGATACTAACTTTTACGTAAAGTTTTCAATTCAATTAATGCCACGACAGTTTCACCATTGATGCCTTTACAGCTTTTCTCGTTTCAGAAAAAGGCTTTTTGTTGCAACATTATAATAACTATAGAATGAATGAAAAGAGACTGCAAAAACTTGGACCACTTAAATTATCATTTACTCTACCTTGTAAAATTTAAAGAGTATAAATATTTATTAAATGAGATAGCTGGTTTTGCATGGTCATTATTATGTTGGGGGCATTTGTTTTGTCTTATAAAGTAAATGAGATTGAATTTATTATTATTATTATACGGTTTATACCATGCTCCTTGACGTTATACATTAAATGAATTTTGTTATGACTTTTATAATTCGTTCCTTTTTATTTTTCACACCAAAGAAACAAAATCTTCAATGTTAGGTCACTCACCTGCATATTTGATAGGTAATACTTTCCTCCTAATTAGTAGAGTCCGCGGATTTTTGATTTTAATTCTATGGGTTCAATTTTATATTTTTTTAGCATTGAACCCATTATATTATAAAGTTATGCATTTATATTTACTATTTATTATAAATTTATGCTCCGCATCGAAAATACTTGATTCAGTTGAACCCGATAATTGTATGCTACATCTGACCCGTCCCTTGTTGATCTAAATCTAACCAGCGTGAATGAAGATTAGTGGAACTAGTTGATTTTGAATAACGAAAAGATTAATTGTAGTGCAAATATTGTTATAACTTTGAAATGATGTAAATATCGAATATCATTTTAATATTAAGATGTTTGACTCACAATACACCTCTAATTATTAAGATGTTATCTCTATAAATATTAAATAATTAAGATTGTTTCTTGTTCTGAAGGTCAGAATGTATGCAAGTTATTTATATGTAAATCATATAAATATTATAGAAAATATTAATTATATGATATTTTAAAAATTATTTGCTTGACGAAGCACTAGCAGCGGTGGCAGTTGGACACTAGTGGTAATTGACGATTTTGGTCGTATAGGTAGAACTTTTATTATCGACAGGCAACAAAAGTGGAGTATACTATTCCTATATGATTATTTGATATTCATGTCATTTCATTTAAAATCGTCTTAATCAAACATTTAAAAATTTATTTTTTTTAACTAAAAGTTCTCTATATCTTCTATTATTATATAGATCTTTAACAAGTCTAATTTTTTTCTTCTTACTGAATAGTAAACTTAAAGTAAAACCGTCAACATTACTAAGGCGCGTTTATTAAAAAAACTTCTCTTTTTTCAAATAAATAAATAAATCAAAAATGTATTTGTCCATGAAATTTTATAAGTTCTTGAAAAAATTTCGAAGATAAGTTTATCAAAAATCACTTTTTCAGAAATTTTGGAAAAACTTTTTTCCTCGCTCACAAAACTGTAATACATGTCTAAGCATAATTTTAAATTTCAAATATCTTTTTTTCAACTTAACTCAAAATACTATTTTTTTTTAAAATATATAATTTTTATGTCCAAACGCCTACTAAATGTTAATTCCAAGAAACGAAACTATTTCCTCCAAGAAAAATGAAAATATATTTGACAGCATCACTGTCTAGTAAACGTTACTAGTAACTAGTAAGTCAATGTCTGAAACGGAGTAAAGTTTGTGACAAATAAACTGCCCGTGTCACCAAACATGAATACATTAATTACAATCTACTATCGCCTTCAATTTCTTCACCTATTTCCTGAGACCCCATTTTCATCTCAGCCAAAAAACCCACCTGTCCTCTTCTCTCTCTTTTTTTTTTCTGTCCCTTTCTTTCTACAGTTTTCTCGTCCCTCTATCCTATAAAGACTGATATCAATGTAACATAACATGGTTGCAGACCAAATTGCAAGAAAAATACTATAGAAATAAGATTACTTGAATTGGATCCAATGCCTTTCAAGCTTCAAAAACACCCCTCAAAATTCAAATAAATGTTTTTAGTAGTCCAATGTGTTTTTCCTTTTAAAATTCAGCAAAGAAATGTATTTTATTACACACCCAAATCATTGTTCCAGTAAAATGAGAAGCATTTTTGGGTGTCTCTGCAAACTCTGAACCCTGTCACGTGAAGTTTAAGCCAAAAAAATTCAAGAAACGAAGCCCCCCAAATCTTGAAATTCTTTGTACTATTAATCCCATTTCTCTTTGTTTATGGTAACTGAGTTTTTTTTTAGGTTCCATTAAAAGTGAAAGTACTAGCACAGTGAACAAAGAGTAAATATGTTGTGGATTTTGTTTGCTTCTGTTTTGGAGGTGTTGTCAAGTTTGATTTATAGCTTGTGAGTCAAAGCTATTGTCATTGATGATAATGACACTAATTGGCGCCTTCTGTTACACTTCCTCATTACATTCTTTTAAAGTGGTAGATCTGAAGATTCTGGTGTTGAAAGTGATCTTGTTAAAACTCTTTAGATAGAAAGCTAATTGTCTTTTGGATCTTTCAGTTTTCAAGATTCTATCTGATTTTTTTGTCCTCCTCAATACCAAATAAAAACACTTCCACCTTTTTTCCTCCACCATACCAAAACCCAAATCAAGACTCCATTTTTAATCTGCTGTTCAACTTTTTAGTGTTTCATTCATCAGTAGAAATCCAAATCAAGACTCCATTTTTAACTTGCAGTTCAACATTTTAGTGCTAATTCATAAGTAGAAATCCAAATCAAGACTCCATTTTTACTCTTCAATTGAGCATTTCAGTGTTCATTCATCAATGGAAATCCAAATCAAGACTCCATTTTTACTCTGCATTTGAGCTTTTTAGTGCTCATTCATGAAAATCCAAATCAAGAATCCATTTTAACTCTGCAGTTGAGCATTTTAGAGCTCATTCATCAATGAAAATGCCAACTTTAGTGAAAATCAAGAACCCCTTTTGGCTGTAGAGTTGAACAAGAACAATTCAGTGTTCATTGATTCAACAATGGAAATGTTATCAATTTCAATGGGAATCAAGAACCCACTTTTGTACTTAAGGTACAATTCATGTCACAAAATGTTCTTTTTAATCTTCTCAATATTTTCCATATTTTTCCCACTTGTAAAATCAGGAGATGCTGAAGCTTTACTAGCATTGAAAGCCACAGTAGACCCAAAAAACATTCTTGATTGGAAAAAAGGGACTGATTTATGTCAATGGCAAGGTGTAAAAGAATGCATGAATGGAAAAAGAGTTACAAAGCTTGTAGTTGAAAATCTAAATTTGAGTGGCAGATTGGACGAAAATGCCCTCAATCAATTGGATCAATTACGAGTTTTATCCTTCAAACAGAACTCCATTTCCGGCCAAATTCCTAACCTCGCCGGACTTTTCAACCTCAAATCCCTCTTCCTCAATAACAACAACTTCTCCGGTGAGTTTCCGGCGTCCATCACTGTCCTCCACCGCATCAAAGTCGTGGTACTCGCCGGCAACGATCTGTCAGGCGAAATTCCGCCGTCGTTTACGAAATTATCCCGGCTTTACGTGCTGTATTTACAGGACAATCACTTCACCGGCGAAATCCCGCCGTTGAATCAACCGAGTTTGAGATTCTTCAATGTGTCAAACAATCAACTCTCCGGCCGAATCCCTAATACTCCGGCGCTTTCTCGGTTCAACGAATCGTCTTTCGCCGGAAATGTCAATTTGTGCGGAGCCCAATTAAACCCTAAATGTACAATCTCCGGTCCTTCAATTAGCCCGTCGTATCCTATTAGTCCTTACAATGAATCTCACCATAAAAGAAGCAAAAAGCTTGTCATTATCATCGTTTCGGCGCTTGCCGGAGTTTTGCTGCTCTGCATTTTGACGGCGATTTTCATAGCATGTGTGAGAAAAAGAAGAAGAAAAAATAATGAAGGAAAAAGCAAAGGAATTGAAGCCGCTGCCACCGGCGGGGATGAAGAGGGGACAAGTGGCGGCGGTGGCAGTGGTGGTAATTTTGGAGGAAAAGAAGGGGCATTTTCATGGGATCAACAAGGAAGTGAAGGATTAGGGGCATTGGTGTTCTGCGGACCAGGGGATCAACAAATGAATTACAGCTTAGAGGATTTGTTGAAGGCTTCAGCTGAGACATTAGGGAGGGGTATAATGGGAAGTACATACAAAGCAGTGATGGAATCCGGTTACATTGTGACGGTGAAGCGGCTGAGGGATTCGAGGTTTCCTAGGTTAGAGGAATTCCGGCGACACGTGGAGATTATTGGTAGGCTAAGACATCCTAACTTGGTCCCACTCCGAGCATATTTTCAAGCTAAGGAAGAACGTTTGCTTGTCTATGATTATTTCCCTAATGGCAGCCTCTTCTCCCTCATTCATGGTACATATTATGTTTGTTACTTATTCATTTATATTATCATATTATTTATGTTGTTGAGTGAGCTCATGAATAGTGAAAGAAAACAACGGGAATAGTTAAGCTCATGAGTATTGAAAGGAAGAAAAAACAGGGGTTATTGAGCTTGTGAATAGTAAAAGTAAGAAAAAATGAGCATAGTTGAGTTCGTGAATAGTAGAAGCAAGAAAACGCGAGCATAGTTGAGCTCATGACTCATGAGTAGGGAAAGGAAGAAAAAAACGAGGATAATTGAGCTCGTGAAGAGTGAAACGAAGTAAAAACAGGGATAGTTAAGCTCATGAATAGTGAAGGGAAGAAATAACGGGGATAGATTTGGCGGGAGCGGGATAAACTTGCATTTAAGTGGTATAACGTGGAATTAATTAAGCAAATAACTTATTTACGTCTTGTATATGCATCGAATCAATAGATGCATGCATGTGTTTATTACTAAATTAGGTATTGCAATGGTTAATTAATGCCTAGTGCTCCTCTTTAGATTAAACTAGTTTAGTTTGGTGCAAATACACGTGGGGACAATTTTTTTGTCCGTGAAATCACTTGGTTATAGCTCAATCTCCAAAAGTCGGTTCCTTATTTGACATGGCCTTTTCTTTTTTTGAGTTCGAATTGTGACCTCTTGACTGTTTTATGGAACATTAGAGGACTTAAGTGGCCTATTTTTTGTGTTCATCTTTGTGAACTTTACATATTTTCCTTGAATTGTTTTGCTTTTTAATATGTTTCTTTGATCTTCTTCAGTTTTCTGTCTTTTTGTTAATTTTGAATTTTCTCCCATATAATTTGGTTTGGTAGTGTATCACTTTCTGGTTGGATTTTGTTTGGTAATGGTGGGGAAGAGAGGGACAACAAGGGAAGAGTGTAGGAGCCAACAAAGAAAATGAGACAAAAAAAGAGGAAAGCATGGAGATAAAGCTTTTAGGAATTAGGTTAACTGCCCAAGTGAGGACAAATATGTAAATCACAAAGTAAGTCCCAAACTTACTTTGGTATACTGATATGAGGATTATAGAAATATTTTATTTTGTTAAATTACTGGGCAAATAAGAAAAGAAAAGAAGTTCAAATAAGTAATAACTAACCTCTTCTAACCTTAGAGCTAGAGATGGAATTTTATTTATGAAAGAAGAGGACAAAGAACAATAGTGGTGTATAGTGATCTGCCTTTTGATTCTTACATTAGGGGGAAAACAGAAAAGGAAGATTTTTCATTTAAATAGATTGTGAAGAAGATGTCATTCTGAGAAGAGATTTTGAATTAGGAAACAAAAGAATGATGTCAATACTTCACTCGCATTTTTCGACCTTGCCATTTATAGATACTAACATAGTGCCAAAATAGTTGTCCACACATATGGAGATAACACATGCTACATTGAAACTAGAAAGACAAAATCATTGTTTTCAGCAATAACTTGCCTATAAGGTGGATTAGCAGCTCTGCTTGGTTTTTTTGAGTTCTGAACAATACAACTATAATGACCCTGCATATTGCTCGAATTTGCTTATGTAAGAGTTTCTTTGCCTTCTGCTGATTTTGCAACTTGTTTACTATGCTGCTAATAACTAAATTGACCATTGAACTTTCAAGGAGACCTGGAAAAGGAAATTGTTTCTCCAGAATAGAAATAATAAAGTTCAAATTGTTTCTCCTTATGTATATACACACAAAATAGATACACATATATACATCAGATACACATATACATCTCTTTTGCTCTTTATACATTTATGTGTTTATGTACTTGTATGGTCAGTATCAAAGCTAGGTATTTGAGTAAGGGGATTTAAATAAATGTAAAAATGTCACACCTAAGATATCAATCTATCTCGAGGGGATTCAATGGTTTATATACATGCAATTTTTTGTTTCTATCCTGCACAATGAAATTTTCCAGCGAAGGGGATTCAATTGAACCCCTTTCACCCAGGGTAGCTCCAACACTGTGTTTGGTGTACACACACACACACACACATACATACTTCCTTTGTCATTTATATGATACTCTTTCCTTTTTAGTTCGTTCCAAAAGAATGACATATTTCTTTATATGGAAACTCGTTTACTTTAAACTCTCATTTTGCCCTCAATGATATCCTCTTATAGCCATATAAAAGTCATTGCTTGTTTAGTGCTACAAGTTCCAGGGTACTTCTTGTATGTGCCAAAGTCTTTCTTTCTTTCTTAAACTTCATCCAGTTCAAGCATCACCATATAACATAAAACAGAGGGAGTCTGTATATATGTCTATGTATGTGTGTGTGTGATTATAGTTTGAATTGTCCTAAGTTTTTCTCGAAAACTAAATGTCCTATAAGTTGATCTGTTCCAAGTAAACTGAAGTTGCAATTCCGTTCTATTCTAGAGTGTGTCCGATGTGATACTTAATTTTTTTCCAATAGGAAAACTAGAATACACTACACCAGCGAGTAAGAACAATAAAGTTATTCATCTTATTAACTATTGTCAATTGACATACTGAATACTCAATTCACTAGTTGTAGTACTCTAGAGTAGGAATAGCAAGTTGGGGAATAATAAAAAATCATGTAGTTTAGATGCTAGTCTCTTCAAATAAAGTTCCAAGGATGCAGTGAAGCCATTGAATGTGAGTTGCTCTTTGGGGTCATTAGACCATTTCAGGCACTGTTGAGGAACAGGGCTAAAGGCATACCTAAGTTTGTTGGAACAAAAAGAACGTGGAGGATGCTTCTTGCCTCAAGCAATTGTATATGGACGCACCACCTCAAATAGTGTGTTTCCTCTGGTGTGGTTTAATCTTCTTACCAGTCGTGTAAGACCACATTTGAAGTTCTACAGTACATCGTGTTTTTATAGTCATGTTTCGAATTCTAGAGTTTTAGAATTATTAATCGCTAGGAATGGGGGAGGCAATTGTATTTTTGAAGAGAACGCATCTAAAATTAGCCCGAGGCTTTTTTAATCATTTTCTTGTTTTCTTGTATTTTCCGACAACCAATTTGTTTTGTTAATCAAATAATGCTCCAGATGATAACTATATTATATTGTTACTATGTGATTACTTTTGCAGGGTCAAGGGCTAATAGTGGTTCAAAGCCACTTCACTGGACCTCCTGTCTCAAAATTGCAGAGGATGTGGCTACTGGATTGCTTCATATCCATCAGAACCCTGGTCTGACTCATGGAAACTTGAAATCATCAAATGTACTCTTGGGGGCCGACTTTGAATCGTGCCTCACCGATTATGGCCTCATGCCATTTAGGAATCCAGATTCTCCAGAGGAATCCGGTGCTTCTTCCCTCTTTTACAGAGCTCCTGAATGTCGTGACATTCGAAGGCCAGTAACCCATCAGGCTGATGTCTATAGCTTTGGCGTCCTCCTGTTGGAGCTCCTCACCGGAAAGACCCCTTTCCAAGATCTTGTTCAAGAACATGGATCTGACATACCGAAATGGGTGAGATCTGTTCGAGAAGAAGAAACTGAATCGGGTGATGAACCTGCATCTAGTAATGAAGCCTCAGAAGAGAAACTTGGTGCTCTTTTAAACATAGCCATGGCTTGTGTTTCACTTGTAGCTGAGAATCGTCCCACGATGAAGGATGTTTTAAGGATGATTCGGGATGCTAGAGCAGAAGCTCAAGGGTCTTCTAATAGCAGTGACCATTCGCCAGGAAGATGGTCAGATACTGTCCAGAGCTTGCCGAGAGACGAACATTTGAGCATATGAGTTGTATACTTTTTGAAGGGTTTGAATAACGTGGCTTGATTCTTTTGAATCTTTGAAGCATCAATGAATATGAGTTATAATGGATTTGTTGATTCAGTTCTTGTAAAGACCAAGGGCTTTTTATTTTTCTTGTTTCTAGGTTTAGTTGTTAGTATCTAGGAGATTTGCTTTATACCACTTCATTGACATTCACTAGTTTAAGATCCATTCCTGAGTCAAAAGTTTGTTGCCAGCTTGTTTTGTGAGGATGTAATTGTAATTGAGGTTCCAACTCTTTTTTAGGAAATATCTTGTTTGTATCCAACTTCATGCTTTCATTCAATATTATCCCTCCTAATGAAATGGCTGATAGAATAGTTCCATGCTGCAGAAGAAAGTGATAATCTGCCCTTATGGCTTTTGGTTCTGTGATAAGAGAGAGAGATAAAAATGCAGACTAATTATTCAATCGAGTTTCAAACCGTGTGACAAAGTCCTCAAGATTTCTCGTATGTGTATATATATAGAAACAGTCCAAGTCCTAGTCCAGAAATGTCACAAAGATCAGGAGAAGATGGTAATTACGAAGACGAAAACTATTATCAAGATGCTCAAGACCCAAACGATGATTCAGAGATAGCTTTGATTCAGTAGCACTATACAATCTTGACACATAAAAATACAAGAATTGCTATCTGATACAAGAGTACAATAATACAACTACCAAAAGGGGAAATGACATAAATTAAGTAATACAGAGACATTTCAAAAAGAAGACTGAAAATAGCTGAAGAAGACTTGCAACAAAGCTCAAATAGACTTGCAACAAACTTTGAAAATAATTAGCGAGTGGAGAAAATAATTGCAAAACGACAAATAAAAGAGAATCATTTCTATTCAAGCCATGTGACGATATATATATATAAAATCTTGGGTGGGACAAGTCTTTAGACTTGTTTACTATCCAATGGTTGGTTATGCCTCCGGTGGTGGATCCGAGAGATGATTAAAAGAGTAGTTACGGAGTCAGATGCTACAAATTCTATTCATATTTTTGACTATTACTATTCAATTGATTTCCTACCTTATATTAACTAATAACTATGTGAAAACGAAAAATGTTACATTGGCTTAATTTATAGCCCATGGTGCACTTGAACCTATATTTTTTTTCCGTCAAATTAAGTATTTTATATACATATTTTTAAAAATTGTTCTTATATTAGCTTTGGTTGAATGATGCACTTGATTGAATATTGAGTTATTTACCCAAAGAAATAAGAATCAACTGTCACTTAATATTTTGCATGCTTCGTATTGCCAAGTAGTTTTCCAGTTGTTCTGAATGTGTTGGTGTTTTCTACTTACTAGTCAAGAACACCACAAAGGAAGTGGAGAAAATTGAGCAAGAAAACACTATCAAGTGTTTTGTGAGAGAGAGATATCACCAAATCACATTATACAGTTTCCTCTACACCTACATTAAATCTAATAAATTGTAGCACTTCACTTCCCTTATTTCCACTTCTTTTACAGCTTCCATATTAAATGCAACAGTTAACAGTTTTTTTTAAAAAGCTGTTTGATAAAATTTTAAAAAGAATTAAGTTTTATCTAACATTGGTATAAAAATATTTACAAAATTGTATCAATATAAAACTATTTACTATTAATAACTGTCTACTAAGTATGTACTACTTACTTGAAAGAGATAGTGAGTAACATGCCGTGGGCGGAGCTAGAAGCCCGAATATGGGTTCGGCCGAACCCATGAGTTTTTGCTTTAACAATGTATTTGAATTAAGAAATTCATTAAAAAAAAATTAAATTTAGAACCAAGTTATTAGCACTTGATTGTTGCTCTAAAATCTAGAGTTCAAAAAGTTAAAATCCTTGTTTCGCCTTTAGTAACATGTTAAAGCTGGTCAAATTGCACCGATGAAAATTTTAACATAATGAATTTAGATGTTTTGACTGTCTTTAGATGAATTCAAGATTTAGAGTGTATACATAATCTCAACTTAAATTAAGTAATATGAATAATGAATTAATGAGAATTTATATAGCCGAGTCCAACTAATTTAGAATGGTTGTTGTAATAAAAAACAAAAGGTGAATGTATAAAGTTAACAGTAAAATTTTGGATTATTCTTATTGATGATTTACTATTTTTTTTTAAACAATCCTTGAAATAAAATAGG
This sequence comes from Nicotiana tomentosiformis, assembly GCF_000390325.3. NCBI lineage: Eukaryota > Viridiplantae > Streptophyta > Magnoliopsida > Solanales > Solanaceae > Nicotiana > Nicotiana tomentosiformis. Next base: position 20,768,259 of record NC_090815.1, on the reverse strand, counting down.
GTCCTAACCAGCTCAAATACACATAATTCCACTCTCAAGAATGAATATTATAGTTATACAAAAGTGGCTCCATATAGCATTTGACAACCTACCAAAAAACAACCTTAAAATGACGTATCTGCCACTATGAATTAAGATCTGATCCTAAAAAGCTTCTTCATTTGGGAAAGTACAGTAATATCAAAATCGGATAGATCCATTCGCGTTTCTGATTCTAAACAAGTTGGAGTTTTTTGAAAGAGAAATATGTCAATGGCTGCGTTTATTAAGCTGGAAGATTCTCCTATGTTCCAGAAACAAGTTAGATTTTGCTTTTAATCCCCTTCTCTCCTTTTTTTTTTTCTTGTAAAATTTATTTATTTTTTCCAAAATTTGTTGTTTTTTAGGTGCGGTCTGTTGAACAGAATACGGATGAGCTTAGAGATCGATGTCAAAAGCTATACAAAGGCTGTAAGAAGTACATGTGAGTACCCAGTTTTATCATTTCAGAATTCAGTTAGTGCAATAACTTTTTTTACTGTAATAACTTGAAATGATTGTAAAGCTGACATTTTTAGTCCAATGAACTACATTTCAATCCACACTATTAGAGTTGGCTATATAATCATGTACATTCTATTATAATCTATTAGGTCAGTTTTATTCAAGGAGTACTAAATAATTTGTTTTGGCAAATTGGGAGTTCTCTTTTTTAGTTTTTAGTTTTTTAAATTAATGATGGTGGTAGCTGGGCCAAGCTTGCTCGCACCTCTACTATTTCACGGCGCACTTACTAATTCTCACCATCACAAAAACATGTTAGTCTAACCAATAGTACACGTACCTGCTAGCTCCCACCGGCAACAGATACATGCTACCTCTCACCAGGTACCAAGTAACTGTAGTCATCAAGCGTAGGCAGTGGTTCTCTAGAAACCAGAGGTTTTTGAACAGTCATCTCTCTCTCTCTCTGTCTCTCTCTTTCTCTCTCTCACAGATGCACACAAGGTACAGAGAATAGAAATGTATGTGTAAATATGCTGTTGCCGAGTTTGTTGCTCTGCGAAATTTTTATTCTCTTGTTCTGTCTGAAAGTTTTGATTTATTCATTAGCATTTATTGGTTTAGGTAGAGGCTATTATTGATACTTTGTTATCTCAGGGAAGTTCTTGGAGAAGCGCACAATGGGGATATCATCTTTGCCGAATCATTAGAGGCATTTGGTGGTGGTCTAGACGACCCTCTCAGTGTGTCCCTTGGAGGTTAGTTAATTTTTCTGATTCAACCTATTACAAAGTTACTCATTTTTGCTAATTTTATTTGCAACTGTCAATTACTGCATTGTGCATGCGGTTTATTTTCTTGAAGAAGGTGTTTTTTTTCTCTTCAATGTTGCTGGATTTCAGAATTCTCATATAAATGATCACCCTGAGGTTCGCATTAAGTTTGGTTGAGACTTCACGTGAATGCAAAAATATATCCCTGCCAAGGCTCTTGAATTCTGTGGCCCCAAACAGCTGACTTCTTATCTGTATATTAGCACTGCAAGGAAGCCTGATCTCTATATGGAGAAATACCAGTTATATAAGCTGGTCTTGCATGTCCTAAAACTATGTGAAAACCAAATTTTCTTCTTCCTGAAGGGGGCATTTTAGCTAAAGGGATTCACTGCATTCTTAATTGCTTTCTGGGCCATCTCTCATTCTGTTAGGGAGCTCCTGAGTCACTATTGATGTCAGAGTACTTAAAGCCTGAAAGTGGTCACCTAGTGCTATAATATTACATGGATGTTGTTGAGAAGGCAACTCTTTGGTTTCTTTCCCTGGGTGCTGTGTGGGATGGAAGACTTGCCAGCTCAAATAGATGATTGGATGGGTTTCAGATGGCTTGTAGTTTTGTAGGCTAGTTGGTATGTGATGGGCATTTAGTTTTTTTTTTTGGTCATTAAAAATTACAGCTATTAACAAAATGAAGAAAAAAAGTATGTACAGCTATTAACAAAATGAAGAAAAAAAGTATGTTGGATCTAACAGGCTCCAAAGATTGTGTTGCGTGTTATTGCTGGAATATAACATAATTTGAAGCGAAACCACCATTTAGTGATGGTTCATTATATTGTTGGAAGTTATAATCAATTTACCATTATCCACCAAGTTTTGAATCATGTGCCATTGGCTCTCAGAGATTTCTCTGTTATTAGAAAAAAAGAAAAGAAAATCAATTCCCTGTTGCTTGTTGGTCTTCCTAAGTTCTAACTCCAATTGTTAATGTATCAGAATTCCGTGAAGTCTTGATTAAAGAAAAAGTGTTTGTAGTTCTATTTTTCATACTATGCATGCTCATATGTGAAATTTCATGCTGTAGTTCTGGGTGTCACTTGATGGAGTTGACGTGGACACTTCGTCTGTTGTTACTCCATTTGTATTTCCAAAGTACGATTACGTAATGTAATTGATAATGTTTTCTCCATGATCACATTGTGAAGCTTCATTGTTAACTCGAATCAAACGTTAAGATTATTTTCACTCTTAAATGCATCCATATGTCAGGTCCAATCATTACGAAGTTCATCACTGCGTTGCGTGAGCTTGCTACATACAAGGAACTTATCCGATCTCAAGTAAGTGGATGCATCGTATAGTAGAGTAGTTCTCTATTTGGTAACAAATTGGAATGCACCATTGCTGTTTCTTTTGTAATTTTCGCTGTAATTTACTCTTGAGCCTTTAGTTAGAAACATTGTACTCTTCTATCAAAGCCTGTTGCTTTGTGTGTGCTCTGTTCCGTTTTACTTGAATACACCTATAATAGTTAATCAAACAATTTTGGTGAACTAAACCTGTGTCAACAACTCATGGATTGGGATCATGGAGGTAATAAGTTATCAGTGGGATGGGTTCCATCTCAAAATACAATTCAGGGTGGGTGATGGTATAAAGATAAGATTCTAATATGATGCATGGCTGAGACATAAACCCTTGAGGGATACCAAATTTATACAACTTTGCATCATATCCTGAAGCAACCGTAGCTGGATGCAGATCTACTAATGGTTGGGACTTCAGATTCGTGAGGAATCATTAGGATTGGGAGAATGACTGGCTATTATCATAGGGAAACTTGAAAAAAAAAGAAGGTTCTTTGATGAACTGTGATAAAAGGGGAATCCTCACAGACTCACAGTGAAGGCCTGCTATAACACATTGTTGAATCTTGGGAACAGCTCAACTCAGTGGTCTTGCCAAATGCTCTAGAAGATCAGAGCAGCCCTTAAAAGTTTTGGTTGGATCACAAGCTTGTCTCCCTCAGAATAATCTGGAAAAGGGCATGTTATTTTGTGTAAAACATGTCCCAACTGTTGAAGAGAGTTGGAATATCCTATAATCTCTTTTTATATGCATTCCACTGAGTGGCGGAACACACTAAAAAGACACTCTATTCTGTTGGAGAGGAAGGAATGCTCATAAATACATCAGAAGATATGGAGTCCAGCATGAATTTGGTAGGGAATGCGGAGAAAGATAAATCATAAGTGCTCTGAAGGAAGATTGAGACTCTGCACTTGCTGAAGTTCAAGTGAGATTATGGTATTTAAGGCTCTACACTGGCTGAAGTCCAATTCCATGCTCTATTAACTTTGGTGTAATTCAAAACCTGAATGCTACATATGTTTTGATGGATGTCACTGGCTTGGTACATAGGAAAAAGGGAAGTGATACATTTTCTTGTTTGTATACATTTAACACCTACTTGCTTCTGTTCTTTAAGTATTATGCCATCAGTTATCAAAAAGAGAAAAAAGAAAAATGTCAGTTAAGTTCTGAAGTTGTTCTCTTCAGGTCCACGCGCATAGAAACATCACCTTGAGTGGAACAAGAACCATTCTCATCAAACACCAATTCTTTCTGTAGTTGCCGTGGGAGTGGAGTTTTCTACACCAACCTAATACACAATTGAGTTTTCTATAAGTACAAGTATAACTTTTTAAACTAATCCAAATTTGATATTTCTGAGATCGCCAATAGTTTTTTTCCCGTTTAAATGCCGTGGAAATGGAGAATCATAAGTAGATAGCTTGGACTTGCAATTTTAGAACAAGCTATTATGAGCTTTCTCTGGCACTGAATGAAGTTCTTGGGACCTCCTATAATTGGATGAGCTAAGCTTGTCTGATTATGTCACTCCATTTATGTGAAAGATTTGTCAATATTTGTCAGTAAAGCTCTGAAGTTGTTCTCTTCAGATCCACGCGCATAGAAACATCATCCTGAGTGGAAGAACAACCATTCTCATCAAACACCAAATCTTTCTGTAGTTGCCGTGGAAGTGGCGTTTTCTACACCAACCTAATACACAATTGAGTTTTCTATAATTACAAGTATAACTATTTAAACTAATCCAAATTTGATATTTCTGAGATCGCCATTAATTTTGTTTCGTTTAAATGCCATGAAAGTGGAGAATCATAAGTAGATAGTGTGGACTTGCAATTTTAGAACAAGCTATTATGAGCTCTCTCTGACACTGCAGAATGAAGTTCTTGGGACCTCCTGTAATTGGATGAGCTAAGCTTGTCTGATTATATCGCTTCATTTTATGTGAAAGATTTGTCAATATTTGTTCAGATATACTTGATTGAAAAAGTAAGACAAGCTATAACTTTTGCAGGTAGAACATGTGCTCGTGGATCGCGTGAGCCAATTTTTGTCTGTTGATTTGCAGGATGTAAAGGTAACCACATTTGGCACTGTAGATGAAACTTTCTATATGTTTGCTTTATAGAATTAAAGAGCTTTTATAATATTCCTACTTTTAGATGTTACGTTTTGCCTACTATTTGATATATTAGCGAGAAAATTGCCTCAATTACATAGGATAAGTATATATCTGATGAATTGTTTCTGTTATTTTCTGTTTTATGTGACATTCAATCCCATATGTGGCCCTAAAATCCTACGGGTGTTAGTAAGTGTGAGAAAATAAGAGAAGGGAAGAGATGTATTGATTACTTGATAATCTAAAAGATACGAGATACCCCTATTTATGAGCAACACTCAACAAGAACACCTCAGGCAGATTTAGCATTAGACAAAAACTTGGGAGGCAAGGAAATTTCTTCTTCGAGACTTTACTGTAGCGAGTAATTTGCCATCAAAGCTCTGATACAACAGCTACAACAATAACCACAACTGCAACAACAATCCTTATAGTGCCAGGATAAGTCATGTTCTTTAGCAGATTCAAATTCCAGCAAGTTATTATTACTGCTGCTATTACATTGAACAGGCACAATATCTTTGTAGTTCTAGACATAACTGATATGTATAATAGAGAGGCTTTATGTTGTTTATAACTTGATATGTAAACCTATTCGTTTCTTCTTTATTCCTGCCCAAGGTTACCCTCTAATTCTGTTTCCAATATTCAATACTCCCTCCGTTTCAAGTTATGTGAACCTATTACCTTTTTAGTCCGTGCCAAAGAGAATGACCTCTTTCCATATTTGGAAACAATTTACCTTTATGCAATGATTTATAGCCACACAAAATATATGTGCCTCATTTTACACCACAAGTTCAAAAGTTTTATCTTTTTTCCTTAAACTCCGTGCCTAGTTAAATAGGTTCACATAAATTGAAATGGAGGGAGTACTAGTTAATCCTTTATTTATTTAACCCAAAAGTGATGGTTTCTTTTCCCTCTTTTTTTTTTTTTTTTGGTGTGTGTGTGTGTTTGTGGGGGGGGGGGGGGTAAAAAGTTTTGAGATCAACTCCTCTTTGGAATGACTATGTAAATTAGGAATTATTCTATGTTGCCAAATCCTGCAATTGGGACAATTGTTTTGGCATCCATGAACTTCTGCTAGTCATTTAACCATCTGTTTGTTGAACATGGCCAGCGCAACTTTAGGTGTCAGTCTGTCACATGGATGCCTGTGAGTGGGTTTTGACATAAAAGTTTTTGTACTTAAGTGTTAATGATGCAGATTACTCGTCTCTAATTTTGCAGGAATCTCGTCGCCGGTTTGATAAAGCTGCATCCACTTATGACCAGGTAATGGAGATGTCTGAATTAAAACAGGTGGAAAACTGCCTTTTAAATGCTTAGAAGATTTCATATACAAAATCCTATGCTGGCTCGATGGGAAGATAACACTTCCACTTCACTTTGTTATTAATTTCATTCTTGAGTTGCTAAACTGCCAGACACGTGAAAGGTTTGCTTCTCTGAAGAAGAATGCACGGGATGAAGTTGTTGCTGAAATAGAAGAAGTAAGCCCTTTCTCTGAAAAAGGTTCTCTTTGTGGATTGTTCATCCTCATGTCTCTCTCTTTCTCTCTAACTTGATAATGTATAACCCAATGACAATTAATACATGTTGCTAAAGTTACCAACCAAAGGTGCTTGGCAGCCTGATCACTATTTGTCCAAATAAAATTGTGTCCCAGAGAATCTCCAAACTTCGTTGGCAATAGGTCTTTTTCTATAGAACACCTCTGAGGAATCATTTGCATGCTTTTTTACCTTGAAGAAAAAAAATAGAGATGGAAAGGTGATGCTTTGGGAAGAAACTATAAGAAAATTCATCCTCATTTTCTGATTTTCGATCATGGACGATCCAAATTGCTACCATTTATTTATTTGTAGATATTGGGGTATAACAAGAGAACTGGATGAGAAACTCATTCGGTCATGCTTTGGGTAAACACATCATCCTTATTGCTACTGATAATGCTATATGTGGGATATTAAACTAGGGAATGGGATAAGAAACTAAACCTCAAGCTTTGGGGAAACACATTGTAGCCCATTCTTTGTTCCCCTTTTTATTGGTTGTTAAATGACCTGCACGAAAGGAAAAAGTTCTACGTGTTCAGGTAAAGCTCGCCGAGGCAACTTATTGGTAGCCTTTTTCATGAAGCATTTCTCAGAGGCTTTACATATATTTACTTTGCTCCCAAGTCCAGGGAACAAATTGTGATAAATTAATATTGAAGCATTTAACGTGTATCCCATTGCTGTTTTTGTGCTAATGATATCCTATTCAGGATTTTATGGAACATATATTCCCTCTGTGTTTTCTATTAGCACTTATCTGACAAGAAAAATGATCGACCTAGTTAAGAGTCAAAACTGGGAATGGACATTTTACCATGCTTAGTTAAATACACTGAGGATCGTTAACTTGTTCTGTGACAGGACCTACATAACTCGAAGTCCACTTTTGAGAGAAGCCGTTTCAATCTAGTATGTATAATGCATACAAGAATTTTTTCTACACTGATTTAGCAAAAGTTTCTTGCCTCTAGGTTCTAGTTTATAGCCTTGGTGCCCTCAAGGATTTCAGGTAAATGCTCTCACGAATGTTGAAGCCAAAAAGAAGTACGAGTTCTTAGAATCCTTTAGTGCTATTATGGATGCACATCTGAGATACTTCAAGCTGGTATGTCTTTTTGATGTTCTCTTTAATGCAGTTATGTTTCCGTCATCAAACTAACAAATTTCAGTACTTGTTTCATGTAGGGTTATGACTTATTAAGCCAAATGGAGCCGTTCATCCATCAGGTACCCCATTATATAAGTTACTTTTTCCTTATATTGTGATAGAGGACATTGACTGGGAAGAGGTAGTATCACATCAGGATGCTGTCATTTTTATTATTTTGGATGTGGCAGACTACTGGTCCTCTTATGCTGCAATTTGATTCTTGTTCCTTACTTCTTTCTTGAGAACTCTTTCATTGTTTTCTGTTTTCTGATTGCTGACGAGCTCAAAACACACATTTAAATTGTGCTCGCTAATAAAAGATAATATAGTATAATATCGTATCCACAGGGATTGGATTTAAACAGTATTCTCGTAGTTTCTAGTTTGATTGCTATCGAGGAGGATCGACAATTGAGATTTATATGACTAAGAAGTGAAATTAACTAAGAATCTAAGGCTATTGACTAATGACTATCGAGGCAAGGAGTAAGCAACTAAGGTTGTCAGTGGGAGAGGATAGGGTTTTGACAGGATAGGTGCAAGATAATTGTTCGGGATCTAACTCTAGATAATTCACTTATAATATTCAAGTGAGTCTCTCGAATTTACTCTATTATTAGTTCAAACGTTCAGCAAAAACTCCTCTCTCGATTAAGTCTTAACCTCACGAGATGAACCAATTTAAGCACTGTGAAAATGTGCAAGAATGCGTAGTGGATCGGTCTTTAGGAAAACCTCTTTCGATTATTTTCCTAACTAGGTTTAATCAATGATTTAACTAGCCTCTTTCGATTACTTAGAAGAATCTATGAACTCAACCAACAATATAATGCAAAGATATCACAAGTTATGCCTCTCTCGATTACATGAACTAGTAAATATAGATGCAATAATTAAATCTTCTAAAACGATTCAAATACATAAAAATAGAGTTATAATCCACAAACAATCATCAATACACCAAATCCATCAAAGCATAAAAGGAACTACCCCATAGACATGGCGAAGTTCTTCACAAATCTATATTATTATAAAAGCATGAATACAATGTCGGTTTACAAAAATAACCTTATAATATTAAGCATAATAACTCATAATAAAAGGACATAATCGGAATTCTAGATATTAGCCTTATAATCCTATTAGTTTTAGAACATAATACTACACGTTAGGAATCCTACATGATTACCTTTAGGAATCCTATTAGTATAATTACTTTTCGGTTGTCTAATTCATATAAAATTGAACAAGTAAATATATTTATTCATGTAATCCTATTACTTCTAGGATATACTTCTTAAAAATTCTTATTACTAATTTAATTTGAAAACGTATTATAATGTCCTATTACTAATTTAATTTAAGAATGTATTATATTGTCCAAATCCATTTAGAAAAAGGAGAGCCTATATTATTATAAAATTATAAATACAATATTAATATACCAGAATAGCCCACAAATATTAAACGGGAGAACTCATACGGAAAGGACATAACCGCAATAACTTATTTTTTGGACTACAATACCTTATATGCTAATTTTTAATATTTAATACTTTAAAATTAATAAAATTTGTCTATTAAATTCTTATTAAAATATGTGGGAAGGTTTAATAAAATCAATTTCATCAGAATATTCCGTATTGGCAATACGTTACCACTCCATAATGTCCAATACCAAAAAAAATAAATAATATTAAATGGACTGCATAAAGAGTTGACATTGAGAAAAAAAGATACGCCCATGATAATATATTTTTATATTATATTTGAACTATTTTCCTACTCAAATAATATTTTTTTATCAACTTTTCGTGTAATATTTAAAAATACCCAATTATTAAACTACAACTAAGAAAATATTTAAGAATATAAATGTGTGAGAAAGAGAGAAAATAATGGTTGGTAAGACTCAATACCACTAATTATTCTACAGACATAAAGATCTAAACGTGAAATGTCATATCAATCTTTTACTTAAAATTTATGGTGGATAAAATTATAATTAAGACTAAATATTCAAAACAAGAGATGAACTAATATTAAGATCTAAATCAACATAGAAGAAATTATTTTTTATGTTAAAATTAAATAATTAAATCTTTTAATTAATTATTTAGCAAGAGAATCCAATTCAATTATTTTTTTAAATTCATCACATGAATAAAATTCTTATTCAAGCAAAAAGAATCTTAGGGTACATAAATTTATTCCTTAAAAAGAGCGTTAGAACATAAAGTAAAAAAGGTTAATATATTATTAAGAATCAAAATGTTATACAAGTGTCTGAGGAAGTACAATCAAAGCTAAATATTAAACAAGAATAAGCTTTCAATACTATATTATAAAGAGTCGACTTTGCTATAACAGGATTATTCTTTGTAGATGCATCCGGCGGAATCGAAATAATATTTCTATGTCATGCATTACTTGCAAATATCATATCAAGAGGCATGGCGCTGTTAGCAATAATAGCAAGTGGTGTACCAACAATGATTTTATTGTGAGGCCACCCACTTTAGATTTGATATACCTCTTCAAGTAACTTAAATAACCATCACAAATATATCAAAGCAGAGCAATGGTGCTAAATTTATAAGAAAAGCAAAATTGATAATATGGGATGAAGCACTTATGGCTAAGTGGCAAACGGAGTTCTAGAGATATATTGGATATTAATGAACCGTTTGGTGAAAAATTAATAGTTTGGGAGGTAATTTGTGTCAAGTACTACCAGTAGTTCCAAAATCGACAAAAGCAGAGACTGTAAAAGGCAGCTTGCCAAAGTTATACTTCTGGCCTCAAATGAAAAAGATTCAACTGACAAGAAATATAAAGTAAGAACAGATCCAGTATTCAGTGTTTTCTTGCTTTGTGTCAGAAACGAATAAGAGCATCCAATAAAAGATGATTTGGTTATTCCTGAACACTTGGTTATCAATCCCAATGGTAATAGTAGTGCATTTAATAAGAGAAATATTTCTATCATTAGATTAAACCGTAATTTGTGCAAATCGCATGATAGAATTAAAAAGACATTTTAGCTAGCAGAAATGAATATGTTGATCAACTAAATAAAAGGTTGTTTGCAAAATTTTATAGTAAGAACAAAATGTTTTCCTGTTTTTGACTTAGCAGAAAATGATACCAATAATTACTACCAAGAAGAATATTTAAATACTTTAATACCAAACAACCTTCTACCATACATGTTTGTTGTCAAGTTTATTATTTCTTACGTATGTTAGTGTCACCGTATATATAATAGACTAAGTTGATCTTCCATTGTATATAGATTGATTTTGAAGAAAAATATGCCTGTCATGCTACTGAAAACTTAAATACGCCAAATAGCTTATGTAATATCACACAGATGGTATATAGAAGTTTTGACAATAACGTCATACATACAAAAATTATGATACTGGTCAATGTGCTTCTAAGTATATTCTTATCCCTGAATTCAACTTTCGTCTTCCGAAACTAAGGAATTTCCTTTTAAATTTGTGTGAAAATATTTTTTAGTATGTTTATGTTTTGCAAATATAATAAACAAAGCACAAGGACAAACATCATAAATATTGGACTATATTTACCGCAATATATTTTCTTGTACGAACAACTGTATGTTGCACTTTCAAGAGGGATATCAAGATCGACAACAAGAGTTTTGGTTAAGGCAGAGCAATCAAAGCATTAGGAGGAAACATACTCAAAAAAATATTGTCCACAAAGAAGTGTTCTTTAAGATACCATCACATTAAATATTTTTAAACTATAATACATAATTATTTAACTAACATGACAAAATTGATCATTTGTTTAAATTTTGATGATGTCCTTTTATTTTAAATTCATGTATTATTCTAATGTAATAATATTTTTCGGCATTTGGATGGTTGTTGTATAATAATACATAAAATTTCTCTTATTAATTAAATTTTATTGTTCTTTCATATAAATAAATATTTAAATCATCACGTGTCATTATTAACGTGCAACGCACGTTCATAGATACTAGTATAACTAAAGTATAGGAAAACATAAATTCAATCCAAACCAGGATCTTAAGTGAAGAAGGAATGATGAAATCCTTTTGCTTGTGTTCTTCCCAAGCCTCCTTAGGTCGAAAATGTGTCCAAAATCCCGAAAATGGTGTTTTTTGGTGTATTTAAGCCTTCCCAAAATAAATCCGGACGAAACTACCCTTTTTTATCTGAAATAGGAAAACACTAGCAATTTTGTACTACCGCGCCGCGCCATGCGGCGCGCTTGTGGAAAATTGTAGAACACTTTGCAAAATACAATCTGGGCATATTTTGCACTGTCGCGCCGTGAATTTTTACATAGTAAATTCGTTTCGTCATTTTTTTACATCCGGACTTGGTTCTCGACCCCCTGAACGTGATCCCGGCTTAATTACTTGGGCTTCTACTCAGACTTTAAAGCTCCAACTTGTTCGATTTAGCTCCAAATTACCTTAATAGCTCGAAATCGTTTCCTACGAGGCGCAAAACACATAATAAGTGTAAATCACTATCGTTTAAGCTCAAACACGTAAAATTTAGTAATTAGAGTGCAATCTTATGGCTAAAACATGGGTTTCTAGCCTACCATCAACACCCCACACTTAAACCATTGCTCGTCCTCGAGCAATCAAACTGCACTTCGCATAGAGACGACTTTCTTATCAGACAACTTCCCTAACGCATCATGCCAAGAATATTTAAAATAGACTAAGCACCATATCATGACATCCTAGCCTCAAAACTCGACTCATAAGCACCATGCAATTTTCACAACCTGCTCACTTACTCTAACTCAGAGGTCAAAGACTTTACCTTACCTTCGTAAATTATGTGCCGTCACACAAACAATAAAGAGTAGTTCCACACATAATAAAATTACACAATAAAATTCAAAAACAAATAGGAACTCATGATAGAAAAGATTAACTCTCTCAGAAATGAAATTCATGTGCCACAAAGAATGTACCATAAGCTTGCCAAGATCAAGTAGGACTTTATTTTGGTTGAAATGCATGCTGCGGGACGTGTAGTATATATATGGAATAGTGACTACACCTCCTTAAGCACTTTAATACAACAATTTCACAATTTAAACCCCACACTTATGTCAACACATAACTCCACCTTCACATAAATATACGTCAACTCCCAACTTCTTTAAGCACAAATACATCAAGAATTACCACTATCAATGAATATTTTTTTTCACAACAATACAACTAGTTTTTTTTTTCATTTTCTTTTTTAATTCAAGTGTCTCTTACTTTTTCAAAACAGTGCACCTTTCTCATTATTTCAATAGTTCCACTCAAAAACCAAACCAACACCCCACACTTTAACTTTTACAAAGTTCATAACCAATTCAAGTGCTCACGAGAGGTGAAAGGTTCAAATAGATGGTCAATTCAAACAAATGGGTAAGGCTTGTAATGTGGTTGCCAAAGAAACAGGATTACAGGCTCGAAGGGGTTAACTAAGATGCATAACAATTAGGTGGTTAAAAGCATATAACTGGCTCAACAAAGAGACGCCTATATCATTTCCAAGACTGAATACAACTTCTATTTCGCTTTGCAAACACACGGGGCAAGTTCTAGACATCAAATTCAATGCACAGAATACACAAAACCTCACACACACATGGCACATAACTCACTCAGGATCAGACTCATCAAGACACCCTAGTCAAATCAGTTAAGCAAAGTTAAGATCATACAATTTAAGGTACTTATACAAGAGTCAAAACTGGGCCTAAGCGTCACAACTAAAACACTTATTATTCTCTAGGCATAATAAAGTCAAGAGATATTGCTTTTATTTCAAATCATAGCACAAGGTTTCCTACTCCTAAAAAAAATAAAAAATAACTACACCCGGTTCAAACAAAACCCTTGAAAAAGAACCGCGGCACGAAGAAAAACCAAGGGGGATTTATTACACTACCTAAGAAAAATCCCTCAAGAAGACAGCCGAGGAAATCCATTGTCGGGAAAAGTCAAAATTTCCAATCAAAAGAGACGATTACAAACACACATATACATTCCCCACCCCACACTTTAAATCGTGGCATGTCCCCATGGCACACAATTAAAAAGCATAAAGTGAAGGAAACTTCCCTGAACATGTAGTCGGGGTCTGAGTCGAAGTTGGGCTTCATCCCTCGCGCCCGAACTAATGCACACATCCATACGGACAGCTTCTTCGCGGCCTTCTTTGGGTACATCCCACACTTATCTTTCTCGCTCACCGCAGCCTTCTCTTTCGCGCTCTTTACTTTCCATTCAACACTCGCATCTGGTTTGTCCTTTTGTTCCCCCTTTGCTACATCCATCTTAAAATTCACAGTTTTATCACCCACTCTAAGCATGAGTTTTCTCTCTTGTATATCTAATATAGCTCTACCCGTCGCTAAGAATGGTATTCCTAGGATGAGGGGGACTTCCTTATTTTCTTCCATATTTACCACTATAAAATCCACAGGAAATACGAACTTATCCACCCGAACTAACACATCTTCCACTATCCCCTCGAGTGTTATAGTCTTTTGGTTTGCCAGCTGCAAAGATATGGGTCCAGACCTTATCTCTCCAATCTCCTTCTCCAGTTTCTTGTAGATAGATAGAGGCATTAAGTTAATTGAAGCACCAAAATCACATAAGGATTTATCAAAATTAATAGTTCCTAAAGAGCAAGACATAGTAAAACTCCCTGGATCTCCATACTTTTGTGGGAGTTTATTTTGCAATATCGCGCTGTAATGCTTTGTGAGCTTTACCACTGAGGTCTCCTCTATTTTCCTCTTCTTCGTAAGGATCTCTTTCAAGAATTTATCATAAGCAGGCATCTGTGAGAGCACTTGTGAATGGTAAGTTTACATGAATTTGTTTCAGCACATCCAAAAATCTCTCAAACTGCTTGTCCAACTTTTCTCTACTTAGCTTTTGGGAAAGAGGTAGAGCATGCATATGCTTGCTCACCTCAGGTTCCTCCCTTCTCGAGTTTTTTTCCTTCTTCTTTTCTCAGCTCCCATCTGGCCTTTCTTCTTCTTATCAACATCACTTTTCAGCTGCTCCCCACTTTCTTTTTCAAGTCTCATATCTTTTTGGATTGGGGTGAGATCTTTCAACACTTGCCCACTTCTCAAAGTTACAACATTCACTGTTTCTTTGGAATTTCTTTCTGTATTAGCCGGGAGCGTTCCTAGGACCCTCTCAGAAATTAGAGTAGCTAGTTTCCCAACCTGTCTTTCTAGGTTTCGAAAAGATATGCCCAGTTCTTTGATAGCTGCACCATGGGCGTCAAGCCTCTCATATGTCTTGATAATGAAGGCCTTTGTTAGTTCTTCCATGCTAGACTGATTAGACTGTAGAGGTTGGTACTGCTGCCTCTGCTGATTTTGAAACCTGATTTTGAAACCTGGAGCTCCTTGTCCCTGGAATCTGGGGTTGTTTTGTTGCTATGCATTTGCAGTACCCCCAGGTGAACTCCATGAAAAACCGGGGTGCCTCTGACCCATTGTATTAAAATTATAGTTTCCTACAACATTCACTTCCTCAGTTGAGGTTTGACATTCATGAGTAGGGTGTCCTCTTCCACATATATCACAAGCTACGTGATGCTCATTTTGCATCGTGGCTGAGGTTAGCTTTCGTATTTCTTTAGCCATAGTATCAAGCTGCACTTGCACATATGTATTAGCATCAACTTGGTGAACACCAGTCGATCTTCTTCTTTCAGCATTCTCAGAGGGCCACTGATTAGCATCTTCAGATAGCTCATCAAGAATTATAACTATCTGCTCTGGAGTTTTCTTCATCAAAGGGCCTCCAACTGCATTGCTCAATGTTTTACGCGAGGTCGGTGTCAATCCTTCCCAAAAGTCCTGGAGTTGCATCCAGAGTTCAATTCCGTTATGTTGATACTTTCTAACTATCTCCTTAAACCTCTCACATGCTTCAAAAACAGTTTCAATATCTTTCTAGAAGAAGTAAGGATTTCTCTTCTAAACTTACCTGTCTTAGCGGAGGAGTATCCAGGAATTTTCTGGTCATCTCCTCCCATGTTCTAATCGATCCATTGGGCAAGCTTCGAAGCCACTGCTTAGCATCATCTTTAAGTGAAAAGGGAAATGCCCTTAAGTACACTGCATTGCATGATACCCCATTGTATTGAAAGGTATTCATAATCTCCTCAAAGTCCATTAGATGCATGTTTGGATCTTCGTTCATCTTCCCTCTGAAGACACAGTAGTTCTGAATGGTTTGAAGCAAGGATTTGCTTCAACTCGAAATTGTTTGCTGCAATTGTAGGTGGTCTAACACTTGATAATCCTTGATTGTAGACTGGTCTGGCATAATCACCCAACGCTCTACCAGGCCTGGGTACCGCATTCTCGAATTGGTCTTCAACCAAAGGTCGATTTAGATTGAATCTTCGACCCCCGTTATGTTCGACAGTCTCATCAGCAATTCTCCGTGCAACTTCTTGTTGTTCTTGTTGTGCTTCCTCTCTTGCAGCTACATCTACCTCGTCGTCGCCGTTATTAGCCATGTGTTCTTGGGTTGAAGGTTGCCCCAAGAACTTTTCGGTGCACTCTTTCTCTTTCCTAAGTTGCCGCAGGTGTTTTTCCAATTCCGGGTTGTAGGGTATTACTTCTTTTGAAGAAAATCGAGTCATACACCACAAACTTAACCTGTTGCCTGCACAAGGAAGATATACCCGTGAAGAAAAAAAAAAAAAAAGTTTCCTGAATTAGTACTACAAACTATTTCAAACACTATTGATTGCCAATCGCCGGCAACGACACCAAAATTTGACGAGCGCAAAACACACACTTAAATTGTGCTCGCTAATCAAAGATAGTATAGTATAATATCGTATCCACATGGATTGAATTTAAACAGTATTCTCGTAGTTTCTAGCTTGATTGCTATCGAGGAGGATCAACAATTGAGATTTATATGACTAAGAAGTGAAATTAACTAAGAATCTAAGGCTATTGACTAATGATTATCGAGACAAGGAGTAAGAAACTAAGGTTGTCAGTGGGAGAGGATAGGGTTTTGACAGGATAGGTGCAAGATAATTGTTCGGGATCTAACTCTAGATAATTCACTTATAATATTCAAGTGAGTCTCTCGAATTTACTCTATTATTAGTTCAAACGTTCAGCAAAAACTCCTCTCTCGATTAAGTCTTAACCTCACGAGATGAACCAATTTAAGCACTGTGAAAATGTGCAAGAATGCATAACAGATCGGTCTTTAGGAAAACTTCTTTCGATTATTTTTCTAACTAGGTTTAATCAATGATTCAACTAGCCTCTTTCGATTACTTAGAAGAATCTATGAACTCAACCAACTATATAATGCAAAGATATCACAAGTTATGCCTCTCTCGATTACATGAACTAGTAAATATTGATGCAACAATTAAATCTTCTAAAACGATTCAAATACATAAAAATAGAGTTATAATCCACAAACAATCATCAATACACCAAATCCATCAAAGCATAAAAGGAACTACTCCATAGACATGGCGAAGTTCTTCACAAATATAATTAAAGTATAGGAAAACATAAATTCAATCCAAACCAGGATTTTGAGTGAAGAAGGAATGATGAAATCCTTTTGCTTGTGTTCTTCCCAAGCCTCCTTAGGTCGAAAATGTGTCCAAAAGTCCCGAAAATGTTGTTTTCTGGTGTATTTAAGCCTCCCCAAAAAAATAAATCCGGACGAAACTATCCTTTTTTAGCTGAAATAGGAAAACACTCTAACAATTTTATACTACCGCGCCGCACCCCGCGCGCTTGTGGAAAATTGCAGAACACTTTGCAAAAATACAATCTTGGCATATTTTGCATTGCACGCCTCGCGGCGCCCCATGCGGCGCGACTGTGCAATTTTTACAGAGTAAATTCGTTTCGTCATTTTTTTTACATCCGGACTTGGCTCTCGACCTCCTGAACGTGATCCCGGCTTAATTGCTTGGGCTTCTACTCAGACTTCAAAGCTCCAACTTGTTCGATTTAGCTCCAAATTACCTTAATAGCTCGGAATCGTTTCCTACAAGGCACAAAATACATAATAAGTGTAAATTACTTTCGTTTAAGCTCAAACAACGTAAAATGCAGTAATTAGAGTGCAATCTTATGGCTAAAACACGGGTTTCTAGCCTACCATCAATTGAAATATGCGCAAATTATATTTAAGGAGATTAATCTTTGCATAGAATAGCTGATTCATGTCTTTTAAGAGCATCTTGGGTTTTGTGCTAATGTGCTTGCTTATTTTAAGGTATTTCTACCTCATTTAAAAGCTGCAATTGAGAATTACTAGAAAGATGGCTATTTTTTAGGGCAATGGACCAAATTTGTGCTTGAACTATGCAAAATATTCTAACTTTTCCCTCAATTAATAGTTGCGGTAGAAGCCCCTGTCGTTAGCAAAAGAGCTTACCAATGCCCTTATTTGCTAACGGCGGAAGCTTTGAGATCAACTTATCTCTAATTATCATGATTAGCACCGGAAGATGCCATGTGTCCTATCATTTAAGCCCCTGATTTTTTAACAACCCCCCTTCTTTTTTCTTCTAAATATCGTGGTGTCGGGACCAGTTTGCGTGCACCTCGACTAATTTCGCGGGATACCTGCTACCTCCCACCAACAACAGGTACCAGGTAACTCTGTCCAGCAATGCTTGAACAAACGGGAAGAAATCACCTACTGTATTTTGTTTTTTGTCTCCACTGGTATTCCCCTCCCCCTTTTTATCCACCCTCGAAATAACCTCCTTCATCCAAAAGGCAACAACCTTCACCGTCCACCATCTACCATATTCTCCTTCTCTATTATTTCTGAAAGGGACAGTGATGGTGGTAACCCTGTGGAGAGGTGGTGGTTGTTGGTGTCAAGGGTGGGTAAAATAGAGGAGGGGTTGGGGCTGGTTAAAAATAGTGCCTTTAAAGATAGCTATGTAGCAGCCTCAAGTGCTAATCATTGTATTTAAAATCTAGTTTTAGCTCAATAATGCTCTGTTAGCAACAAAAAAAAGGGGTCGTAGATGAACCCTTTTGCTAACCGCAAGGGCTCATTTGGCCCCAAATATTAACGAAGAGCAAAGTTAGACCACTTCGCACAGTCCGTAGGTGTGAAACCATGGTAAATGAAGGTATTAAAAGAGAACGAGGTACATCCAAAATCACATGGAAGAAAGTTGTCTCGAAAGACCTACAATTTTTGGGAATCTATTCAGACTTAGCAAAAGATATGGCATAATGGGAAAAAAGATATATGTAGGCGATACATATTAGTTGAGTATATGTTTTAGATATTAGCACTTTTATCATCGGTCATATGCTTTCTAGGAGTGGGTTAGCCTTCCGGAGGTTTATAAGTTTCGAAAATATACAGAACTTCTAATGCTTTTTATTTGTATTTGCATAATATTGGCATGAGATGAGTTTAAACGGAGTAACGTGGTCAGAGAGGATTCATATAGCAGACCCTAACTTGTTTGTAGGGATTGAGATATAGTTGGTGTTTATTTTTTGATAAGGAGAGAGATGGCTATTTCATTTTAGAAATACCTTTTTTTACACGGAGAGAGAGGGGATCAGTCACATGCTGATTACTAACGATGTCAATCATGACACCCTTCTTGGGAGATCCACCCTACCAGCCAAAGTTGACAAAGCCAAGCATAATGTAAGCATTGGGCTTGTTGAGGAGCTGGTGTTTATTTGCTTTGCTTCTCATTTCTTTTGCTTTTTTGTTTTGAAAATCTCTTTAATCACTGCAAAGTTTCTTGAAGGAGAAAATGTATAGTCTCTGGTATAAATGATACTTCACTAGTACCTCAGTGAAAGGCATAAACTGAGCATATATAAAAAGTATATATTAGTGAAAACTTATTTAGGATGAATTTCAAATACTACAGGTTACTCGACCAGTTTTGGCCTAAACCGCAGCGGACCAGCATTGGATGGGTTGCTTATGACCCGTTGGCTACCTAACCTTCTTCAACTACACAATGTAGCCCAACCTGCTCATTTGCCACCTCCACTGATTACATTCAGATCTATATGTCTTGCACTGCCTCTTTTGCTGCATTTATAAACATAAAATGGATGATTTGCAGCTTGCTTGATTATTGACATTGACAACAGTCAAAATGATTAAAAATTTGCAGTTTGTGTGTGATATCTTTCTTCTTTTTGCATATTTTTGGTGCTAATATTAACTCCTCAAATCAGGTTTTGACATATGCTCAGCAGTCGAAGGAACAGGCCTGCATAGAACAAGACAAACTTGCCAAAAGAATCCAAGAGTTCAGGACACAAGCTGAGCTTAATCATATGCGGGGATCCAGTAACCTTGGTACTTCAACTAGTTCTATAGCCTCAAATGGTGTTGGTATGAATTCAGACAAAAATATAGAAGCAATTATGCAGTCCAGTGCAGAAGGAGCGGTAAGTAATATATCAATGTCATTTCTGTCTGTTATTTGTCAGTGTAGGGGTGGAGAGCTCTACAATAAATATAGCACTAGATTTAAGTATAGGAATCCCTGAAATGTCTCCTGATTTTGTAGATTAATTTTATTGTAAATACTAGACATTAAACTCTGGATACTTTTTCTTACATTCTTCCAGGTCCAAACTATTAAGCAGGGATATCTTTTGAAAAGATCTTCCAGTTTGAGGGCAGATTGGAAGAGACGGTTTTTCGTACTTGACAGTCTTGGCAATTTATATTATTACAGGCTCAAGGGTGCACAGATGGTATTCTTAATTTTTTCACCTTCCTAATATAAGTCATTTTCATGCCTTTATTCTGCTTTATTTTTCTTTTTCTAAGTTTTTCTTAGACGCCTTGTGTGAATCAGTCCTACTTGTTTAGTGTTACTTTTCTGATTCTCAGTTGACATGAAAATCAAGGTCGTATAATTGAATCTTAAGTGCAATGATTAGTGTTAGTTTACAGATATGTACATAATGTAGTCTTGTCCCACATTGGAATAGGAGTAATATGTCCTTGTAGAGTATAGCTATAAATAAGGACCTCTTGTATTGCATTGAATATCTAATATCAATAATATATTTTCTCCCGTGCTTTCTCACATGGTATCAGAGCAATCGTGAGAGATTTATCGCTGTGCATAAATTCCAGCGACTCCGGGAAGAGAAATAAGTCACCGAAAATCTTTTTCCTGCGACTCTTTTTAGTTTTTTTCAAGGCTGTTTGCGTCTTCTTTGTCTCCGTCAGTGTTGTGCAAAATCCAACACTACCACAAGAGTCGTCATTGTCCGGCGACCAAACCCCAGTGAAAATCTCTGGCAGCAGCCTCCTCACGCGCACCCACGCGCCACCAGAAGCTCACGCGCCGGCGCTTACGACCATTTCCAGCCATTTTTTGAAAAAATTCCTTCAGAACAGTTGGGTCGCCTGGTAATTCCGATCCTACCCTTACTGTTTTCGTTTCATTCCAAACACTTTGAGTTTTTGCGGCAGCTACAGTAAGATTCCGACGACTACAATATTCCCTTATTCTGTTTCAGTGGATTACAGTTGATTTTTCTCTTATTTGGTAATAATTTGCAACGATGTCTTTGGGATTTGATGTTTTTGGGTCTAGAAACATGAGTTCTGGAAGCTCTAGTGTTATGATTACCTCGGTACCTTTAATGGGAAGTTCAAACTACTTAGTTTGGGCTTCATCTGTCGAGTTGTGGTGTAAAGGTCAAAGTGTTCAAGATCATCTAATCAAACAGTCTAGCGAAGGAGATGAAAATGCGATAACACTTTGGGCAAAGATCGATGCTCAGTTATGTAGCATCTTGTGGCGATCTATTGATTCCAAGTTGATGCTCTTGTTTCGTCCATTCCAGACATGTTATTTGGTTTGGGCAAAGGCTCGTACCTTATACACTAATGACATATCTCGCTTCTATGATGTGATATCGCGGATGACAAACTTAAAGAAGCAGGAATTAGATATGTCTACTTACTTGGGTCAAGTACATGCAGTCATGGAGGAATTTGAGAAGTTGATGCCAGTTTCTGCTAGCGTTGAAAAACAACAAGAGCAGCGACAGAAGATGTTTCTAGTTCTTACCCTCGTTGGACTTCCTAATGATCTTGATTCAGTACGCGACCAGATTTTGGCTAGTCCGACTGTCCCCACAGTTGATGAATTATTCTCTCGATTACTCCGCCTTGCTGCAGCACTAAGTCACCCAGTGATCTCATCACAGATACTTGATTCCTCTGTTCTCGCATCCCAGACAGTGGATGTTCGGGCGTCTCAAACTATGGAGAATAGACGAGGAGGAGGTCGTTTTGGAAGATCTAGACTCAAGTGTTCTTATTATCACAAACTTGGACACACCCGTGAAATGTGCTATTCCTTACATGGTCGTCCACCCAAAAATGCTTACATTGCTCAGACCGAGACTACAGGTAACCGGGGATTTTCTTTATCTAAAGAAAAATATAATGAGCTCCTTCAGTATCGAGCATGTAAGCAGACATCTCCACAAGTAGCCTCGGTTGTTCAGACTGATACTTTTGTTGCTGGTAATTCTTTTGCTTGTGTTTCCCAATCTAGTACTCTTGGACCATGGGTCATGGACTCAGGCGCTTCTGATCACATCTCTGGTAATATATCACTTTTGTCGAATATTGTATATTCGCAGTCTCTTCCCACTGTTACTTTAGCCAATGGATGTCAAACTAAATGATGAGCTCCTTCAGTATCGAGCATGTAAGCAGACATCTCCACAAGTAGCCTCGGTTGCTCAGACTGATACTTTTGTTGCTGGTAATTCTTTTGCTTGTGTTTCCCAGTCTAGTACTCTTGGACCATGGGTCATAGACTCGGGCGCTTCTGATCACATCTCTGGTAATATATCACTTTTGTCGAATATTGTATATTCACAGTCTCTTCCCACTGTTACTTTAGTCAATGGATGTCAAACTAAGGCAAAAGGAGTTGGACAAGCTAATCTCTTGTCTTCTATCACCCTAGATTCCGTTCTTTATGTCCCTGGTTGTCCTTTTAGTTTTGCATCTGTTAGTCGTTTGACTCGTGTCCTCCATTGTGGCATATATTTTATTGACGATTCTTTTATTATGCAGGACCGCAGCACGGGACAGACAATTGGTACAGGACGTGAATTAGAAGGCCTTTACTACCTTAACTCACTCAGTCCTTCCACATCATGTCTAGTTACAAATCCTCCAGACCTAATCCACATACGTTTAGGACAACCGAGTTTATCGAAATTTCAAAAGATGGTGCCTAGTTTATCTAGTTTGTCTACATTAGATTGTGAGTCGTGTCAGCTTGGGATACATACCCGAGCCTCATTTCCGTGTAGTGTCGAGAGTCATGCAGAGTCTGTTTTCTCCTTAGTTCATTCTGATATATGGGGTCCTAGTAGAGTCAGTTCAACCTTGGGATTTCGTTATTTTGTTAGTTTTATTGATGATTATTCAAGATGTACTTGGCTTTTCTTAATGAAAGATCGTTCTGAGTTATTTTATATATTCCAGAGTTTCTGTGCTGAAATCAAAAACCAATTTGGTGTTTCTATTCGCATTTTTCGCAGTGATAATGACTTGGAATATTTATCTTCTCAGTTTCAGCTGTTTATGACTTCTCAAGTAATTATTCATCAGACATCTTGTCCTTATACCCCTCAGCAAAATGGGGTTGCAGAGAGAAAGAATAGGCACCTTATTGAGACTGCTCGCACACTTGTAATTGAATCTCGTGTTCCGTTATGTTTTTGGGGTGATGCAGTTCTCACAGCTTGTTATTTGATTAATCAGATGCCTTCATCTCCCATCAAGGATCAGATTCCGCATTCAGTATTGTTTCCCCAGTCACCCTTATACTCTCTTCCACCTCGTGTTTTTGGGAGCACGTGTTTTGTTCATAATTTAGCCCCTGGGAAAGATAAGTTAGCTCCTCGTGCTCTCAAGTGTGTCTTCCTTGGTTATTCTCATGTTCAGAAGGGATATCGTTGTTATTCCCTAATCTTCGTAGGTACCTTATGTCAGCTGACGTCACATTTTTTGAGTCTAAACCTTTTATTTACCTCTGCTAACTACCATGATATATCCGAGGTCTTATTGAGGAGTTTACTATAGCTCTTCCTCCACCTTTGACCACAAAAGTTTCACCCATACCAACCGTTGAGGAGTCTAGTATTGTTCCTCCTAGATCCTCAGCCACAGGAACACCACTCTTGACTTATCATAGTCGTCCGCACCGTACATCAGGCCCAACTGGTTCTCGTCCTGCACCTGACCCTGCTCCTACTGCAGACTTGTCTCTTCCTAGTACACCGATTGCACTTCGAAAAGGTATACGGACCACACTTAATTCTAATCCCCATTATGTCGGTTTAAGTTATCATCGTCTGTCATCTCCCAATTATGCTTTTATATCTTCTTTGTCCTTGATTTCCATTCCTAAGTCTACAGGTGAAGCGTTGTCTCATCCAGGATGGCGACATGTTATGAGTGATGAGATGTCTGCTTTACATTCAAGTGGTACTTGGGAGCTTGTTCCTCTTCCTTCAGGTAAATCTACTGGTGGTTGTCGTTGGGTTTATGCAGTCAAAGTTGGTCCCGATGGCCAGGTTGATCGACTTAAGGCCCGTCTTGTTGCCAAAATATATACTCAGATATTTGGGCTCGATTACAGTGATACCTTCTCTCCCGTGGCTAAAGTCGCATCAGTCCGCCTTTTTCTATCCATGGCTGCAGTTTGTCATTGGCCTCTTTATTAGCTGGACATTAAGAATGCCTTTCTTCACTGTGATCTTGAGGATGAGGTTTATATGGAGCAACCACCTGGTTTTGTTGCTCAGGGGGAGTCTCGTGACCTTGTATGTCGCTTGCGTCAGTCACTTTATGGTCTAAAGCAATCTCCTCGAGCCTGGATTGGTAAGTTCAACATGGTTATCCAGGAGTTTGGCATGACTCGTAGTGAAGCTGATCACTCTGTGTTTTATCGGCACTCTGCTTCTCGTCTCTGTATTTATCTAGTTGTCTATGTTGATGATATTGTTATTACTGGTAATGATCAGGATGATATTACCAATATAAAGCAGCATCTCTTCCAGCACTTCCAAACTAAGGATCTAGGCAGATTGAAGTACTTTTTAGGTATTGAGGTTGCTCAGTCTAGCTCAGTTATTGTTATTTCTCAAAGAAAATATGCTTTAGACATTCTTGAGGAGATAATGATGATAGGTTGCAGAGCTGTTGACACTCCGATGGATCCGAATTCTAAACTTCTGCCAGGACAAGGTGAGCCGCTTAGCGATCCTGCAAGCTATAGGCGGCTGGTTGGTAAATTAAATTATCTCACAGTGACTAGACCCGACATTTCTTATCCTGTGAGTGTTGTAAGTCAGTTTATGAATTCTCCCTGTGATAGTCATTGGGATGCAGTTGTCCGCATTATTCGGTATATAAAATCGGCTCCAGGCAAAGGGCTACTGTTTAGGGATCGAGGTCATGAGCAGATCGTTGGATACTCAGATGCTGATTGGGCAGGATCACCTTCTGATAGACGTTCTACGTCTGAATATTGTGTTTTAGTAGGAGAAAATTTGGTGTCTTTGGAAGAGCAAGAAACACAATGTAGTTGCTCGGTCTAGTGCAGAAGCAGAATATCGAGCAATGGCTATGACAACATGTGAGTTAGTCTGGACCAAACAATTGCTCAAGGCGTTGAAATTTGGTGAAATCAGTCGGATGGAACTTGTGTGCGATAATCAAGCTGCCCTTCATATTGCATCAAATCCGGTGTTCCGTGAGAGAACTAAACACATTGAGATTGATTGTAACTTCGTCAGAGAAAAGATACTTTTAGGAGAGATTGCTACAAAGTTTGTGAGGTCGAATGATCAGCTTGCAGATATTTTCTCCAATTCCCTCACTGATTCTCGTATTGGTTATATATGTAACAAGCTCGGTACATATGATTTGTATGCACCGGCATGAGGGGGAGTGTTAGTTTACAGATATGTACATAATATAGTCCTGTCCCACATTGGAATAGGAGTAATATGTTCTTGTAGAGTATAGTTATAAATAAGGATCTCTTGTATTGTACTGAGTATCTAATATCAATAATATATTTTCTCCCGTGCTTTCTCACAATTAGTATAATAAGGTAAACTGGTAAAGTACAATCATTTGGTAGAAATTTATGAATTATGTGGGAGAAAAACCTTAAGGCCAAATGTAATGTTGCTGATTCTTTACGACTTTCTCTAACATCTTCATGAGTAGGCTTACTTCTGTGTGAACTCCTTGGATTGCTAAGAATATTATTTGTTTCAAAAGCTGATGTTTGTGTAGAATTGGAAAATCAACATGAATCTACTTTGACGAGACAGAACGACTGAAATATGTCTATATTTGCTGATATAGATGTGGTCTACTAATGACTGTCTATAGTAGGTTTACATTGTGCTCATTTTCTATATCTGAAAGGCAACCCTTTGCCACCTCAGTCAAAAGAGCATCTTTTAACTTTGAAGTCTTTGATGTGATTCCATCATAGCGGGGCAAAGTTTTCTTTGAAACAATGATAATAAAAAAGATCTGGCGCGCTGTAAGATTTTCTAGTTTTTGCTATACTTCTTGTATGCGTGTATTTATGCCCTTTCTTAATAAAATCTTATTACTTGATCAAAAAGGAAAAATATCTGGTACCTAATTTTTGGTTTAAAATTACCTTCTTTGTTCAAAACTGGAAAGTACTTAAAAGCTCTAAACTTTAGCTTTTTGAAAAGAAAATTTGGAACAAAACTTATACAAACTAATGGTACTTTATGGTATCCGAAGCACTTTGGAAAGCACCTATGGTTAATGTAAAAATTACACTTTCCTCAACTGTGGTGGATGTTTTTTAACTAAGTGCTAGAGTATTTTAGCCGTAAAGTTATTTCCAGGACATTCTTTTGCTTACTCCTTCAAATTTTATCTTATTGGCAGAGCTCCCCGTCATCTCATCCCTCCGGCGTTGATAACAATAGTAGTGTATTTGGCAGATTCCGGACAAGGTATAGGTCGTCATCCCTTGGAGAGGAGAATTTAGGCTGTCGTACTGTTGATCTTCATACTTCTACTATAAAACCTGATGCGGAGGACACAGACCTGAGGCTTTGCTTCAGAATTATTTCGCCGTTAAAAACTTATACATTGCAGGTAAAGCATAGAATAGTCGATCTTTGTTCTCAATGCTAAATTGATAGTAATATGTCAATGCTAGAAGGGAAGAACATTTCAAAGAAGAAAGAGTTAGAGTAACTCAATATTTTAAACTGTTTTATTAGGAAGTTTGAGTTTTAAGTCTACTATTGTTTTGATGCATTAGATCTGTATCTGATTACTGAATGGAGGAATGCTACAACTTTTTGACGATATAGTGTAATTGTTTCATTTGGCTATCTATCTTTTAGTCAAATTGATTCAGGTTACCATTTTTTAAGCTTATGCACAGTATATTTTGTTTTAATCTTCATCAAGTAAATAAAAGATCTGTCAACTGTGCGTTTGTCAAGTCTTATGCTTTGGCACTTTATAGTAATGGGCTGAACAATAGTCACAATTGGCTTCTTTATTTGCTTCAGCAGAAAGAACCATGAACGGTGCAAGCTCTTCTGTAGTTGCACTAATGTGTTACCAGATTCTACAACACTTTAACAAGGGCTGATCCATTATGTATAACAATTGCCCTTTATTTTCACTGGCAGGCTGAAAGTGAAGCTGAAAGAGTTGACTGGATGAATAAAATCACCGGAGTGATTGCGTCCCTTTTGAATTCTCATCTACATAAGGTTGAATCTTGAAATCTAGTTTTCTGTACAAAATAATTTTCTGAAGTCATCTTGAGCGTCGTCTTGTTTTTGCAGTTTGATCCTAGTAAAAATGACGTTGATAGTAGCAACGGTACCTATGCTGCTTCTTTAAATGTTCAAGGGGCTGTTAGTGGCGAAAATGCACTAGCTACCATGAGAGTCAATCAGGCCGATTCTGTTTCTAGGATTCTCAGAGAAGTTCCTGGAAATGACACGTGTGCTGACTGTGGTGCTTTAGAACCTGATTGGGCATCTCTAAATCTTGGTATCTTAATTTGCATAGAATGCTCGGGAATTCATCGGAACCTTGGTGTTCATATCTCAAAGGTACATATTTGTCAATACTGAAATTTCTTTTGTTCCTTTTGTGTACAAATATCCGTCTTATTTTTGCAACAAAAAATAGACCACTTTAGTTCATGGTGTTTGTTCAATTTTCTACTGGTCCACATGCATGTATATCTGCGAATATAATTTTTTGCATTACTTTCATGATGATCCATTGTTAGTTCCGGAGGTTAGTAGCTATTGAATGAGAGGAGAGCGAACATATAGAGGTATAAGGTAGCTAGGAAGGAGGCGAAGTTGGCGGTCACGGAGGCTAAGACTGCGGCATTTGGCCGTCTGTACGAGGATCTGGGGGACAAAGGCCGGGAGAAGAAGTTATTCCGACTGGCCAAGGCGAAAGAGAGGAAGGCTCGAGATCTGGACCAGGTGAGGGGGGTCAAAGACGAGGACGGTAGAGTATTGATGGGAGAGGAGCATATTAAGAGGAGATGACATACTTACTTTCATAAATTCCTGAATGAAGAGGGGGATCGGGACATTATGCTAGGTGAATTGGGGCACTCCGAGAGGCACCGAGACTTTAGGTACTGCAGGCGCATTAAGGTCAGGGAGGTCGTGGGGGCTATGCGTAAGATGAGTAGGGGTAGAGCAATCAGGCCGGACGAAATCCCGGTAGAATTTTGGAGGAGTGTAGGGTAGAGCAGACTTGGAGTGGTTGACTGGGCTGTTCAATGTTATTTTCAGGACGAAGAGGATGCCGGATGAGTGGAGGTGGAGCATGGTGGTTCCACTGTACAAGAACAAAGGTGATATCTAGAGTTGTAACAATTATAGGGGTATCAAATTACTAAGTCATACTATGAAAGTCTGGGAGAGGGTGGTATAAGTGAGGGTGAGGGGGACGATGTCTATATCCGACAACCATTTCGGGTTCACGCCGGGTCGTTCGACTAGGGAAGCTATTTACCTTATTAGGAGGTTGGTGGAGCAGTATAGGGAAACAAAAAGGATTTGCACATGGTGTTTATTGACATGGAGAAAGCGTATGACAAGATCCCTAGAGAGGTTCTTTGGAGATACTTGGAGGCTAAAGGTGTGCCGGTTGCCTTTAGGGCGATTAAGGACATGTATGATGGAGCTAAGACTCGGGTTAGGACAGTGGGAGGCAACTTAGAGCATTTTCCGGTTGTTATGGGGTTACATCAAGAATTTGCGCTCAGCCCGTTCTTATTTGCATTGGTTATGGACGCACTGACACGCCACATTCAATGGGAAGTGCCATGGTGTATGTTATTCGCTGATGACATTGATATGATCGATGAGACGCGAGGCAGCGTTAACGAGAGGTTGGGGGTTTGGAGACAGACCCTTGAGTCTAAGGGTTTCAAGTTGAGCAGAACTAAGACGGAATACCTAGAGTGCAAGTTCGGCGCGGAGCCGAGGGAAGCGTGCACGGAAGTGAGGCTTGAATCACAGGTCATCCTCAAGCGTGGCAGTTTCAAGTACCTTGGGTCGGTTATCCTGGGGATGAGGAGATAGACGAGCATGTTACGCACCGTATAGGGGTGAGGTGGATCTAATGGAGACTAGCATATGGAGTACTGTGTGACAAGAAAGTGCCTCTGTCACTCAAAGGTAAGTTTTATAGGGCGGTGGTTAGACCGGCCATGTTGTATGGGGCTGAGTGTTGGTTAATTAAGCAATCACACATCCAGAAGATGAAGGTACCAGAAATGAGGATGTTGAGGTGGATGTGCGGGCATACTAGGATGGATAAGATTAGGAACGAAGTTATTCGGAAGAAGGTGGGCGTAGCTCCTATGGATGACAAGATGCGGGAAACGAGGCTCAGATGGTTCGGGCACGTACGGAGGAGAAGCCCAGATGCCCCGGTAAGGAGGTGTGAGCGGTTGGTTTTGAAGGGTACGAGGAGAGGTAGAGGGCGGCCTAAGAAGTATTGGGGAGAGGTGATCAGACAGGACATGGCGTGACTTCAGATTTTCGAGAACATGGCCCTTGATAGGAAGGTGTGAAAGTCGAGCATTGGGGTTGTAGGTTAGGAGGTAGTTGAACATTGTTCTTCTTTGTACAAGTGTGAGGCTAGTCTGATAGGGCTTTGTCTTAGACTGCTAGTGGTCATGTTGTGTTCACACTATTCTACTATTTTTCTTTGTGCCGGACCTTATCTACGGATTATTGTTAGTGTTTTGCATCTATTCTCTGATTCTTATGTTGCTGTCATCATTTATTTTGTTTTTTGTCGATAGTACTGATATATTGTCTCTCTTTTCGTCTTCTTGAACCGAAGGTCTTCCGGAAACAGCTTCTCTACTCCCTCGGGGTAGGGGTAAGGTCTGCGTACACTCTACCCTCCCCAGACCCCACTTGTGGGATTTTACTGGGTTGTTATTGTTGTTGTTAGTAGCTATTGAATCTTTTCTGGAAATGTATTTTGAGTTAATACCGTTTTTGCTGTCGCTGCAAAAAAAATTGAAAGATCTATGGGCCTGTATTTATTCTTGAGATACTTATTATTTACAGGTCAGGTCCATCACGTTAGATGTCAGGGTTTGGGAGCCTACCATTTTGGATCTTTTTCGCACATTGGGTAATTCTTACTGTAACTCGGTGTGGGAGGAGCTGCTTCTACTTCCAAGTGGCAGGTATGTTCCTTTAGTTGATAACATACAAGAAAGGCATTCTTGCATGGTATAAATTTCTGTAGATCTTCGAGTTCAGATTTAATGTGAAAGGTCCTCCAGTCAGTCAAGAAAAGAAATGTTAAGAGATGTGAAAGATCATAAAATTCCCGCTTTACAGATAACAGAACTATCTATGTCCCTATCTACTATTTCAGTACATTGTCGGACAATTCATCTTTTGATAACAAATGTAAGAAACAAGTAGATAATGTCCCCACGTGCCAGGATTATATTACATGCATTTAGCTCTAATGATTTGTAAACTATGTTTTACTAGTATAACTCGTGTTGAATGATCAATTTGTTCAGATCAACAAATGTTGATGCTATTCAATCTGTTTCCAAGCCAAGCCCGAAAGATGGCTTTCATGAAAAGGAGAAGTACATTTTGGCAAAGGTATACTTTCTTGCATGTTTTAAGGACTTTCCTTCTCCATGTCATACATTTTTTCCCTTGTGCTAAGCCTGAAAATTCTGTTTACAGTTACTGAGATTTGATATAATCTCAAAGGAAGTCATGTGAAAAATACCTTAGTATGTGTTTAGGTGCTTGAGTTATGCCCAAAACCCCTTTTGGGAGATTCATTTGCCCCTCCAATCCCTATGAACTATAAAATGGGATCCAACACCTCCTTAGACTTGTGATGACCCTCTTGAAACAACCTAGGTAGCCTTGAGTCAAATAACTACCTTCCCCAGTTATCTTCTTCATAAGATTCTGAAAATTCATTAGATTGTTTCCAAATTAATCTTGATATTTCCATTATAGCTATAAGTTCTTCGTATTCAATTCTAATTTTGTCAAGAAGACTGCCTTCTATAAATCTTACCTTTTTAAAAAAGAAAAGAAGAATATTGCCTTCTATATTTTTTTAGTTTTTAAAATAATTTTAAAGTTAAAAAAAATAAATTTAAAAAATTTAAAAAATATTGCCTTCTATAAGTTTTTTCTATTTGGTTCCACCACGTCTTGTATACTTTTTCTTGATCTCCTCAGCTATTACTTTGTTTGTAGTTTATCTTTCAGACCTTATTCTATCTTCCTTAAAGAGGGATCTGCCTATTTCATTTTTAGCTCTGAATCCATAAGCATCATTCCTATTCTCATTTTAGTTCTTTTGCTATCCTTTTCCACGTCAATATCTTCAGTGTAGCTGCAAATCTTTAGCCTGGATCTGCTATATGCTGTGCCACCGTTGTTCCATTTCCCTGAATGTAGGTTCCTGGACATACATCATCTATCTGAACAAGGCTGTCCTCCGACATTAGGCCCACTTTCCAGCACAGGCCAAATATTCGTTTAATTGTTTTTGCTCTATTACATTTTTGTTTAGTTCACCATTAAAACTTGAAATGAATTTAGTAGTTCATATCCATCTGTGTTATTTTTTGCATAACACATCAAATGATTGAACTAGAGTGGAAATTTCATGTCATTGTGCTTGATACTGTTACTAGAAATATTTGTAACAGTAATTTGTTAAGTTACTAGAAGTATTTGTAACAGAAATTCTTTAAGTTAGTATCATTAACCAAACTAAGATGATCAATCATAAGAATTCCGTCACGGACAGTTCATATATAAAGTATATTAGTCTTTATAGTACAAATACTTGTACTAGAGTAAAAATTAATGGAGATAAATCTGAGTCAAGTTACAATTAACCATATAGAAAATGTATATCATCAAAAATCAAAGCTCTTAACAATTTGGATTTTGTCAGCTTATTTGCTTTAGCTAAACATTTTTTGTATCAAAGCTGACTCTTTACCCCACTGTTGTACTTCTTGCATCTTCTTGATGCCTATTTTATTAACTACTACATCAAAAAAAAAAAAAAAACAATCGCTGCTAGAAATGAGAATGTATGCAAAGTTTCTATGAATATTTGCTATATTAACTTGCTTCATGTTGTCCAGTATGTTGAAAAGCAGGTTGTGAATAAAGAAGCTCTTGCACCTTACAACAACAATCGTGCCACCGGCATCTGGGAAGCAGTTAGGAGTAATAACGTGAAGGAAGTCTATCGAATTATTGTAATGTCAGATGTGAATATAATCAACACTACCTATGATGAGGTCAAAGGTGCTAAAATATACCATGAAATCCATGAAAATGATTCAAAACTAGGCTTTGATGATTCCAAAAAGAAACATCAAAACCCAGCAGGCTGTCAGGACATCAAGCTTTGCCGTCAAGGATGTTCTTTGTTACATCTAGCATGCAACGGTGACAGTCCAGTGATGCTTGAGCTTCTTCTGCAATTTGGTGCAGATATAAATAGGCGTGATTTTCATGGAAGGACTCCTCTACAACATTGTATCTGCATGGGGAGACACCACTTGGCAAAATTTTTGCTTAGAAGGTGATATATTTAATTCAGAGTCATTTTTACGTAGCATGGTTGATAATCTGACCTCTCAGCAACATATATTTCTATTAGTTCTCCCAATATTTAATTTGGTTACATTTTCTCAGCATTTAGATCTGTAGTTCTTTCTTACAGTTGGCTAAAATTATTTGAATTCATGACAAGATGACTTCCATGGTTCCACATTAAACTGAATTCAAGATTATACTCTTTCTTGCTTTTAGTTACTATATGCTTACCTCCATCATTTGTTCCTTTGCTCTTGGTTTTTAAAAAGGAACCATAATACTTATGCTGTATTCATCTATGCGTGAACATATCATTTTAAATTCAGATCTAATGCTAATAACTTGTGTACCTTCTTGGACATAATGTGGTAAAGTTGTCTTGAACCTAAACAAAGTATTGGCGAATGCACGCAAGATTGACGGTGCTTTCTGGTTCAACTACTTTCAGCCAACCGACTTCGTAGCACTAGTTTTCTAACATCCTAGTCTTCTTTGGAAAATAGACTTCCTAATCATCTATGTTAGTTGGACTGGGCTATGGCTGTTAGACATGGTGCATGTCGAGGCGTCAGAGTTGCCATAGCCTTTATATCAAGGATAGACATGTGTGAGTAACACACTAGATGCAGGTGATAGGATATGGCTGATAAGCATGAAAATTTAGGTTATATGCATATAATGTTTCACTATCTAGCCTCTTGACATAAAGAATGACCATTCCTTTGGTATAAGGGGGGACACAGTAATCTTAAGGTTAGGAGGAAAAGTTCTGATTGTAAGTAAGTTCATATTGAGCAATTTATGTGCACTTTAACAAAAATCTACTACTTTGACTATTCTGAGCTTAGAAAAATTCAAGTATCCAACTAATAAATTATCCTGTACTAGTGCCTATGTTATGTCATAACAGCATGATAAGTTGACCTCATTGGAGCTCAGAAGTGACATGCGTATTTCCAGCTCAGCCTATACCAAGTAGCTTTTCACATAGTGGTTTATTTCAAGAAATTGTGTTGTACTTTAGCGACTTCTATAAGTTCATACTCTGGGGGAAAGTTCACATCCAAAGGACATAAAGTTTTTGATATTTTACATTCTCTACTAACTCTCTTTTGTTACTGCTAGTACTCGTGGCTCCCAATTTCAAAGGGGTTGATGACTTGATGTTGAGCTTATGCTTTGTAAACCAAATATCGAACTCTTAAATTTTTCCGAGTCTCATATTTATGCTTTGCCTGGCATGTATGTTTTCAGAGGTGCCCGTGCATCGATCAAGGATTACGGTGGACTCAGTGTGCTGGAAAGGGCCATGGAGATGGGTGGAATCAAAGATGAGGAGTTATTTATCCTGCTTACCAAGAGTGAGTGAAATGGGCATTTTTTTTTTAATTGGCAGCTCCTCAGCTTCCAACTTCTTTAAATTGTAAAGCATGTTTTTCTATAAATGCTTACTATTTTCTCCTCTACTATTTGAAATTCAATTTGTCTCTCCCTCTCTCCGGTTTACGTTGTCGATGTTTGGTGAAGTTCCTGAAAAAAACAAGAACCAGTGCAGTGTTCACAGATCCTTTTTTCACATTGTTAGTTTTTGAAACAACCATTCTAGATATTAAGAGTAAAAAGCTGTAAACCTTCCTGAGAGGAACTGGAAGTTTGTTTTTTCATCAGATTCTCTTTGGTAAAGTATGTCAATCTGAAGTTTTACAATTTCTTAGGAACTGGAAAGTTCTGCTACTATCTTCATCTAATGTTTTCTATCAATTCTAAACCCTCCTGTTCTGATTTTTTTCCTTTTAAGTTCAAATAATTACGTTGTTTAAATAATACACAAGCACTTTGTTTTGCATATCTTATTTAATTTATTAAGTTATGTGGACAATAAAATGCTCATCGACTTTTGTAGCACTTCAATCAACAGGCACGAGTTAGTAGAGCTGTGCATAATTTGGTAAATATCGAATTACCGTACCGAAACCGAAAATTTTGATATTTGGTATTCGGTATGGTATTTGGTTGAAGTTTTAAAAAATAATTGGTATTAGGTATGGTATTTGGTATTTTAAAATAAAATACCAAAATACCGATACCGTACCGAAATATATATTATATTATACAATACACATATTATTAGTTATAACATAATTATAAGAAATCTAAAATTTTACTTTCCTTTATTCTCTAAGTTTATCAATTAATTCTAAGCAAGTAATAAGACATTTCTATTGATCAAATTTATTCTTTTATGTACAATTTTCTCTCTGGGTTGGTTGCTGGTTTTGGATATAACTTTTGTCAACAAACTTTTTTTAGTTTTGTAGTTTCGAGTACTTTAATTAAGAATATTATCGTCCGACTCTATGCACTAGTTAGTATTCAAATCGAATAAAGTGAAGTTACTGAACCGAATAAACTGAAATTGAAAGGAGAAAAATCGAATTATACTCACTTTAATTAGGTACGGTATTGGTATAACATTTTAAGAAACCGAATACCGAATTAAAATGTCTAAATACCGTACCGACCGAGGAACACTACGAGTTACAACCCGCAACTCGATTGCATTATGTATATGTGATATTTCATTTTTTACTCAAACGATGTGCAAACGATTAAAAATTTCTTTTGCAGAAACATGACCAAGTTCTACATTCGAAACGTGAAACAAAAAATCCAAATCGGGATGGAAGCAATTAAAATAGGAACTTTGCTTGCATAAGTTAATTGATAACGTTCAAGACTATGCAGGATTATATACAGAAGATCCTAAATCATCAATCGAATCATTTTAATCATACAAGTAAAGAAAATCTTCGTCATAAAAGTAATTCTCTTTGTAAATATATAAATTGTTAAGTCTCATCGACATAGGTTCTTGCCCATTTAGAGGTGTAGTTGAGCTTGATTAGTAGATCAAAAGTTATTTTAGGTCGTAGATTCAAATTTCAGATTGGGAGGTAAGAGCGATTAAGACTAGAAGTCATGGTCCAATTAGTGATGACAAGATGCACCTAACTCAATAATATGGAACAAAAGAACTACCATAGTGTTAGATATTAAGACAAAAATAAAATTAAGAAGGGATCTAGATAAAATCATGCAAGACTTTGTGCCTTTTGCCGTCCGAAATGATATATTTAGGGCCCTCAAATCAAAACCAAATAAAGCTTAGTTTAGACATTGGCTTTCTGTATTACTATAAGATTCTGATGTTTTTGTCTCCCATCTTTTTTAAAATATTAATTAATTATTTGACTTCAAATATTTATTAGTATATAACACAAAGCATTTCCCATAAAGTTCTCTTTTAGCTCCACTCGTGGATGTAATTTTTAAATTTTGGAATGTATTCCAAAAGGAACATGATAAGATGTTACTCCAAAAAAGTAGCTACCTCCCCCACCTATCTATATATAGTAATATTATGTGTATGGATTTACTATAGTTGTATATTTGGGTATTCTATTGGATTATATTCCATTGCAAATGGACATAAGAATTGTGAAATTCCGAAAAAAAGTAGAATTCTTTTTCAAATGAAAATAGTATTTGAAGATGAAAGTTGTATTTGAACATAAATACATTATGGAGCTATTTTTAAATTTTTGTGAGTGATTTGAAGTGAAAATTTTGAAAAATAGTTTTTTGGAGTTTTTAAAATTTCTGAAAAAATCTGAAATTCAACTTCAAGTGAAATTTAAAAATTTCATGGCTAATCCGATATTTTTTTATGGCCAAACAGGGACTTAGTATGTTCCAATGCGAATACCGGGGATCGAAAATGAATGGAAAATCAAAAAAATATAACATAATATACAAATATTCTGATTTGCAAAGAGGGGCCTTGTATTAAATATTCACTTTGAACCTGTTCTTGCCGCCCTACAAGAAAGGTTAGGGATTATAGGGTATATCTTAGGCCTCAGAATCAATACTCGATAATGCTGCCTTTAGAAAATGGCTTTCCTTATTCAGAGATTATGATGTTTTGTTTATCTTTTTCATTATTGTTAATACAGTTGTTGACCATAAATTTTAAATTAAATACAAAGTTATTACATAAAGTTCTTTTTCAGTTTCCTCGTGAATGCAATTTTTAAATGGTCTAAGTTGCGATGTATTCCCAAAGGAACCATGATAAAATGTTTCATCCAAAAAATAGGGTACTCCTAGACTTCTCTTCATATACTCTTGTTGCTCTCTAGTGTAGTTGTATTTTGTTTGCGTAATCATTTTATTTGTATATCGACTCTTCTTTAAATATATAAATATATTATAACGATGCGGTCAGTTGTTTTGAGAGTATTAGCCCCAATACCCTAATTATTGCTCCCTCTACTTCATTTTTACGATTATGTGACTTGCCGGGGAGCTTGGTGTCGGGTTCGGGAGAGTTTCGGAGTGAAATGGGACACATAGTCCCTAAATTGGAAGTTTAAGTCGTAGGAGTTGACCGTAGTTTGACTTGTGTGAAGACGACTCCGGAATGGAGTTTTGACGGTTCCAATAGCTCCGTGGGGTGATTTTGGTCTTAGAAGCATGTCCGAATGTTGATTTGGAGGTCTGTAGGTCATTTCAGCGTTAATTGGCGAAAGTTGGAAAGTTGGAAGGTTTTGGAAAGTTTGACGGAGAGTGGACTTTTTGATATCGGGGTCAGATTCTAATTCCGAAAGTTGGAGTAGGTATGTAATGTCGTTTATGACTTGTGTGCAAAATTTGAGGTCACTCGGACTTGATTTGATAGGGTTCGGCATCGAATGTAGAAGTTAAAACTTTATAAGTTCATTAGGCTTGAATTGGGGCGCGATTCGTGATTTTAGCATTGTTTGATGTGAATTGACGATTCGAGCGTGCTCGTATGATATTTTAGGACTTGTTGATATGTTTGGTTGAGGTCCCGGGGGCCTCGGGTGTAATTCGGACCATGTTCGACGCTTTTCGGAACATTGAAGATTGCTGAATTTGGTGCTTTTAGTTTCCTTATGCGCGATCGCGAGTGGAATAACGCGATCGCGAAGAGTAGTGTGGCACTGGAGGGATTTTGCTCTATGCGATCGCGAGGTTGTGTATGCAATCGCGGAAGGTTGGTTTACAGTGAATCGCGAATGCATGTAGGAAGCCGTGTTCGTGAAGAAGGAATGGCGACGCTGGGGCTGAAGCAGTTCGTGCTACGCGATGGCGTGGACTAGGATGCGATCGCAGAGTTGAGGCAGCTTGTTAATCGCGTTCCCGATTGCTTTCACGCGGTCGCGGTGAGTAAATTTGAGCTAGGCAGAAATTGTGTTACGCGATCGAGAAGGGATTTCCGCGATCGCGATGTGTAAGAAGGAATTTCCGCGATCGCGATGTGTAAATCACTGGGCAGCAGACTAAAATTTCAAAATGAGGGTTTATTTTCTTATTTCACAATTTGGACTTTGAGAGCTCGGTTTAAGGCGATTTTTCGAGGGGTTTTCAGAGGGATTGTTGGAGTAAGAGTTCTTAACTCGTTTTTGATTAAATTTCACTAATCTATCTTTGATTTCGTCATTTAATTAGGGATTTGGGTAGAAGAATTGGGAAAAATGGAGGAAACTTAGGCTGAATTTTGAGGATTTGAGCGAGATTGTGGTATCAGATTTGTGTAATTCTTGTATGGTTAGACTCGATATCGAATGGGCGTTCAGATTTTATAATTTTGGCCGGGTTTCGAGATGCGGACCCGGGTCGAATCTTGGAGCGAATTTTTAATTCTTAGCTAAGATCATTATTTCATTATTTAAATTAGTTTCCTATGGTTATATTTATAGTATGAAATTATTTTAGCTAGGTTCGAGCCGTTCGGAGTTGGAAAATCGAGGAAAAAGCCTTCTAATTGATTGATTGAGCGTGGTTTGAGGTAAGTGACTTGTCTAACCTTGTGTGTGGGAAATTCTCCTTAGAATTTGATACTGTGGCGATAATTTGTGAAATGTGAAGGTTGTGTATGCAAGGTAACGAGTGCGTACACGGGCTAAATATTGGAAATCCCGATTTTAGCTACGTAGTTTCCTTTTTCATGCCTTAATTGAGTTACTTTAACATGTTGTAGCCATCATGTGTAGCCTAATTTCACATGTCTACTTGTCTTATCTCCTATTTGCAACTTGTATCACATGTTTAATTGAATTACTTGCTTTTCTTGATTTCCGTATTCATTACTTAACTATGGAATTCTTTACTTGAAATTGCTATCCTTGAAATATCTTGTTGTTGAGTTTGGTGTTGAATTGTAAGGCCGTGGTTCTTTTGAAGCAGGGTGTAAGTTATGAAATATCATTTATTTAGTTGTTGTGTTTTGACTTTCGTGTTATTGTTGAGGTGATTGTTTGGTTGTTTGCACGAGGTTTCTGCCTTGCAGTTGTTATTGTTTGCACGAGATTTCTGCCGTGTCGTTGTGATTATTGATATGCATGTGGTGGTATAAGGTCTGGGTATGGAAACACATGCTGTGAGATAAGTTGGGTTTGATACGCATGGCTAGTAGGAGAACTACTAGAAACAATGCGTTGTGATAAAGTGGGCTAAACCGCGTGATGCTATTTTGGGAAAATGATTTTCAAAATCACATATAAAGGCTCTCGCGGTGATATAAGAAAAGACTGATTTATTTTTACGATTTGGGACTACGAGGCGGTGCCTCGGGAGTACCCTTGTTGATCTTCTTTATTTGCTGTATTGTTTGGTTCTTATTTCCTTAACATGTAAAATTCTTGTTTTCCTTTCATGTTGTATTGACTTTCCTTGATTCTGTGTTGTTATTTCCCGTAAATTCTTTATTGTTCACTTTCCTGTCATTTTCATTATATCATTATATCTTATGTCTTGTTTCTTATTATCTCCAGTAGGGCCTTGATCTGACTCTGTCACTACTCTACCGAGGTTAGGCCTGACACTTACTAGGCACCATTGTGGTGTACTCATACTAAGCTTCTGCACATATTTTGTGCAGATCCAGGTACATTCTATCAGCCTCGGTGTCAGAGCATTGTGTGGCTTGCTTATTGGAGACTTCAAGGTACATTTGCCCGCGTCCGCAGGCCTCAGAGACCCCTTCTATCCTGTTCTTTTCTTATTTCTTTACATCTTTATAAACAATGATGTGTGGGATTATTCAGTACCGTATTTAGAGCTTGTGACTTGTACTTACACCGGGTTTTGGGAGATTTACATGTTGAGTTATAGATTTCATTTCATATAGTTGTTGATGTTTTGATATTTAAGTTATTATTCCGTTATTCCTCATATTTTGTTAGGCTTACCTAATCTTAGAGACTAGGTGCCATCACGACATCCTACGGAGGGGATTTGGGGTTGTGACAAGTTGGTATCATAGCTCTAGGTTCATAGGTGTTGTGAGTCACAAACATGTTTAGTAGAGTCTCGCGGATCGGTATAGAGACGTCTGTACTTATCTTTGGGAGGCTATGTAACTGTTAGGAAAAGCTTCACTTCTTTGATTCCTTATTGTGCGAAATCTTTGACTGCGGATTCTAAATTTCTGTCTTTCTATTCTCTCATAGATGGTGAGGGCACGCACAACTAGATCAGATGACCAGACACCCGTACCCATTGCTAGAGCCGCGAGAGGCCGGGGCCGGTGTAGAGGCCGAGGCCGTCCACGTGGTGCAGCTAGAGCACCAACACAAGCTGCTACAAAGGAGCCACAAGTAGCTCCAGTTGGAGGGCAGGCACTTGAGATGGTTGTTACTACACCATCTCTCTAGGAGACTGTCACCCAGTTCCTGAGCATGTTCGGCACTTTAGCTCAAGCAGGGTTGATTCCACTTGCTCCTTCCACATCTCAGGCCGAGGGAGGAGCGCAGACTCCCGCCGCCCGTACCCCAGAGCAGCGAGTTTAGGTTGATCAGGTCCTAAAGGTCATACCATTACAACCAGTAGCCCTAGTTCAACCCGAGGTTAGGGAAGCAACTTCTGAGGGGGAGCAACTCAGGCTCGAGAGGTACAAGAAGTCTTACCCTCCTACTTTTAGTGGCTTAGCATCACAGGATGCCCAGAGTTTTCTTGAGGAGTGCCACTGTATCCTCCGTACTATGGGTATTGCGGAGTCTAGTGGGGTTACTTTCAGTGCGTTCCAGCTTAAGGGAGCGGCCTATAAGTGGTGGCGAGCATATGAGTTGGGTAGTCCGGCTGAGGCAACTTCACTCACTTAGACTCAGTTCTCAGATATGTTCTTGAGGGAATGTGTTCCCAAAGTCTCAGAGATGCATGGCGCACAGAGTTTGAGCAGTTGTCGCCAGGTTTCTATGACACTGACGGAGAATGCGGTCCGGTTCAGTGATTTGGCTAGGTATGCACCAGCCTTGGTTGCTATTGTTATAGAGCGGGTCCGTCGATTTATCGAGGGGCTCAACCCAGTATCAGATTTAGCAAGGCCCCGTGAGTTGGAGATGAACATCGCATACCAGCATGTAGTGGGGATCATTAGGAGATTAGATGGTATGCTGACCCAGGAGAGAGAGTAGAGGGAGGCCAAGAGGTCTCGAGAGTCTGGCATATGTAGTGGTACCCGTGTCCCAGCTGCAACTCGTCATGGTAGGGGCTATGTGAGTCGCCTTGTTCATTCAGCACTTCCATCTTCCAGCGGTATTCTTGCCACTCCTAGGCCTTAGTATCCCTACTATGCACTGCCATTATCTAGTGCACCTTCTGTACGGGGTGCTTTCAGCGGTCAATCCAACCGATCAGGCCCGAACCAGCCACAACAGCCACGTCCTCCGAGAGCTTATTTTGAGTGTGGTGACACTCGTCATATGGTGAGGGATTGCCCAGATTCAGGAGGGGTGCACCTCCATAGACTACTCAGGCTCCGCGTATTCCGCCGAGTCCTCAGGCTTCTCAGTCCATAGTCGTCGTACCAGCTGCCACCCCATCTACACAACCAGCTAGAGGTGGAGGTCGGGCAGGCAGAGGTTGCCCTAGAAGGGGAGGCCATGCCAGATATTATGCTCTTCCTGCTAGGACGGAGGCAGTTGCTTTCGACCCAGTCATCACAAGTATTGTTTCGGTCTGTCATAGAGATGCATCGGTCTTATTTGATCCAAGCTCCACTTATTCCTATGTGTTATCTTAATTTGCACCGTATTTGGGTATATCCCGTGATTCTTTATGTTCTCCTGTCTATGTGTCCACACCTGTGGGATATTCTATTGTTGTTGACTATGTGTATCGGTCGTGTTTGGTTATTCTTAGTGGTTTTGAGATCAGAGCCGATTTATTGTTGCTCAGTATGGTAGATTTTGATGTTATTTTAGGGATGGACTGGTTGTCTCCCTATCATACTATCCTTGATTGTCATGCCAAGATGGTGACGTTGTCTATGCCAGGTCTGCCGTTGTTAGAGTGGAGAGGTACTTTAAATTACGTTCCTAGCATGATTATTTCATATCTAAAGGCTCAGCGGATGGTGTAACGACCCAACCAGTCGTTTTGAGTATTTTCACTTTGCTCGGTAGTTTACGGGCATGAGTAGCTCCATATGATGCATTATGACATATGTGAATCATTGGTTTTGATTTTCAGGTTATTCAGAATCGAATTAGAAGAATGGATTTCATAGTCGAAGCTTTAAATTGGGAGAGTTGACCAAGTTTGACCTTTAGTCAATTTGAAACCGGGACGGAGTTTTGATTGTTTCACTAGCTCCGTTGGGTGATATCAGACTTAGAAGTGCGTCCGGACTCTGATTTGGAGATCCGTAGTGAAATTTGGCTTGAAATGGCGGAAGTTAAAATTTTGGAAAGTTTGACCGGGAGTGGACTTTTTTTATATCGGATTCGGATTGTGATTTCGGGAATTGAAATAGCTTCGTTATGTTATTTGGGACTTGAGCGCAAAATTTGAAGTCATTCCGGATTGATTTGCTATGTTTCGATACGAGTTATTGAATTTGAAAGTTCAAAGTTCATAGATTTTGACTTGAGACGCGATTCGTCATTTCGGTATCGTTATGCGTGATTTGAGGCGTAGATCTATTATTGGACTTGTTGGTATATTCGGGTGGGGTCCTGAGGGGCTCGGGCGTGTTTCAGATTGATTTCGGATCATTTTCTTCAATGTTGCTATTGCTGGTTATGGTGTGACCGCACATGCGGCTGGTTTGCGCAAGTGCGAGGGTCGCAAAAGCGACGAAGGGGTCGAAGGAGCGGAGATATTGCTGGGAGCAAGGTTCCGCAGAAGCGGAGATTGCTTCACATCTGCGAAGGCGCAAATGCGATGAGTTGAGTGCAGAAGCGGTTGGAAGCGCAGAAGCGACAAGTGGGTGCGCACCTGCGAGTGCGCAGATACGGGTATTTTACCGCAGGTGCAAAGGCAGACCTCCAGTGCTTCTCCGCAGAAGCGTGTTTTTGGTCGCAAATACGACGCTGCAGAAGTGGCTAATGTGGCACAGGTGCGAAAGTGCTGGGCAGAATGTTAAATACAAGGGTTCGCGATTTTGGCTTTATTTTAACATTTCCAAGCTTGGATTGAGGCGATTCTTGAGGCAATTTTGACCTTATGAATTGGGGTAAGTGTTCTCTACTCGGTTTTGGTTATATTTCATGAATCTACCTTCATTTTTTGGTAATTGGATTGTGAATTGTAAAGAGGAAATTGGGGGTTTTGGACTAAAGTTTCATAATATGAATTTTTGAGTTTTGAATATCGAATTGGAGTCGGATTTGAGTGAAACTAGTATGGTTGGACTCGTAATTGAATGGGTTGTTGGATTTTGTAAAATATTTTGGTTCCGAGGTGCGGGCTCGGGTTGGGCTTTTGGCTGATTTCGGGCTTTTGATTCAAGATTTGATCTTTTTCGACCGGGATTGGTTCCTTTAGCATTGTTTGATGTATTTGAGTTGCTTTTGGTTAGTTTCTAGCCGTTCGGAGGTCGGAATGCACGGGATGGCATCTTTGGAGCATCGCTTGGCTTGCTCGGCATTGGTATTGACTTGTTCGAGATAAGTAACTCTTCTAATCTTGATGATGAGGGTATGAAATCCCAAAATACGTGTTATGTGATTTGTGTTGAGGTGACGCACATGCTAGGTGACGGGCGTGTGTGCGTGCACCATGTGAATTGGGACTCTGCTATTTCCATGGCACTGTATAGTGATCCTACTTTGTTAATGTTCGTATTTTCACCATGTGATAAAATAATTAAGATGTCAATCATGCTAGATACCATGTTTAGGCTTTATGACGATATTACTAGGACCCATAGTGGTCGTTTTTTGCTGTTATTTCACTGATCTCATTGATATTTCGTACTCAGTCATATTTATGCATTCATATCATATCTCAGTCTCAGTTATTTATTGATACATAATATCTTTGTTGTCGGGCTAGTTTCATGGCATTGTGAGCCCGTGAGTGAGATTGGAGAGTGATGACTGAGTGAGGCCGAGGGCCTGAGTGAGATTGATATTTTGGGATCGGCCTACACGTCGCAACATGTTATATTGATATTTTGGGATTGGTTTCATGCCGCAGCATGTTATATTGATATTTTGGGATCGGGTTGCACGCCGTAGCATGTTATATGGATTACATTTTATGGGATCGGGCTACACGCCGCAGCGATATATCGCTCGGGCTAAAAAGAGTCCCTCTAGGAGTCTACACACCCCAGTGAGCGCAGTCGACTATAAATATGAATCGGGTTATACGCCGCAACGGGTATTGTACAATGCTGAGTGATTGAGTGTGCTGAGCATAGTAAGAGAGAATGCGAGACAGTGATATTGAGTACACTGAGAGTGTGAGTACATGAGTTCATCATCGAGATGCATTGCATTTGACATGCGTACTTGAGATACATGTATAGAGGTGTATTTCCTTATGTTACCCAGTTTTGGGGACATTTATGATTTTACCTGTATCTTAACATGTAGGCATAGAGAAGTACTTTCCTCATGCTATCTGAAAATGAGACATCTTACTATTTGTTGAAAGGAGTTTTGGAAAAAATCACAGTTTTCAAACTTACTCGTATTTTGGCTTTTTCGG
Source organism: Nicotiana tomentosiformis (assembly GCF_000390325.3). Classification (NCBI taxonomy): domain Eukaryota; kingdom Viridiplantae; phylum Streptophyta; class Magnoliopsida; order Solanales; family Solanaceae; genus Nicotiana; species Nicotiana tomentosiformis. The sequence continues at coordinate 20,723,481 of NC_090815.1, read as the reverse complement.
TAAAAGATTTGGATTTTCACTGAGGTACTTGAAAAGAAATGCCTATTTTTTTTATGGAACTATGAACGGACTGAGCTTTTTTTATTTTGAGATACTTATTTTGTTACTTGTACTATGCTGCTATGAACTGTTGTGAAATATTGGTGTTGGACCCGACCTTTCTGTTAGCTCGTCACTACTTTCAACCTAAGGTTAGGTAAGTTACTTATTGAGTACATGGGGTCGGTTGTACTCATACTACACTTCTGCACCTTGCATGCAGATGTTGGCTACTGATGTTGCTATGTTCGATGTGAGCTGGATTGAAGATGTACCTGCGTCCCGGTTGTAGCTGCCCCTTGTTCGTGGTAGCTCTAGGTCCATAAAACTATGTTTATGTACTATTCAAACAGATTATGTATTTATTTCATTTCCGCTTTGTAAACTCTATTCTTAGAAGCTCATGATTTGTACTACCAGTTCTTGGGGAATGTACTAGATTCAGATATTTCTTTACTTAATTAATTGTTATTGGAATTGGTTAGTGGTTAATTGGCTTACCTAGCGGGTTGAGTTAGGTGCCATCATGACTAGTCGGATTTTGGGTCATGACAGATGGTTGATAATGGGTGTGTGATCACGCCCAACTATGCCTCCTAAGAGGTCTAGCGGTCGTTGCAAATATGATCCGGTTTACAAGTCCGTAGTCGAATCCCACAGAACAATAATATGCTAATTACAACTAATAGTTTTGCACGAATTCAAGTAATCAACCTTCAGAAATATTATATAACAATTTGAGAGTTTACTGACTAAGATCAAATTACTTAAAAAATTCAGTAATTTATCACTAACAAAGCAAATATTGTAGACAAGATTTGGAAGAGTCTAAGGTTATGATTTCCCCTATTGCTATAATCTTTCCCGCTACGTTTTCTATGAATTTGCCTGAATATTCTATACCAATCGTGAGTACTTTGATTGTCGTAGCTATCTCTCGAGCAACTACCACAATTTACTTGACGTATTCTCTCGAACTATGCTAGCTCGCATTAATTTACTGCTCATTACGATCACACCAAGACTTCGTTATCTCTAATCCCGCCTTTAAACTCATCTGTATCGATCTCTCAACTACGTTAGGAGTGGTGTTGTTCAACAACTCCCTAAATGTGTACTCTCTCTCTCTCTCGAGCAATATACACACTAAATAGGACCAATTAATTGAGAGCTCTTCAATTAACAATAATAAAAATATAGTTGAACAAGTAGAGAAAAATCAAAGGTAAATCTATATTAAACGCAGTAGAAAATCATCCTCCAATAGATTCCATCAAATCTTAGATTAAAGAGTTTAGCTACTCATAAATACAACAACAATCAACATAATGTTAAAAGACATGAAACTACAAAGTAAAGAGATAAAGGAAGGAAAAACTCGTTTGATTCTTGCTCCACAGTTATTGGCAGCCTTTTTCTTCTCCAAAATCATGTCCAACCCTAGAATAACTCGTTTGGAGTGTATTTATGTCAATCCCCGATCCAAATCCGGGTTGGGGTCTTTTTAACCCGCAATTTTTAATTTCCGTGCTATAAACCTCGCGAAGCCTGGTCTATAGCGCGGTCGAAACCTCGCGAAGTCTGGTCTATAGCACGGTCAACATGGCTATAGAATTCGTGAAGCCTGGTCTATAGCGCGGTTGACCTGGCTATAGACCTCGCAAAGCCTGGTCTATAGCACGGTCAACCTGGCTATAGACCTTGCAAAGCCTGGTCTATAGCACTGTTTGGATACTTGATGCTTTTGTGCTCTTTTCTTGTATTTTTGTCCTCTTTTTGTACAACTTTCGTTTGACAATTCCTTTCGATGTTCCTACACATAAAACAATCCAATTTAGCTCAAATGTTGCACAATAACTCATCAGAACAACAAAATATAGGGTGAGTAATGTGCTAAAAGTATAGCATTTTGGCCAGTGTGATGCATATCTGGCATACGTGAGAGATATCAGTGTGTATACTCCTACCGTTGAGTCAGTTCCTGTAGTGAGGGATTATCCAGATGTATTCCCGACAAATTTTCCGGGCATGTCGCCCGACAGAAATATCGACTTTGGTATTAATTTGTTACCGTGCACTCAGCCCATTTCTATTCCACCCTATCGTATGGCCCCAACAGAGTTTAAAGAGTTTAAGGAGAAGTTGCAAGAGTTGCTTGATAAGGGCTTCATTCAGCCTAGTGTGTCACCTTGGGGTGCTCCAGTCTTGTCTGTAAAGAAGAAGGATGGTTCTATGCGCATGTGTATTGATTATCACCAGTTGAACAAGGTTACAACGAAGAACATGTATCCATTGCCACTTATTGATGAACCATTTGATCAACTACATGGTGCTAAAGTGTTATCTAAGATTGACTTGCGTTCAGGCTATCATTAGATGAAGATTCGGGAGCCAGATATCTCAAAGACTGCCTTCAGGACTCGGTATGGACATTATGAGTTCTTATGATGTCTTTTGGGATGACCAACGCCCTAGTAGCATTCATGCACTTGATGAATAGTGTATTTCAGGCCTATCTTGACTTATTCGTCATTGTGTTTATTGACGACATTCTGGTGTGCTCCCGGAGCCGGGAGGATTATGAGCAGCACCTGAGGGCTGTGCTTCAGACCTTGAGAGAAAATAAGTTATATGCAAAATTTTCAAAGTGCGAATTTTGGCTAGATTAAGTGGCATTTTTGGGTCATGTAGCATCAAGTGAGGGGATCAAGGTGGATCCGAAGAAGATTGAAGCGGTGCAGAGTTGGCCCAGATCGTCTTCAGCTACGGAGATCCGGAGTTTTCTAGATTTGGCGGGGTATTACCGTCGATTTGTAGAGGGTTTCTCGTCTATTGTGGCACCTATGACCATATTGACCCATAAGGGTTCTCCGTTCAGGTGGACCGAGGAGTGTGAGGAGAGCTTTCAAAAGCTCAAGACAGCTTTGACCACAACCCCGGTGTTGGTGTTGCCTTCAGGTTCGGGGCCTTATACTGTGTATTGTGATGCGTCACGCATTGGTCTCGGCGCAGTGTTGATGCAGGACGGTAAGGTGATTGCCTACGTGTCTAGACAGTTGAAGGTGCACAAAAAGAACTATTCTATCCACGACTTTCAGTTAGCAGCTATTGTTCATGCCTTGAAGATTTGGCGGCACTATTTGTACGGTGTCCCTTATGAGGTCTACACCGACCACCAGAGTTTACATCATCTGTTCAAATAGAAGGATCTTAACTTGCGGCAACAGAGGTAGTTAGAGTATCTTAAGTACTATGATATCACCATTCTATATTATCATGGGAAGGCCAATGTGGTGGCTGATGCCTTGATTCGCAAGGCAGAAAGTTTGGGCAGTTTAGCATATCTATTAGTAGCGAAGAGGCCATTAGCCTTAGATGTTCAGGCCTTGGCCAACCAGTTTATTAGATTGGATGTTTCTGAGCCGAGCCAAGTTTTAGCTTGTGTAGTTTCTCGGTCTTCTCTTTATGATCGTATCAGAGAACGTCAGTCTGACAACCCCCATCTGCTTGTCCTCAAGGACACGATTCAGCACGGCGATGCCAAGGAGGTCACTATTGGAGATGACGGTGTATTACGGATGCAGGGCAGGCTATGTGTGCCCAATGTAGATGGCTTGCTTGAGTTGATTCTTCAGGAGGCTCATAGTTAGCGGTACCCCATTCATCCAGGTGCCGCGAAGATGTATCAGGACCCGAGGTAGCATTATTGGTGGAGGAGAATGAAAAAGGACATAGTGGAATATATAGCTCGTCGCGTCAATTGTCAGCAGGTGAAGTGTGAACATCAGCAGCCATGTGGATTGCTTTAGAAGCTAGAGATCCTAGAGTGGAAATGGGAGCGGATTACTATAGATTTTGTTGTTAGTTCCCACGGACTCAGAGGAAGTTCAATGCAGTCTGGGTGATTGTGGATAGATTGACCAAGTCAGCTCATTTCATTCTAGTAGTGACTAGTTACTCTTCGGAGTAGCTGGCTCAGGTTTATATTCGTGAAATTGTTAGGCTTCATGGCATGCCGGTATCTATCTTCTCTGAACGGGGTACATTGTTTACATTACTGATATGTAGAGACGTACAACATGAGTTAGGTACTCGGGTGGAGTTGAGTACAATATTTCACTCTCAGACGGACGGACAGTCCGAGCGTACTATTTAGATATTGGAGGATATGCTTTGTGCGTGTGTGATAGAGTTTGGGGGTTCTTAGGATCAGTTCTTGCCACTTGTGGAGTTTTCCTACAACAACAGTTATCAATCGAGCATTCAGATGGACCTGTATGATGCTTTGTATGGTAGGCGGTGCCGGTCTCTGGTGGGTTGGTCTGAGCCGGGTGAGCCTAGGATATTGGGTACATACTTGGTTCAGGATGTTTTGGCAAAAGGTCAAATTGATCCAGGATCAACTTCGTATAGCCCAATCCAGATAGAAGAGTTATACAGATCGGAAGGTTCGCGACGTTACATTCATGGTTGGGGAGTGGGTCTTGCTCCGGGTTTCGCCCATGAAGGGCGTTATGAGGTTCGGGAAGAAGGGCAAGCTGAGCCCTAGGTATATCAGACCTTTTGAGATTCTTGAGAGGGTTGGAGAGGTGGCCTACATACTTGCACTACCATCTAGTCTAGCTGCAAGTCATCCAGTGTTCCATGATGCTATGCTCCGGAAGTATCACGGCGATCCGTCTCATGTGTTAGACTTCATATCAGTCCAGTTGGACAAGGATCGATCTTATATTGAGGAGCCGGTGGCCATTTTGGACAAGCAGGTTTGATAGTTGAGGTCGAAAAACATTGCTTCAGTTAAGGTTTAGTGCAAAGGTCAGCCAGTCGAGGAGGCGACTTGGAAGACCGAGCATGATATGCGTAGCCGTTATCCTCATCTTTTCACCACTTTAGGTATGTCTCTATACTCGTTTGAGGACAAATGTTTGTTTTAAGAGGGGGAGGATGTAACGACCCGGCCGGTTGTTTTGAGAGTATTAGCTATGATCCCCTAATTATTGCTTTCTTTATTTTATTTTTGTGGTTATGTGACTTGTTGGGGCACTTGGTGTCGGGTTTGGGAGAGTTTCAGAGTGAAATGAGATAAATAGTCCCTAAATTAGAAGTTTAAGTCGCAGGAGTTGACCGTAGTTTGACTTGTGTAAAGACGACTCCAGAATGGAGTTTTGACGGCTCCAATTGCTCTGTGTGGTGATTCTGGTCTTATGAGCGTGTCCGGATATTGATTTGGAGGTCCGTAGGCCATTTCAATGTTAATTGGCGAAAGTTGGAAGATTTTGAAAGGTTTGACCGGGAGTGAACTTTTTTATATCGGGGTCAGATTCCGATTCCGGAAGTTGGAGTAGGTCTGTAATGTCATTTATGACTTGTGTGTAAAATGTGAGGTCAATCAGTTCGACATCGAATGTAAAAGTTAAAAGTTTATAAGTTTAGGACTTATAAGTTCATTTGACCCTTCGAGCGTGCTCATATGATGTTTTAGGACTTGTTGGTATGTTTGGTTGAGGTCCCGGGGGCCTCGGGTGTAATTCGGACCATGTTTGACGCATTTTGGAACATTGAAGATAGCTGAATCTAGTGCTTCTGGTTTCCTTATACGCGATCACGAGTGGAATGACAAGGCTAGGACTGAGGCAGTTCGTGCTACATGATCGCGTGGCCTAGGATGCGATCACAGAGTTAAGGCAGGGAGGGGGGAGGGGGAATTGAGGAAACTTCTTATGCTGAATTTTGGGGATTTGAGCGAGATTTTGGTATCAGATTTGTGTAATTCTTGTATGGCTGGACTCGATATCAAATTGGTGTTCGGATTTTATAATTTTGGTCGGGTTCCGAGATGTGGGCCCGGGTTGACCTTTTGGAGTGATTTTTCAATTCTTAGCTAAGATCATTATTTCATTATTTAAATTAGTTTTCTATATTTATATTTATAGTATGAAATTATTTTGGCTAGATTCGAGTTGTTTGGGGTTGGAAAATCGAGGGAAAGGCCTTCTAATTGATTGATTGGGTGTGTTTTGAGGTAAGTGACTTGTCTAATCTTGGGGGGGAGGGGGGGATTCACCTTAGGATTTGGTACTATAGCGATAATTTGTGAAATGTGAAGGTTGTGTACGCAAGGTGACGAGTGCGTGCATGGGCTAAATATTGAAAATCCCGGTTTTAGCTACGTAGTTTCTTTTTTCATACCTTAATTGAGTTACTTTAACATGTTGTAGCCATCATGTTTAGCCTAATTTCACATGTCTACTTGTCTTATCTCCTATTTGCAACTTGTATCACATGTTTAGTTGAATTACTTGCTTTTCTTGATTTCCGTATTCATTACTTAACAGTGGAATTCTTTACTTGAAATTCCTATCCTTGAAATATCTTGTTGTTGAGTTTGGTGTTGAATTGCAAGGCTGTGGTTCTTCTGAGGCAGGGTGTAAGTTGTGAAATATCATTTATTTAGTTGTTGTGTTTTGGCTTTCGTGTTATTGTTGAGGTGATTGTTTGGTTGTTTGCACGAGGTTTCTGTCGTGCGGTTGTTATTGTTTGCACGAGATTTCTGTTGTGCCGTTGTGATTATTGATATGCATGCAGTGGTATAAGGTCTGGGTGTTGAAACGTATGCGGTGAGATAAGGTGGGGTTGATACGTGTGGCTAGTAGGGGAACTACTAGAAGTCATGCTGTGTGATAAGGTGAGCTAAAACACTGGATGCTATTTCGGGAAAATAATTTTCAAAACCATATTTAAAGACTCCCGCGGTGATATAAGGAAAGACTATGATTTATTTTTACAATTTAGGATTACGAGGCGGTACCTCGGGAGTGTTCTTGTTGATCTTCTTTATTTGCTGTATTGTTTGGTTCTTGTTTCCTTAACATGTAAAATTCTTGTTTTCCTTTCGTGTTATATTAACTTTCCTTGATTCCGTATTATTATTTCCCGTAAATTCTTTATTGTTCACTTTCCTGTCATTTTCATTATATCATTATATCTTTTGTCTTGTTTCTTATTATCTCCAGTAGGGCCTTGACCTAACCTCGTCACTACTCTACCGAGGTTAGGCCTGATACTTACTGGGTACCATTGTGGTGTACTCATACTATAATTCTGCATATATTTTATGCAGATCCAGGTACATCCTATCAGCCTCGGTGTCAGAGCGTTGTGTGGCTTGCTTATTGGAGAGTTCAAGGTACACCTGCCCACGTCTGCAGGCCTCGGAGTCCCGTTCTATCATGTTCTCTTCTTATTTCTTTATATCTTTATAGACAGTGATGTATAGGAGTGTTCAGTACCGTATTTAGAGATTGTGACTTGTACTTACACCGGGTTTTGGGAGATTTACATGTTGAGTTACAGATTTTATTTCATATAGTTGTTGATGTTTTGAGATTTAAATTATTATTCTGTTATTCCGCATGTTTTGTTAGGATTACCTAGTCTTATAGACTAGGTGCCGTCATGACATCCTACGAAGTGGATTTTGGGTCGTGATATATATATATATATATATATATATATATATATATATATATATATATATATATATATATATATATATACACACACACACACACACACACAACATAAAATAAGTTTTTCAGTAACGATTTTCTGTGGAGTTCACTATAATTGTCACTAATAGTGGTGCTATATCTTGCTTTTCTGAGTAGCAACTTACCTAAAATTTATATATTTATTGTTTGGAAAAATAAAACTGTATAGCCGCTCTCAAAATAATAGTCGAAAAGTTGTATATTTATTGTATATATATACATTCTATATTTCATATACAAAAATTATACAAATTTTTTACATTTTTTCGGCTATCGAATACAAATAGTTTCTGGCGCGGACTAAAAGCGATAATGCCCCTTATTGTTTCATTGGCGACTTTCTGTGGCGATCACTTTAGTAGCCACTACAAGTCTTAGAGTAGCGCTCTACCAAAAATTTATATATTCACCACAGGAAATAACGTTTTCAATGACAACTTTCTTTGTTGACCATTATAGTTGCCATTAAAAGTGCTGCTATGTGTTATTTTACGAAGTAGCGACCTGCCTAAAATCTATATATTTATAATTTTCAGTGACAAGGTTTTGTGGCGACACCTGTAGTCGCCACTACAAGTTGTGCCTTATGTAACCTCCGAACATAACGACTACCAAAAATCTAGATATTTATAATTTTCAGTGACGACTTTTAGTGGTCACCCCAGTAGTCGCCACTCAAAGTTATTATGTCATGACGACTATTTGTGGCGGCAATTACAGTCGCCACTCAAAGTTATTATGTCATGACGACTATTTGTGGCGGCAATTACAGTCGCAACTAAAAGTGTTGCCATAAATTGATGGCCTCCCTAAAACTACATATACACTTCTAGTGGCTATTCCGATTGTCGCCACTAAACATGATGCAACATGTCGCTTCTCCAACTGGGGGGGGGGGGTGACTAAAATCGAAATGTTGTCCTTTGAGTGACGACTTCCTGTGGCGACTTAAGTTGTCGCCATTAATTATCATCACTAAAACCTTATTACCTGTGGCGATAGCGTGTGTATTGATGTGATTATTTGGTAAAGTAAAACTAAAATCTAATTAACTGATAGGCAAAAGAACCTCTTGAAAAGTCATAAAAGCTTCAACGTTTGATATAACAAATAGTCGGGAGTTTTTTATTATTCAGATTCTAAATGAAGAGTGTGATATAGTGGTATACATGAACCGGGTTGGTTCAGTTTTTATCAAAATCAAACCAAACCAACTATATCGGTTTGGATTGGTTCAATTTTATCGGATTTTTCGGATTTTTTTATTACATGAATATTATTTCAATCTTACTTCGTTAAAGTTATAACTAGATAAAGTTTTGATAAGTGAATATTTGTTTAGTAAGTATTGAAAAAACTCACAAAGAATAATCTATTAAAATATTCTTATGGGAGTATTTTTTTTTAGTAACACATGATAGTTATTTTTTTAGTTGTCTAAATAATTTTTCGTTGATGTACGCTTTCAACGTTAACCGAATTTAATAATTAAGCATAAAATTAATATACAACAACAAAAATCTAGTAAAATCCCACTAATGGGGTCCGAAAAAGCATAAAATTAATATGAAACCTAAATATAATGATATGTTCTATTTAATTTTAAAATTATCAAACTACCATTTCAAATTCGAAAAAGGTATAAGAACAGATTTTCACATATGAATATGAAAGAACAAAGAGATTGACGCATTTCAATAACACTTGATAAGAAAGTGATGATACAATTCATTATTTAACGTAAATAAATATGGATGCATTTCATAGTTCTATTAAATATTACATCCCATGAGAGAATCCCAAATATTTCTAGATATTTTTTAAAGAAAATTCTACGTTAAATCTTAAAAGTATATATAAAAATTATATATATATATATATATATGTCGGGTTGGTTCGAATTTTTTTTACTCAATATCAAACCAAATCAAACCAAACCTAATTAAATTTTTTAATCGATTTGGTGCAGTTTTCAGGTTAGGTTTGAATACCCCTCTATATATATATATATATGTCGGGATATATATATATATATCGGGTTGGTTCGAATTTTTTTTACTCAATACCAAACCAAATCAAACCAAACCTAATTAAATTTTTTAATCGATTTGGTGCAGTTTTCAGGTTAGGTTTGAATACCCCTGGTGTGATACAGTATAGTTATGATACAAGGTGATGCAAAGACAATACCATTGCAATAAAATAGAATAATCATTTTACGGTTAGCCCAAAAAATAGTACGATTTTTATTTCTTGTTTCCCTCTTTTAGTTTTTGAAGCACCAGATGCTTTATTTCCTATGGATGGCCTCCACTTGATTGCTTGTCTTTATTTCTTTGTTATCATCTTCACATGTAACTTTGACTACAAATATGTTGTCAACACAATAAGATGTAACATTGTGATTCCAGTATATGCAAATACTAGTTTAGCCATCACTATCTGCAAGAACTTTATTGAGAATAGTGAGTTTCGCTCATAATTCTTGCCACGATACGGCATGTTCACTTTTGATTTTGAGGCTAAGGGATGGACGGCAATTAAACAATTAATGTAATTAAGTCTACCATTTCATAATAAAACGAGTCACGTAAAGCTTATTAAAGGTTAAAGCATTCCATACTAGAATTTTCTTTATTTTCCGGGCTCGAACCAAAAAAAATTAAGAGTGAATGAATTATATTCATCCCATCACGACCTTTGGTTGTAGTCAAACTAGGTTAAAATGAACAATGAAATGGATTGAGCTGAAATTTGATTTATTAGCACAATTGAGAATCAAATCCTGAATTATTTCGACACGTACTTAGAGGACAGAAAGAGACACTTCAGTTGCAAACTTGCAATAATCAATTATGTAAGATAAGGTTGAATTGTGATCAAAAGGCAAAACAATCAATCTTGAAATACCATCTTTCATTTTATGATGTTAAACCACCAAATCAATCATATGTACGTTTCAGTGCTGACACACAACGATCAAATCTTTGAAAGGTAAAAATTATTCTTGCATTTAATGATGTTTCAGCACCAAATCAATCATTCGAGAGGAAGGACAGAGCAATACGAGTACTTTATCGGGATAGACATGACCCCTTCATAAATTAGACTTTATTTATTGTATATATAGAGTATATAAATTGTTCATCTCCTTCACATAACTGAAACTGCGAGAGCGGAATCAAAATGTGATTTTTTTGGACTCAAAAAATTAAAATATATGGTAAAAAAATTTGGGGGCCATAATATGTATAGCGCGGTATTTTACCGCGCTATACTTTAACGACACGTTTGTCCGTTAAGGTATAGCGCAGTGAAATACCGCGCTATATTTGAACTTTAAATGGACGAGAAGGTATAGCACGTGTATATACCGCGCTAGGGGAAATATACTTCCATTAGCATCTACTGCAACGGCGATCAACAACTTAATATCATACTTTCCATAGACATGAGTGTCGTCTATGGATATTACCGGCCGATAATGCACAAAACCATCAATGGTTGGTTTAAATGCCCAGAACACATATCTGGTATTCCCGGACTCCGCTCAAACTTCCATTCAACAACAGTCCCGGGGTTAAAGTGTTGCAATGCGGCTATGTACCTGAGTAGAGATGCAAAGGACTTATCCAGTTACCATAAACAATTTCAAACGCACGTTTGCACCCAAGAAATGCCTTTCTTTTGGTAATGGTACACTCATATACTTGGTGGATAGATGTTATACACTCTTTGATCTTGTACCTTATGGGCGCTTCAATGTGTGGAATCAAGACAAGAGAAATCAAATCAACATTCAAGTTAAAATGATTCCCACTGAATGTGTCCATTTCACAATTGTGGATGCCGATGTATTTACCCACAACCCACATATTTATTTTCAGCTTCTTCGCACGGAGCATCCAATTACAATCTGTAAACCATCTACGACAAATAATATTATATACATCCGGAGATGACTCATGAACCACGATCTCACGACACTCTTTTATGTTGAATATTTGCACCGCCCTGCTTAGGCACACTTTATTAGCAAAAAGCATGTCCGTTGACAGCACCGGTTCTTTAGATTCATCCCACATTGTTGTCCGAATTTTGCCAAGATCCCTTGTGAGGGCATCCATATCCGGCATATTTGGCAAATGATCAAGGTAGGGAATCTCTCTTGAATGAAACAATACGTGGGACTCGTAGACTCTTGGTCTAACGGGAGGTGGAGTATGCTCCCTCGTCAAATCAGATTCAGCATTCTCTTCCTCCTCATCATTACCCTCATCAGGGAAGGGTGTGTAATCTCCAGTCTCATCAGCATTGTTGTCATAATCACTACTCTTTTTCTGACTCTGCGCATCTGCCAGATCCCGATTAAATATGTCGTCTTCGGGCAATTGAGTAAGGACAGGACCTTCAAGTTGCTCGTTTTCACTACACAACCAATAAAATAATGAGTTTCTCAAATTGATCCAAACTTTACATATAGCTTTATCACCTCACTTACAAATCATAATGTGTTGATATCCCATGATGGACATTATCCTGTTGATGATGACTCTCGGATGGACCACCATGATCCAACACACCAAAACTAGACATATTCCAACTGGGCGTTGGTTCATAACTTATAAAATTCATATATGGCCGGTACCCCCTGTGGAATATATGAGTGTTAATACAAATTCATTACATAAAAATAAATATCGTAACACAAAGAAAAATTGAAGTTTACCACTCGGCTTGTGGATTATGTAAACTAGGGGAGGAATTATTTCCTCGCTCCTCATTTGCCCATGGAGATAAGTTTAGATCAGGCCAAACTCTTTCACCCGGAACCTGCTCGGCTAAAACTGCTCCAAAATAACCATCCGATGATTGAGGGATATCCCTACTTTGCGAAACCTCATTATTGCGAACATCTTCAGCCTTAACGTACATTTCTAACATTTTTATCATAAGATATTCCCGATATTCATCCGGAGTCCTCAAAAATTCTTTCAGAGTTTCATCGTTTTCGATGTTAAACTCAGCATAACAAGCAACCCCTTGCGGAGTAACAAAATATGGATATCTTCCGGTTACTTTAATATTCACCGAACGTTTGCTCATACTTATTTTTTTACATAACAACGATACCAATATAACGTACTGCATTGTAAGTGGCAACTTAACATGACACTGTGGAGAACAACTATAGTGTACTAAGTTATTCTCCACTACAACCTCCTCCTCACCCCCCTCCCAATATAATGAAACTCTAATTCTTCGCTCTTCAGACATTATGACAAAATGCCAAATAACTTAACGAACAAATATTTCGGAAGACTTGAATGATTCTGAATGGATTTTTACAAAATCCTCCTGAAACTCTTTAAATAAGGAAAAAATTGATGTATAGCGCCTTAAATATGCGCGCTATACCCAGTTGAATTATTGGTCTGTCAATTAAGTTTAGAAAATTTATTAGTGGACCCAACTTTTACGTATAGCGTGGTATTTAACCGCGTTATACCCTGTTGAATTATTGGTGTATCAGTTAATACCAGAAGAATTATTAGTGGGCCTAATAATTAAGTATAATGCGGTATTTTACTGCGTTATACCTTAACGGACAAACATGTTTCACCGCGCTATATATATTATGGTCCTCAAATTTTTTTCCCATATATTTTAGTTCTTTGAGTACAAAAGAACCACATTTTGGTTCTGGACTCGTGAAAAATGTTGGGATCTTCTTGATAAGGAGTGACAAAAACTCCATTAATGAACTTTATATGGTGTGAATATAAATTAATCAGATTATCAAATTCGAGTATCAAATAATTAAGAAGACCCATTATCGAATACTTCCACTTAGGTTGTAGCCCCATTTTGGCTTAAGCCTCCACATGGGATCTAAAAGTGCAATATGGATGCAGTTGTTTTCCTTACTTCGGGTTGCAGTGCAGCAGAGACTATTATGCGTGATTCAACAGGTTAGTTTGTAGTTGCAACTTCTTCGATTTCTCGAGATTGTATTAATGCTAGACATGCTAAACTTAGGGGTTTATGTTTTGTTCTCGTCTGGTTGATTCAACATTTTAATAGCTCGGAGATAGTTGAATGTCATTTCCAGGAAGTTGTGCTTTCTTGTAACTCCTCAAGTGAAGATTTTACTGAGCTTAGAGTGCTTTAAGAAGATTATCATTTCTTTTTAAGGAGAAATCCTAATATTTCTCTGGCTTGGATTAAGAGGCAAGCAAATCTAGTTGCTCATTGCTTGGTAAGAGAGTTTAGAAATTATGCTAGCCTTTTCTATTGAACGTATATATATATATATATATATATATATATATATATATATATATATATATATATATATATATATATATATATGCTCTTAGTTGCTGATTCAGCCTAATAAATGTTTTTGATTGAGTTCAAAAAAGATTCAACAACCAAGTATTTAAATCTTGCACTGATTATATTACTCCCTATGGTCCACAATAAGTGACCATTTTACCTTTGACACACCCATTAAGGAAATACGAACTCCTAGATGAAAAAAATGTATTCACTAAATTAACCTTAATTAATTATTACCTTGACACATTGGAATATGTAAATATATAAGGGCAAATTTTAAAAAAATAAAATTAATTTCTTTTTGATTACGTAAATGGACACTTATTTTGAACCAAAATAAAAAGATAAAATGGTCATTTATTGTGAACCGAAAGGAATATACTTTATACTGAATAAAAAAATCGAGTCATGAAACTGTGATGTAATAGGTTATTGATACATATAGGAAAAATAATAATGGTTAGAGCTCCTATATTTTGATTAGGGGTGTCAATGGATATCTAAAAACCGACTAAACCGATCGAATTGTACTGCACCGAATCGATTTTTAGGTTTCTTTTAATAAAACCATAAGTTTTTATATAAATCTACAATCGTTCCGATAATTAGGGTAGGTTTTTGATTTTATGAAAATAAATCAAAAAAATACCGAACCGTACCAAATAAATTTACATATGAAAAATATATTTATATATTAAGTTTAAAAATAATAAAGTACTAAATTTTTCCTTGGATCTTGGAATTATGAAAATGATTATAAACCAACTAGTAATTAAGATCAAAATCCTAATTCCCAAACCTATTATGCTACTCCTACTGAAATTAAATTATTTCCAGCATATTCACTAGTAAAATACAAAGTATTCTAACGATTATGAATAGCAACTAAAATGTATTAAATATGTTTCCTTTCGTATGATTTAGATTTATCTTTTTGAATATTTAATTTTCTATAGACTATATTCTTGAGTTCCAACTTGGTTAATATCTTTTTACTTGTGTGATTTATCTTTTCTTTGTGTTTGCGTAGTTTTTTTTACGCAGCGGTAGAGTAGTTGATGGATCTATACTCTGACCATCTTTCATGTTTTCATAATTCATTACAATTTAAACAGCAAAATTGTCTAGAGAGTTTTGCTAAGTCTTATAAAAGTATGCATGTTATTGTATTTTACTTTTATTAGTGATTTTTACATGACATTTAAAAAATACCGAAAATTAATCGAATTGTGCCAATACCTAAGAGAAACCGACATGATTGGGACGGTTTCAAAAGGTTTAATTTTAGTTATAAATAATAGAATAACCGAAAAATTGATATGATACAAATTTTATAAAAGAACCGGCCGAATCGAACTATTGACTCCCTTAATTTTGATGCATGCGCCATGCTCCAAAAGATTCTTATTCCACGTCTTGCCCTCCATCGTCGGCCACATATGGCCGCCACGCTTATGCACTGAGCCTTGCTTGTTGGCTTCGCGCGGCCTCGCGCGATTGCTAGCTAATAGCTTGTTCGGATAGTTGTTGTGTATTGTTTCGTAATATATTATATAATATTATATTGTATTATATTATATCATTTTGATGTATATAATATTCAGGTAAATGTATTGCTTGTCGTCGTTTCATGATGTCATGCACCAACAATACGAAAAATAAATGTGCAATATTATAAAGAAAAGGTAAGATACGTGGTAGGTTTATTATATAAAAAGGTAGGACAAAAGATAAAATAAGATTATTTAATAATAAAGGAAAGACAAGATGAGAAAAAAAAAAGGTAACGATGCGACTGTACCAAATTGGTTGTTCTATAAAGTGACACTTTTCGTCGTTACGTAGTGACAAATTTAACGATACGATACAATAAAATTTAAGTAACAATGAAACAAATATTGTATTTAAAATAATAATACGATACAACCATTTAACAACCATCCAAACAAGTTGTAAAGGCTTTGGAGTTTAAACCCCAAAATAATAAGGATTGTGATAGTTAAAATGGGTTTCTTCGTTCTAAAATAGATATATCATGTTCGAGTTTTGGGAATTATAAACTTTTTGATAGGTATTACCCTCCTTATAAACCTATCCGGCACACTCTATCTCTAATATACACAGTCCTTATGCTGATGCTGAAGGTTCCAAATTTGTTTTAAAACAATCAAATTTAATTATTTTCTTTTTTTTTTACAACAAAACTTGTTTTTTTGTTTGTCTAGTTTTAAATATACAAATTTTATTTAGAAAGAGTAGTACCTTGCCTTAATTTTACTCCAGACAATGTTCAACTTAACTTTGAAGTTATATAACAAGACATTCGAATTACGACAAAAAACAAATGTTCATTTTTTCCTGATTCTGCGATGATTTCCTTGTCTCCACTATGTATGAATCAAGAAATAAAAAGAAAATACATTTTCGTATTAGAAATTGACTGTTTTTCTACTTTAAAATATTCAGCCATACGTGTGACTGACTTTTTCATCGAACTCCAGAATTCTCGTTCTACCTCCAAAAGAATACAAAGCACAAAATGCACAAAGTTGCAGTACATGAAAAAGCCTGGCAAATATTTCTTTTGCTTTGTTTTTCTTTTCTTAATTAGGTTCAGCTATCCGGTATTCAAAAATTCACAGGTCTAACTAATTAGAATTCACTCCGAAAAGATCCATTAAAAGGTAAAATACTCCTTATGACAAAAAGTTTTTTTATTTTTCGGACTCAGCCCCGAGACTTTTTCTTAAGAATGGATGGATCTTAATCATCTCACCAGACCGCATGATTTATGTCGGGTTTCTTTTTTTATTTTTTTATTTACAACCATTAGCAGACAGAATCCAGATCCTTCTAAATGCAAAATTCACTACCAACGATTCAAGCTAAATGCCATCAATATCAGCAAAGTCAAAGATTAGGTAAATTATCTTTCTTAGTATATAATCTAAGGAATTTACATTATTATACTTCATAGTAGTGAAAATTCTTTTGATACACAAAATAAATCTTTTTAATTAATATGGTTGCCTGCTCATGAGATTGCTAACAAAATAGTATCTTGTCTTGCGATTTTACTAGACAATTAATGCACGTTAAACTTAACTTTGACTTTATATATAACAAGACATTTTAATTACGACAAAGAAAATTTGATTTTTCCCGATTCGGTGATGACTTCCTTGTCTAAACTATATATGTATGAGTTAAGAAATAAAAAAGCAAATATATTTTCGTACTAGAAATTGACTTTTTTCTAATTTAATATTCAGCCGTACGTGTGACTGACTTTTTCATCAAACTCCAGAATTTTCGTTTCTTAACATCCAAAAGAATACAAAAACAAAATAAGCAAAATAGCAGTTCACAAAAAAACTTGCATTCACATTGTTACATAACGACCGAAAAATTTGATGAGATGGTTGGAATTAGTTGAGTCTCGAGTTTGAGTATTGAAACCGAAATTTTTAAATTGGAAATACTTTATCTTTCTAGTGACTTTATTTAAAGCGAATGCAAATTAATCCGCTCTGGATACTAAATGGTTAAATCGAAAATAAAAGATTGTCACAAAAGGTTTAATTATGTGGACGTCCGTTCCCATTTTTCTACAACCATTGGCAGACAGAATCCAAATCTTCCTTAAATGCAAAATTCACAATAAACAATTCAAAAAAAAATGCCTCAAAAACTTTCTTCTCAACAAAATCCACGATTAGGCAATATTCGTCCTTAATTAGTATCTAATAACGAATTTGCATTATTATATTTCCTTTTTATGGTGAAAATTTCTCTTGAATCTGACACTTCTCTTTCTCCTTTTTCCACAGAGAGAAATAATTCCTTTAAAAAGTTCCTCTCTGGGGAATATATAGGCACTGCAATACTTTATCGGGCAAAAGAAAGTTTCTCAAATTTTTAAATTTTTAAAGAGAATTTTGGTTTGTGAATATATAAAGAGTACCAAAATATATGAGTGGTCTTACATACTTCATTTTCCTAATATCTCATAAGTTAAACCTCAACATTTGAACTAAATTTGTTTCCTACATATCCATCTTCTTTTTTTTTTCTCTATTCAATGCCTAAGAATTAGTCCTATATGATTAAAAGCTCAATTTCAAGAAGATACATTCTCATTGTGACAATTGTCATGAATTAGGAGGTTTTCCCTTGTTTTTCCCCATTATGGTTTTTTGTCTCTTATTTCCTTCCACACTTTCCTTCCCTTTTCCCCCTCTCCTAATTAGCCATATAAATACCTCTTGTGTACTCTTTGTCCCAACTCCCAACTCTTCTAATTCCTTCCTTATTTTTCTTGTTTAATTTGATCAAAACTTAGTTATACATATTTCTAAAGTTATGATGATTGAGTCTTGGAATCCTCCTCTCTTACATGATTACTCTAAGCTTTCGCGACAGAGCAGTCGTGACGATGGTGAGACAAACCACAGCGCGAAACTGGTGATGGAAGAGTACGAACTTCCGTTGATAGACCTTAGCGGTCTAAAAAGTAAAGATGAGAGACAAAAGATTAGTTGCGAAAACGCAATAGCCAAGGCTTCATCTGAATGGGGTTTTTTTCAAGTTGTGAACCATGGTGTGAGTCTTGACTTACTTAGGAAGATGAGGAGAGAACAAATGAAGTTATTTAAGGCATCTTTTCAAATGAAAGCTACTTGTGGGATTTTAAATAATTCTTATAGATGGGGAAATTCAACAGCTACTTGTCCTAAGCAATTTTCTTGGTCAGAAGCTTTTCATATCCCTATGACAAAGATTTCAGAAGCTGATTCTTATGGAGAGTTCACAACTTTAAGGTATTATCAAATTAGATAGAGATTAATTTTATCACCTCTCATTTAATTCTAGAAAAGAAAACGACGAATTCAAAATTTAGAGTTTCAAATTGGATTTGAAGCTAATTAAAACCTTGATAAGCTTAGGTAGTTTCACCTTGTCTCATTCAAGTTTGGCATTTCTCTTTCTCCTTTTATTTTTTTCATCACTCTTTTACTAATTTGTTTAGTTCTTTTCCCCTCAAATATTTAGAAGAAATAGATTACTTATTTTAATTATTATTATTATTGTAAATATTCTTCATAAAAGTACACATGCACATGCAAACTACAAATATGTATAAGAGAGAGAAAAAGAGAATATTGTAGGAATATTATATAATATTAAAGGAAACTTTTATATATGAGCAATTTCTTTTCCCCTAAACCATTGTATGTTTTACACATTCACTTAATATTTTTTTGGGGGGGAGTAGGTTGTCCATAAATAATAGAAAGGGATATGACCTTGTAGTAGGATTTGAAGATTGGAGTTATATATACTAACAATGTAAAGGTCAGTGACATTTAAGTGTATCGGTTATAGTAGGTTATTAATGTATCTTATAGGTTATCATATTAAACTCGGTTAAATATATAATGTCTCTCCAACTCTTTGTTAATAGGGAAGTGATGGTGGAATATGCAGCTGCAATGCAAGACCTAGCCAAATCACTTGCTGGAGTTCTTGTAAGAAACTTAGGTCAAAGAGATAATCTAATCAAAGGAATTTGCAATGAGAGTTCATGTTTTCTTAGACTCAATCACTATCCACCTTGTCAAATTTCTCCAGAAATATTTGGATTAGTACCACATACAGATAGTGATTTTTTGACCATTTTACATCAAGATGAAGTTGGTGGACTTCAACTAATGAAAGACTCCAAATGGATAGCTGTCAAACCTAACCAAAATGCACTTATTGTCAACATTGGAGATCTTTTTCAGGTACACTTTTTATCACTTTTATATGGCTATCACTTTTGTTTTTTGGAAATTAATGGAGAGAAATGACAAGTGAGGATGACTTGGTTAAAGTACCTCATGATATCTCCTAAAGCGAAATAGGCACGCGCATATGTAAAGAGTCGGCCTGAGTCGTGCGAACTTAGATAACGCCTAATTTAGTATACCACCTTACCTTCAATTGATCAATGGTCTCAAGTAAAGGTGTCAAGGGGCGAGCCGGGCCGGTCAGGGGTTGAGGAAAAGGGAACCGGTCGGTTTCGTAATCGGGCCGATTTCGGTTATTTTTTACCGGGTTTACTAGTTCCGGACTTTCCCGGTGCAAAATTTAATCGGAACGATTCCGGGTCTAATTGGCCGGGCCGGGCTAATTTTTTTTTTTTGTATTTTGTATAACAATCGTCAACTTTATAAAAAAAAATTTAAAAAAAAAAAAATAGCCATTGAATTTGTCCGGGCCGATCCGGTTAACCGGTTTCCATGTGACTTGACCATAATGGATCGTACCGGTCCGGTTAACCGGTATCAAAAAATTACCCGGCGCAGTCTGGTCCCCGTCCCAACCCAACCCTGCCCGGCCCCTTACTACCGTGTCGGTCCGGACTAAAACCGATCTGGGCAGGTCCGGAACCGGGCCAGCCTGACTTGTTTGACAGCTCTAGTCTCAAGTTATAAGGAAGTGAGAGAAATAATAACGACAAGTTGGCATATTATGCGAGTAGCATAAGTAAAAAACATTTGTTTAAACTATGTTTATTTTTCCTTAAAAGTCTCACTTAATTAACACTCCAAAAAAATATTTTTTGCAAAAAAATAAAAATAAAAATGTACAAGCAAATGACAGTAGTTTTTTGTTTCCACAAGATGTTAATCCTCTATTCCAAACAGGTGAAACAATTGAATATATCAGGGTCAAATTGTCTAATTCTTGGTTTGATTTTGAACATCGATTTACTTTTATATTTGAAAACTACAACTAAAAATAGAAAATGTCATTATCATCAACTTCATATAAATAATCAAAAGTCCAATTTCTTTATAAATGTTTTTTATTGGTCAAGAAATGACGAAACCAATGTCCAAGAATCCACTTTCTTTTTCACCAATATTCACTCCAATTGCCAGAGTCGCTTATGGTCTCCTTTGTCATTATATAAAATAAAAAAAAATTATCATCAGCCAGATAAAAGGCAACGTATAAAAAATAAATTAATTTTGGCATGTTATATTTGTCCAAGAATTGTACCCAACAAAGTCAATTCCTTCTTCCTCGATAAAAATAACACAAGTATTTTATACATACTTGCTAGGAGGAAACACTTATATTCTCTTTGATTGATGGCTAATCTCCAAATCATCACCAAGATTTTGCATTTAATTAGTAAAATAATTGAAATGTGCACAATATAGCTTGGATATCACCATTATTAAAAAAAAATTACATTAATCATGCAAATTCTATCTTTCCTTTTTGTCCTTTATTTTAGTTAAAAAGAAAAAGAAACATTAATTGATGTTTTTTAACTGTAATAGTCGTAGTAATCGGTTCTAAGCAGATACAACCTACATCTTATGAGTTCATCCGAACTCACTAATTTTGGCTTGAACGCTACAAATTATAGATTTTCAACCTGATAAATCAAATATATTGTGTTAAAATTCTTAATTCAAACTCACAATATTCAAACCTTGTATATGCCTCTGACTCTGCTAAGAATATCATTGTTCTTTTACTAAAATACTACTATTTTGCATTAATAGACAAATTACATTGATAATTTACAACGTTAAAATAATTAATAAATGCAGGCTTGGAGCAACGATTTGTATAAAAGTGTGGAACACAAAGTGATGGCTAATGGAAAGATGGAGAGATTCTCAATAGCTTATTTCCTTTGCCCTTCTTATGATTCTTTAATTGGAAGCTGCAAAGAGCCCTCAATTTATAGGAAATTCACTTTTGGAGAATACAGATATCAGATTCAACAAGATGTCAAATTAATTGGACACAAAGTAGGCCTCTCAAGATTTGTTCTATAGCATTTTACACATATAAGAGCAAAGAAAAAGAAAACATATATTTGAGGCCTAAGATCCTAGAAGAAAACCACAATTTTGAGGGAGTTGATACAAGAAAAGTTTTTTGTTATCTTTTATTCGTATATATATGTAGATCGATTTACCTATATAGTTTTAAAATTAAAGGAGAGGTCTTTTTGTTTACTTCTTTTTGTTTGGGAGAGAAAAGTGAATGGAGACATTACGTCATAGGCGTGTACATTAGAAAGAGACAACAAAGGTTACTTTTGTACTATGTTGTTTGCAATTGTTCTAAGTTTGATATATGAATAAAGATAAGAGTAACGTTTTGCCTTCCATACTGTTTGAAATCTTTCACTATGTTATATAGATTCATGAAATTTCTACTTCCATCATTTAGACACTTTCAAATTGTTCCATTTCCCCGTGCCAGACACTTTGTCGTTCAAAGAACACGTGAAAACTAGTTAGTAATCACTTCTCTAGAACAAGATGCATAAATAAAATATATCCGAATCAACATGGTTAGTAAGGATTCATATAACCGAGTCCAACTCGTTTGACACGGAAGCATATAGTTGTTGTTGTAAAGATCTGTTCGAGTTACCCGACCAAGAGATGTATAAAACGAAAAGCAATCACAAGGTAGATTAAGGTAAGCCACTCACATAAAGGACCAACTGATTTCAGATCACCAAAACTTGCTATTTCATGCATTTTACAATCCTATCTCAGCTATCTTAAAATATCAAGCAGGCCACCTACTTATAAATGAAACTTATCACACAACCAGAAGCGAATCCAGGATTTAAACTCTATGAGTTCAGTTTTTAAAGTTTTTAGCATTTAACCCATTATATTTTTAAAGTTATGGGGTTCACATCTACTATTTTTGTAATTTTAATAAATTTTTACATATGAAATCTTACTCCGTGTCGAAAGTTATGAGTTCAATTGAACCAGTCGGTAATACACTACATAGGCCCCTGATCACAACATACGTGTCTAAAGAATCAGTGTGATGTTTGATCACATTGATAAATAGAAATTTCTGTATTCAATAAGATCATCAGATGAATGTGATTTCAGTCCCGTAGCTAACTCTGACATAACATTATGGTATAGTTGACAAAAAAAATAATATACAGATATTGAGGCTTCTTTCTCTAAGTTCATTCATTTCCGTGGAAAAACATTCTTTTGTATACCTGGGAATCAAGTTCTCATAATTACTGTACAATGATGAGATAAAGAAAATACTACTATGAAGAATATACAAATAAACAAATACTCTCTCGTGGGATTTATATGCAAACAAGTGAATGCTTGGGTGAATTAGATAAATTATATTTGATCAAGTTTATTCTTCCAAATCCTCTACCTAGTTACCTTCACAATTATTAGTCAAGAAGCAGAGCTACCTTGTCCTTGAGACTGCTCTTCTTCTTTACCAAAACTGGCTGACCCTCAGAAGGATCGCTCTGGTTTTTCTTGTTTAGATTGTGAGCTAAACTCATCATGTCTTCTCTAACTAGTTCAACTCTCTTCTCCTCATGAGTTTTCTTCAACAAAGGGCCCAAAAACACATCTAACATGTCTTGAGTAGG
The DNA here is from genome assembly GCF_000390325.3 of Nicotiana tomentosiformis. Taxonomy (NCBI): domain Eukaryota; kingdom Viridiplantae; phylum Streptophyta; class Magnoliopsida; order Solanales; family Solanaceae; genus Nicotiana; species Nicotiana tomentosiformis. The sequence continues at coordinate 20,700,099 of NC_090815.1, read as the reverse complement.
ATTCTCGGACATGTTAAGCTTAGGAGGAGCATCTTCAATTGTTGTCTGAATTGAAATACAATCAGAATTTCTTTCTTCTCTTCTCAAAGATTGATTTTCGACTTCAGTGCAACTTAATGAGCCTATTGACATGGAAATAGCATCCTCTATTGGACAACTTCTTTCTTTGCCTGATGCAGCTTGCTCATTCTCATTCACATACTGCCAGGGAAGGAAAAATAAGATAACAACCAAGGTTTCATATTTACTACATAATTGAAACAGCAACTTTTATACCAAACAACAAAACCCCTGAGACAATATATATCTTTTAGAAATCATTCAAATGAGATGCCGCAGATTAAAAGCCTAGTTCCCTATTTTAAATAAAAAAAATGGAGGATCTCCGCTCATTTTAAATAGCAAGTAAAGGCTTAGTAAACAATTCAGATGATCCAAAACTAATAGGATTTAATTAACAACAATCACCTCCTTAGCGATGCTCAGTAAATCTTCAACGGTCAAATCTTCATCAGAATCACCAGCATACTGCAAATGAACAGTAAAAATATCTGAGATACAACATTTCTGGCCAAATGTGATCATCACTTTTAGCTGGTAAAACTGAAGAATTGTTTTGGAGACCTCAAAAGAACTTAGCGGATCACCTCTTCTGCTATGCTCAGTAGATCTTCAACAGTCAAATCCTCGTCATCTGTTTTTGGTGTCAACTCTTCAACATCGGCACAATTCTCATTCCTGGAATTCTTTACTTTCTGTTTCTGCCTCCTTAAACTAGGGCCAGCTTCATTAGAATTTTCCTTCACGCTGCGGCATTTTCTCTTCCTTAAGCCACTTCTACCACTTGCTTTTGTTGTTGACTCTTCCATCCCATCACCTCCCTCAATCTTGGAATACTTCGTTTTCTGTTTCTGTCTCCTCAACATAGGCAACGCTCCATTACCATTTACCTTCATCCTGTCACACTCGCTCTCCATTAAACCGCTTTCATCATTACAGTCATCATTTGGTAGGTTTAACTTTCTTCTGCTTCTTTTTGTTGTTTGGCATATTGAAATCTGTGTGGATGATTCCTCAGTGAATGCTTCCTTTTTGTCCTTAGTCTTTCTGTTTTTCAACCTGCTGTGCTTCTGTGTGACAATTTCCTCTGTATTATTATTACTGTCGACATGATCAGTTTTGACTTTTTCCTTTACTTGATCAGCAGCAGACGTAGCAAACATCCACCGAGGCAACTGCCTTTTTCGACCCTTGTCAAGAACAATCCGATCATCCATTATTTCTTTTGTTTTTTCTTCTGCAGAATTACATCTAGTGAATAAATTTCCTGTTAGGTTAAAGCTACTCAGTCAACAAAAAGGGAGGACGCTCAGAATATTCAAGCTAAAAGCTGTATCATAAACAACTCAATCAGCTTGCACCAGCTTATACATAGTGGCGAAGGGACACAACTTTCATCAGCTCGAGATATATTTTTCCACTAAAAAGAATGATGAATTTGAGCATTCACCTTCCTCAAAATGCACCCTATAAAAATAAACAAAAGGAGAGAATGAATTTTCTTTCCAATGAGCTTCAACCACAAACTTTGGGCTTCATTATAGGAAAAGTCCATATGAAATGGGTATTGGTAAGCACAAAAGAATAAATCTTAGAACCATATAAGACTTTGAAGTGAAATGTTAAAATTTTCGAAGTTTGTGCATAACATTTTTTCAAGATTGTAACTTCACACCTAATCTATAAGATTTTTCTTCGAGTTGTTTCATCTGCGCAAACTCTTGAAAGTGCTAAACCTTCCTAGAAAATACAGTTTTTCTTACAACTGAACTGCTACTTCTGTTACCTACCAAACTGGTCCATAAATCTTCTTTAATAATAGAGCCCAGAGACTAATAAGTTTGTCTGCAGCAGCTCTATTTCTTTTCTTCTCTCATAATTCAGAAAAATCAGCAGAACCAGCTATCAACTTTATAAGATGATATATATGAAATCAATCACATTGTTGTACTCTCTTAGCTATACTGAATCACATGAAAGCAGAAATCCAAAAGATAACAATAAAATAAAGCAAAATAGCACCAAATTTCAACGATTTACATAAAAATCCAGCCAAGAAGCACGAGTCGATTAAGCATTTGAACATCGATTTAAAACAATTATATGTTTAGAGTTCAATTCTATGCACTGAGGGTGTAAACCTTTTTTACACAATCAGATAATTTTTAAGGTAATTACACATAAATATTTAGAATTTTAAGTTATATACACCTTTACACTCGCTCAAAGGATGTCTCCAGGTAAACTTCCTTAAAATGCGAGATTTATAATCATAAAAATAAGACATGATACCTGCTACAACAGGTATACTTATTGCACCTGGTGTTTACACCTAACTAAACAACTAACCTTAAGAATCAACAAATTAAAGTGAAAATGCATATCACTTAACCATTATTAAGTATTAAAAGGTGTATATGCAAGACATATGTCTTCCATTGTATAAATATCGGGAGCAGGTAAGTATTTACCATAGGTGACATGATGGTGTAAAATTGCTTAAATTAACTTTGTATAAAACGTAAACTCAAATATTTATGGTAGTCATTAAATGGTGACTCCATAAAATAGTAATTGACCTGTTATCACAGGTTAAGAATCATTGATAGCAAAATAAAATATTTATATTTCAGCGTATATAATTTAAAATTCATATACTTGTACTATAAATTAGCACACACTTTCACAGAGTAATAGTCTGTAGTGGTAATCTGCATAGATTAACTTAAAATCCTGAAAAGTAATTGTACCTGCAGCAAAACCCACAAGAAAAGGAATTCTTAAAAAATTGCAATTAATTGGCGAATTCTCTATTCGAGCAAATTTTTGAATTTATTTGTCGGAGAAGGAGAATGAGCTCAAAAATTGATTGATAAACATAGATGGTACCCACAGAACGAGCGGAAGAAGAGGCGTACCTGTGCTGTGAGGTCACTGAAATTGCCGGCGATTTGATTCGACGGGAGAAAGTGCCGGCGGGTTCACCGGAGGCTGGATCCGTCGGCCTAGTTTAATTGCAGACGTCAATTGGTATAACGATGTTGAAACGAAACTAGTGGTGTATAATATAGCGCAATTACAAATACAACCTTATATTTTGTTACCCCTCTTATACTAATAGTAGAATTTATGTTATCCTTATTTTTCTAAATGAATTTGACCCCCTCACATAATAGAAATCCTACACAAGAAAAATTTATTTAACTAAGTAAACTTAAGATAATTTAAGAGGTTTTAGGCCTTCTTGGCCTTTTACAATGTTAAATTTAAGAAAATGTCTTTTTTAGATCTTTTACGTGTAAAAGTAAATCTCTCATATGTAAAAAAAGAGGTAGGGTCATAAAACTGAAAACAAGTTTGTAAAAGGCCAAAAAACCAATTGACCCCCGATAATTTAAAGTGAAAAAACAAATAACTAAACAAAATAAAAATAAGAAATTTTATATAATAAAATACTATTATTCAAAACAAAATGCAAATAACTTACATGTTAAAATGTATGAGATTTATTACTAATAAAATAATATAAAGGGAAAATACATAAATACCCATGAACTATAGCTGAATTTTCAACTACACACTTTATCTTTGCGAGAGTCCTATTACTCCTCTGAAACTTTTTAAAATGAAATAAACACACCCTTCAAACTGGACAACCAAATTTCTGATGGAGAGTGTTGTGCACGCACTGCCACCTAATAATTTATTTTTTTTACATTTTTTTTCTTATTATATTCCAGTTTCATGTACATGGACGCCGACAAATGTGAAATTATTTTCGATTTTAGAACCGGAGAATGTGAATTATTAAATGAAAATCGTAGTCCGAGCCAGAACAGTATTGTTGAGTTGTCGCCGGCGGTAATGATGGAGAACTCGCCATCGGCGGTGATGTTAGACTCATCGTCATTGGATCTCACCCTTGGTGGATCTGGTAATTTTTTAAGCAATGGTTTGGGTAGGTTTTTGTTCTAGAACCATTTGTTTTACTATTCTCCGGTCGCCGGAGGAATCGACAAAGGTGTGACGCCGGTGAATGATATGTACTATTTGGGAGCTCGACAACGAGGGGGGTGATTTCTTCAAATAAAAAAGTTGCCAAAAAATGGCAGAGTTTATTATCGATGTTGCTGGAGGCGGTTCCGGCGAGTGGAATTTGTCGTCGGTGAAAAAGGAAAAAGGGACTGAATTTATATATAAAAAAAAGAATAAAAAATACTATTACTATGAGTTATAGTGATAACTAATTAAGTATAGAATAATGATATCATTTTCTATAAAAAAAAATTGCCACATGTATAAACTAATCAGTTTTAAACTTAAATTTTGCCTCTCACATGCTTTCAAGAGAGTGAACACTCTCTCTTTGCCACGTCATCAATTAACGGTATATTTATTACATTTTAAAATAGTTCAGGGGATAATAGAACCCCCTAAAGATAAAGTGTGTAGTTGAAAATCCGACTATAGGTTAGGGGTACTTATACATTATTTTTCCTAGTATAAATAATACGATGCCATGCCTTTAAGAGATTTGAAGAGTACATGTTTCAAGAAAAGTTTATTGTTTTTAATTAAAAGGATAGCTAAATATTTCCCTCAAAAAATAGTTATCCTCTTAAATTCATAAAATTAAATACATAAAAAGTTTAAATTATTTTAAAATTTATTTTTTATAATTATATTGTATACATTATAATTTTTCTAAACTAAATAGTTAACATCCTAGTAAAATGAATATAGCATTATATTAATATTTTTGTAAGATTTGATTGTTAGTACTCGAAAAGCTTGTGGAAGGGAATGCTGGTATGGCTAAGGTATTAAAGGAGCATCACTAACGGGAGTCTGAATTGAATTGATTATCAACCAATGCTAATAACGGACAGCTGTATCATATCTGGATAGAAAGAAATAGTAGAATATTTCAAGACAAGAAGAGGGAAGCTATAGACAAAGCAAAAGACACATATAACAGGTCAACAAAAATGCAAACAAACCTGTATTGAATACTTTAAATAGTTATCTTAATTTGTAGTTCTAGCAACTTAGGATAGAGAAAGAACCACATTTCACAAGTGGTTCTTGGTTAAGCGACAGTGAGGTTGTATAGCTTCTTGTTTTGGTTATTTTTGAGACCTGCTACTTGAGTCAAAAAGAGCAGGCGTTTGTACATTGAAAAACTGGTTGAAATATTTTAAAAAAATTCCTTTCGACCCAAAAAAAATATTTTTGTAAGATTTTTTATAATAAGAAAATTATAGATATTTTATTTTCATTTTAAAATACATGAAGACGGAAGAGTATATACAATATAGTCATATTATTGGGGTACTTAATAAACTTCTTTTGAGAATTTCAATTGTAATACACCTTTTAAAATATTAGAGCTATTGTTTTACAAATCAATCCCCATAGTTCGTGTAGAGTGATTTTGTTCTTTTCTTTTATTCTCTTTTTACAAACCATCCTTAGTGTTTGGAATGATCATATATTTTAAGGCTTAGTATGTATTTTTTTTTTTTTTATTCTTCATTTTTATTAGATACATAATTTTTTCAACAACAAAAATACCCATCAGGTCTGCCTCTATTTCTCTTAAATGTAAATAAGTTATTATATTATTTTCTGAAGCCGATGGCTCGATTATTCAAAGAGAGAACTGGAAATGTGGGGAGGTTTTTTGTGGTCTATCCTAAGCTAGCGAGTACCTTCATTGGATGGTCACCCAAGTTATGGGAATATCCTATCAAAGTCACTTTTATTTTATTTAGGACAATAAAATTATCCAACAATTACCTTTTAACTCAAAAAATAAAAGTGCATATTTAATATACCGTGTCATATTAAAATTTTATTTTTTAATAATAAAATCTATTTAACCCATGACCCAAGTACCCATCTAACCTACCCAACAAGTAAATGCGTTTACTATCAATATATTAATGTTAAGAACAATTTTTAAAAAAAACTACATGCAAATCTAACACGTTTACTGTTTATTCATGTTAATGTTAAGAAATATGATTATGTTATAAGAAAAATCAAATTATGGTGGATGTCTACTCTTCCTCCATGATCTTCTCAAATGCTTAATGACATATTCAATAACATATTTCTATGCTTAATGACATATTCAATGACATATTTTTCTTCACTTTTCATACCTATATAAAGGCCTTGTAATAGATAGGAAAATACACACAATTGAAGAAGAAAATCTCTTCCTTCTCTCTATCTCCATTTCTTGTTCATGTTTTACTAAATTGCTTTTATTTCATAACAACATGTCTTGTTCATGTTTTACTAAGTTGTTTTTATTTTATAACACGTTATCAGCACGAATTGCTCATTTCATAATCTTCTATGTCAAGACTATGTAAGTTATAAGCAGGCAATGAGATCAAGTACAATGAAAAATATTTTGGATGATAATACAAAGATAAGTTTTACATCCATCTAAACCCATTCATATTTTCATATCTTTGCATTAACTTTATGTGCAGTGTTTAGTAAAAATATTTTTTTCAATTGTATCCAGTGAAATAAAGAACTGGAAAGGTATGTTTTTATTTGCTACATCTCTTATAGGACAAAGATAATATTCTAACGTATATATATGTTCTGACTTTTTACATACTATGATAGATAATTATTAAGGTAATTTAGTAATAATATTTTTACCATCATATGATGTATTTCATTGAAAGCAAAATTATCAAATATGTAGGCGATTTTACAGTACCTTGCAATTTTGGCATTCGAATATACAATCAATATAAACTCATTATAGTTATAATTTATAATAGTCACAGTTATGCATTAAGCCTTAAATATTTTTGCTGGAAACATAAGGCTCATTCCTCCGTATTGGATTTTTTTGGTGAAGTTCTTATAGTCTTTGAAATATAAGTGGTTATAGGTTATCTGCACATTTTCCCTAATTAATTTATTAAAATGTAAAAGTGATTGTATCATTTGAAAACAAAATGACATATATCCTAACTAGCATTTTTGTTGCAGAGGAACTGTTTCAAGATTGAAATAGTTATATATGTCTTCTTGAAAGTTAATTTACTTATGCCTATAATTATGAAGTAATAATATTTTAAAGGCTCGAGTGCGAGTCCTAGTGAATTTTGGCTCATTATGCCAAAGTTTGAGGGTAAGACAATGGGTTCAAGTCCCAACGCACTATGTTGATGAAAAGATATTGGATTCAAGTTCCAACGCATTATGTCCTAGCATGCCTTTATATGGGTAAAGCATTGGGTTTGAGTCCTAATGCACCATATTGATAATAATAATAACTAAAGAAAAATTAATGTAACTTTCATGAAAAAGCATGAAGCTTGTCCCACTTGATTTGCTCCATTCTTGAAGTAAATGTGATAGCAGTGCATGATAAGTCTAAATAAAGACAAGTGGTTGACCAATGAATGTGAGCATGCGAAAGGCCAAAATAATAATAGCTATCACTATGGTAATTATAAAAAGGGAGAAATTCTTTGAAGAGAATGTGACTTGTGATAAACATTGAGATTGCATACTCATTCCTGAAAGTGAATGTGAAAATATATATATGATAAAGATTATGCATAATAATGTACTTGTGCATAATTGGATAAATACTACAACTCACCTCTAAGGGAGGTTTGAGACAAAGAAATATAATGAATATTATTGTGTAGTTACATAAATATATCATTGGTCGCATGCATATGATACGCCAAAATATATTTTGTCATGCCTTATGAAAGTTATTAAAAGTAAAATTAAAGCAAAAAAATTATTTTGCTTGTGATGATTTTGAACATTACAATTATTATGATATGATTCTTTTTTGTGAAGGAGACATTCATTATATGGATGGTGTGACAAAAGATCTTGTAGTACAAAAATAATTAAGAGCTCTGAAAGAACTAATTTGTTACTACCCGGATGAATAAAATTATCTTTATATTACTATAATCATACCGGATAAATATGAAAGGTTACCTGACTTTTCTTTTATTTGTACTACACAAGTATAAGCATGATGATGCAATCACAAGCCACAAGTAAACTAGAGGTTTACTGAAATAAATATTAGTTGGCATGACCGGTTGACCATCTCGGTTTAATTATGATGCGAAAAAATTAATTGAGAATTACATTGGCATATATTGAAGAAATATAAGATTCTTCAAGAATTCTCTTGTGCTGCTTATTCTCTTGATATACCAGTTAAGGTTAGGGATTGAATCCCTTGATTTCTGGAACGAATAAAAGGTGATAAATATATGGGCCCAGTCACCTTCCATGTGGACCGTTTACTATTATATGATTTTTATAGATGCATCTATTTTATGGTCACATGTGCATTTGTTATCAACTTGTAGTTTGGCTTTTGCAAGATTGATTGCTCAAATTATTAGAGCACAGTTTCAGAATATAAATTATGATGATTTATCTTGATAATACTGGTTTAAATCCAAGTTGGTTTAGTAGAAATTGTATGCCTCCAATTATATCTAAACCATTGGTTATGAGAACAAAATTGCCAAAATAGAATTTGGTATTTGATGTATTATTTAATATACAACAGCACTTGTAAGCATCTAGCCAAGTTATGATAAGTTCTCCCTATCACAATCGGTTCAAGGTCAGAAACCAAATAATTTCCATCTAGAAATATGAATGTGCTATATGAATTAATTGTTCCACCACAATGCACAAAGATGGATCCACAAATAAGGCTAGGGATATGTGTTGGTGATCCCAACAATAGGGGAAGAAAATGGGCAGCTGAAAAAGTAATGCATGTAATGAATTATTATGAGTACATCGAGATCCTCGTACGAGAAAATGTGAACTTGAAGTTCAAGTGATAATTCATTTGTAAAATATTGCCGGGCGTATTTGCTGACCCAAAGCTAAATGTCATATTCAGCTGCTAATGCTCCAAATAAAATAAAGTCCATAATGAATAGAGTCCATGGCACGCATAAAGCATAATAGACTAATCGGTTCCAAAGATAAAACTCCTTGAAGAAGGAGATGAGCAAATGTTCAAGATGGTCATAATAAGGAGGCAAGTGCTCTAGAAGAGCACCACGACATAACACTTCATAAGACCTCATGGGAGAGGCTCAAGTACCTGAAAATAATAAGATAAAGAGATCTCAATAAGTTATGTCTTTATTGAATAATAGTAGAACCGATATAAAATGATTGTCGACGATATTATTAATATAATGTAGCGCTCAATATCATTAATATTGACGAGGATCTAGAGATCAAATCTGTCATGAAATTTGGACAGATAAATAATTGGCCAAATGAAAAATACGCAATGAAAATTGATTTCACATGAAAAATATGAAGTTGGACGGATAGTCCCAACACCTGAAAGTATAAAGCCAGTTGAGGTATAAATGTGTTCTTGTGCGGAAAAAAAAAAGAAGGTCAAGTCGATAGACATAAAGACGACTTGTGTCACAAGAAGATTTACAAATATCCTGGCATTGATTATATAGAGACATGTTCTCCTATGGTGGATGTCACCATTTCAGGTTTTAATCTGGCAATACAAGAAAAACGTGATATGCGTATAATGGAAATCATTGAAGGATTTAAATTGTTCTGAAGCATATTAAGGTTTCCAAGTAATTTATTAAATAAATCTTCAAAAATCTTTATACGGATTGAAACAATTAAGGCACATGTGGTATAATCGCCTGAGTGAGTACCTGTTGAAAGAAGGGTACAAGAATGATTCAATTTATCCTTGTATTTTTATAAAATGATCTGGATCTAAATTTGTTATAATCATCGTGTATGTTGATGATTTAAATATCATTGGAACTCCTAGGGAGCTTCCTAAAGCAGTAGAGCTTCCTAAAGTAGTAGACTATCTAAAGAAAGAATTTGTAATGAAATCTTGGAAAGATAAAATTTTGTCTTGGTCTACAAATTGAGTATATGAAAGATGAAATTTTTGTCCATCAATCAACATACACTAAAATGATTTTAAAGCGATTTTATATGGATAAAGCACATCTATTCCAACCTCATGAAAATAATGAAGAGCTTCTTGGTCCCGACGTACCATATCTTAGTACAATTGGTGCACTAATGTATCTTTCTAATATTACAAGGTCTGACATAACTTTTTCAGTTAATGTCTTGACAAGATATAGCTCTGTTCCTACAAGGAGATATTGGAATGGAATCAAACACATATTGCGGTATCTAATAGGGACTATCGGTATGAGATTATTTTATGGAAATAATTGCAATCCCGATCTTGTTGGTTATGTCGATGCTGGGTATTTATATGATCCACAAAAAGTTCGATCTCAAACAGGCTATGTGTTTACATATGGAGGCACTGCCATATCTTGAAGATCGATTAAGCAATCAATCGTGACTACTTCATCTAATCATGATGAGATAATTGCTATTCATGAAGCAAGTCGAGAATGTGTATGGTTGAGGTCTATAATACACCTTATTCGAGACAAATATGGTTTGAAGTGTGACAAACCATCCATAATTTTGTATGAAGACAATGCAACATGTATATCCCAGTTGAAGGGAGGATTCATAAAATGGGATAGGACAAAGCACATTTTACCAAAGTTATTTTTTACATATGATCTTCAAAAGAATGGTGATATCAATGTGCAACAGATCCGTTCAGGTGATAATATGGCTGATTTGTTCACCAAATCTCTACCGACGTCAACCTTCAAGAAACTAGTGTACAAGATTGGGATGCGAAGGCTCAAGGATGTGAATTGATGCTCTCATCAGGGGGAGTTAATACGCGTTGTACTCTTTTTCCTTACAAGGTTTTGTCCCACTGGGTTTTCCTTGCAAGGTTTTTAATGAGGCAACCAAAAGGCGTATTTCTAAATATGTGTACTCTTTTTCCCTCATTAGGATTTTTTTTCCCATAGGTTTTTTTTCTAATAAGGTTTTAACGAGGTACATTATCTATGGACATCAAGGGGGAGTGTTATAAGAAAAATCAAATTATGGTGGATGTCTACTCTTCCTCCATGATCTTCTCAAATACTTAATGACATATTCAATAATATATTTCTATGCTTAATGACATATTCAATGACATATTTTTCTTCACTTTTCATGCCTATATAAAGGCCTTGTAATAGATAGGAAAATACACACAATTGAAGAAGAAAATCTCTTCCTTCTCTCTATCTCCATTTCTTGTTCATGTTTTACTAAATTGCTTTTATTTCATAACAACATGTCTTGTTCATGTTTTACTAAGTTATTTTTATTTTATAACAGATTACTATTTCTTATCTTTTGGCCAATGGTCCATGTTAAGCAGTCAATATATTAATCAAAGACATATTACTATTTCTTGTCTTTGATATGAGTTTGATTACAGCATGATGTCCCACATCCTCGGCCCTTTTTCCAGATCTCTTTTCAACATTTTTAGCAGCTTCAGCTGCTTTATGTTTCTCCAATTCTTCAGCTTCTTTTCTCCTATTTTTGGGCTTCCTCCCCCTCTTCTTCTTCACAAAATTAGGAGGAAGAACCTCTCCACGGTTCACAAATATTTGGCCAGTAATCTTCATTGTTTATTGGGTTGATATAATGTGAATACACATTCTTAAAGGTATCAATAATACTAACATAGGCAATATTAGGCATGAGGACATGGCAACCCAGTTAGCTCAAATCTCCTACAAGTACAGCTCTTAGTACCATATCCACCACATACGACCCACCAGGCCCATCAACTTGACAATCTTTGGGCAAATCATGTCTTGGTAGTGTTAATCTGGATTCTCTAGTTGTACAGCCTCTTCATTAACTTATTCTTTATCATTTATGTTATTTGACTAAAATAATCCAAAGATACTCTTAACAAGTTATGATATTATCCGTTTTGGGTCACGCCCGTACGATTTTCCTCAAAAGACCTCACGCCATTAAAAGTGTCCAACTCTTTATAAGTAGCTTCTTTTTCTTTTCTACTTTTCATGTAGAACTTTGTTCACACACACCCAACAATCTCCCCGTTGAACTAAGTTTCACATGACTCATCATTATTCATGGGTTGATTTGGAGATTAACCGTGTGCCACCCACATTATCTTTAGTATTTATGCTCACCGAAGCCTAGAGACTGTGTGTGCATCTTCAAAACTATGGGTAAAGGTCGTAAACCAGGCAGACGGCAAAGGCACTAAGCCAGGCCCCACGTCACACTCTGCCAAACCATTGGCTCTGATACCAGTTGTTGGGCTAAAATGGTCCAAAGATACTTTTAACATGGTGTGATATTGTCCGCTTTGGGTCAAGCCCGTATGGTTTTCTCAAAAGGACTCACACCATTAAGAGAGTTTAACTCTTTTTAAGTAGCTTCTTTTTCTTATCTACTTTCCATATGGGACTTTGTTTATACACACCGAACAATTTCTAACACTGTAACCATCAGTTTATCCCTAGCAGCAAGTATATACCTGCCACGACCCAAAATCTACCTAGTCGTGATGGCACCTAACTCAACCCGTCAGGTAAGCCAATTAACAACTAACTAACTTAAATGAGATTTATTAAGAAAAGAAATGATAATAAAACTGCTTTTATATAAGAATTTCTCAAGGACTGGTAGTACAAACCATGAGCTTCTAAAATTGGAATTTACAAAGCTAGTATGAAATAAATACATCATCTGTTCGAAATTTACATAAACAAATTTGTATAAATCTAAGGCTACCATGAACAAGAGGCAGCTACAACCGGAACGCATGTGCGTCTTCAAATCCAGCTCTCGTCGATCACAACAACATCAACATCCAATATCTGCATGCAAGGTGCAGAAGTGTAGTATGAGTACAAACCACCTCATGTACTCAATAAGTAACAAACCTAACCTTAGGTTGAAAGTAGTGACGAGCTGGAACACAGGTCGGGGTCCAACACCAATAGCCAACAATAGTTCATAACAACATAATGGAAGTAATAAAAGAAGTAGCTCAGAGATAAAATGTCCACTCATAATATAAGGAACACACCTACGTAGATTACTCTGCATTGGATAATCTACCTGCTTAGCCTCAAATTGGTATCTTGTTGTACCCTTCAGCCGTCACAATTGCTATGCAATCTCTTAGTCTATCCGAGTCCAAACTCATTAACCAGACATGAGAATTTAATATGTTCCTAAATTTAACAACGCGAAAGGTCCTTCAAAACATTCATACTCGAGACTGTACGTCACATCAAAATGAAAAATCAAGCACCCAATGGCCCTCCTTACATTCCAAGGAAACACTTCTCGTCACATCCATCTTAACACATCCCGCAATCGCATCATCCTCATCATATAGCCATCCGACCGCTCATCAAGCCACAAACTTTCCACTCAAGACTGTACGTCACACCAAAATGAAAAATCAAGCACCCAATGGCCCTTTTTATATTCCAAGGAAACACTTCTCGTCACATTCATCTTAACACATCCCGCAATCGCATCATCCTCATCATATATCCATTCGACCGCTCATCAAGCCACAAGTTTTCCACTCGTAGAGATACTACCAGACATATGATTCCAAATGTACAAGTTACAACTGAAGCTACTGAGCCTAAGTTACGATCCAAACCTGGCCTCAAGTCCTCCAGACTAGCCTATAACCAAGACACATAGTACACATCCCGCACGTCATCCCTAAAATCACAAGTCGGCAATACATAGTTGATATCGATGCTTACATGCGCACACGAATGCGTGGAAGGAATTCAAAGAGTTATATTTCAAGCTGAATCAATTCCGCACGATAAAGAAAGAAAGATGGGAAATTATCCTAAATGCCTTGTAGTCTTTTGAAGATTAGTATGGACGTCATCATACCGATCCGCAAGACTCTACTAGACACTTGCTCCTGACTTGTAGAACCTATGAACCTAGAGCTCTGATACCAACTTGTCACGACCCAAAATCCAACTAGTCATGATAGCACCTAACCCAACCCGTTAGGTAAGCCAACTATCCACTATCTAATTCCAATGTAATTTAACAAGACAATTAAGTAAAAGAAAATATTTAAATCTTATACATTCCCCAAGGCCCGGTAATACAAATCATGATCTTCTAAGAACAGAGTTTACAAAGCTGGTATGAAGTAAATACATCATCTGTTTGAAAAGCACATAAACAGAGTTTTATGAATCTAAGGCTACCATGAACAAGAGGCAGCTACAACCAGAACGCAGGTACATCTTCAAATCCAGCTCCCGTCGATCACATCAGCATCAGCATCAAATATGTGCACGCAATCGGACCGGGCTTAGGTTGAAAGTATACATGTTAATCGGACCGGGCTGACCCGTTTACAACCCGGTTCAGCCCGGGTCAGCTCGGTACTGTAGCATTGGGGGCGGGTTGGGACGGGTTGGGCAGGGAGCGGGTTTCAAACGAACAGTTTTTTGATACTGGTGCATCGGAATCCGCTAAGACAGCTAACCCGTTAACGGGTTTTTAAAGGGCTACAACCCGATTCAACCCGGTATCCGTTGAGAAATATTTTATAATTATTATGCTAACATTGTTGATGCTTCTTCTGCTATAGATGCAAATATTCCTTCAAGTTCAGTTTCAACATCTAGGACCGGTGCTTTGGATGATAATGATGGTATTGAAGATTATTTTATTTGGTCTATACTATGGGAGCATTAACAAACCAGTAGCAAGAATATTGATGAACTCCAATTCTACTTTCAAAAGCCAGCAGTGCCCCGCACAAAGGAATTTCTACCGCTGGGTTGGTGGAGGAGCAACTCAAATCAATTTCCTGTTCTTTCGGCCATGGCTCGAGATGTGCTAAATGTGCAGATTTTAACAGTCGCATCAGAGAGCACATTTAGCCAAGGAAGGCAACAACTAGGCGATACCCGTCATTCATTGGGCAGCAACGCTTTGGAAATTCTAATGTGCTTCAGAGATTGGATAAGATTAGAACGGCGAAATCAAGGGCATGACGAGATAGATGAGGTGGAGGACCAAGAAATTGGAGATATAATGGTTTATAGTTCTGATTCAACCAATGCCGGAAACCAAGAACCTCATGTTGACATGGATGAACTTACAAAAATGATGCAAATCATGTGATGTACTATTTCTTATTTTTTGAAGTATTATATATTATTCAATAAAAATATCAAATGAAAGCCTTCAGAGCTTGATCCTTACATATTGCCTATTGGTCTTATTAAATAATTTTTTGTAGCCACTTACTTTCAAATTTCAACCCGCTAATTCAGCCCGCTAACAACTCGGAACGTTAAACGGATGGGCTGGTTTTTTTGTGTACAGCCCGTCCCAGTCGGCCCGTTAAACACCTCTATTTGAAAGTAGTGACGAGCTTGTACCAAGGTCAGAGTTCAACTCCCATAAGCAAAAACAATTCGTAACAACACAAAGCAAGTAATAAAAGGAGTAACCCATATATAAAATGCTCAGTTGAATCATGATTTCTAAAAATAGTTCTGCCTTTCAAGTACATCAGTGAAAAACCCAAATCATTTACCGAAGTTGTCAAAAATATGAGTAAGTTAAAAACAGTAATTTTTCCAAAAATACTTTCCACAATAAATAAGATGTTTCATTTTCTTTCGAGATAGCCAGTGAAAAATGCATCATTATGCCCACAGTCCAATAGGTGTAAGAAGTCATGAATAACGTGATACCGTACAACATGAGAAAAATACATCTTTATGCATGTATGTCATGTGTGCATGTCATTGCGATGCAAATCAGTGATAAAGACCATATGCATACTCTCAGAGTATCATTTCACTCGGTCCTCCCAGTCACTCGGTTCTCGTGGTCACTCAGTCCTCCCAATCACTCGGCACTCGCACTCAGTAGGTACCTGCGCTCACTGGGGGTGTGTACAGACTTCGGAGGGGCTCCTTCAGTCCAAGCGCTATAATCTGCATGGACAACTCACGTTCTATAGTATCAAAATCTGTAACCGCATGGATAATTCACATGCTATAATAGGCCAATCTGGCCTGCTGCGGCTGGCAGTCCGGTCCCATAATAATAAAGTATATAAAGCCAATATGGCCTGCTATGGCGTGCAACTCGATCCCATAATTATCCTCACAATCAAGCCCTCGGCCTCACTCGGTCATCAATCTCTCCAGTCTCTCGGGCTCACAATGTCATAAAAATAGCCTGGAAATGATGATATGATGTATCAATAAATAACAAAGAAACTGAGATATGATATGCAATAAAATGAATATGACTGAGTATGAATTTTCAATTTAAAATAATTAATTCACAATAATATGACTTCTGTGGGTCCCAATAGTACTAGCACATAGCCTCAACATGATTTTTAATATGATTCTCAGCTAACTTTCTTCAACACATAAAACTGCATGGAAAATGCCAAGATTATTTGACTACATTTCTATGGTGCACGCCCACACTCTCGTCACCTAGGATGTGCTTCACCTCCAAACAATTCACATAATACGTATATTCAGGGTTCATACCCTCAGCTCCAAGATTAGAAGAGTTACTTAGCTCGAACAAGCCGTCCAATGTCGAGCAAGCTAAACAATATTTCAGAAATTCCATTCTGTGTGTATCAACTTCCAAACAGCTCGAATCTAGTCATAATTAATTTGGTTCAGTCAACTTAAATTATAGGAATTAATGCCATATCAAAATACTAATTTTTTCACAAAATCCGAAATTACGCTCAAAAATCGCTCGTGGAGCTCACGTCTCGGAACTAGACAAACTTTGCAAAATATGAATGCTCATCCAACCACGAGTCCAACCATATAAATTTTATCAAATTCCGACATCAACTCGACCTCCAAATCCTCAGTTAAAGTCTGTGAAATACTCTATGAAAATTTCTACCATTTTCAACCCAATTCACTTATTTCGGGATAAAAACAATAATGGATTCGGGTATTTAAACCAAAATTGAGTTAAGAACACTTACCCCGTGGATTTCCTTGAAAATCTCCCAAAAATCGCCTCTTCCCAAGCTCCAATTCGTCAAAAATAGAAAATGGGACTTCCTATTTTCAGATCTTAAACATTTTGTGCAGGTTCGCATTTGCGAATGAACAGTACCTCCCATGAACAGTGTTTTCGCAATTGTGTTAAATGGTTCACAATTGCGAATGAATAGTATTTTCGCAATTGCGATAAATGGTTTGCAATTACAAATGAACAGTGTTTTCGCAATTGCGATAAATGGTTCGCAATTGTGAATGAACAATGTTTTCGAAATTGCGATAAATGGTTCGCAATTGCGAATGAACAATACCTCACCAGAAACAAGTAACTCAAATTTCTCCGAAATGATCCGAAACCACCCCGAAACTCATTCGGAAACTCCCGGACCCAAACCATATATGAATTTCAATCATAAAACTTGCTACGGACCTTCTCACGCACTCAAAACACTGAAAAGAGTTTGTCTTGACCCAATATTGACCATGGTCAAACTCCCAAATTTCTTAACTTTACTAGTCTCTCAACCAATGATCCAAAAATACAACCAAGCCCCTCGGGCCCCATCAATTCATACCAACAAGTCCTAAAATATCATACGAACTTAGTCAAAACTTCAAATTATATCAAACAATGCTAGAACCACGAATTACACATAGATTCAAGCCTAATGAACTTTGAAACTTCCAACTTCTACAAACGACGCCGGAACCTATCAAATCACGTCCGATTGATCTCAAATTTTGCACACAAGTCATAAATGACATAACAGATCTATGAAAATTTTCAGAACTGGATTCCGACCCCGATATCAGAAAGTCAACCCCCGGTCAAACTTCCCAAAAATTTGACTTTCGCCATTTCAAGCCTAATTCCACTACGGACCTCCAAATAATTTTTCGGACACGCTCCTAAATCCAAAATCACCATACTGAGCTATTGGAACCATCGAAAATCAATTTCGAGGTCATTTACACATAAGTGAATCTCTGGTCAACTTATCCAACTTAAGTTTTTAATTATGAGACTAAGTGTCTCATTTCACTCTGAAATCCTTCTGGACCCGAACCAACTAACCTGATAAGTCATAAATCAACTGTAAGGTATAAATTGAGCAGTAAATGGGGGAACGAGGTTGTAATACTCAAAACAACTGTCTAGGTCCTTACATTCTCCCTCACTTAAACATATGTTCGTCCTCAAACGTGCCAAGAGTTATTTCCAAGCTATCAAATCACTATTCCATCTTACCACGCACGTACCCGGGGGTGGTCCCACATCACCCTATTCCACATAGGCCTTACAACACAATACAACTGAAAATCCTTAATATAATCTTAGCCCAAAAATCTTGGAATTAAATTCCCAACCTTCAGAATTTCTTTTCAAGACACGAATCTTACATTTACACATTGTATGAGTCTGAACAAGCTACACCGAGCTATAACTATAATGACGGATATAATCACCCAGCATATTACACAACTCGCCCGCTCGTAGCACCATTCCTGATCACAGTAACTACTCCAAACCAACAAAGTACTAGCATTAACAAAACATCTTCCCAACACCTTCGTACACTGTTGATAATAAAAGAAACACGCAGAATCTCGTAACCCCTTATCAGATCAACACGTTATGGAGCTCTCTCGCCCTAATCAGGACCATAATAACTTGCTAAGCCGACTTTCAATATTATCCTTCCGAATATACTGTAATCAAACATGATAGTATCCATTCTAGGTCCAATGACCTTACATTATTAAATGCAACTATCCCACGGACACACCACATCAATATAAATCCAGTCACATATGCGCAATTAGTGTACCCAAATATGGGGGATGTCTCAAGGAAGAGAATCGTATTGCAAGTTCAACAAGCACTACCACAACCACAATGTTACAACCAACTCCTCAAATTTCGTGAAGCAGATAATCGTAGGCGCATGTGCATAATTGTAGAGGAAGAAAATTAATGAATCAGATAAATTATCATAGAAATAAAACTCCCACACACGGCACAGACAACTCACGTGCCAATAATATGAATCGACTGGCATGGTTACAGGCCTCCGGTCCCAGCATATCATACAAAAGTAATTAAACAAGTACACTTGTATATGATAATGAAATAAGATTCTCATACTCATAGACTGGTATAAATAACATGTTATAGTGTAAGCATGTGCAAAGTCTGCTATCACACTTCAAATCGGCAATTTAACGCAGAAATAGTAAATACCCCGTTTATTCAGGGAATTAGCCTCTTTGTAACCTCAAGTGTAGCCCAGATAGTTCTCAACAAAGGTAAGAACACGAGAAACATTATAACTTTACGCTTAACAATCAACTTTAGGCATATCATAGCCTAAGGATTCTTTCGAGTATAAATACTTGCCCTGATGCCCGCACATTAGCTCAAACCTCACATATATGCACACTTATAGCACGTCGCTATCACAAATAATTAACGCAACTAGCGCCTCCACTGAGTTTAAATAAAATGCTCACCTCAAACAGGCCGCAACCCGAAACAATATGCTTCTGAGAACTCCTAGTCTCCAAATTCATCGAGCACATGAATCACTGTAACTGATCCCAACTCCATCACTAGAATGACTAACACATCCTTCATGCACGATCATCCCACGAGAAAATCTTTCATAATTCTTTCGTGCCACACAACAATAATTTAAATATCAGCAGTCTATCAACCATGTGAGTACCGCAATACTAATTAAATATCCGTAAGTTAAAATACAATACGCCTTCTGAAATCTACACTCTTCTCATACAACACCAAGTAGTAATAGTATTCATCTAGTCATTTGGAACCGCCCATGTTATCTAAGAATTCATGACCATTCTGCCCAAACTTCGTAACCTTCCTTCAAGACTGAACTGCTACCTTGTACATGTAAATTTAACTTCCGCACAACACATAACATCTATCTTGCCATCATGTAAAAAGCACAAGAATCTCATTATCAACTCCAGGTCACCAGCAAATTACATACCCAGTTAGTTAGAAACTTTCCTCTTGCTTTCTTCCAGGAAAAAATCACAATACACAATACGTTTCCCACACCAGTAGAAAATATTCGGTTCAAACCATGGTAGAAACCATCAAGAACACTTTGAAATCCATTTGCACATAACCAAGCTATTAGAACTAAATTTCTCTAACTCGACCAAACCACGTAGGTCACCAAAACCTAAGAATATTGCCACCAAAACATTTGTAGAGTCTCACCACATCATAATTACCCCTATAAATACCACAATCGAAACACCTATTCTGAAAATACCTTATGTGAATTTAAAATTGTTCCTCTTCCCTTTTCTTATACTTAAATATAGAATCCATATTCATATAGAATTACTGCAAGTCCCGATACTATCCAATGTAACTATCCAATTCTAGCGATATACCAATCCGAAAAATTTTCAATTGCCACTTAAATATTTTTGAATTCATTAGCACATTCTCGAGAGTCACCCACTTTGCTCAAATTTAAATTGCACCGTCCAAATGGGCTGAAAGACACGTGCCCCATTAGCACAACAACACTCAAAGAGGTAATCATGCCTTAACACCACTGATCAAATTCAAACTCTGTGCGCACTACACTATTCATAAATAACAACTCACTCACCCCGTGATTTTCATTTACCCATAAAGCGCAATATATATTCCGTATTTAGAAATTTTCGTACTCGAGTCATCCTCGATCTCAACCTCTGCAAGTTATAACTAATCCATAAGTATGCCTCATACCAAACTAAAATTTAACATATAACAATCAATTGAATTGTCAATAGCAGGCTCCCCCACTTGGCTCAAAGTCATAGATTAAAACACTTTATAACTCACAATACCCATACTTTATTACTGCCATAATACTGCAGTCAGTCCAACAAAAATTCTTCTCAAGCTCATACAATGCCAATCATAAAATACATCCACTAAACTCGCATTTATTCTCTTGATAGTCAAGTCAACTTTCTCAACCAGCTTCAAATTCAAACCTCCACACATAAACCCCGCTGGCAAAAGAGAAAATCTCCACTCACATTATAAGGAACACACCTACGTAGATTATTACGCATGGGATAATCCACCTTCTTAGCCTCAAATTGGTATCTTGTTGTACCCTTTCGCCGACACAATTACTATGCAATCACTTAGTCTATCCGAGTCGAAACTCATTAACCAGACATGAGAATTTAATATGTCCCTAAATTTAACAACGTGAAAGGTCCTTCAAAACATTCACTCGAGACTGTACGTCACATCAAAATGAAAAATCAAGCACCCAATGACCCTCTTTATATTCCAAGGAAACACTTCTCGTCACATTCAATCCATCTTAACACATCCTGCAATCGCATCATCCTCATCATATAGCCATTCGACCGCTCATCAAGCCACAAATTTTCCACTCGTAGGGATACTGCCAGACATATGAGTCCAAATGTACAAGTTACAACTGAAGCTACTCAGCCTAAGCTACGGTCCAAACCTAGCCTCAAGTCCTCAAGACTGGCCTATCACCAAGACATAGAGTACACATCCCGCACGTCATCCCTAAAATCACAAGCCGACAATACACAGCTGATACCGACCGCTCACATGCGCACACGAATGCGTGGAAAGAATTCAAGGAGTTATATTTCAAGCTGAATCAATTCCGCACGATAAAGAAAGAAAGATGGGAAATTATCCTAAATGCTCTATAGCCTCTCGAAGATAAGTATGGACGTTATCATACCGATCCACAAGACTCTACTAGATACTTGCTCGTGACTTGTAGAACCTATGAACCTAGAGCTCTGATCCTAACTTGTCACGACCCAAAATTCAACTAGTCGTGATGGCACTTAATCCAACCCGTTAGGTAAGCCAACTATCCACTATCCAATTCCAATGTAATTTAACAAGACAATTAAGTAAAAGAAAATATCTAAATCTTATACATTCTCCAAGGACTGGTAGTACAAATCATGAGCTTCTAAGAACAGAGTTTACAAAGCTGGTATGAAGTAAATACATAATATGTTTGAAAAGTACATATACATAGTTTTATGAATCTAAGGCTGCCATGAACAAGAGGCAGCTACAACCAGAATGCAAGTACGTCTTCAAATCCAGCTCCCCTCGATCACAGCAATATCAACATCCAATATTTGCACGCAAGGTGCAGAAGTGTAGTATGAGAACAATCGACCACATGTACTCAATAAGTAACAAACTTAACCTTAGGTTGAAAGTAGTGACGAGCTTGTACCAAGGTCAGAGTCCAACTCCCATAAACAACAACAATTCGTAACAACACAAAGCAAGTAATAAAAGGAGTAACCCGGATATAAAATGCTCAGCTGAATCATGATTTCTAAAAATAGTTCTGCTTTTCAAGTACATCAGTGAAAAACCCAAATCGTTTACCGAAATTGCCAAAAATATGAGTAAGTTGAAAACAGTAATTTTCCCAAAAATCCTTTCCACAATAAATAAGATGTTTCATTTTCTTTCCATATATCCAGTGAAAAATGCATCATTATGCCCATAGCCCATAGGCCAGTAGGTGTAAGAATTCATGAATAACGTGATACCGTACAACATGAGGAAAATACATCTCTATGCATGTATGTCATGTGTGCATGTCAATGCGATGCAAATCAGTGATAAAGACCATATGATTACTCTCAGAGTATCATTTCACTCAGTTCTCCCAGTCACTCAGTCCTCACGCTAACTCAGTCCTCACAGTCACTCAGTCCTCCCAATCGCTTGGAACTCGGCACTCGGCACTCGCACTCAATAGGTACCTGCGCTCACTGGGGGTGTGTACATACTCCGGAGGAGTTCCTTCAGCCCAAGCGCTATAATCTGCACGGACAAATCGCGTGCTGCACGGACAACTCACGTGCTATAGTATCAAAATCTGTAACCGCACGGACAACTCACGTGCTATAATAGGCCAATCTGGCCTGCTGCGGCTGGCAGTCTGGTCCAATAATAATAAAGTATATAAAGCCAATATGGCCTGCTGCGGCGTGCAACTCGATCCCATAATTATCCTCACAATCATGCCCTCAACCTCACTCAGTCATCAATCTCTCCAATCTCTCGGGCTCACAATGTCATAAAAATAGCCAGGAAATGATGATATGATATATCAATAAATAACAAATAGACTGAGATATGATATGCAATGAAATGAATATGACTGAGTTTGAATTTTTAATTTAAAACAAATAATTCACAGCAATATGACCTCTGTGGATCCCAATAGTACTAGCACATAGCCTCAACATGATTTTTAATATGATTCTCAGCTAAATTTCTTCAACATATGAAACTGCATGGAAAATGCCAAGATTATTTGACTACAAAATTCCACGAAATAATTACGTCATAATTTCTATGGTGCACGCCCACATTCCCGTCACCTAACATGTGCGTCACCTCCAAATAATTCACATAATGCATAAATTCAGGGTTCATATCCTCAGTTCCAAGATTAGAAGAGTTACTTACCTCGAACAAGCCGAATCCAATGTCGAGCAAGCTAAACAATGCTCTAGAAATTCTATTTTACGCGTATCAACTTCCAAACGGCTCGAATCTAGTCACAATTAATTTGATTTAGTCAACACAAATTATAGGAATTAATTCCATATCAAAATACTATTTTTTCCACAAAATCCGAAATTACACTCAAAAATCGCTCGTGGGGCCCACGTCTTGGAACCCGATAAAAGTTACAAAATATGAACGCTCCTCCAACCATGAGTCCAACCATACAAATTTTATCAAATTCCGACATCAATTCGACCTTCAAATCCTCAGTTAAAGTCTATGAAAATTTCTACCATTTTCAACCCAATTTGCTGAATCCGGGATAAAAATATCAATGGATTCAGGTATTTTAACCAAAACTGAGTTAAGAACATTTACCCCGTATTTTTTCTTTAAAATCTCCCAAAAATCGCCTCTTTCCGAGCTCCAATTCGTCAAAAATGGAATCTTAAACATTCTGTCCGGGTTCGCATTTGCGGACAAAAATTTCACATTTGCGAATGAATAGTACCTCCAATGAACAGTGTTTTTGCAATTGCAATAAATGATTCGCAATTGCGAATGAACAGTACCACACCAGAAACCAGCAAACTCAAACTTCTCCGAAATGATCTAAAATCACCCCGAAACTCATCCGGAAACTCCCGGACACAAACCATATATGCATTTCAATCATAAAATATGCTATGGACCTGCTCGCGCACTCAAAACATTGAAAAGTGGTCGTCTTGACCCGATTTTAACCATGGTCAAATTCTCAAATTTCTTAACTTTACCAGCCTGTCAACCAATGATCCAAAAATTCAACCAAGCCTCTCATGACCCGTCAATTCATACCAACAATTCCTAAAACATCATACGAACTTAGTCGAAACTTCAAATCTATTACATCATTTGCTAGAACCATGAAGCACACATAGATTCAAGCCTAATGAACTTTGAAACTTTTAATTTCTACAAACGACGTCGGAACCTGTCAACCTGTCAAATCACGTCCGATTGACCTCAAATTTTGCACACAAGTCATAAATGACATAACGGAGCTATGAAAATTTTCAGAACTTGATTCCGACCCCGATATCAAAAAGTCAACCCCTCGGTCAAACTTCCCAAAAATTTGACTTTCGTCATTTCAAGCATAATTCCACTACGTACCTTCAAATAATTTTTCGGACACGCTCCTAAGTCCAAAATCACCATACGGAGCTATTGGAATCATCAAAAATCAATTCCGAGGTCGTTTACACATAAGTGAATATTCGGTCAACTTTTTCAACTTAAATTTTTAATTATGAGACTAAGTATCTCATTTCACTCCAAAATCCTTCTGGACCCGAACCAACTAACCTGATAAGTCATAAATCAACTCTAAGGCATAAATTGAGCAGTAAATGGGGGAATGAGGTTCTAATACTCAAAACGGTCGGCTGGGTCGTTACACTCCTTCAGCCCAAGCATTATAACAAGCCAATCATGGCATAAATCAACAAAACATGTTACAGCGTGCAGCCCGATCCCATAAATATCCTCACCATAAGGCCTCCGGCCTCACTCAGTCATTAATCTCTCTAGTCTTTCGGGCTCACAATGTCATGAAAAATCAGTCCAAAATGATGATGCGATGTATCAATAAATATTAACAGAAACTGAGATATGATATGCAAATGAATGCGAATGACTAAGTGTGTAATTACAATGTAAGCAAATAATTTAACAGCAACAATGACCTCAGTGGGTTCCAACAGAATAAGCATGTAGCCTAGACATTGTTTCTAACATGGATCACCGCTCAATAGCTCTAGTACGTAGTGATTTTATGGTCACGGATAAGATCAGGTAACTACACAGTACCACAAAAATTATGGAGTCACGTTTCACATGGTGCACGCCTACACGCCTATCATCAAGTATATGCGTCACCTCAACAACAAACACATAACACGTAAAATCAGGGTTCATACCCTCATCTCCAAGTTTAGAAATGTTACTTACCTCGAACAAGCCAAATCCAATACCGAGCAGGCCAAGCAATGCTCCAAAAATGCCATCCCGTGCGTACCGACCTCCGAACGACTCTAAACTAGCCAAAATCAACTCAAATACATCAATTAATGCCTAAGGAAACAATTCCAGATGATAAAGGTCGAATCTTTAATCAAAAGCCCAAAATGGACCCAAAAGTCCAACCCGGGCACGCGCCTCGAAACTCGATGAAACTCACAAAATCCGATAACCCATTCAATTACGAGTCCAACCATACTAGTTTTACTTAAATTCGACTCTGAATCGACGTTCAAAGGTCAAAAGTTCACTTTATAAAGTTTTAGACAAAACCCCCAAATTTCTCTTTACAAATCATAAACCAATTGCCAAAAATGAAGATGGATTCATGAAATAAAATCAAAACCAAGTGTAGAACACTTACCCAATCCTTGTGAAGAAAATTGCTTCAATAGTCGCCTCAATCCGAGTCTTATATCTCAAAATATGATTAAAAAAAAACAAAAACCTCGATTTATAGCATTCTGCCCAACATTTTCGCACTTGCGACATATTAGCCTCTTCTGCGGCGTCGCTTTTGCAACCAACATCACGCTTCTACGCAGAAGCACTGGAGGCTTGCCTTTGCACCTGCAGTAAAAACTCCACTTCTGCGCACACGCAGGTGCGAGTCCAAACTGCGCTTCTGCACTGGCATTCGCTTATGTGCCAAACACACCGCATCTGCGCCTTCGCAGATGCGAAGAAACCTCCGCTTCTGCGGACTCCTGCTCCCAACAGCACTTCTGCTCCTGCGACTCCTTTGTCGCTTCTGCGGCCATCGCACCAGCCTAAACTAGCCGCAGGTGTGATCACACCAGATCCTGCCACCAACTGCCTTAGCCAAATATTGAGCCAAACGTCCGAACTTCGTCGCAACTCTTCCGAGCCACTCGGGACCTCGTCCGAATATATCAACTAGTCCAATAACGCAACGCGAACCTACTTGAGGCCTCAAATCATGCATAACAACATCGAAACGACAAATTGTACCTCAAATCAAACTTAAATGAACTTTGAACTTTCAAAACTTCTGTCGAAACATATCAAATCAACTTGGAATGAATTCAAATTTTGCACACAAGTCCCAAATGACATAACAAAACTATTCAAATTTCCGTAACCATAATCCGAATACGATATCCAAAAAGTCAACTCCCGGTCAAACTTATGAACTTTCCAAACTTTCAAATTTCCAACTTTCGCATATTAGCGCAGAATCCTTCTAGAAATATCTAAATGCAAATTCGGGCATACGCCCAAGTCCAAAATCACCATTCACACCTAACAAAACCATCAGAATTTTGTTGCGGAGTCAAATACTAAATAGTCAAACTTGGTCAACTCTTCCAACTTAAAGCTTTAATCATGAAATTCATTCTTCCAAATCGATTCCGAATAACCTGAAAACCAAAACCAACGATTCACATAAGTCATAATACATCATACAGAGCTACTCATGCCCCTAAACCTCCGAGCGAAGTGCAAATACTCGAAACGACCGATCGAGTCGTTACAATACCTAAAAATAAAAGTATATACATTAGTATTATATAAGTAATTATTGATAAAAAAAATAATATTTTTTAACTTACTTGTTGAAACTTTCACACAATTTGTTGAGCAACATATCACATGTAGTATTTGTCCTAAACAGTACTCTTGCAATGGTCTTTCTGGATAATTGAACCATTCTCCTGCTTCTTTCTCTTATTGCTCAATTTATTCTATACATTTATTGAAGATTACTTCATTACTGGCCCTTGCTGCATTCCACACCAAATCTTTCAAAGCTTTGCCTTTGTGTTTTCCTCTGAAATTCGGGTACATGTATCTAACACAAATTATGTGTTCAGCAGAAGGAAATAAGTCCTTAACTGCTCCAATTAAGCCCTATGCATAATTAATAAAAACAATTAATAACGGAAAATACCAAAGTAAATTAAATAAAAGTATTAACTTTGAAATAACTCACCTTTTGTTTGTCCGACATAAATGCAATATGATGGTTCTTACTTATTTCTAAATCTTGTCCAAGAATTTTCAAGAACCAACTGCAGGTTTCTTTACTTTCATTTTGAGTTATGACATTATTGGCAACAAGAAATAAACAATCATTAGGGTCTATAGCAACTGTTGATAGCAAGTTTCCTCCATGAGTCCCTTTTAGCCAACATCTATTTAGGCTAATTAAGGGCTTACACCCTAACTTAAATGCTTATTTTAGTGCTCCTAAGCATACATAAAAATCCAAAAAATCTCCTTCATTTTTCCAAATTACAACAGTTGACTCAGGGTTAGAATTCAACAATTCAGCTCTATATGATAAAAGATTGCCATATTGAAGACCCTCTTCTCCTAAAACCTATTTAAGTGCTTGCGTTTTGGCCCTCCATGCCTTTTTATATGATATTGTGTAAGTCTTTTATGACAGTTTCAACGATTCCATTTGTATTCCTATTTGGATCGTCTTTAAAAAAATCATAAAATCTTTTAGCAACATATTGTGGTGTCATGTGAAAATTATCAAACACCTTACCACCCTTATGGGTTAAATTGATGGACTTAATCTGAACAATATGGTCATCCTGACTCAACCTACTAGCGTAAATCCTAAATGGATAGCATGTTTGCTTGCAATGATATATAGTCCTCTCTATATCATTGGGAGTAAATGTAACGACACGATCAGTCATTTTTTATAATTGCACCTCGTTACCCCTTTTATTACTTCACATATGTGAGTTTATGCTTTTATGACTTGTGAAGTTGATTAGTTTCGTTCCAGAAGGCTTTTGGGTTGATTTGGACCCATAATTCTAGACTTAGAAGCTTTAATTTGAAAATGTTGACCAAACTTTGACTTTGTGAAACGACCCCAGAACTGTATTTTTATGACTTCGATAGCTTCATATCGTGATTTCGGACTTGGGCGTATGCCCAGAATTAATTTTGGAAGCTTGTAAGTTGATTTGTGTTGATTTGCCGAGATTTGGTAATTTTAAGTTGAAAAGTTTGACCGTAGGTTGACTTTTAACTATTGAGCTCGAAAATTGATTTTGGGACTTGGAATAGGTCTGTTATGGCATTTAGAACTTGTCTGCAAAATTTGGCATCATTCAGAGTTGAATTGATAGGAATCGGACGCGTAGTTGTACTTTTAGAAGTTCTTGAAATTCTCTTTGAAAATCATGCATTTTAGAGTCAAATTCGTAGTTTTAGATGTTATTTTTGTATTTTGATCGTGCGAGCGAATTTGTATGATATTTTTAGACTTGTGTGGATGTTAGTTTTGGAGCTCCGAGGGCTCGGGTGAGTTTCGGATGCTTAGTGGAGTGTGGTTGCAATCAAAAGAGTTGCTAGTTTCTGCACAAGCCTCAGATCTCGCAATTACGAGGTTTAAGTTCGCATTTGAGAAGTTGAGCCAATCCTGCTGGGTTCGCATTTGTGAACCCAGTGTTCGCATTTGCGAAGTGTGTTGGGAATGATCTAATTCGCATTTGCGATCGCTTTAGTCGCAATTGCGAAGGACCATTGTTCGCAATTGCGATGATAGCAGAGATGGGATGGTCTTCGCATTTTTGAGGGACGTGATTTTTGAGTTCATTCTCACATTTTTTAACCCTAGACTCGGTAGGAGATGACTTGGAGAGGGAATTTTCACCCACAAACCTTGGTTAATTGATTCTAATCTATTTCTAATCATATTGCATCAACTTATCTTAGATTTTAACATCAAAATCATGTGAATCAAAGTAGAAATTTATGAAACTTTGTCAAGTTTCTAAAAAATAAGAAATTGAGTTTTGAGTGTCGATTTGCACTCGGATTTTGAAACTAATCACATCTCTGAACTCGTGGGGTCATGAATAGGTGAAATCTACCATTTAACTCGGGTTTTGACCGGGCGAGCCCGAATTGACTTTTGTTGACTTTTTGGAAAAAGTATAAAAATCTTAACTTTATCTATTGCAATTGAATTCCCTAGCATTGTTTGATGTTATCGAGTCGATTTTGGTTAGATTTGGGCCGTGTGGAGGCAGATTGTAAAGGAAAAACTATTTTTGAGTATTGAATTGACCTAATTGAGGTAAATGTCTTGTCTAATTTTGTGGGGGGGAGGGGAGGGGAGAGGAAAACTACCCCTTAGGATTGGTATTGTTTGATTCAATTGTGCTAAGTGAAATCTGTGTACGCAAGATGACGAATAGGTACACGGGTTGTACGTAGTATTTGACCGGTTTAGACTACTTAGACTATTTTCATGCTTTAATTGAAATGTCATATTATGTTCTAAATTCTCATAGTTAAATTACTCTTAATTGTGTTAGACTATCCTTAAATGCCTTAGTTGACTTGTTTAATAATTGTTCTACATCCTACTTGTTAAATTGCTCACATGCTTTAGTTGAACTTGTTGTCTCCTTTATTATCACATGTTAGCTTTTCATTGTTAATTATCATTGTTGAATTAATTATTCATGTTGCCCTTTATTTGTTGACTTACGTTATTTGATACTCATTTTTAAAGATTATTTCCTTTATTGTGAGTTAGTTTTATCTAATATCATGGTTACACGTTATTTTCTCATTGTTGAGTTATTTGATGTTGAGGTTGTGAAAGTTATCAATACGTTGAGGCGATGTTGCTTATTGTTGAAACATCTATCCTATTGAGCATTTTCCATCCATTATGGTTGTTGATATTCTCGTATACGTTGTGTTAGAGCCATGGTAGTACATCTGAATCTGTATAATAATATTCAACATCAATAGCATATGGTAGCACAACATTAGCAAAAATGGATGGTACATTGGTAGGGCCCGACACATTTCTAGGCCTCCCTCTACCCCCTTATATTTTTTTCTTCTAACTATAGCCTCCTCAAAGTCATCATCTTCATCCGAAAAATTATAATATGGATCGTCAACACCTTCATCTTCTACACCACCCTCGACATTATTCGGTGTGCCAGCATTGATATTTATCTCTCTACTATTAATAGGCCCAACAGTAATTCAAAAAGGACTCAAATTGCAACATTATTGCATTTGAATACTCCTACAATAGACACATGATATCGATAAAAAAATATTATTTGGATGTCTCACACGCTTGAAAATGAAGAAGACTTTCTTAGTTTAATGGTTTGATGAATGCTTTCTAAGGTTTAAGGATAGGTTTTTACACTACAATGTACTGGACGATAAGATAATTTTTTGCTTTGTTGGGAGTAAATGAAAGGAAAAAGAAATAGAAAAAGAGGGAAATAGTAAATAAAGAAATGTTGCATTGGTTAGATTGGTTCAATTTTTAAGTTTCTCGGTACAATATTTTGGGTGGACATTAGCTAGTTTGATTCAATTGTTTTAGTTTTCGGTATAGTATTTTGATTTTCAATTTTGCAAATCGGGTCATTTCAGTATGTTTACCCAATTTCTTATATTTTGTGATCCAAAAAATCTAAAAAAGTACTCCAAAAAAAGTATTACAAAGAGCTTTTTTTTCATGCAATTTGTACTGAAATTCTTTGAATAAAAGAGTTACCACAACGAAGCCTTTGATCGACAGATTAAATAGAATAAAATATACAAAAAATACATACACGCACGAAGAGATCAAATAGCAACATTGTTGCATTTGAATACTCCTACGATAGGCACATGATGTCGATAAAAAATATTATTTGGATGTCTCACACGCTTGAAAATGAAGAAGACTTTCTTAGTTTAATGGTTTGAGGAATGCTTTCTAGGGTTTAAGGATAGGGGTTTGACACTACAATGTATTGGCCGATAAGATAATTTTTTGCTTTGTTGGGAGTAAATGAAAGGAAAAAGAAATAGAAAAAGAGGGAAATAGTAAATAAAGAAATGTTGCATTGGTTAGATTGGTTCAATTTTTAAGTTTTTCGGTATAATATTTTGGGGGGACATTAGCTAGTTTGATTCAATTTTTTTAGTTCTCGGTATAGTATTTTAATTTTTAATTTTGCAAATCGGATCGTTTCAGTATATTTACCCAATTTCTTATATTTTGTGATCCAAAAAATCTAAAAAGGTACCCAAAAAAAGTATTACAAAGAGTTTTTTCCATGCAATTTGTACTGAAATTCTTTGAATAAAAGAGTTACCACAACGAAGCCTTTGATCGGGAGAATAAATAGAAGAAAATATACAAACAAAATACATACACGCATAAAGAGATCAAATTGCAACATTGTTGCATTTGAATACTCCTATAATAGATAGATGATATCGATAAAAAAAATATTATATGGATGTCTCACACACTTGAAAATAAAGAAGACTTTCTTGATTTAATAGTTTGAGGAATGCTTTCTAGGGTTTAAAGATAAGGGGGTTAACATTACAATGTACTGGACAATAAGACATTTTTTGCTCTGTTAAGAGTAAATAAAAGGAAAAGAAAATAGAAAAAGAGGGAAGTGGTAAAGGAAGAAATGTTGCATTGGTTAGATTGGTTCAATTTTAAGTTTCTCAATACAACATTTTGGGTGGGCATTAGCTAGTTTGATTTAATTTTTTTAGTTTCTCGGTATAGTATTTTTATTTTCGATTTTGCAAATCAGGTCGTTTCAGTATGTTTGCTCAATTTCTTATATTTTGTGGTCCAAAAAATCTAAAAAAGTATTCCAAAGAGGCTTTCTCGATGCAATTTGTACTGAAATTCTTTGAATAAAAGAGTTACCACAATGAAGCTTTTGATTAGCAAAAAAATATATATGAAGATAGACAAAAAACATATACACACGCGAAGAGATCAAATTGCAACATTGTTGCATTTGAATACTCCTACAATAGACAGATGATATCGATAAAAAAATATTATTTGAATGTCTCACACGCTTGAAAATGTAGAAGACTTTCTTGGTTTAATGATTTGAGAAATGCTTTCTAGGGTTTAAGGATAGGGGGTTGACACTACAGCGTACTGGCCGATAAGATAATTTTTGCTCTGTTGGGAGTAAATAAAAGGAAAAAGAAATAGAAAAAGAGGGAAGTGGTAAAGGAAGAAATGTTGCATTGGTTAGATTGGTTCAATTTTAAGTTTCTAAGTACGATATTTTAGATGGGCATTAGCTAGTTTGATTTATATTTTTTAGTTTCTCGGTATAGTATTTTGATTTTTCATTTTGCAAATCAAGTCGTTTTAGTATGTTTTTTTCCCAATTTTTTATATTTTGTGGTCCAAAAAATCTAAAAAAGTATTCCAAAAGAAAGTATTACAAAGAGTCTTTCTTGATGCAATTTGTACTGAAATTCTTTGAATAAAAGAGTTACCACAATGAAGCCTTTGATCGGGAGAATAAATAGAAGAAAATATACCGAAAACACATACACGCACGAAGAGATCAAATTGCAACATTGCTGTATTTGAATACTCCTACAATAGACGGATGGTATGGATACAAAAAAAAATATTATTTGGATGTCTCACACGCTTGAAAATGAAGAAGATTTTCTTGGTTTAATGGTTTGAGAAATGCTTTCTAGGGTTTAAGGATAGGAGGTTGATACTATAACGTACTGGCTGATAAGATAATTTTTGCTTTGTTTGGAGTAAATAAAAGGAAAAAGAAATAGAAAAAGAGGGAAGTGGTAAAGGAAGAAATGTTGCATTGGTTAGATTGTTTCAATTTTAAGTTTCTCAGTACAATATTTTGGGTGGGCATTAGCTAGTCTGATTCAATTTTTTTAGTTTCTCGGTATAGTATTTTGATTTTCAATTTTGCAAATCGGATCGTTTCAGTATGTTTGCCCAATTTCTCATATTTTGTGATCCAAAATATCTAAAAATGTATTTCAAAGAGCTTTTCTCCATACAATTTGTACTGAAATTCTTTGAATAAAAGAGTTACCACAATGAAGCCTTTGATCGGCAAAATAAATAGAAGAAGATATACAAAAATTACACAACATGCACGAAGAGATTAAATTATCTCCACAATTACATAAATCATGCACACAAATAGAAAAACCTGATTCAAACCATAAAAAAAAACTAAATTTTAAGAAAATTACTTCAATATCTCGTTGGGTATTTGAAATTATTTCATCTTCAACACTTAAAAATCAAAAAAACTAAAAGACCTTTGGATTTTACCTCGTGGTGGTCTATTTGGTCGACATCAAAGGTATATAGCGCATGAGAAGACAATTCTCTCTGCAAATCTATTAAATTACTTCTTGAAAAATTGGAGAAGTACATTTTTTTCTTTGAAAAGTTTATATTTGGACTCTACTTTAGAACCTTAAAATTTCATGTTTCATCTTCTGTGATTTCTCGATGGAATATGAGGGAATGTGAATAGACTAGGAACTTTTAAGGTAGACCCATTTATTTATTGGGCGGGTAGATGGGTACTTGGGCCACGAGTTAAATAGATTTTATAATTAAAAAATAGATTTTCAATATGACATGGTATATTAAATATGTGTTCTTATTGCTTTGAGTCAAAAGGTAATTGGTGGGTGATTTTGTTGTCCTGAATAAAATAAAAGTGACTTTGACAGGATAATTCCTACAACTTGGGTGACTACCTAGGAAATTTACTCTAACCTAGCATGTTGAAAGTTAAGTTATCATAAATTGATCTACTTACTTGTTGGCTCTAATACCATCAAGTTATTTACTTTTATATTATTCTTATTTTTCAGAAAGAGTATTAGAAAAGTTTGAATAAAATCATAAATAACTATACATGACCTATAAGCTGAAATAAATAAAACGTTAAAAAATTAAATAAAAAGTCAATAACTTTGAACGAGGTTCACTAACGAATAGGCTTTTAAAAGAGACTAAGGCCTCATTTGTTTACAATTAATGGAGGTCTTAATCTTAATCATTCAGATCTCAGACATTAGTACGTTTATTTTTAAAGTTTGAATCTTAATTATTCAAATCTTAATCATTAAGTGTGTTTGTTTTTTTACTTCACAACTACTTAATGGGTCTGAATAGGTCTGTATGATTAAGATCTATAACAGACACTTAATTTCATTAAGATGCTATTACATATTCATTATTAACTGCCGCCACCGGCTACCATTATCAACTACCACCATGCTGCCATCACCATCACTACCACCATACTCAACCACCACCACCACACCATTATCCTCAATTATAGCCGCCACCATTATCGACCATCACCACTCACTATCCCCACCACTCCGACCACCATCATTCTCACCCACAATTAACACTCATCCACCTCAACTACCACAACTAACCACCCCATAACCATCAACAACCACAGCCGGCACCGCCCATCATTATAACCTACACCAACCGCCCACCACCTTCCTCAATCATAATTACTACCACCACCCGTCATTATTAACTATCACCACCCACCACCACCATCCTCAATCATAATTGCCACCACTACCAATCACTACTAGCTACTAGCATGAACCACCATTATCAACCAAAACTACGACCAACCACCGCCTCTAGTCGGCATTCACCCGTTAGATATCACCACCAGCAACTATCATATTTTAAAAAACTATATATTTTATTGATAGAATATTAGATTAGTTAGTATTTCATTTGAATTTTATGTTTATTAATTTTCAAATAAAGATAAATTTTATACATTCAGATGTTAAAAATCAAACATTCTTAATTTTAGTATTCAGATCTTAATACACATCTTAATATATTCATATGTGTATTCAGATTCAGATGTCTTAATCTTAATACACATCTTGATATTTAGATGTGTATTCAGATTCAGACGTCTTAATCTTAAAAAAAAATAAATGAGGCCTAAGTATTGTAAAATTTTCATGTGGATGTTCATGTAAATTCTAATAGTGATAGGGCAAGCCAATTACGAGTGTCTAGCAATGTCAAAGACTATGGATATGTGTTGAGCTTCATTAGTCAACTGTTATTTAGGTGGCAAATTTCATTAGCTAAGTGTCTTACAAGTAACTATACTTGGCATGACATTTTACGGGCCTCTCATTACCTCCCTATACTTGTCCAGAGTTAATTTAATACCACCATGTGAAGCATAATGCGTGTGTCACGTCAGCGCCATGTTAGCGTCAGGTCATAAATATAATAAATTTATGTTTTTTACTATTTTTTTCTTCTTTCTTGTCATTTACACATTTTTTTTCTTTTTATTCCATACCCATTACCAAACCTCTGTTACATCTAAAATTTATGGCCTTGGTTCCATCTAAAATTTAAAGAAAAACTCTCGTCAATTCACGAACTTATAGCCGGTTTGGCCAAGCTTTGTTTTGGGCCAAAAGTATTTTTTTTGACAAAAGTATTGTTTCAAAAATTGAGGTTTTTGGCCAAACTTTTAGAAGGAAAAAATATATTTTTGAGGAGAAGCAAAAATAGTTTTTGAGAAGCAGAAAAATGTAGCTTCTCTCCAAAAGTACTTTTCTGAAAAGCACTTTTGAGAAAAATACACTTAGAAACTGCTTTTAAAAGCTTGGTCAAACACTAATTACTGCTCAAAAGTATTTTTCAAATTAATTAGCCAAACACAAATTGTTTATCACTAAAAAAAAATTTGAAAAAGTACTTTTGAGAAAAGTAGTTCTCAAAATAAGCTATTAACCATCCAAACGTAGAATCTTAGGCCTAATTTTTAAGTTTACCAATTGGAATTCATGAGTCTTCTCCACTTTTAATTTTGTTTATTTAGAGGACCAGTGAAATTGGAACTTTATTACCGTATGAGAGAATTTTCTTAGTAATTGGAATTCATGAGTTTTGTCAAGTGAAATTGGTGATGAAAATGGAGAAGACATCATTAATGGAGGAAATCGGATAAGGAATAAAGAAAAATGAAAAAAAAAAGAAGAAGAAGAAAAGAAAAAAGAAGAAAGAAAAGAGAAAGGTAAAGAAAAAAAAAGTACTAATAAAAAGGAAATAGTGTTTTGTAATACATTTTAATACAATTAAAGAAAGAGCTAATTAGTTTGGGTGAATTCCGTTTCGAAAAGGGCATATATGGGCCAACTGTGTAACTCTAAGGGCATATATGGACCAACTATATGACGGTAAGGGCATATTTGAGCTAAAGTATTAACGAAGGGCAAATGTGCTCAATTTCGTATAATACATATTTGAACCTTTGCTCTTTATTAAGATATGACCGATAGAGTTTGCAAAGAGAGAAACTATATGCATTATAGAAGAGGATAGCTAGGCTATAAAAACAAATGAGTTTTCTGAGGATTCGCAACCACATGTAATTTAAGTCGTAGTTGCAAATGATTTGCTCCTGCAAAGAGAAAACTATAAGTCTCCTAAACTAGCATTTAAATTAAAATATATGACATATGGTTTTAGGGGTTTTAATGTGTAATTCCGTATTTTTATTGCATTATTTCATATTCAACTCATAATTTTCGTTCTTATTATTCATGAGCAATTGAATTTTTAATGATTTAGGATTATATTATCACATATTGATCTCCAAATTTAATTTTTATTCAATTCTTGTGCAAATTGAGTTGGATAATTTATTATCTACGCGTTTTGAACAAAACTAATTAATCAATTGTGATTATCTTAAAAAAATTGTCGAAATCTAAAGAATACAAATTTTATGTTTTAACTATATCAAGATCGGCAAATTTAAGATTAAAAATGAATTATGTTGCACAGACCCATTTTATAATACTATGGAATGTGGGTCGACCCATTATAAGTGGAAAAATACTAATCTTGTTGGGAGGCAAATCCCCTCGATTGAAAGTTTGAAACGTATATAGGTATGCAGATTATTTCAAGGTAAAGAGTGGTATTTAACAGCTGAAAATGAATGATGATTTTATAGTAGAATTTGGATTACTATTATATGGGACGATGCATTAACAGAGATGATTTCAAGGGAATGGATCCGCTCTAGTAAGGGAAGCTCCAATATTTCTTAATGGTTTATTGGATTAGAGCCACGTGGCATATAATAAATTTAATGGTCATGGTCTATTTGTCTTTGATGTTGTAATGACCCTATCGGTCATTTTGACTTTTAGAACCATGTTCCTCTAAATAAAATTTTATGTATGTGCTTTTATTATTTTATGACTTGCGAGGATGATTGGTTCGTGATTTGGAAGTGTTCGAGTCGAAATCGGAACACTTGGTTCCTTGAGTTGGCCTTAAAATGCTAAGT
Source organism: Nicotiana tomentosiformis (assembly GCF_000390325.3). NCBI lineage: Eukaryota > Viridiplantae > Streptophyta > Magnoliopsida > Solanales > Solanaceae > Nicotiana > Nicotiana tomentosiformis. The sequence goes on along the minus strand of NC_090815.1, from coordinate 20,662,222 downwards.
TTGACTTCGGTCAACATTTTGAGAAAACGACCCCGGAATCGGGATTTGACAGTTCCAATAGTTTTGTATGGTGATTTTGGACTTAGAAACGTGTTCGAAATTTTATTTGGAAGTCCGTAGTTAAATTAGACTTGAAATGGCTAAAACAAGAATTTAGGTTTGGAAGTTTGACCGGGGAGTTGACTTTTTGATATCAGGGTTGGTATCCAGTTCCAAAATTTTTCATAACTCTGCTATGTCATTTATGACTTGTGTGCAAAATTTGAGGTCAATCGGACTTGATTTGATAGGTTTCGGTATCAAATGTAGAAGTTGGAAATCTTAAGTTTCATTAAGCTTGAATTGGAGGATGATTCGTGGTTTTAGCATTGTTTGGTGTGATTTGAGGGTTCGACTAAGTTCGTATGATATTTTAGGACTTGTTAGTATATTTGGTTGAGGTCCCGAGGGGCTCGGGTGAGTTTCGGATGGCTAGCGGATCATTTTTGGCCTTTAAGAGATAGTTGATAGTTGCTGGTATTTTCTTCTGATTTTCCTTATACGCGATCGCGTAAGTTCGTCTGTGATCGCGTAGAGTAATTTGGGCAGAGGCGACTTTGTTCTGCGCGATTGCGTGAATGGGGTTGCGATCGCGTAGGCTTAATTGGGCAACATAAAAAAAATTCTATGCGATCGCGTGGGCAAGTCCGCGATCGCGTAGGTTGGGCCAGTCTGTGCATCGCGATCGCGTGGTTTGAAAACCCTCTTGGTTTAATAAGTTGAAAAAGTTTGAAAACCCTCTTGGTTTAGATTTGAGGGCCGAATTTGTGATGACCCAAAAGGTCATCTTATGGTTTAGAACTCGAATCTGCGCTCTTAAGCCTTAAAAATCTCATTTTTATCCTCCTCGATTTGCGTGCACAGTCCGGACAGGTTTCTAAAAAGCTTTTATGTTGAAAACTAATGAAAATAAGAATTTTTGCCTTAAAAGTTGATTTTAGTTGACTTCAGTCAATATTTTTGGTAAACAATCCCGGATCCATGTTTTGACAGTTCCGGTGGGTCCGTATCGAATTATGAGACCTGGGCGTATGCCCGGAATCGAATTCGAAGGTCCCTAGCTCAAATTATGAATTTTTGATAAAAATTAAAAGTTTGGAAATTATTTATTTTTAAGAATTGATTGATATTTAGCATTTAGTATCAGGTCCGTATTTTGGTTCCGGAACTCGGTATAGATTCATTATGATATTTAAGACTTATCTGTGAAATTTGGTGAATAACGGAGTTGATTTGACGTGATTCGGACGTCCGGTTGAGAAGATAGTAGTTTTGAAATATTCTTGAGGAATTCATGAGTTTTGGTGCTAAAGCCATAGTTTTAGGTGTTATTTTTATGATTTGATCGCACGAGCAGGTTCGTATGATATTTTTAGACTTGCGTGCATATTTAGTTTGGAGCCTCGAGGGCTCGGGTGAATTTCGGGTAGGCTACGGAGTGATTTTGGAACTTGGAAATTTGCTGGTGTAACTGGTGCCCGTAGCAGGCCTCTGATCTCGCAATTGCGATATCAGGCTTCACAAATGCGAACCAAGCAGGCATGGCAATTGCGAGGTTTTTATCGCAATTGCGAAGAGAGTCGGAGAAGAGCAGTGATTGCAAATGCGATCATTTAGTCGCATTTGCGAAGATTCAAGGTCGCAACTGCGAACTTATCTTAGCATTTGCGAAGCTCAGGTCGCAAATACGATATCTGCAGCTGATCAAAATGACTTTTGGACAGGAATTTTCATTCATTTCCTAAATTGTCAAGACCTAAAACATAAGAGGCGATTTTCTAAAGACCATTTCTTCCCCAAATCATAGGTAAGTGATTCTAAACTGGTTTCTTTCAATCTTTCACTACATTTTACAAGATTTCAACCTAAAATCTAAGGTTTTCATGGTAGAATTAGGGGTTTTGGGTAGAAAACTAAGGATTTCAGAAATTTGGGGATTTAGACCTCAATTTGAGGTCGGATTCGAAAACCAATTATATATTCGGGCTCGGGGGTGAATGGGTAAATGAATTTTGGTCCGAACCTCAGGTTTTGAACAAGCGGGCCCGGAGTTGATTTTTGACTTTTGTTGGAAAAACTTAGGAAAACTGTAATTATACATTAAAGTTGATTCCTTTTGCGATAATTGATGATATTAAACTAATTATGTTTAGATACGAGTGGGTTGGAGGTAAATCCTAAAGGGAAAGCGATACTTGAGCAATGAGTGGCTTGCGAAATTGAGGTAAGTGTCGTGTCTAACTTTGGCTTGAGGGAATAGGTATTGTGTGAGTATTTGCTACGTGTTTTGTTGTTGAATACGATGTATAGTTGAGGTCACGAGCATCTATGCGTTGTGGTCGAGTCATAGCATGCGAGTGAAATTTCATTCTTGCAAATTTGTAGTCTTAAATCTTGTTATCCATACTTATTGTTGTTGTTAAAATGTTGGGAGACTTGTATCCGGTTCTACCAAGGTTGATAAAATTGTGAATATTGATTCGAGGTTGAGATGTTAAATTGTGAAAGTAATCATTGATGAAATATTAATTTCTTTGTGAAACTTCTCTCTATCCGTTGTTATTGATTCTGTGATTGGTGAGGAGGAGTGTAAATCATGAAGGGTGATGCCGTGCATGCATTATTTATATTGTGAGGAAGAGTGTAAAGCACGAAGGGTGATGACGTGTATATTATGAGAGGTTTAAAGAACGAAGGGAGATGCCGTGTATATTATGAGAGGTTTAAAGCACGAAGGGTGATGCCGTGTATATTATGAGAGGTTCAATGCACGAAGGGTGATGCCGTGACGTTCTATTTATTTATTTGGTGAGGTTGAGAGTAAATGCACGAAGGGTGATGTCGTGCCGTTCTATTTCTTTATTTGGTGAGGTTGAGAGTAAAAGCACGAAGGGTGATGCCGTATAATTTTCCTTGCTGTTTTAATTGCTCAATTCGTTTAAGGATTTTCGGTTTAATTCTGTCCTTTCATTGTTCTCACTCTTTATGTTGTATTTCCCCACTGTATGTTCCCTTCCCATTATTTCTGCGTTATTTCTTTATTTACTGTTGTTGCCACTAGCATGATTATACTGTTCAGGTTATATGTGGGTGTCTTGTCCTAGCCTCGTCACTACTTCACCGAGGTTAGGCTCGACACTTACCAGTACATGGGGTCGGTTGTACTGATGCAGCACTCTGCACTTTCTGTGCAGACTTTGATACCGGTTCGGGTTGATCGAGATTTTGCTATTGGTCCATTGTCCGGAGACTCAAGGTAGATCTGTCGGTGTTCACAGACCTTGAAGTCCCCGCCTATCTTTTTTGTTCTACTGTTTCTTTCATTCAGACAGTTGTATTTCTTTCAGATTATTACTTGTAGTAAATTCTAGATTGCTCGTGAATTGTGACTCCAGATCCCGGTGATAGTAATTAATACAGTTTTATGATATTCTATACTTTTTATATTTCATCTTAGTTAATTATTATTAATTACTGAATGAAAATAAGAAATTGGTTAAGGATTCTCTAACGTTGGCTTGTCTAGCAAGTGAAATGTTAGGCGCCATCACGGCCCCGTCGGTGGAAAATTTTGGGTCATGACAGTTGGTATCCGAACACTAGGTTGCCTAGGTCTCACGATTTACGAGCAAGCTTAGTAGAGTCTGAAAGATCGGTACGGAGACGTCTGTACTTATCTCTCAGAGGCTATGAAGTTTAGGAACAATATCACTTCTTTCATTCCTTATCGTGTAGCATTGATTTTGCTTGAAACCTATATCTCACATTCCTTTGTATCTGCTCGTGTATGACATTGCGCACTCAGTATCAGTTATGCGTCGACGGTTCGTGATGCCGCAGATGAACTACGAGAGAGCCAGAGATGCTCAAACATTGCCTCAACGTGTGATTCCGACTGAAGATGCATACGTATAAAGAGATCACCCAGTGAATAATGTGGGGGGTGCAACGTACCTTGGCATCCGGTTGATTTATATGAGTTGTGAAGGTTAATATTGTGGACCATCGGATGTGGTGAACTATGACTTCGCGCCGAGTGAGGGAGTCCACTATCAATGAAGGGATTGCGAGTCATACATTATATCAGTTTTGGCCTGAAATATATGTATGTGGTACTGAAAGGTTCTCCCAAAATTTACATGTGTTTGAGGACTGGGATGTTGTAGAGGATAAGGTTGGTACTTGCGGTATGTCCGCCTACTTAATAATCTTATACTTCAATACCCAAGGAGTTAGAGAAACAACTTTAAATTTACAGAAGGTCTACTCAGCGTGGACGCCATGGTTGCGGATTTTGGGGTGCTTCGGAGGAAGTATAGTGGTTAACGAGATTCTGGACTAAGAATTGTCTGTATGGAGCTCTACTTTTGTGATCAGTGTATATAAATAGGAGTAAAGTCTACCCCAAAGAAGAATCGAAGAGTATGTTAAGAAATGGGTCAGCTCAATAGTATTGAGTCAGCATAACAAAAGAAGAAATTGGCCTTGGGAGAGATAATTCTCCACAGGTGTCTGTGGCAAGCCTATGAAGAGGGCAGACCAGCCAATACAACACCGCCCACTTGGCTCGGTTCTCAGAAATACTTTTGAAAGAGTTTGTTTCCCGGACTCTCCGTAATGCGTAGCGCATAGTGTTTGAACGGTTACGTCAGGTCACCATGACGGTGTCATAATATGCCATCAGGTTCAATAAGTTAGCCCGTCATATTCCTACTTTGCTTCCTACAGCCAGAGAGCGAGTCCACAGACTCATTGAAGGACCCAATTATAATCGTAAAATTTTGTACGACTCGGGAGCTGCGGGCTAATACTTCATTTCTGCTAGTGGTAGAAATTGCCAAGATAAGGAGACCAAGACGTTTCGTAATTCTGGGGGATTCAGTGGATTCTACTCTGCAGGTAAAAATCATTATGGCAGGGGCTCGGGCAGTCGGCCAGCCCAGTCCGCATATCGGATTACCCGGGGTGCTCCAGTAAGTTCTTTTAATGCACCACCGGCATGAGTTTTTTACAATGGTTATTCTAGTTATCTGGCACAGACTCAATATGAGCAGCCAAACCCGCAAAGGGGTTGTTATGAATACGACGATACTAGGCACATCATGAGAAAATTGTCCCAAACTTGGGAGAGGCATATTTCATCAAAGCACTCAGGCTACGTGCCTCATTGCAGTTACTACACCACTCATACGATTAGTTAAGGGTGGAGGACATACGGGTAGAAGGCATCCTAGAGGTGGAGACCCAGCCGTTGTTATATTTATTTTATGGTATGGTAGAGATCGTTACATCAGATGGTGTCGTTATAGGTATGACCTCGATTTAAAATAAAGTAATAATTTTCTTAACTTGATTCGGTTCTGAGTATCAAGACGAGTCCTCCTATTGTGCTCCACTTATGAGTGAGCTTCATAATTCTATAATCTACTTATGTGTTTACTTCTGTTGGGAGGTTTTATGGAGATAACTACACCTATCATTCCATGATGGACTCTAATAAGATCTGTGAGGCTAAAGGTGCTTTTCTGGTACTTATTTCGGTATGTTTTGATGTATTTCCGGATAACTAATTACAAATTGTGAATTATATGCCCTACCGGTGTGGGATTCATTATGTGTTGTAATTTTGTTTAACGAAAGTTATTTAAAAAGAGAAAGTGGAAAGTTTTGATTGGCAAGATGTGCATATTACTTGTGATTCAGAACTGAGGCCGAGGTCCTCGTATTTTAAAATAAATTGATATGTTTAAACCGGGCTATGAGCTGCGGTGGAAGTTATATAAGGACGAGATCCTTGTGATAAAACTTCTTGTGTTTAAATTCTCCCTTGTGAAAGATTAAATTTGTACTATAGTACTAATAGGGAGTCATGCCTGCTAGGCTTATTTGAAAAAAAATTTGTATGAAATTCTCTGTGCATACTTGCCAAATTCGTGTTGTAATTATTGAGTTTTAACCTACGAGATAGGTGCCCACTCAGGTGGTGTTAAATGTGACTCGTTAATTTGGGTATATAATTATGAGGTCTGGTTACCATCAGTTGAATATTAGGGCATCTGATGTCCCTAAGACAGCTTTTCGGACTCGGTATGGGAATTACGAATCCCTAGTAATATCATTTGGGATTACCAACGCCCCAGCAACACTAATGGATTTGATGAATCGGGAGTTCAAGCCCTATTTGGGTTCTTTTATGGTTATATTCATTGATGATATCTTGATTTACTCCAGCAGTCGAGAGGAACATGAGCAACATCTTCGAAGTGTGCTTCATACCTTGAAGAATAATCAGTTATATTCCAAGTTTTCAAAATGTGAGTTTTGGTTAGACTCAGTTGCCTTTTGGGGCATGTTGTATCGGCAGAAGGCATAAAGGTGGATCCTAAGAAGATTGAGGTTGCTCAAAATTGGCCTAGACCTACTTCAGTTACAGAGATCCGAAGTTTCCTGGGTTTAGCAAGTTATTATCGTCGGTTCGTGGAAGGGTTTTCATCTATAGCAAGCCCATTGACCAGATTGACCTAGAAAGGTGTCCCATTCAGATGGTCAGACGAGTGTGAGTTGAGCTTTCAGAAGCTCAAGACCACTTTGACTACGACGCCAGTGTTGGTGTTACCCACAGGTTCAAGATCGTATGCGGTATATTGTGACGCATCTCACATTGGGCTTGGTGCAGTATTAATGCAAGATGGCAAGGTAATTGCATATGCGTCGCGGCAGTTGAAAGTTCACGAGAAGAATTATCATGTTCATGACATAGAATTAGCAGTCATTATTCATGCGCTGAAGATTTGGAGGCATTACCTCTACAGTGTCTCGTGTGAGGTATTTACTGATCATCGCAGCCTTCAGTATCTGTTCAAACAAAAAGATCTTAATTTGAGGCAGAGAAGATAGTTGTAGTTGTTGAAAGACTATGATATCACCATTTTGTATCACCCCGGAAAGGCCAATGTGGTGGCCGATGCTTTGAGTAGAAAGGCTGTGATATGGGCAGGCTTGCGTATATTCCGGTTGGTGAGAAGCCATTAGCTGCAGATGTTCAGACTTTGGCTAATCATTTCATGAGGTTAGATATTTCAGAACCCAATCGAGTTCTAGCTTACACTGTCGCTCGATCTTCTTTATATAAGCGCATCAAAGAGAGGCAGTATGATGATCCTCATTTACTTGTCCTTAAGGACACAGTGCAACATGGTGGTGCTAAGCAGGTTACAGTTGGAGATGATGGAGTTTTGAGGATGCAGGGTCATATTTGTATTCCTAATGTGGATGGAATTCGTGAGTTGATTCTTGAGCAGGCCCATAGTTCCCGGTATTCTGTTCATCCGGGCACCGCCAAGATGTATCAGGACTTGCGGCAACATTATTGGTGGAGGAGAATGAAAAAAGATATAGTTGCATATGTAGCTCGGTGCCTAAATTGTCAGCAAGTTAAGTACGAGCATCAGAGACCTGGTGGTTTGCTTAGGAAGTTAGAAATTCCTGAGTGGAAGAAGGAGCGTATCACTATGGATTTTGTTGTTGGGCGCCCACAGACTCAGAGAAAATTTGACACCGTTTGGGTCATTGTGGACAGGTTGACCAAGTCAGCACATTTCATTCCAGTGGCAGTTACCTATTCTTCAGAGAGGTTAGCTGAAATTTACATTCGTGAGATTGCCCGCCTTCACGGTATGCCTGTGTCTATTATTTCAGATCGAGGTACGCAGTTTACCTCACATTTCTAGAGGGCTGTACAGCGTGAGTTAGGCACGCGGATGGAGTTGAGGACAACATTTCATCCATAGACAGACGGACAGTCAGAACGCATTATTCAGATATTGGAAGATATGCTCCGCGCTTGTGTTATAGACTTTGGAGGTTCTTGGGATCATTTCTTGCCACTTGCGGAGTTTGCTTATAATAATAGCTGTCAAGCATTAAGATGGCTCCAAATGAGGCATTATACGGAAGGCGATGCCGATCGCCAGTTGGTTGGTCTGAGCCGGGAGAGGCTCGATTGTTGGGCACAGACTTAGTACAGGAAGCCTTGGATAAGGTCAAGATTATTCAGGATCGACTTCGTACAGCTCAGTCTAGGCAAAAGAGTTATGCCGTCCGTAAAGTTCATGATATTGCATTCATGGTTGGAGAAAGGATATTGCGCTGGTTTTCACCTAGTAAAGGTGTAATGAGGTTCGGAAAGAAGGGCAAGTTGAGCCCTAGGTATATCGGACCCTTTGAAATTCCTGAAAGGGTGGGTGGAGTAGCCTACAGGCTTGCATTACCACCTAGTTTATCTGCGGTTCATCCGGTATTCCATGTGTCTATGCTCCGGAAAAATCATGGTGATCCATCCCATGTGTTAGATTTCAACTTTGTCCAGTTGGACAAGGATTTGACTTATGAGGAGGAGTCGGTGGCAATTTTAGCTCGGCAAGTTCGCCAGTTGAGATCAAAGAGTTACCCTTCAAATCGAGTGCAGTGGAGAGGTCAGCCTATTGAGGCAGCTACTTGGGAGTCCAAGTCCGATATGCGGAGTAAATATCCCCACCTTTTCACCAGCCCAGGTACTTTTCTATGTCCGTTCGAGGACGAACGGTTGTTTTAAAGGTGGAGAATGTGATGATCCAAAAGGTCATCTTATGGTTTAGAACTCGAATCTGCGCTCTTAAGCCTTAAAAATCTCATTTTTATCCTCCTCGATTTGCGTGCACAGTCCGGGCAGGTTTTCGGAAAGCTTTTATGTTGAAAACTAATGAAAATAAGAATTTTTACCTTAAAAGTTAATTTTAGTTGACTTTGGTCAATATTTTTGGTAAACGGGCCCATATCCATATTTTGACGGCTCCGATGGGTCTGTATCGAATTATGGGACCTGGGCGTATGCCCGGAATCAAATTCGAAGGTCCCTAGCTCAAGTTATGAATTTTTGATGAAAATTAAAAGTTTGAAAATTATTTATTTTTAAGAATTGATTGATATTTGGCATTGTTAGTATCATGTCCGTATTTTGGTTTCGGAGCCTGGTATAGGTTCATTATGATATTTAAGACTTATCTGTGAAATTTGGTGAGAAACGAAGTTTATTTGATGTGATTCGGACGTCCGGTTGAGAAGATAGCAGTTTTGAAATGTTCTTGAGGAATTCATGAGTTTTGGTGCTAAATCCATAGTTTTAGGTGTTATTTTTGTGATTTGATCGCACGAGCAAGTTCGTATGATATTTTTAGACTTGCGTGCATGTTTGGTTTGGAGCCCCGAGGGCTCGGGTGAGTTTCGGGTAGGCTACTAAGTGATTTTGGAACTTAGAAATTTGATGGTGTAACTGGTGTCTGTAGCAGGCCTCTGATCTCGCAATTGCGAGATCAGGCTTCACAAATGCGAACCAAGTAGGTATGGCAATTGCGAGGTTTTTATCGCAACTGCGAAGAAAGCTTAGGCCAGCAGTTCTCGCAATTGCGAAGATTCAAGGTCGCAATTGCGAACTTATCTTCGCATTTGCGATGACTCCTTCGCATTTGCGAAGCTCAGGTCGCAAATGCGACATTTGCAGCTGATCAAAATGACTTTTGGACGGGAATTTTCATTCATTTCCCAAATTTTCAAAGACCTAAAACACAAGAGGCGATTTTCCAAAGACCATTTCTTACCCAGATCATAGGTAAGTGATTCTAAACTGGTTTCTTTCAATCTTTCACTACATTTCACAAGATTTTAACCTTAAATCTAAGGTTTTCATGGTAGAATTAGGGGTTTTGGGTAGAAATTATGGATTTCAGAAATTTGGGGATTTAGACCTCAATTTGAGGTAGATTCGAAAACCAATTATATATTCGGGCTCGGGGGTGAATGAGTAAATGAATTTTGGTCTGAACCTCGGGTTTTGACCTAGCGGGCCCGGGTCGATTTTTGACTTTTGTTGGGAAAACATAGGAAAACTGTAATTATGCATTAAATTTGATTCCTTTAGCGATAATTGATGATATTAAACTAATTATGTTTAGATACGAGTGGGTTGGAGGTGAATTCTAAAGGGAAAGCGATACTTGAGCAGTGAGTGGCTTGAGAAATTGAGGTAAGTGTCGTATCTAACTTTGGTTTGAGGAAATAGGTATTGTGTGAGTATTTGCTACGTGTTTTGTTGTTGAATACGATGTATAGTTGAGGTGACGAGCATCTATGCGTTGTGGTCGAGTCATAGCATGCGAGTGAAATTCCATTCTTGCAAATTTATAGTCTTAAATCTTGTTATTCATACTTATTGTTGTTGTTAAAATATTGGGAGACTTGTATCCGGTTCTACCAAGGTTGAATTGTGAATATTGATTTGAGGTTGAGATGTTAAATTGTGAAAGTAATCATTGATGAAATATTGATTTCTTTGTGAAACTTCTCTCTATCCGTTGTTATTGATTATGTGATTGGTGAGGAGGAGTGTAAATCATGAAGGGTGATGCCGTGCATGCATTATTTATATTGTGAGGAAGAGTGTAAAGCACGAAGGGTGATGACGTGTATATTATGAGAGGTTTAAAGAACGAAGGGAGATGCCGTGTATATTATGAGAGGTTTAAAGCACGAAGGGTGATGCCGTGTATATTATGAGAGGTTCAATGCACGAAGGGTGATGCCGTGACGTTCTATTTATTTATTTGGTGAGGTTGAGAGTAAATGCACGAAGGGTGATGTCGTGCCGTTCTATTTCTTTATTTGGTGAGGTTGAGAGTAAAAGCACGAAGGGTGATGCCGTATAATTTTCCTTGCTGTTTTAATTGCTCAATTCGTTTAAGGATTTTCGGTTTAATTCTGTCTTTTCATTGTTCTCACTCTTTATTTTGTATTTCCCCACTGTATGTTCCCTTCCATTATTTCTGCGTTATTTCTTTACTTACTGTTGTTGCCACTAGCATGATTATACTGTTCAGGTTATATGTGGGTGTCTTGTCCTAGCCTCGTCACTACTTCACCGAGGTTAGGCTCGACACTTACCAGTACATGGGGTCGGTTGTACTGATGTAGCACTCTGCACTTTCTGTGCAGACTTTGATACCGGTTCGGGTTGATCAAGATTTTGCTATTGGTCCGTTGTCCGGATACTCAAGGTAGATCTGTCGGTGTTCACAGACCTTGAAGTCCTCGCCTATCTTTTCTGTTCTACTGTTTCTTTCATTCAGACAGTTGTATTTCTTTCAGATTATTACTTGTAGTAAATTCTAGAATGCTTGTGAATTGTAACTCCAGATCCAGGTGGTAGTAATTAATAAAATTTTATGATATTTCGCACTTTTTATATTTCATATTTGTTAATTATTGTTAATTACTGAATAAAAATAAGAAATTAGTTAAGGATTCTCTAACGTTGGCTTGCCTAGCAAGTGAAATGTTAGGCACCATCATGGTCCCGTCGGTGGGAAATTTCGGGTCGTGACAGAATTAGTATCGGAATTTAGTAATTTTGGTATGGGTAGACTCGTGGTTGAGTGAGCGTTCATATTTTGTAACTTTCCCCGGATTCCGAGTCGTGGGCCCCATGGACGATTTTTGAATTAATTTCGAATTTTTATTGAAAAATATAGTATTTTCTTATGGAATTGATTCGTATAATTTTTATTGATTGTATCAAATTATTTTGGCTTGATTCGAGCCAGACAATTGGATTAAATTGAAGCAAATTGAGGTAAGTCTATTGTCTAATCTTGTAAAGGGGGAATTACCCCATAGTTAATTAAATTAATAATTGTTGCTAATTGTGGGGGGCTACGTACGCACGAGGTGACGAGAGTCCGTGTGTAGCAACTATTATTGCTAAAGTCCGGGTAGTTTATGACTCAAAGCATGAATTACTTGTGTAAATTGTATCTGTTATTTAATTAAATTGTTTGGTAGATATATTGTGAATTGTTAGGAAAAGATAGTAAGAGATGGAAATCTCATATGCTTAATTTTCTATTTAAATTAATTAATTGTTAAAAGAAATTGTTCATCCTCTTGAATTTATCTTATAATAAATATACTCTCATTCCAGATATACATAAGAAAATGTCCTCATTTCTTGTGGAGCGGACCGAACTCCTCGGCAGTATAGATACATCTATGGATCGCGCCGCACGTCCCTCGGCAGTGTACACGACACTCTGGATCGGGCCGTACGACCTCGGCAGAAATCGTGCATAATAATAATAATGATACGATACCTTGGCATTTCAATTGCAGTTTGTGAATTTAATTAATAGTTTGAAAATTGTTGCATTTGAAGGAATTTAATTATTTATGCTGGTTAAATAAATTATTATTAATCTGTGAATCATGTTGATTTAGATATTTTAGTTTTATTTCAATTATTATTATTGACCCGTAGTGAGTGTCAAAGTTGGCCATCTCGTCTCTACCTCTTCGAGATTAGGCTTGATACCTACTGGGTACACGTTGTTTACGTACTCATGCTACACTTGCTGCACTTTTTGTGCAGGATCTGAAGCAAGCACTAGTGGAGGCCCTATCATCGCACACCCGCGTTATCCTGAGGCCTAGTGGTGAGTTGTCTTTCTGAGCTGTTCTGCAGCTACCAATGCTTCTTCTTGTATTTGCATTCTGTCTATTTTATTTCAGAAAGTATTTAGAGTTTTTGTATAATCTACTAGATCCTCATACACTTGTGACACCAGGTTTTGGCACACACATTGTTAGAATAGGGAGTTGATTATTTTTTTTCTTGGATTTAAATTAATTGGTACCTTTTCTATTTTTTTTAATATTGCTTGTAAAATAATAAAATTACTTAGAAACTTATTCTGAAAATAATTGATGTATGTTTAAATTACTAGTTGGCTTGCCTAGCTGTAGTGTTGGGCGCCATCATGACCTATAGGTGAAATTGGGTCGTGACAGCATGGTATCAGAGCACTAGGTTCACGTAGGTCTCACAAGTTATGAGCAGGCCTAATAGAGTCTTGCGGATCGGTACGGAGATGTATATACTTATCTTCGAGAGGCTATAAGGTGTTAGGAAACTACATTTCTTCATATTCCATCGTGCAATTGCTGTATTATTAAATATCTTTCTTTTATTCTCTCACAGATGGTGAGAACGCGCTCTAATGAGGTTCTAGACCAGGGAAGAGCTACTCCCCCAGTTGCTAGAGGCAGAGGCAGAGGCCGAGGGAGGGCTCCAGCCCGTGGTAAAGGACGAGGACGTCCCAGGACTGTTCCAGTTATGCTGCCAGTGGGTCCAGCAGAGAATTCCATTATTGAGGAACAAGGTGAGGTGCCTGTGGCAAAGCCAGCTCCGGTGAATTTCACATTTGCACCGGGATTCCAGAATGTCATGGGTCATATATTGCGGTTCATGGACACTATGACTCAGGCCGATTTATTTTCAGTAGACCCAGCCACATCTCAGGCGAGCGGGGGAGCACAAACTCCGACCGCACAAGCTCATGGACAGACATTTGTTATATATCAAACCCAGGGTGCACTACCCATGGGGTGGAGCCCAGCCAGTGACAGCAGCTACATCTGAGCTCAGGCCAGTTGCAGCCGCTGATCCGCAGAAACTATTGGACAAATGGACTAGACTACATCCTCCTGTCTTTGGGGGTGAGTGACATGAGGATCCCCAATACTTCATTGATCGGTGCAGGGACAGACTGCATAACATAAGGATATTAGAGTCTCACGGGATTGACTTTGCTACTTTTTAGCTAAAGGGCAGGGCCCGTAAAGTCTTATATTCTAGGCAGACCAGCAGATTCTTCCCCCATGACTTGGGATAGGTTCACCCGTATCTTCCTGGACATGTATATTCCACCCTCCCAGAGGGAAGAGTTACGGTTTCAGTTTGAGTAGCTTCAGCAAGGTCAAATGTCATTGACCGATTATGAGGCGAGGTTCTCTGAGTTATCTCGCCATGCACTTATGATACTCCCTACTGAGGCAGAGAGAGTACGGAGGTTTGTTGCAGGTTTACATACTGGCAATCGGTTCACTATGGCTCGAGAGGTTGAGATAGGTACTTCTTATGAGCTAGTCGTGGAGATATCCCGGAGGATTGAGGGTGTGCGTCAGTGTAGCCAAGAGAAGGTTACTAGAGATAAACAGTTTAGGTATTCTGGAGAGTTCAGAGGTGCTCCATCTAGAGGCAGAGGTCAGTTCGTGAGAGGGCAGTCCAGCAGGCCCCCATATCCAGCACCACCGCCTCCTCGGGGTCCTCCAGTGTGACCTTATTTCATTGCTATACCAGAGAGTTCTTATCGCTCACCAGCTATTCAGGGTTCTTCCAGTGGGTATTCAGGTCACCAGGGCCAGATTTTTAGTCAGTAGCCCATTGTACCAAAGAGTTGTTACGAGTGCAGGGATCCCAGTCACATACGGAGATTCTGCCCCAGGTTTTGGGGTAGGCCAGTGCAGCAGGGTCAACAGCCTATGATTACTGCACCAGTTGCTCCCCCAGTAGTCCGACCACCAAGAGGTGGAGGACAGGTGGGTAGGGGCCGTCCTAGAGGTAGAGGTCAACCAGTTGGCGCTCCAGCTCGGTTCTATGCTTTTCCGGCCAGACCGGATGCAGAGGTCTCAGATGCCGTGATTACAGGTATTATTTCTGTTTGCAGCAAAGATGCCTCTGTATTATTTGATCCAGGATCTACATATTCATACGTGTCCTCTATATTTTCTCAATTTTTGGGTGCTTCTCGTGAGTCCTTGAGTACTCCCATTTATGTGTCCACTCCTGTGGGTGATTCTGTTGTTGTGAATCGGATCTACCGGTCCTGTATTATTACATTCTGTGGTTATGAAACTAGAGCAGATCTCCTATTGCTTGAGATGACCGGTTTTGAAATTATTCTAGGCATGGACTGGTTATCTCCATATCATGCTATTCTAGATTGTCATGCTAAGATTGTTACCTTGGCTATTCTAGCATTGCCTAGGCTGGAGTGGAAGGGTTCGTCTGTTAGTGCATTTAATCGGGTTATTTCTTTAATGAAGGCTCAACACATGGTTGAGAAAGGTTGTTTAGCTTATCTAGCCTATGTGCGGGATACTACTGCAGAGACTCCGACTATTGATTCAGTGCCTGTAGCTCGGGAGTTCTCCGATGTATTTCCTTCAGATATTCCAGTTATGCCACCTGATCGTGATATTGATTTTTTTATTGATTTGGCTCCAGATACCCATCCTATATCTATCCCACCATATCGCATGGCTCCAAAAGAATTGAAAGAATTGAAAGAATAGCTTGAGGAGTTACTAACCAAAGGGTTCGTCAGACCAAGTGTATCGCCTTGGGGTGCACCGATATTATTTGTGAAGAAGAAGGATGGTATTATGCGGATGTGTATCGATTATCGACAATTGAACAAAGTCACTATTAAGAACAAGTACCCGTTATCGCGTATTGATGATCTATTTGACCAGTTGCAAGGTGCTAGGGTGTTCTCTAAGATTAACTTGAGGTCGGGGTATCATTAGTTGAAGATTCGGGATTCGGATGTTCCGAAGACTGCTTTTCGGACTAGATATGGTCATTATGAACTTCTGGTGATGTCCTTCGGTTTAACTAATATCCCGGCAGCGTTTATGGATTTGATGAACATGATATTCAGGACATATATTGATTCATTTGTCATTGTCTTCATTGATGACATCTTGATTTACTCGCGCAACAAGGAGGAGCACGAGCAGTATAGGAGAGTGGTGCTTCAGATGCTGCGGGAACAGAAGCTATAAGCTAAGTTCTCTAAATGTGAGTTTTGACTATAGTCTATAGCATTTTTAGGGCATATTGTATCGGGCGAGGGAATTAAGGTTGATCCCAAAAAGATTGAGGCAGTTCATAATTGGCATCGTCCCACTTCGGCGACTGAGATCAGGAGTTTCCTAGGTTTAGCAGGTTATTATCATCGGTTCATGGAAGATTTTTCATCTATTGCAGCACCTTTGACCAAATTAACCCAGAAGGGTGCTCCGTTCCGATGGTCCGATGATTGTGAGGTGAGCTTTCAGAAGCTCAAAACAACAATGACTACAACACCAGTGTTAGTGTTACCTTCCGGTTCGGGGATGTATACAGTGTGTTGTGACGCTTCACGCGTTGGCTTGGGTTGTGTATTAATGCAGGAAGGGCGAGTTATTGCATATGCTTCACGACAGCTGAAGCCCCACGAGAAGAATTATCTGGTGCATAATTTGGAGTTAGCTGCGATTGTTCACGTTCTTAAGATTTGGAGGCATTATCTTTATGGGGTGTCTTGTGAAGTTTATACTAATCATCGCATTTTGCAGCATTTGTTCAAGCAAAGGGACCTAAATTTGAGGCAGTGCGGATGGCTGGAGTTACTGAAAGATTATGATATTACTATCCTATATCATCCGGGCAAAGCAAATGTGGTTGCAGATGCCTTGAGTAGAAAGGCGGAGAGTATGGGTAGTTTGGCTTTCATTTCAGCAGAGGAGAGGCCATTAGCTTTGGATATCCAGTCCTTGGCCAACAGACTTGTGCGGCTGGATATTTCAGAGCCCAACCGAGTTCTTGCATGTGTTGTAGCTTAGTCTTCACTATTTGAACAGATCAAGACTCGCCAGTATAATGATCCACACTTAATGGTTCTTCGAGAAACGATACTACGGAGTGGTGCCAAGGAAGTTACTATTGGAGCGGATGGTGTTTAGCGACTCCAGGATCGTCTATGTGTTCCTAATGTGGATGGACTGAGGGAAAAAATCCTAGAGGACGCACACAGTTCTCGGTATTCTATTTATCCAGGTGCTACGAAGATGTATCGCGACTTGAGGCAGCATTATTGGTGGAGACGAATGAAAAAGAACATAGTTGAGTACGTAGCTAGGTGTCTAAATTGCTAGCAAGTTAAATATGAGCACCAGAGGCCTGGTGGCCTACTTCAACAGATGACTATACCGGAGTGGAAATGGGAACGCATCACTATGGACTTTGTAGTTGGGTTACCACGGACCTTGCGGAAGTTTGATGCAGTTTGGGTCATTGTTGACAGGTTGACCAAGTCGGCACACTTTATTCCGGTTGTGACTACATATACTTCAAAGAGGTTGGCCCAAATTTATATTCAGGAGATAGTTCGGTTGCACGGTATGCCAATTTCAATCATATCAGATAGAGGCCCTAAGTCTACTTCACATTTATGGAGAGCAGTACATAGTGAATTAGGGACCCGTGTAGAGCTCAGCACAACCTTCCATCCGCAGACCGACGGGCAGTCAGAGCGGAAAATTCAGATTTTGGAGGACATGCTCAGGGCATGTGTGATTGACTTTGGAGGCTAGTGGGATCGTTTCTTGACTTTGGCCAAGTTTACTTATATTAACAGTTACCAATCCAGCATCGAGATAGCTCCATTTGAGGCTTTATATGGTCGGTGATGTCGTTCGCCCATCGGATGGTTTGAGCCCGGTGAGGCTAAGTTATATGGTACTGATTTGGTGAAGGATGCTTTGGAAAAGGTAAAGTTGATTCATGAGCAACTTCGTACAGCACAATCCAAACAGAAGAGTTACACGGATTAGAAAGCGCGTGACTTATCTTTTATGGTAGGTGAAAAAGTTCTCTTGAAAGTTTCGCCGATGAAATGAATCATGAGATTTTGGAAAAGGGCAAGTTGAGCCCAAGGTTTATAAGCCATTTGAAGTGTTGAGACGAGTAAGGGAGGTTGCTTATGAGCTTGTCTTGCCTCCCATTTTATCAGGAGTTCATCCGGTTTTCCATGTATCTATGCTCCAGAAGTATCATGCCGACCTATCACATGTGTTAGACTTCAGCACAATTCAACTAGATAATAGTTTGGGCTACGAAGAAGAATCAAATGCCATTGTTGATAAGCAGGTTCGCCAATTGAGGTCCAAGAGGATTTCTGCAGTAAAAGTCCAGTTGAGGAGCCAACCAGTTGAGGAAGCGACTTGGGAGGCCGAGGAAAATATGCGGAGCAGATATCCACACTTATTCAGCACTCCAGGTACAATTATAAACCCGTTCGAGGACGAACGTTTGTTTAAGAGGTGGAGAATGTAATGACCCAATCGGTCATTTTGACTTTTAGAACCTCGTCCCCCTAAATAAAACTCCTCGTATATGCTTTTATTAATTTATGACTTGCGTGGATGGTTGGTTCGGGATTTGGAAGTGTTCGGGTCAAAATCGGAACACTTGGTTCCTTAAGTTGGCCTTAAAATGCTAAGTTTGACTTCGGTCAATATTTTGAGAAAACGACCCCGGAATCGGGATTTGACGGTTCCAATAACTATGTATGATGATTTTGGACTTAGTAGTGTGTTCAGAATTTTATTTGGAAGTTCGTAGTTAAATTAGGCTTGAAATGGCTAAAACAATAATTTAAATTTGGAAGATTAACCAGTGAGTTGACTTTTTGATATCGGGGTCGGAATCCAGTTTTGAAAATTTTCATAGCTCTGTTATGTCATTTATGACTTGTGTGCAAAATTTGAGGTCAATCGGACTTGATTTGATGGGTTTCGGTATCGAATGTAGAAGTTAGAAATCTTAAGTTTCATTAAGCTTGAATTGGAGGATGATTCGTGGTTTTAGCATTGTTTGGTGTGATTTGAGGGTTCGACTAAGTTCGTATGATATTTTGGGACTTGTTAGTATATTTGGTTGAGGTGCCGAGGGGCTCGGGTGAGTTTCGGACGGCTAGCAGATTATTTTTGGTCTTTGAGAGATAATTGATAGCTGCTGGTATTTTCTTCTGATTTTCCTTGTACGTGATCGCGTAAGTTCGTCTGCGATCGCGTAGAGTAATTTGGGCAGTGGCGACTTTGTTCTACGAGATCGCGTGAATGGGGTTGCGATCGCGTAGGCTTAATTGGGCAACATAAAAATTTATTCTATGCGATCGCGTGGGCAAGTCCGCGATCACGTAGGCTGGGCCAGTCTGTGCATCGTGATCACGTGGCATTGTTTGCGATCGCGTAGGGGAAACTGGAGAGGAAGTTGGGTCACGCATTTACTCTATGCGATCGTGTGAAGAGGGATGCAATCGCGTAGAGTTGGAACCTTGTGCATCGCGATCGCATGGCATTGTTTGCGATCGCGTAGGGTTATTTTTTGGGAAGTAAAAATTTGTGCTACGCGATCGCGTGAGGAAGTTCGCGATTGCGTAGGAGAAATTACTGGGCAGAGAGTTTAAGTTCTAAAAATTCCATTTTCCATTTTTACCGATTTGGAGCTCGAATTGAGGCGATTTTTGGGAGATTTTTAAAGAAAATAATGGGGTAAGTGTTTTTAACTCAATATTGGTTAAATTACTCGAATTCATCACTGTTTTTATCATGTAATTAGTGAATTAAGTTGGAAAAATTTGAAAACCCTTTTGGTTAGATTTGAGGATTTGAGGGCTGAATTATTATCGGAATTTAGTAATTTTGGTATGGGTAGACTCGTGGTTGAGTGGGCGTTCATATTTCATAACTTTCGCCGGATTCTGAGACGTGTGTCCCACAGACGATTTTTGAATTAATTTCGGATTTTTATTGAAAAATATAGTATTTTCTTATGAAATTGATTCATATAATTTTTATTGATTGTATCGAATTCTTTTGGCTAGATTCGAGCCAGACATAATTGGATAATCGTGAAAAGGCCTTCTATTGGATTAAATTGGAGCAAATTGAGGTAAGTCTCTTGTCTAATCTTGTGAGGGGGAAAATTATCCCATAGGTAATTTAATTAATAATTGTTGCTAATTGTGGGGGGCTACGTACGCACGAGGTGGCGAGAGTCCGTGCGTAGCAACTATTAATTCTAAAGTCCGGGTAATTTATGACTCAAAGCATGAATTACTTGTGTAAATTATATTCGTTATTTAATTAAATTATTTGGTAGATATATTGTGAATTGTTAGGGAAAGATAGTAAGATATGGAAATCTCATATGCTTAATTTTCTATTTAAATTAATTAATTTCATCCTCTCGAATTTATCTTATAATAAATATACTCTCATTCCAGATATACATAAGAAAATGTCCTCATTTCTTGTGGAGCGGGCCGAATGCCTCGGCAGTATATATGCATCTATGGATCGTGCCGCACGTCCCTCGGCAGTGTACACGACACTCTGGATCGGGCCGTACGACCTCGGCAGAAATCGTGCATAATAATAATAATGATATGATACTGCAGTTTGTGAATTTAATTAATAGTTTGAAAATTATTGCATTTGAAGGAATTTAATTATTTATGCTGATTAAATAAATTATTATTAATCTGTGAATCATGTTGATTTAGATATTTTAGTTTTATTTCAATTATTATTATTGACCCGTAGTGAGTGTCAAAGTCGGCCATCTCGTCTTTACCTCTTCGAGATTAGGCTTGATACTTACTGGGTACACGTTGTTTACGTACTCATGCTACACTTGCTGCACTTTTTGTGCAGGATCTGAGGCAGGCACTAGTGGAAGCCCTATCATCGCACACCCGCGTTATCCTGAGGCCTAGTGGCGAGCTTCCTTTCTGAGTCGTTCTGTAGCTACCAGTGCTTCTTCTTGTATTTGCATTCTGTCTATTTTATTTCAGACAATATTTAGAGTTTTGTATAATCTTCTAGATGCTCATACACTTGTGACATCATATCTTGATACACACATTGGTAGAATTGGGAGTTGATTTTTTTTCTTGGATTTAAATTAATTGGTATCTTTTCTATTTTCTTTAATATTGCTAGTAAAATAATAAAATTACTTAAAAATTTATTCTGAAAATAATTGATGTATGTTTAAATTACTAGTTGGCTTGCCTAGCTGTAGTGTCGGACGTCATCACGACTTATATGTGAAATTGGGTCGTGACATATGCCATTTTGTGAATTGAAACTCTTCGTTCTCCTTCCTCTACTGGAACGGTTTTTAAGCAAGTCTATTAACTTACCTTTTGTGTAAATGTTTGATTTCTTTTCATCTGGGCTTCATCTTAGAGATTGGTATATATGAGTTATACATGTATTTTTTTTCTTCCGTTGAAACCTTTCTAAATAATAAACTCAAACTCTAAAATTGTGATTTTCTCGACGGGGTGAAGAATTCTGTGAGATTTGTAGCTAAAAACCTACTTAATATCAGTCCATAAATGAAAAATAGCGCCGTTGGGATATCGTTGCCTCAAATATTCTACATTTCCTAGAAATTTGAAATTAACTTCAAGTAAAAGTTCTCCATATAGACACTAGTGCCACACCTCTTATGATCTCTATCAATCAAATACATTATATATGTTAGATTCTTGAAACAAATATGGTTATACATATACACATATATGTTAGTGAATTTGTTGATGTCTTGAAGAATAAAAAGAGTGAGCCCTTCGCTGGTAGAGATAGGGACTTGGGGGAGAAAGAGGTGAAGGCATTCTTAGGCGTGTGCTCAATCTGATCACTAAACTTGTTATCTGCCATATGGCTTTAATCCGATAAACCATTGAGAAATATTGGAGATTCCTTTACTGGAGCGGGTCCGCCCGTGATTTCAGTGGCAGGAAAAACTAAAATCGGGATCTAGGTGAAATGTCAAGGTAGTGAACTTTCTTTCGTGTTAGCTCTTTTATCTATTAATTTAGGTGTTAATTTAAAATGTTAATAATACGTGTCATAATTTCATTGGTGCATTTATACCATGTTCGGAATAAGTGATCAAGTGCGAAAGTAGTGTATTATTAGATACACTTGGATAAGCATTTGACGCGTGAAAGGTTTTTCGAAAAGAAATTGTCACGACCCAAAATTCGATAAAGGTCGTGATGGCGCCGGACACCGCTGTCACGCAATCCAACAACACATACTTAGCTTAATTACCCATTTTAATGGATTTAAAATCAAAATTTCTTCAATAAAATAATAAAAATAAAACTCATAGAGTAAATGATAAATATTTTTAGCAACTAAATTTCTTAACAACTCACAACCATTTCCAAAACTCGGTGTCACAAGTGCATGAACATTTACTAGGTAATTAAAATATAAAATACAGCATCTGTCCAAAATATAAATTAGACAGGAAAATATAATATCTCTGAAGGAGACTCTGTTGGCTGCGGATCTTAATACAGAATATAGCTCACCTATGTACCCACAATTATTAACTACACATGTGCGCCCACAAGGCCGCTAGACATATATGTACATGCACAATAAAATGTGCAGCAACTGCAGCATGAGTACGAAAAATAACGTGTACCCAGTAAGTATCAAGCCTAATCTCGAAGTGGTAGAGACGAGATGACCGACTTTGACACTCACTATGGGTCAATAATAATAATTGAAATAAAACTAGAATATCTATATCAGCATGATTCACAGAATATATCAATAATTTATTTAACCAGCAGAAATAATTAAATTTCTTTCAATTTCAATAAATTTCCAAATTTATCAATTAGTCTCATTTACAGGAATAACAATAATTCCTTAACAAGGAGGAATAATAAATTATTAAATTCCAAAGATTTTCAATTTATCAATTAGCTTTATAAGCTGCAATAAACTATTAAAATATAGTATAATAATTATTATTAAGCATGATTTCTGTCGAGGTCGTACGGCCCGATCCAGAGTTTCGTGTACACTGCCGAGGGACGTGCGGCATGATCCATAGATGCATCTATCCTGCTGAGGCGTTCAGCCAGCTCCACAAGAAAGGAGGACATCTTTTTATGTACCTCCGGAATGAGGGTATATTTATTATAAGATAAATTCACGAGGAAGAACAAGTTCTCTTAATAATTAATTAATTTAAACAGAAAATCAAGTATATGAGATTTCCATCCTTTTAATATTTTTAGCTAACAATTCACAATATATATATATATATATATATATATATATATATATATATATATATATATTAAGTAATATTAATTAAACAAGGAATACAATTTACATAAGTAATTCATGCTTTGAGTCATAAACTACCCGGACTTTAGCATTAATAGTAGCTACGCACGGACTCTCGTCACCTCGTGCGTACGTAGCCCCCACAATTAGTAACAATTATTTAATGGTAATCAATTATGAGGTAATTTCCCCCTCACAAGATTAGACAAGAGACTTACTTCGTCTTGCTCCAATTTAATCCGCTAGAAGGCCCTCTCCACGATTATCCAACTCTGTCTCGCTCGAATCTAGCCAAAATAATTCGACTTATTCCCAAACATGGTCAACTCCAAGGCCCTACTAGCACATGGACACTTTCTCAAGGAAACACCCCACTATCTCACTTTCCATGTGCATTACATCTACACAAAGCATAAACTCTGAGTCTTCCAAAAACCTGAATATGAATTGATAAGACCAAATATGGCACACATTCCCCAAATCCTTTGCTCAGATTACCACTGATGTTTTCTTTCCTTAGTTGAAATGACCCACTAATACATCGATAACCAGAAACCTCACAAATAGACAACTATGCAATCCAACTGTAGACGGTAAGGCTCTCCCACTTAGCTTTAAGCTACAATTACAAAATTTTGGAATCCATCGAGATTCTTTCTTCATTGTTAACGTGATCCTGCGCACGCAACTCGCCAAAATTTCTCAAAATCCTTCTATTAACCTTTAATAAACACTCCGAATCACTAGCCACATTTACATATTAAATCTCTTACCGGGTAGCCAGAAAAAAAATTCTTCCCAGAAACTTCGTCAACATCACACGACCGCTAACATGCTCACAGGAGATAACC
This sequence comes from Nicotiana tomentosiformis, assembly GCF_000390325.3. Classification (NCBI taxonomy): domain Eukaryota; kingdom Viridiplantae; phylum Streptophyta; class Magnoliopsida; order Solanales; family Solanaceae; genus Nicotiana; species Nicotiana tomentosiformis. The sequence goes on along the minus strand of NC_090815.1, from coordinate 20,638,475 downwards.
CACCTGTGGAAATTACATGCCGACATATTCCAACGTCGCTGCACTGGGTGCAATTACTACAAAATCAGTAGATCATCCTGAGTCCAAACTCATTCACCAACTGCACTAGTCCGTTCACTCCTCATAGACGTCAACTAAAGGTGCAACAATACATTCCAATCCAAAGTCATGTTGTATCCTTCTTCATATCGAGCAACTCCCTCCTTTTTGTATCCAATCCTCCTCAGTATAGCAGCTAATATTACAACTTAAGTCTATAGACCTAGTCACTGTCCATCCTAAATCCCAAATCACTTCAAACTTTTCTCAAGTCATGTAGTTATCCTACCACGTAACTCATATTCTACCTTGTCACTTTTTTAAGCAACTACTAGATTTATGTTTCTCACACTTGGCCTCCTAGGAACTTAACCACCACCAGACACCTTCCACATGTCCTTCCTCATCCGTAGCTGCCCAGTTGTTGCCTTAATTAAAACCCATCTCGGTAGCACTTGAACCAATAGCTTGTTACCAGCTTTAAACCTTTCTGACGATCATCCTTCTCGAGACATCTATACTAGGAACGATGCTTCAATCCTGAATCACTGCACACCGCTATCTGTAACGACTGCTTTCCCTATACCAATTCCTGACACCCCGTCGTGAAGGCTAGTTGAAAAAGACTATAACACCGGCAAACCTTAACACATTTAACAAGGTGATGACACCACATCAAAATTAAGAACTCTACCACGCTCGAAAATATCAGGCTTCGTTACTCTATCAACCCCAAACCTGAACATTCATAGCCCGATTGCCTTTTTCTCTGCTGGAAATAAAACATGAAACCTCTGAATTATGTATTGAGAAAAACCTTCTTTCAAGTCGTTTAATGCCCTGACACATAGACGGGCATTTTACCATTTCATAAACACTGTGTGATAACAACGCATGCATCATCATAACAATCAATGCCAAATCTCAAAACCTTAGGTAGTACTGATACTTAATTTGAAATAACAGGGGCAGCCTTTCGCAAGGCGATGACAATAGCCCAATTAATTACACAGGGAGAAGTATCTTATACTACATATGTAGTACCATTAAAAATTTCCTCGATGCCCAATTTATAACAAGCACTTCACGTCGCATAAGATTTAGTAGGAAGGAAATGAAGGCATAAGCCTAAAAGGAATGAAATCGCATGATGAGGAATCAAATCGCATGATGAAGAATCAAAAAGGAAAATATTCCTAACAGTCTTGTAGCCTCTCGAAGATAAGCACAGACGTCTCCGTACCGATCCGCATAACTCTACTAGACTTGCTCATGACTCGTGAGACCTATGTGAACCTAGTGCTCTGATACCATGTTGTCACGACCCAAAATCCATTAAAGGTCGTGATGGCGCCGGACACCGCTGTCAGGCAAGCCAACAACGCATACTGAGCTTAATTACCCATTTTAATGGATTTAAAATCAAAATTTCTTTAATGAAATAATAAAAATAAAACTCATAGAGTAAATGATAAATATTTTTAGCAACTAAATTTCTAAATAACTCACAACCATTACCAACCCCCAGTGTCACAAGTGCATGAGCATTTACTAGGGAATTAAAATATAAAATACAGCATCTGTCCAGAATATAAATTAGACAAAAAAATATAACATCTCTGAAGGAGACTCTGTTGGATGCGGATCATAAATCACACCTGTGCGCCCACAAGGCCGCTAGACATATATGTACCTGCACAATAAAATGTGCAGCAAGTGCAGCATGACTACGAAAAATAACGTGTACTCAGTAAGTATCAAGCCTAATCTCGAAGTGGTAGAGGCGAGATGGCCGACTTTGACACTCACTATGAGTCAATAATAATAATTGAAATAAAATTAGAATATCTATATCATCATGATTCACAGAATATATCAATAATTTATTTAACCAGCAGAAATAATTAAATTTCTTTCAATTTTAATAAATTTCCAAATTTATCAATTAGTCTCATTTACACGAATAACAATAATTCCTTAACAAGCATGAATAATAATTCATTAAATTTCAAAGATTTTTAATTTATCAATTAGCTTTAGAAGCTGCAATAAACTATCAAAGTATCGTGTAATTATTATTATTAAGCACGATTTCTGCCGAGGTCGTACGGCCCGATCCAGAGTTTCGTGTATACTGCCGAGGAACGTGTGGCACGATCCATAGATGCATCTATCCTGTCGAGGCGTTCGGCCCGCTCCACAAGAAAGGAGGACATTTTTTTTATGTTCCTCCGGAATGAGAGTATATTTATTATAAGATAAATTCACGAGGAAGAACAATTTCTCTTAACAATCAATTAATTTAAACAGAAATCAAATATATGAGATTTCCATCCTTTAATATTTTTAGCTAACAATTCACTATATATATATATATATATATATATATATATATATATATATATATATATATATATATATATATCAAGTAATATTAATTAAACAAGGAATATAATTTACACAAGTAATTCATGCTTTGAGTCCTAAACTACCCGGACTTTAGCATTAATAGTAGCTACGCACGGACTCTCGTCACCTCGTGCGTACGTAGCCCCCACAATTAGCAATAATTATTTAATTTTAATCAACTATGAGGTAATTTTCCCCTCACAAGATTAGACAAGAGACTTACTTCGTCTTGCTCCAATTTAATCTGCTAGAAGGCTCTTTCCACGATTATCCAACTCTGTTTGGCTCGAATCTAGCCAAAATAATTTGATACAATCATTAAAAATTGTAGGAATAAGTTCTATAAAAAAATACTACATTTTAAATAAAAAATTGTCCGTGGGGCCCACATCTCGAAATCCGGTGAAAGTTATGAAATCCGACAACCCATTCAATTACGAGTCTAACCATACCAGTTTCACTCAAATCCGACTCTGAATCGATGCTGAAATCTCAAAAATTCATTTCTATGAGATTTTTAAAAATTTCCAAATTTCAATCTCAAAACACTAATTAAATGGTGAGAACAATGATATATTTGTGTTTATAGACCAAATTAGAGTTAGAATCACTTACCCCAATGTCTTTCCTTGAAAATCTATCCAAAATCGCCTCTACTCAAGCTCCAATTTGTTAAAAATGACGAATGGGACGAATGCCCTCTTTTTATAAAACTGCCCCAGACAGCCTTCGGAACTGGGCCTCGAACAGGGCCTCGATCGTGGCTTCGATCATGGCCCTCGAGCCTAGGCCTCGATCGTGGCTTCGATCACAGGCTCGAGCCTGGACCTCAGTCATGGCCTCGATTATGGCATCAAGCCTGGTCCTTCGATCATAGCCCCAATCATGGCATCGAGCTTGAGCCTTCGATTGTGACCCTCGATCTTGGGTGTCTCGATCCTGGCCCTCGAGCCTTGCCTTCGATCATGGCCCTCGAGCTGGACCTTCGATCATGGTCCTCGAGTTGGACCTTCGATCATGGCTTCGATACACAAGCTCGAGCCTGAGCCTCATCAACCCTGGGCTCGATACCTGGGATCGATACCTGGGATCGATACCTGGGCTCTATCACAACCCAAAATGTCCAACATAAGAGGAAAAATTGCAGCAACTTTTTAAATCCAACTTTTGATCCGTTAACCATCCGCAACTCACCTGAGACCCTCGGGACCTCAACCAAATATACCAATAAGTCCTAAAACATCATACGAACTTATTTGAAACCTCAAATCACATAAAACGACGCTAAAATCACGAATCATGCTCCAATTCAAGCTTAATGAAACTTAGAATTTCCAACTTCTACATTCGATGTCGAAACCTATCAAATCAGGTCCGATTGATCTCAAATTTTGCACACAAGTCTTAAATGACATAACGGAGCTATAAAAATTTTCAGAATTGGATTCCGACTCCGGTATCAAAAAGTCAACTCCTCGGTCAAACTTCCAAACTTTAAATTCCTATTTTAGCCATTTCAAGCCTAATTTCATTACGGATTTACAAATAAAATTTCGATTATGCTCCTAAGTTCAAAATCACCATACGGAGCTGTTGGAATCATCAAAATTCTATTCCGGAGTCGTTTGCACATAATGTTGATCGAAGTCAAACTTGGCCTTTTAAGGCTAACTTAAGGAACCAAGTGTTCCGATTTCAACCCAAACACTTCCAAATCTAGAAACAACCATCCCCGCAAGCCATAATTTATTATAAGCACATTTAGGAAGTTTTATTTAGGGGAATGGTGTTCTAAAAGTCAAAACGACCGGTTGGGTCGTTACAGAAATAATATGTAATAAGGATATGATTACATGATCGAGATGCAATCTATTTTTTAAGGGGTCGTTTGGTAGAGTGTATAAGAATAATGTTGAATATGGTGTATTAGTTATACTTGCATTAGTTATACTGATATTAGTTATGCTGGCATATTTCTTATCTATTATTTTGTTTGAAGTATTAAAGCATTACACAATTTCTAAAAAAATTATTTATTTATAAAAATACCCTCATAACCAGTCTATCACTTTATCTCTTTAAAATAAACATATATTGATGAATGTTTGTATATGAAAAAGGTTTAAAAAATTATTTGATTTGTCTACTTATATCGTAGTATAAAACTTAATATTTATTTATAAAAAAGAAAGGCCAAATAGGTGTACGGCCCCTTAAACTTGGCTCCAGTTTTTATTTTGACACCTTAACTTAGCTTTTTTCCTATTGAACACTTTAATTGTACTTTGGACTATACCATTTAAACACAATGCATGACCGGGCTGTAGAAACTTAAGCACATGTTTTTAAACGCTTCCCACGTGGAATAGCATACCAATAATAGTCTGACACGTGTTTATTTATCCAGGTCGAATAAAAAATCTCGTTTTTACCTTACCCACACACCTCGCCTCACTTAATCGATCTTCCACCCAAAATCCCCTTTCTTTAGCCTAATAAACCCTAATAAACTACATTGAGACCGATTCCCGGTGGAATCTTCATCGATTTTGAGTTAGATTCAACTGTCCGTCAACTATTTGGCCATTATATTATAATATGGGTAATCGTTTGCTTCTTTTGACTGTGGTGGTGAGTGGAGTTGGTCGTAACTGGAGCTGGTCATGACTGGAGTTAGTTGTGACTAAAGTTTAGAGGATCTAGACATGTCTGCAGACGAATATATTCTTGTCAATTTTTACCACGGTGAACATATTGTCAAGGATCCTGTCCCGAGATATGTAGGAGAGAGGGGTGAGGATGGTCACATAATAGACAAGGACCACTTTTCTCTTTTTGAGCTTTTGTCCTACACAAAGGATATGGGTTATGCTGAGGTAGAGGTTTTTTATTTAATTAATCCTAAATCTAATGACTTTGTCTTGATTGAAAATGATGAACAACTATATAATATAGTTTGTCACCTTAATCATCTTGATCATTTAGATTTGTATATTAAGCATGTAGTTAATGAGCATGTGTTGCTTGATGAGACTGTCCCATGTGGCCTTTTATGTAGGCTAGAAGTTGTTGAACCAAGTGAAAATACATTAAATAAAGAGGCTAGGGCAACATCTACTGTTCCAGAGGATATAAATGTCCAAGAAAGTGCTGCAGATAGCACATCTGTGCCTGAGAAAAATCTAGCTGATGTTGGTGTTGCAGGTGAGAATTTACAAGGGGCTGAAGAAATAACATAGATGCTAGTTTGGCATCAGATCTGTCAAGTAATGAGTCTGAATTAGATAACATTCTTGATGAAGATGATAGTGATGTGAATGAAGAGCTCACTTCATTAAGGCATGAAAGAAGAAAGAAGAAAAAATAGAAGAAACAAAGAAAGAAACCTACTCCAACTAAAGAGATTATTCTGGGAGAAGCTGGAATAGATAAAGGCTTTGAGAATATTGGCAGACCATCTAAGGAGGACAGGTTTGCTGGAAAATTAGGAGGGGATGAAGACTACTACACGAGTTCCGATATTGGAAGTGATGATAGCACAGATGAGTTAGATGTTTTAGCTGAAAGGGGTATTGACATACCTCCTAGAAGGAGAAGTAAAAAGGTAAGGTTTGACCCTGACTATTACCTTGCTATTTTTGAGCTTGGTATGGCATTTGAAAATATTGTAGAGTTTATAAAAGTAGTAGCCTCATATGCTGTGGAGAACAAAGTGCAACTAACAATTAGGCCTAATGAAAAGGATAGGGTTAGAGTTAAGTGTAAAGGAGCCAAGTGTAACTCGGAATTGTATGCAAGCAATTATGGAGATTCATATGACTTTACTGTGAAGAAGTACCATCCAACTCATAATTGCAACACCAAAAATAAGAACAAATTATGTACTTCTAAGTATATTGCCAATAAATATAAATATAGGATTATTTCCCAGCCAAATATTAAGTTGTGGAGATTCAAGATTTGGTCATGGATAAGTTAGGTTTATATGTTGGAAGGACTGTTTGTTACAGGACTAAGTGTAGGGTGATAAGTCAATTCATGGGTGACTGGAGGATGGAATTTAACAGACTTGCTGATTATACCGATATTATTAAGCAAACAAATCCTGGGAGTTCATGCTGGATCAGAACATATAGTGAGACTATTCCTGGCAAGAATCTATTTGTCTATTTCTATCTATGTTTAGATGCTTTGAAAAGAGGATAGTTAGAAGGGTGCAGAAGGATTATAGGATTTGATGGTTGTTTTCTAAAGGGAATCTGAAAGGGTGAGTTACTTGTTGCAGTTAGTAGAAATGGTAACAATCAAATATTTCCTATTGCATGGGTTGTAGTTGATGAAGAGATAAAACACTCCTCGAGTTGGTTCATCTCATATTTGATTGCAGATTTACAGTTGGGATATGGTGTTGGCTTAACTGTTATGTCAGATATGCAAAAGGTAAAGTTACAATCAACTTTTAATTTTTCTTTTTCCTGCTTTATATATACTGTCCACTAACAATTATTACTATTTTTTGTAGGGACTAGTACCAACTATAAAGGGAATTACTACCAATGGCACAACACAGAATGTGTGCTAAACACATTTGGTCTAACTGGTCCAAGAACTGGAGAGGTGAAGAAAGGGGAAAACAATTATGGAGATGTTCCAAAGCATCTTATGAAGTAAAATTCAAGGAAGAACTGGAAGCAATGAATAAGCTTGGTTATAAGATATATGAAGACTTGTTGAAGTATGATAAAAAGTATTGGTGTAGGGCATACTTTAGAGAAGATTCAAAGTGTGATGTCATTGAGAATAACATGTGTGAAACATTCAATTCTTGGATAGTAGGTCCTAGACACAAGTCTGTTATAACTATGTTGGAAGAAATTAGACATAAAATCATGAATAGGACCATTGAAATGAGGAGGTTTGCTGAGACTTGGGTTACTGACATTGCACCAATGGTTATAGTGATACTGGAAGAGAACAAAGCCCTTTCTAGGAGGTGTAAGGTTATGTGGAATACAGAACATGGGTTTGAAGTTGATGAAGGTGTGTACAGATTCATTGTTGATTTTAGGACCATGACATGTACTTGTAGATCATGGATGTTGAGGGGCATTCCATGTCAACATGCAGTATGTGCATTATGTGATAGAGAAATGGACCCACATGATTATGTTGCCCACTGGTATAGGAAGGAAACTTTCCTTAAAGCTTACCAGCATTTCATTCAACCAATTCCCAACATGAAGATGTGGTCGGATTCAACAAATCCATCTATAGAGCCTCCGGAACCTAAACCTATGCCAGGTAGACCAAAGAGATATAGGAGAAAAGCCAAGGATGAACCAAGAAAAAAACATGGTAAACTATCAAAGAAAGGGGTAAAGATGACTTGTTCAAACTATGGGTGTTTAACGGGCGGGCTGGGATGGGTTGGACACAAAAAATCAGCTCGTCCGTTTAACATTGCGGGCTGTTAGCGGGCTGTACTTTTTTGGGTTTTTTTTGTCCTTCCGGGTTCGGTCTTAGCGGGTTGTTAGCGGGCTGTGGATTTTTTTTTAAAGGTAAATTTTATTTTTCTTATTCAATATTATTGATACTTAAGTGTTTGCAAACTTTTAAGGCTTAGAATTAAACTTTGAAGTTTAAAATTTGAAAGTAAGTGGCTACAAAAAATTATTTAGTAAGACCTATATGTAAGGATCGGCCGTCGCCGTTAGTTTCGAAAATAAGCACCGTTGTGACGAGGAACCGGAAACATATGACACCGGTTCGAAAATTCAGGAGTGGAACACGAGAAATAAAATATAGGACCCAATTGGGGCGCTATATACTGGCATATGACCCATCTCTTTTGGTTTCTCTATATGTTCTTCCCGGCGAGGACAAACTATTTCCCGGTGTGTTCAGATTGCCGGCAAGTTTCGTAAATTCCGGCGACTTCCGAACATCTTTCAGGCGGGACACAGCAGGACTTGCCAGTGCTCTTGAGCAGATCCGACACGCTTCAGGAAACCTTGCTCCAGGTTCTTTCATTTTATATCTGGTACTCGTGGTATCAGTATTTTTATTGTATTTTTTCTGCTCGCGGGAGTTGGTACCTCCCGTTTTCCAATTTTCCTTTGTTGTGTGAGTTAAATTGCTGACATCTTACCTCGTACTAGTTTATTTACCATATTAGTGTGCCTGTTGTTACAACTTGTATTCTTATGGTTTAGTCTGTTGCCTTGTGTGATAGTGATTCCCCTTACTCTGCCGTAGGTAGAGTGGCTGTGGTCTACGATGGTCGAGTGAGGTCATGTCCTTGGGGGGAATGGGGGCCGGGAGGTAGGGTAGGGTTTAGGGGGTGGGGCGGGAGGCAAGGGAGGTAAAGGGAACAAGGGTTTCTGTAGGTTGAGAATTGGGTCATGGAATGTAGGTACATTGACGGGTAAATCTATAGAGTTGGTGAAGATCCTCCAGAAGAGGAGGGTCAATATAGCGTGTGTCCAAGAGACAAGGTGGGTAGGGTCGAGGGCGAGGGAGACGAGTATAAACTTTGGTACTCAGGAGTCCAGAAAGGTAAGAATGGAGTGGGCATCTTGGTGGATAGGGAACTTAGAGAGTCAGTGGTTGAGGTTAGACGAGTGAATGATAGATTGATGACTATTAAGTTGGTGGTTGGAGAGTGCACCCTAAACATCGTTAGCGCCTATGCGCCACATGTGGGCCTAGATGAGGAGGTTAAACGACGCTTCTGGGAAGGGTTAGATGAGATTGTGCGTCAGGTTCCGCCTGCTGAGAAGCTATTCATAGGAGGGGATTTCAATGGGCATATTGGGTCGACCGCAGGTGGTTATAGCGAGGTGCATAGAGGCTTTGGTTTTGGGGAGAAGAACGAAGGAGGTACATCATTGTTGGACTTCGCTAAGGCTTTTGGGTTGGTGATTGCGAACTCTAGCTTTCAGAAGAGGGAGGGGCATTTGGTTACTTTTCAAAATACGGTGGCGAAGACCCAGATTGACTATCTCCTCCTCAGGAGGTGTGACAGAGGGTTGTGTAAGGATTGCAAGGTGATTCCGGGTGAGATACTCGCGATGCAGCATAGGCTTTTGGTGATGGACGTTGGTATTATGTTAAAGAGGAGGAAAAGGTCTACTCGAGGAAGACCGAGAATCAGGTGGGGAGCCTTAACTAAGGATAAAGCCCAAGCGTTGGAGGGGCGGTTGTCGGCTATGAGAGCTTGGAGGAGCAGTAGTGACACGAGCACTATGTGGTCAACGACAACATACTATATTAGGGAGGTTGCGAGAGAGGTGTTAGGGGTCTCGATGGGCGTCTCTGGTGGGCACAAAGGAGACTGGTGGTGGAATGAAGTGGTCCAAGGAAAAATGGAAGCAAAGAAGGCGGCGTATCTGAAGTTAGTGGGGAGCATAGGTGAGGAGGAGAGGCGAGTGTGCATGGATAGGTATAAGGCAGCTAGAAAGGAGGCTAAGCTGGCGGTCACAGAGGCTAAGACTGCGGTTTATGGTCGTATGTACTAGGAATTGGGGGAAAAGGTAGGGAGAAGAAGTTATTCCGGCTGGCCAAGTTGAGAGAGAGGAAGGCTCAGGATTTGGACCAAGTGAGATGCATCAAGGACGAAGATGGTAGAGTATTGATGGAAGATGCCCAGATTAAGAGGAGATGGCAGACTTACTTTTGTAAACTTCTGAATGAAGAATGGGATCGGATATTGTGCTAGGCGAATTGGAGCATTCCGAGAGTCATCGTGACTTTAGGTACTGCAAGCGTATCGAGGTTGAGGAGGTCGTGGGAGCTATGCGTAAGATGAGTAGGGGCAGAGCGACCAGGCCAGATGAGATTCCGGTGGAATTTTGGAAGTGTGTGGGGAGAGCAGGTTTGGAGTGGTTGACTAGGTTGTTTAATATTATTTTTAAGGGGAAAAGAATGTCGCATGAGTGGAGGTGGAGTATGGTGGTTCCATTATATAAGAACAAAGGTGATATCCAGAGCTGTAACAATTATAGGGGTATCAAATTACTAAGTCATACTATGAAAGTGTAGGAGAGGGTGGTTGAAGCGAGGGTGAGGATGACAGTGTCTGTATCCGACAACCACTTCGGATTCATGCCGGGTCGTTCAACTACAGAAGCTATACACCTTGTTAGAAGGTTGGTGGAACTATACAGAGAGAGGCAGAAGGATCTGCATATGGTATTTATTGACCTAGAGAAAGCATATGACAAAGTTCCTAGAGAAATTCTCTGGAGATGCCTGGAGGCAAAAAGGTGTGTCGGTTCCCTATATTATGGCGATTAAGGACATGTATGATGGGGCTAAGACTCGGGTTAGGACAGTAGGAGGTGACTCTGAGCATTTTCCTGTTGTAATAGGGCTACACCAAGGTTTTGCGCTCAGTTCGTTCTTATTCGCTCTAGTGATGGACGCGTTAACACACCATATTCAAAGGGATGTGCCATGGTGCATGCTATTCGCCGATGACATAGTTCTGATTGATGAGTCGCGAGCCGGTGTTAACGAGAGGCTGGAGGTTTAGAGACAAGCTCTTGAGTCTAAGGGTTTCAAGCTGAGCAGGACGAAGACGAAATACCTGGAGTGTAAGTTCAGCGCTGAGCCAGGGGAAGTGGGCATGGATGTAAGGCTTGATTCGTAGGTCATCCCGAGTAGAGGCAGCTTCAAGTACCTTGGTTCGGTTATCCAGGGGGAGGGGAGATCGACGAGGATGTCACACACCGTATTGGGGTAGGATGGATGAAGTGGAGGTTAGCATCTAGAGTCCTGTGTGATAAGAGAGTGCCACCGATACTCAAATGTAAGTTTTATAAAGCGGTGGTTAGACCGGCCATGATGTATGGGGCTGAGTGTTAGCATGTTAAGAACTCACATATCCAGAAGATGAAAATAGCAGAAATGAGGATGTTGCGGTGGATATGCGTGCACCCTAAGATAGATAAGATTAGGAATGATGATATTCGGGAGAAGGTGCATGTGGCTCCCAGTGATGACAAGATGCGGGAAGCGAGGCTTAGATGGTTCGGACATGTTCAGAGGAGAAGCCCAGGTGCTCTGGTACGGAGGTGTGGGCAGCTGGTTACGGAGGACACGAGAAGAGGTAGAGGGCGGCCTAAGAAGTATTGGGGAGAGGTGATCAGGCAGGATATGGCGAGGCTCCAGATTTTCGAGGACATGACACTTGATAGGAAGATGTGGAGGTCGAGTATTAGGGTTGTAGGTTAAGAGGTAGTTGAGTCGTGCCTTACTTCGTAACATGGTGGGACTAGCCATGTAGTTTTTTTTTTCCCTAAGATAACTAGTAGGAATATTGTGGCTTACTATTTCTCTTTTCAGTGCAGGTCCTATTTACTAGCTATCGCTTTTGCTTTACATCTTTCTTCTAGATTTCATGAAGTTCCTATTTTTCTTATGACTGTTGTGGTGATACTAATATTTACTAATATTGTCTCCCTTTACTTTGCATCTTTCTTCTGGATTTTATGGTGTTCCTATTTATCCTTTGATTGTTGTTGTGATACTAATATTGTCTCCTTTTTTGTCCCTTTTGCCTTTTTGTTTTTTTGAGCCGAGGGTCTTTCGGAAATAACCTCTCTACTCCTTCGGGGTAGGGGTAAGGTCTGCGTACACACTACCCTCCCCAGACCCATTAGTGAGATTTTACTGGGTTGTTGTTATTATTGTATATATAAGGATCAAGCTCCGAAGACTTTCATTTGATATTTTTATTGAATAATATATAATACTTCAAATTAAGTTGCATGTTCTTTTTTGATTTTGTTATTTTTGAACTTGCAAATTAAAAGTTTACAACAATTATAAAAAAAATAAATAGTACATCACATGCTTTGCATCATTTTTGTAAGTTCATCCATGTCAATATGAGGTTCTTGGTTTCCGGCATTGGTTTAATTAAAACTATAAACCATTATATCTCCAATTTCTTGGTCATCCGCTTCATCTACCTCGTCACGCCCTTGATTTCGTCGTTCTGATCTTATCCAATCTCTGAAGCACACTAGAATTTCCAAAGCGTTGCTACCTAATGAATGACGAGTATCTCCTAGTTGCTCCCTTAATTGGCTAAGTGCGCTCTCTGATGCGACTGTGGAAATCGGTACATTTAGCACGTCTCTAACCATGGCCGAAAGAACAAAAAATTGATTTGAGTTGCTCCTCCTCCAACCCAGTGGTAGAAATTCCTTTGTGCGGGGCTCTGCTGACTTTCGCAAGTAGAATTGAAGTTCATCAATATTTCTGCTACTGGTTTGTTAATGCTCCCCTATTATAGACCAAATCAAATAATCTTCAACACCATCATTATCATCCAAAGCACTGGTCCCAGATGTTGAAACAGAACTTGAAGGAATATTTGCATCTACAACGGAAGAAGCATCAACAATGTTAGCATAATAATTATATAATATTTCTAAATGTTTGTGTAGATCAAAAATACATGTTTATAAATATCCTTACAAATTCTACATCTTACATAATTTTTATCTTCTTCTAGTCTGTCAAAAAAATTCCAACACTTACTTCTTAATCTTCGATTATTCTTAATAGGGAGGGGAGGCCTACTTGTATTACCACGACTTCCACCCCTAATATTTTGAGTTTGACTAGTATTACCAGGTGTAGCTGGTGGTGTTTCAAGATTATCAGGTGATGAAAATGGAATATCATCTAAATTATCATCTAAATCATCATCTATACCATAATTTTCTTAAAGTCCCTCATAATCTACATTTAAATTTTCACGTGAACTTTTAGAACTATGTGTAAAGCTACTAGAAGAACAAGCACCACCTCTTGATCTTTTGAAAGTTTTTTTACTATCACCTCTACTAGTGCATGCTTTTTTGGCTGCTCTAAATATATCCATTATATAAATTAAATTAATAATTATAAATAATAAAATAAATATACACCAAAGAATAGAAAGATATAGAACGAGTGTACCGGGATTCCGGATGCCGCACTAAATTTGATATAAAAAACCAAACTTTAATTGATAGATCGATACTTGATAATTGATACCACACTTCACTTGAATACTTGATATTTGATAATAATAACTTTGTAATGGCTAAACTAAATATTTGATGAAACTTGAAATAATAAGTAATTGAGAATTTAAGAACAATAATCAATAATATCAAGAGAGAATTAGAGTAGTAAGAGAGTGAATTGTGAGGAAAAATAAAGAAGAAGGGGGGATATTTATAGTTTTTAAAAGGTTAAAATTATAATTTATCAAATACTAGGAGTGTGGGGGCTATTTTCTTAAGAGGGTAGGCCGAAATGGCCATTTATGCAAAAAAAGACCGTTGGCCAACAGTCATATTTGAATTTGACCGTTGGCAACGGTCAAATTTTTTTTTTAATAATAATAATAATAATAATAAATTTTTTTTTTATAAAAAAAAAACGTTAAAAATCGGGCTGAACCGGGCTGTAGCCCGTTAACGGATTAACGTGCTTAGCGGGTTCCGGTGCACCGGTATCAAAAAACTGTTCGTTTGAAACCCGCTCCCCGCCCAACCCGTCCCAGCCCGCCCCCCACGCTACAGTACCGGGCTGAACCGGGTTGTAAACGGGTCAGCCCGACCCGATTAACAGGTATAGTTCAAACTGCCAACAAACAGGACATAACAAATCTGGATGCAGGAAAGGGGTAAGTTCTGATATTTGTAATTCTGTCTTTTACATTATTTTTTTGCAATTCTGATATTCTTTTCTTTTACTTCTGTCAGCATGTTCCAAGAAGTGCTACTCAACAAAGTCAAAATATGCCACCACCTCCACCAAGATCATCTCAGGAAATAACATCTCAACAAAGCAATCTATCATCTATATGTGAGGATACAAGTGTTGTCAAAAGACAAAGCAACAACCAATCAACTGGATTGGTAGAGGAAGAGGAAGAGGAAGAGGCCATGGACTATGTAGGGGAAAAGGAAGAGGAACTACACTAGGAGGAGGCTCAGCTAATGCAGCAACCATTGGACATAAAAGGCCAAGGCATAATGGTTTTGGGATTTTTACTGACACTATGACTGTAACTAATATCCTGAATTTAAGGGTGTATAGTTTATTATAATGCAGTTTTGTGGGTTGGAATTGTTCTTTTTTTTTTACTAATTCATTGTATTTTACAACCTGATATATCATCTGAGAGAGTCATATCAGCCGAGACATTCAAGGATACATCTGCAACTAACATAGACATTGGATTTAAGCCCCCTGGATTGAAGTTTAAAGGAAGAAATACAGTGACAAGGTCACAACTTCAGCAAATGAGTTCAGCAAGGAAAAAAGGTTCTTCAAGTCAAACAAGTTCAACTGCATCTACACTGAGAAGCATACCAGTTTTTATTTATGTTATCTAAGATGTCACTACCAGTTTTTTGTTTGGGCGGTTATGCTCTATTAGAGTTTACTAGTTTGGGCAGTTATATGTTTGGAAAAACAATGCTCTATTTTTTGTAATTTGTAGACCAAAACAATGCTCTATTTTTTAGCTTGGATGTAATGCTAGTCCATCACATTATGCAATGGATTGTTTAGGCATCTATGTTTTCAATTCATGAATATGAATTTGCATTTCATTCATAACACATTATGGAAGTGCAGCTGAACTTAAATTTGCATTAAAAATTGGTCATTTCCATTTCATTTATAACAAGATAGTGTACATTAACAAAAGGCCAAATTCCTAGTACCTACTTCCAACATACTACATTTTTCTTGAACTAATAACAGCAACTACAACACTATTAGCACCAGCATATCATAAAAATACTACATTATTCTTCAAACCACCAGCATCACCAAAGCCAAATCCATAGAAACAGCACCACCACCACAACAAATAACCACTTCAACCGCACAACTATTTTCTCAGTTCTTTCGACTCTCTTCAACAGACCCTGTATAACCCCCTTAGCTTGGTCAGGCATTTCATCATCATGCCATCTGAAATATTTGCAGCTACCTCGACCCTACAAAATTCAAAAAAAAATACGGCCAAAAAAATTAAAAACATATTTTTTTATTAAGAAATTCAAGAGTCTAACAAAAACAATACGATCGACTTACCAATTTACAACCATAAAATCGGCGACCTGGGTTTGCAGATGACCATGATATAGTCAGTGGCGCATTAAATCCACAGTGACAAATTTCCATTCCATTGCGAGAAGTTGTTGATTTTTGTGACATGGAACTGATAAACGAGAAAGATGAGGAAGAAATCAGATCAAGATTCAAGCTTGGGCACCTAAGCTTCAGTAGAAAGGGAAAATGACAAATTTGCAAGGGAAGAAGACGAAAGAGGAATTAGGGCATTCTTGAGAGAAAAAATGAGAAAATCGGGTGTTTTAAAATGGGTCTAATGGGTGTGTTTTATTTTTACCGTTGGAATATCTACCTAAGCAAATATTAATAACATTCACCCGCTTATCATGTGTGAACATAACGCTCCTTTGGCCGGACATGCGTTGTATTTAAATGGTATACACCAAAAAATAATTAAAGTGTTCAATAGGAAAAGCGCTAAATTAAGGTGTCAAAATGGAAACTGGAGCCAAGTTTAAGGGGTCGTCTATATATTTGCCCAAAAAGAAAATATGCTAAGTATTTATTTGTTTATTAGGGATATAATTTTATTTCTCGCTTTCTTGGGTTATTTCAAACTTGCAGTATATAGTAGCATATTTTAACCAAATATAGATTTTGAAGGATATTTTTGTCTTTAACTAAGTTAATGCATGCATTAAAACCCATTGCATTGTTAATACTATGATTTCTTATGCATTAGTTATGCATGGAGACATGTCTAGTCAAATAGGCTTCTAATAAGATGTTTCCCTTCAAGAGCTCCGATATGATAATACCAAATAAGGTGTATAACTAATACTTGCATAATTAATGCATATGTTCAAAAAGTGTACCAATAAAATATTACTAATACACAACGCTAATGCATCCTACCAAACAACCCATAAGTATTTTTCTCGGTATAATCAACTGATATTCGAAACACATTACTCCGACTAAATTAAATTCGCATTCTAAGAATAAGTGTTACCTATTAGGTATTTCTACATTATCCTAGACTTTTGATTAAGGTCCCGTCTTATTTTAGATATTAATAAAATAATTTTTATTAGTCTGTCCCTTCGGGACATCCGATAAAAAAAATAATATTTATTAGACTACCGATTCTAAGATTAAAAAAACCGTTGGATCATGTAAGGGCATGTGAGGTCAACATCATCTACGGTCAAAATCATGCTGATACAAGTTTTTCCCGAACACAGCCGAGCAGCAAATTGCAAAATATTATCTCTTCTAAATTTTCATCCCAAAAATAAATAGCATTAGGGCTTTGCTTGCCGTGGCCCCTCTAATTCTCTTTTCCCCAAACTTTTCACAGTAAAGAAATCTTCAAATTCCACCACTCTCCGCCGCAACGCCGCGGCGTTCTCTTTTCAAGAATAGCTCAGTTATATAATGTTTGGAGTCGTTCGATAGTTGTTTTAGTTTGTTTCATTTTGTTGTTAGGGTTTTGGTGTGTGTATTAGTCCAAAGATGTATCCTTCTCGAGGAACTAATGCCTATGGCCAACAAACGTACTCTTCGCAATCAAGCTACGGCCAAAGTGTGAGTATTTGCCTTTCTCTTTGTTTTGTTATTTTGGTACCTTCTTTTTATATAATTGAAATTTATTCAATCAATCAGTTATGCAACTTATTCCAACTGTACTTTAATTTAAAAGGCCAATTGGAGTTTGTCTAAATTAAAATATAAGTTTAATCTTATGTAGGTAAATACTTACCCGCGCATGGTGTTTACACCAAACCAAATTAAAGATATCTACTGCTAACCCTCCATAAAAAGTGATATATGTAATCTTGAATATGAGGCAAGTTACCTGTTACAAAAGGTAAAGGTGACCTGACATATTTGTTAAACTCTTAGGATATACTATGTTATCTAAATGAACCATTCTTGATATATTACCAATCAAAAAAAGAAGAAGATAGTATATGTTGTCTAAATGTCACACTTGTCCATACCATACAAGTCCCTAACTAAACTAAAAGGACTTGTCGCATAATCTTAATGTGAGTGTAACAACAATAATTATACCTTAATCCCAGCTAGTTGCCGTCGCCAATATGGATCCTTTCATTTTGTTGTGCTATGACTTAGCTATATCAACATTGAGATTGTACTTGTGAAACACGAATGCTGGAGCGGTGTTGTTAAAGGCTCGCCTAAACTGCTTAAGCCCGGAAGCTTGGTGAAGTCCAAGTCATGTGCTTTGCCTCTAGTGTAGGTGTCAAGGTGCTAAGGCGTGTGCGCCTTCACCAATAGGTTATGTCTTTAAGGGCGCAACAGTATACATATAGCTTAATTATAGTTTTATTGTTGTGTCCAAAAAAATATTTTTTTGTGTTATAGTTACATTTTCTTGCATTACATTTCTATTTGTTTCCCTTTATTGGCGCTCTTCTTTGCTAAGCCTAATTTTTAATTGCGCTTAAACTTCCAACTGATTTTGGCACTTTTTATACGCTTTTCGCTTTTGACTACTCTGTAATGGAGCAATTGTTCACCGCATTGGACAAACTCTGTAGCACCAACGCAAAAGAAGTAAAAAGGGCTGCTCCGTGATTGTGTTTTTGATGAGATTTTAACAGTAAAAACTCTTTAACTCTTAAATAATAATAGTGTCTTATAAAATGAGAAAAATGAGTTAGACGAAGTAGTATTAAGCATGCAAATACTGAACGTGAGTCACATTGTAGTTAGGCAATGTAACGACTTGCAAACGCAGGTCGCAGGCAATTATAAAGATTCTCAGCTGTAGTATATTGTGTCATGAACCAGCTTATATTCACGGGCAGCTTTTTCCATAAACCAATGGTGCATAAATTTATTGTAAAGTAGCTCTTACTAAACATTTATGATTGTCAAAACTATTCAATTCTATAGTTTTCTGTACTACATTCATGCTTATAAAATTGTTCATTTTCTCTGTTCATCTAGTTGGGACATGGTTACTCCGGAAGTTCTGCTGGAGGGCCTGAGAGGCCCTCTCAACTACCCACAGGTTCACGACATTCGTCAATGTTAGGAACCCCTCAAGATGCAGAAATGAGTGCTTACAGAGATCACAGTCATCATCCATCAACAGTGCCTAATTATGGTGGGCAATATAGCTCTGTGTATGGTTCCACTGCTCAGCAGGTCAGCAGATCTCTCACTGTATATATTCTATTTGCATGTCAATTGTATGTTATCTATTGCCTGAGACGTCTGGGGAATGAAATATTTCCATTAGCGGCGCAAATACTAAATAATGCTCCAGGTGTTATATATAAATGCTGGTGACATTTTGTTTCCTGTGATGTGGACTTGGTGTGAGACTAATTCTTCTATCATCACGAGAGAAGAAAAACCTGTTCTTGTGTATTGTATTTATACAACTCTAACCTGCCTTCAAGTGTAAATTTTATCTAGTTTCTTGTTAAATTGTTTGAACAGGCATAATATGTCGGTTGCTCCTTTTTTAACTTCCGATAATGTAATTGCATAGATGGTAAATTGGCACAGACATACAGTAGTGGTAAAGTAGCTTAATTTTCTGCCCTTTTCACAAAATTGGATTTTGTTGTATAGATATATCAGTTAGTTATCATGCCAAAAAATGAGATATTTTGTTCTACATTATTGCCCTGTTGCAAATAATGTCACCTTTGAACACGTAGCTGCTTTCCTTGCATGATTGTTGCCAAACAAATTGGTGCATGTGCATATTGATTTTGGGATAGCCTTAGCTGCAAAGTCCATAGACTTGACTGTCTCACAGACTTATTTCACAAGTGGGATAATATTGACAAGATTTTCTAGAGCTAGCTTTCTTCCTTTTCCACCAATTTTAAGGATTGTGGGTTTATAATGCTTCCACCGCCGTCTGATTTGTCATTTGTTATGGCTTTGCGTTCTATGTTTTTGTGTGCGTCTTTTTTGAGTGTTTCAATTAGCGTTTTATATTGTCAATCGTATAATTTTCTGACATGGGTATAAAAACTTAACTATCTCCAAATCTTTCATGTGCAGATGTCCACAGTTGGTGGAAAAGTTTCTGGATCATCAGCTTTGGAAAGTCGCAGCGGTTTTAGTGTGGATTCACCTAAGTTCACGGCAAGTGACTACGTTTCATTATCCAGCCATGGATATGGTCATAAGGCTGAACAACAATATGGTCATAAAGCTGAACAACAATATGGTCATAAAGCTGAACAACAATATTCCGATAGAGTTTCTGATTATCCAACCCTTGATAGACACCAATATGCTGAACGACATAGCTCTTATGCTGGGAGAGATCTGACAAGCGAGCAAGCCAGTCGATATCCTGATTCAATTTCTTTTGCTCATAAGCATCAGGTGCTGTATTTGGACTATGCCCCTAGTATATGTTTTAGGAATTCTTTGGACCATTACCACCACCCTGGACACACCATGCGCACCTGCACATGAGAGCTCAATGCTCATGATGGTAGTAATTATGATTGTGAAACTTTTGAATGGGAGTTGGAAAGTTTGAGTTACCCAAACTCTTATTACTGCATTTCCTTAGAGATTGACTAAAACAGAATACGAAGGAGCTGGATCAGATAGAAGTTTATAGTCAATCCTGCACAAGATAATCCCCTTTAGCATAGAATAAAAAAGGGTTTGAGGGTAGAAATATGTGTAGTAATTGGAATGTATAAAAGTGGGTAGTTTAGTTTAAGGATGGTAAATGTAGGAGAAGTAGTAGAATGTAATAAAATTTGGGTTGGTTTGAATCTTTCAGTAAAACTTCCCTTTTTTGTAAACTAGGTTGATTTTTTGGGGAGGTCAAAAGGAAAACTTGTGAGTAATATTGCTTGTTGTCATTGTTTAGGCATAATGCACTTGCCAATATCCCAGTTACATAATTTACTACTTTTTGTAACCTTCTTTACTTTCTTTTATGTCTTCTATTTTTCTCCCTACCGTTAGGCTGAAAGATACGAGCACGTGGATCAAGCATCTATAATAAGACAAGAGCAAATACTGAAGTCTCAGGCATTGCAATCCGCTTCAATTGATGGAGGATCTAGGTATGTACTCTAGTTCTTATCTCAAAATTGTGTGACGTAGTTGCAAAATGCTCTTTTGAACCATCTGATGCTTTTGTTTAGTTGCACTTGCATTTCCCCTTACATTATCTGTGTCTATTCCTTGCTCTAACATGTATATAGGAGTGTGATACATCTTGTGAGTGATGGCATATATCTGTGCACATCCTGTTAGCTTCTTTCATGGAGCTATATGTTCTATTGAACTGAGTAGCAACAAATTTCTGGCAGACAAATCGAATATCTTGCAGCAAGGAGTGCTGCTGTTCGTCATGCAGCCCAAGATCCTATATCTTATAGTGGCAGAATGGACTCAGATCCTCACACTTTTTCAACGTTACCTGGATCATTACTTCCTGGGCAACATGCTCCTTCAATCCTAGGGGCGGCACCACAAAGAGCTGTTGAGGATGTCATGTATGTTCAGAGTTCTACAAATCCAGGTTATGGAGTGAGCTTGCCTCCAGGTAGAGACTATGGGATAGGGAAGGGGCTGCATGCAACTTCCATCGAGTCTGACTATCCTGGCAGCACGTTGGCACGTTCTGGCCTCTCAAGGTTAGATGATTATAAGGATGACAGGATTGTCTACTCTCGGGAGCTTGAGCGAAGGGAGAAAGATCGGCACTCTTCGCGTGAGAGAGAGAAAGATAGAGAAAGGGCGAAAGATCGAGAAAGAGAACACGAACGAGATCGAGAGAGGGAACGAGATCGAGAGCGGGAAAGGGAACGAGAACGACAACGACAAAGAGAGCGTGATCGTGAACGTGCTTTGGAACGTAAGGAGAAGGAAAAAGATCATGAGCGCAAACGTGGAGCTGAAATAAAGCATGACCGAACTCCTCCCAGGACTTCTAGGGATCGACGAGGACCCTCTTTGGCCAAGGAAAGTAGATCTTCACGACGAGAATCTCCACGTCCTGAAGCTTTGCATAGGTGGAATTTTTATTTGGTTTTGTCCATCTATGGTTGTGTGTGTTTAGCAGCTGCTATATATTGTAGCATTCATAACTAACTTGGTGTTCTATCATGCTGAAGGCGTCATTCACCGATTAAAAGGAGAGAGTATTTCTGCAAGGTAAAACAAGAGCTTAGTGCTTGAATCATTTTTATCCTCCTTAAGTGGTTCTGCTTTCCATTTGGGAATGAAGTGTAATGAGGACCTCTAAGTACTTTAAACTTCTTGATCACCTTATTTCATGGACAGAGACTTATCAAGCTACTCATTTCTAAACTCATCCTTATTCCCTGCCTAACACTATTGGCTTTCTCAATTATCTTGTCTTGCAATATGCTTTTATTTTGAACCATTGCCAGTGTCAGATAAATTTGTCCCTCCTTTTCCTTTGTCTTATTGCCAGTCCCCTATACTCTCTTTCATCTTTCCCTCTGGATGTTACTGTTCGTGATGCTCAAGACATGTAGTTTCTACAAGGAATGTGGCACTCTTTCTGTTCCTTCGTTTGTTTGCTCTTCCTTTTCT
Organism: Nicotiana tomentosiformis; assembly: GCF_000390325.3. Lineage (NCBI taxonomy): Eukaryota > Viridiplantae > Streptophyta > Magnoliopsida > Solanales > Solanaceae > Nicotiana > Nicotiana tomentosiformis. Next base: position 20,616,353 of record NC_090815.1, on the reverse strand, counting down.
GTATCATCAGAACTTTTGATGGGTATCCTTTTCGGGAGGATAGTGGTCTCGCCTTCATTTGAATTCTTGATGTTTGTAGACTTGAAAGAGTGCTTCAATTATTTAGCAAGCGTATCTAATGATTTCAATTCTTATGCATTTATTGTTGTTTTTGCAGGTTTATTCAACCAATTTGGTTGAAATTGAGAGGGATTATCTGTCACTGGATAGGCGATATCCAAGGCTTTTCATATCTCCAGAATGCTCGAAGGTTTGCCTTTTCTTTCATTCGGCTAATTTACGTGAGATATCTTATGTAACATTGCATTTTCTTTTGTTGTAGGTGGTTGTGAATTGGCCAAAAGGGAATCTTAAGCTTTCTCTGCATACTCCTGTCAGGTGATTAGTCATGATACCCTTCCTTTTTGATGTTCATTTTTTATATTTTATTTCTATTATTTTGCACGATAGACTTCCATTCGGCAGTGGAATACCCGGTTTGCAAACATTTACAAAGTCTCTCAATTGTTTTTGAAATGATCTTTCCTTATGAGCCGCAGCTCTAACAGATGTTTTCTCTACACCCAAATCCCCGCGCGCTCAATCTAGTGTAGTTAATTTTTAGGTTGATGTGTAGTTTTTATTCTTTGAAATCTGTAAGTTGATGGCTGGTATGACACTATCATCCTTTTCATGATGGAACAGTTTTGAGCATGATTTTGTTGAAGGAGATGCTGCAACTGCGCTGAAGCGGCTGTCATCGAAACCGTTTGCTGGTGAACCTGAAAAATCAGAACATGGGAGGACTATATGGAATGCAAAGGTTTCTTTGAAGGAATATAAATTGTTTTAGAACCTTTCCTGTCTAACTGTGCTCTGAGAATTCTTAAGTTAGCATTTGCTCGAGATGTTATCATGATATTTTAAGTGGTAGTCAGATATAAGAACGAGGAGAATAATGGTGCGGAATTCTTTTGGTGTTTCAAAAGTTTGTCGTCAAAGCAGATGTGCCTTCTTTTTCTTGCATTCATTTTAGAACTTTGCTGATGAGAATCATGATGAAGTGGTGATCATTTCTAGTTCATGATGGTTATATATCAATCTGTCTGTACTCCTTAGTTTTGTGGCATCTTTGAGTGTAAATTGGAGGCTTAATGATGGATTTTAATTGGGGGAAAATGTGATAATTGCTTAAGGTCCTTATAATTTTTTTATATAGGTGATGATTGCACTAGTTACATACTTGCTCCTTTTTGTTGCTAGTATTGATGCATTTGTACCAGCTTTGTTCAACTTGACTAGATTGAAAAGCAATAGACCTCACAAAGAGAAACCTCTGCCCTGATTTTCTACTCTACTGCTGCCTTCTATGTTCTATATGCTATATGTTCAAAGATGACAAGCTAGCTAGTTATATAATTTTCAGTGTTATAGAGGAAGCACAGTATTTGGATTTATCGGAAACAACATCTTCCTTCATGGTAGGGGTAAGGCTGCGTACGCACTACCCTCTCCGAGCCCCACTTGTGAGATTATACTTGGCCGTTGTTGTTGTTGTAGAGGAAACACAGTATTTATGCATCGGTATCATTTGTCCTGTTAATGACATGTACCTTGTTATCCCAATTCACTCTCTCTACACTGTGTTGTGCTAATATATTTCTGAAAGTTGTCATTTTTGTTTTCTGATATATAGATGATTTTGATGAGTGGGCTCAGCAAAAATTCTCTGGAAGAGTTGTCATCCGATCGAAACTATGATGACCGGATACCTCATATTTGCAACATGCTTAGGTTTGCCATTCTTAAACTGGAAAACTCCTTAATGGCTATAGGGGGCCAGTGGGATAGTGTTGATGGTGGGGATCCATCACTTGATGACTCCTCTTTGATTCAGACAGCTCTTAGGTTTGTCAATTACATTCCTCTAATATTGTTTTACAGTTTATTTTGAACCCTACTGATATAGCTCTTGCTATTAGACATGCAAAGGACATAACTCATCTTGATTTGAAAAACTGCCAGCAGTGGAACCGTTTCCTTGAGGTAATATCCGCCTATGTGGGTCTCTCTGTCCTCTGTTTATTCTACTTTAAATGTCTCTTTAAATGTCTAAAGTAGATTCTCCTTTTGTTTTTGTTAGATAGTTATGTGTAAATAGTCCTAGTCCCATATGTAGTAGGAGTGGAATATGTCCTAGTCCCATATGTAGTAGGAGTAGAATATGTCCCACTCCAATATGTAGTAGGAGTAGAATATGTATTATATATAGGGCTTATTGTATCATTGTTAATAAATAGATTTTTCTACCGTGCATTCTCATATGGTATCAGAGCTTCAGTGAGAAAATTATCGTTGTGCATCATTCCAGCGACTTTCCGGGAAGAAAGATCTATCGCCGTGCAATTTTCTGACAACTTCGTCTTGTTCCGAGAGTTCATCACTGCTATAGTGGTACTGTGCATATACTAGTACCACCATCAGATCCGAAACCCTTGTGCGACCAAACCCCACAAATCCCAGTCCCATCAGAACAGAAAAGTCAGTCACTGTGCGTCTTTCCGGTTGACGACTCAAGATTGATTTGCGTTATCTCCTTATCGGTAAGTGTTGTGCGGAAACCAACACTACCATCTTGTTCGGAAAAGTCAGGCGACAAAACCCCAATCAATCGCTCCCGCAGAAAGTCCCTCACGCGCCTCCAGAACTAGGGTTCCGGGCGAGCGCGTCTGACACGCGCCGGTGCGTGGAGCACTTTCCAGCCAGAATTTTCAAAAATTTCTTTAGGACAGTTGTTTCATGTGGTGATTCTGAGTCCACCAGTACAGTTTCTTACAGATTTCGAGAATTTTGGAATTTTCCGGTGAGCTACAGTAACTTTGACGGCGCGTGTGAGCCATTCATGCCGCTTTTTGACCACTTTTTGATAAAACTTCTTCAGGACAACTTACTCGTCCAGTGATTCCGAGCCTACCCAATACCCATATAAATTACATAAAGTTTTGACAACTTTTATTTTTTCCGGTGATTTCCAGAAATGTTTCTGATTTCTAGTGGTGTTTTAGAACCTATTTTGTAGTGTGAAATTCGGCTTAGTCTCACTATTTTCAAATTTTTCCGGCGACTTTTTGGCCAACTTCTATTTATCAGCAACCACTTGATTTTGTTGCTCGGGGGAGTCTAGTGGCCTTGTATGATCTGCTTGCAGATATTTTCACCAAGTCCCTCATTGGTCCTCGTATTAGTTACATATCTAACAAGCTCGGTACATATGATTTGTATGCAACGGCTTGAGGGGGAGTGCTAGATAGTTATGTGTAAATAATCCTAGTCCCACATGTAGTAGGAGTAGAATATGTATTATATATAGGGCTCATTGTATCATTGTTAATAAATAGATTTTTCTCCCGTGCATTCTCACAATTTTCTCTTAAATGTTAACTTTATTAATGTCTATCACATGAACTCTGAATAGTGAAAGAGTAAATAAATCATCCGCTTAATGCTTTAAGCGTTATGGACAGATGGTTGGCATATTGCTCCTCCTTTCCTTCATGTGTCACCATCTTGCTGAGCCCTTTTGTTTTATTTGGAAATTGTCTTGGTCCTCTTGGATGAGGGGGCTTCAAGAACTCCTTCCTAGCAAAATTCTTGTAGAAATGCCTTGCTAATAACCTCCAGGAGATTCTAGGATACTTGGCTTCCAGATAGTCAAAAAAGACAACTGAAAATAACCAATTGTTTCATGTCCAGTTTGTCCATAACAGTCACCCCCTATCCCTATCCTTTCAATGACACTTACAAAATTGGCCTGCGGGACTGAATCTAATCTGGATCTCATTACTTTAACTCCTTGAAAGTCTGTTAGCCCACGTGGTCACGTTCCTAAGTAGATTTACATTTTTGGGACCTCAAATCAATCATGTTGAAGATGTATCCCTCGAGGACGGTAATACAATGAATGGCTCACATTGGCAGCATTCATGTTAACTTGTCAGGAGCTTTTTAGCTAGTTGAAGTGGTTTTGTTTGCAGAATAATAATGAGAGTGAGGGTTGTCATTTTCCTTGAAGTTGAATGAAGCACAGGTCCTCAAACATGTATATATTTACTTAAAGATATTTGCTCACCATCTTACCTACGTGCTGACAAGGAAATGCTGTTTTCTAATGAAAGCTACAGTAATTCTGGGTATTTTTTCCAAGGATGTCCAATGCCTGAAAGTCTTTTTCAGCTGCTTGTCAACTTTAAGTTTTGTTGTATTTTTTGTTAATCAGCATCCCTTTTCCCCTTCTGCAGTCCATATACTGAGATGGACCATATTATAAAAAATGTTTAAAAGGCTCCTTAGCTTCTTTGCCAAAAAATCATAGTCAGTGAACTCAATCCAATAAATAGTTTTATGATCTGGACCATCACAGAATCTTAGAAACTGTTCAGAATAATATTTACATGATTTTGAAGATAATTTATTTTATGATGTTTGGCAGATACACTATGAAAGAGTTGGAAAGGATGGGTTGTTCAGTCATAAAGAAGTCACTGTTTACTTCGTTCCGGACTTATCTGAATGCCTCCCTTCATTAGAATCATGGCGTGAGCTCTGGTTTACTCAAAAAAAGGCTATTGCTGAGAGAGAGAAGGAACTTGCTTTGAGGAAAGAGGTCTGCTTTCTTAGACTAGAACATCTCTTGTATCTTCTACAAAATTTGTCTTTTTTATGTTTGACAAATCTCTTCTATCTTTTTTCTCTTATTAAGAAGGTAAGTTATTGCTTTATAAACTGACGCCAAGCTGGTGCAGTCGTGTTTGCCTTACAAAAAGGAAGAAGTTAGTTATTTTACTGCACATGTAACGAATTGAGAAGATCTATCAGTTATCTCTGTCATTTGCATCCAATAACTTACACCATAAACTAGACATTAAATAACTTGATCCTCATTACACTCCTTCCTTCCTTCAAAGATCTTTTGCTGCAGAATGGTATACCGGAGTGCTCTTTGTTGAGTCCTCTGTGCCAGTGGAAGAGTAAATTTTTTGTAGTTTCTGGCATGCACTGCCCATCTCCCATAGGTTTAAGTACGCGCGCAATAACTGGAAGGGGACTTTGCAGTGGATGAAGAGATGTCTAGCATATTCCTTATAAATTTAGAAAAAACAAAGTAGAGAGAGATGGCTATTTATGGCATCTGTGTGTAGTGGTACACTTTTTGTGCCATTGACCAAACATTGCACTTATTGAGATGCTTTATGCTCTCAAATCCGCTTCCAATGCAACATTCTTCAATCTGCTGCTCCCAGCTAAAGCCGTATAAGACCTCACAGTAAACAGTAAACACACACTTGCTCTGAGCTTTCTCTATTATAGTGTTTTGTTGTGGTTGTAGCCTTTGGTTATGTATATAGCAGCTGTAGGAAATTACTAATATTTCCAACTACCAGTCATTGTGGCTTCTTAATAGGGGATTGCAGCCTTGTGATTCCAGCAATCACTGTATAGATGATTGGGTTGCTTTCATAGAGAACCATATTTTGGTGTAGGGTCTCTTAACTTTTTGGTATACTGCTCTACATGTTTTCCCCAACGTTAATAAAATGTTTACCTTATAAAAAAAAATGATTCCAGCTATCAGTCACAGCTACATTTTGATTGCTAGAAGAAATATATAATCTGGGGAACTTATCTCTCAGAGGTTTATGTCCCAGCCAAGTGTCCTGCCAAAAAGTGTTGTTCTGCCTCTCCGAATGCCGATGCTGATATAATTAGAGTACATGCTCCATGGGGTTCTTATATGCTTCTTCCAGTTTCCCACACTATAAGAGCATGCTGGAGGTTTATATTCCAGAATGCCAATCGCTTTTTGTTACCTGTCTCCACATAGCCTTCAAAACTTGGGATGATGGGCCCGCCACTCTACCCTTCTCCACTTAAATACCAGAGTTAGTTCGCTTGTTCCTGGGCTCGAACTTGTGACCTAAGACACAAGTCCCTCTACCTTTGCCAATTGAGCTAGCCCTTGGGGGCAAAAAAAATTTAAAAAAACAAAACACGCACACATATATATCAATCATAATGTAAGGAAATATTGTTTGATTCCTAATATAGCAATAACCATTTCTTTTGGGACAGAGAGTAGCATTTTAGTTTCTAGTTTACTTTTATCTTTTTGTTCCTTTTCATTTACTTTAGACACGGGTGGTACATTTATAGTTTTGCTTGCTGACGGTTAAATTATTTGTTTGATCTAGAAATCTGGAGAGAAGGAAAGTCAGAAAGGTAAGATATCTGAACTTTTGGTGCATCAATTTTTTTTACCTGAGAATCTATTCTGGCTCATTTATCCTTTTTGGAACTCAACAACTGATGTCTCAGCATTTTGCAGATGCTAAGCGGGGTCCCAAGTCGGGAAAAAACTCTGCATCTGGACAGTCTGCAGAAGCAAGCAAGAAGGAGAATGATGGCAAACTAAAAGAGAATACAGCTGATAAAGATGGGTCTAAGAAAAAAGGTGGAGAGAGTAAACAAGCTCTTGAAAAGGAGGGGAATGATATTCCTGAACTTACAGCAGTAAGTGCCGCTACTGAGACTGATGGTAGTGCAAAGTCAGTTAAGAAGAAAGTTATAAAAAGAATTGTTAAACAGAAGACCTCCAATAAGAAAGATGACTTGGAGACCACACAGAAAGTGAACGATAAGGTGGATGGTAAAGAAACTGGGGATGGAAGTTCGAGCGTAGAGATTGCTTCTACCCAGGTTGGAGCATCTGCTAATCCTTCAGTTAAAACTTTTATAAGGAAGAGAATTATTAAGAAGGTTCCCGTGGGGAAAACTCCAAAAGATGATGGATCAAACCCTCCCGATGTGAAAACTGTCAAGGAGGCAGAATCTTCCGAAGATAAGGGGAATAGTAAAACTGATGGTGATAGTAGTGCTGTCAAGCAGGATGCTGTTGTGAAGAAAACAGTTAAGAGGAAAATAATTAAGAGGGTTCCCAAACGAAAAGCAGCATCTACAGAGTCCAACAATGGGGTCAGTGGTGTTGATAGTATCAAAGATGATGTGAAAGAGAAGAAGTCAGTTCAAGCTGAAAGTGAGGTGCAAAATGTGGGTGATAATAATGTAGAAAATACAGAGAATGTGAATGTGGTCAAACAAGAACAGAAGGTTAGCCCTAAAACTAAATCAAAAGTAGCTGAGGTGAAGCAAGAAACAAAAGAAGAAAAAAGGACTGAGGAGTTAAATCTTGCTGGGTCCAAGAAAGAATCGGAAGCAGACAAGAATAAAAGTTCTCTGAATGATGACCATCCAAAGCTAAAAGGAAAGGTGGACTCCAAAGAACGAACAGAAAAGAAGGATCAGGATGGAAAAAACCTTTCGAAGAGCAAATCGACAAAAGAGATCAAAGAAAAGAGAAGTGAAGATCCTCCTCGGCACCCTGGATTTTTTCTTCAAACAAAAGGGAGCAAGGATATGAAGGTAGGTTGAATCAGAATCACTTAACTCTTCCTGTTAGAAGAAATGCTTTATCCTATTGTTTGTATGGAAATAACTATATTGTTGTGCATCATTGGCTACAGTTGCGATCGCTGTCTCTTTCGTTGGATTCTTTGTTGGATTATAGTGATAAGGATATTGCAGAGTCAAGATTTGAGGTATACCCTTAGCGTATAAAGCGACCATGTCTGTACTTTTTGCTGGATATCACAAACTTGTCATATGATTTGGTGAATACTAAATTATCATCCATGAATTGATTACTGTACTTTTGGTTCAATTGGATGTTATCGCGTTCACCTTTGCTGATTCCTTTTGCAGCTTTCACTCGTCGCGGAATCCCTCTATGAAATGTTTTATTATGAAATGGCTTCTCGTCTCTTACCCTTTCTTCAGGTTTGTGCCAGTCATATAATTCAGTTAGTGCCGTGAGATCTATTGCTAGGTTGTTATCTAACCCTTATCCTTTATGTTATTTTTATGATAGAAATTGCGCTCTAAGTTTTTGATCAAGCGAAACCAGCAGAAAAGACGGAGAGAAGAATCATCCAAGAAGAAAAGTGAGGAAAAATCAGCCAAGCGTGCAAAGATAGATGAGTCCATGGAGGATGCCAAGTCTACTAAAAGTGAATCACATGGCAAACATGATCAAGAGGATGAGAAATCACTTGTCAAGGAAGAGGCGACCTCCCTAAGCAATCCTGAAGAGGCGATGATTTCAGGTGAAGAAGCGAATGATGGCTCTGAGATGGATGAAGATCCAGAGGAAGATCCAGAGGAAGAATCAGAAATGCCAGACACAAGCCCTCAGGATGGCCAGGCTGAGGAGGCAAAGGTTCTGTCTTAGCTTGCTACCACTTTCACAATTTCTTTTATGTTTTGTTCTCTGTGTACTTGATATGTGTAGAATCTGCTGTCTGTTGATCTCATTTAGCGGGAACATTGTCAGTGAATAACGGTTGCAGTAGGTGTTTTAGTTTCTCATATATTTCAATCAAAATCTCATATCATTGACTACATTGGATATACCAAGAAACACTGCCCTGCATCTATTTTCAACTAAATTTGGATCTTCTGGTACGACTAAGACTTAACAGAGGATTGGGGTAGTGTAATTTATGTAGAAGTTTTTTTGCCAACATAAGATATGTATTTTGTTTAAGCAAGTTATCTTGGGCATAATTATGTCTTCTAATAGAAAACTTATGTTAGGTATAATACCTTAATGCTCCATTTGGAGTGACATTTGAAATCAATGCTTGGACAAGCAAATAGATTCCAAGTTCTCACGGCGATCATTCTCACATAAGTGTTAAATATCCACTTATTGAGACAGAGTGTAACTGTTTGGACATGGAATACTGTTGATCTTTGGTGAATGTTAACTTTTTTTAGTAAGCTTATTGGTGAACATCGATTATGTTATTTGAAATTGTAGTGCCAAATTTGTGAGTAGGCAACAATATGTTTGTTCACTTGGGGATTGTTTCGAGGTGGATGACAATAATTTGAAATTTTGAACTGATGGATTGGGTAGTTGGGTTTGCAGCACAGGTGTGCAGATGAGGAAACTAAATGTCATGTACATTACTGTAATCTTGGATGTTTCTGATTGTAGGAAAATGCTGAGGAAATGCAAAGTGATGCTGATACCGGAGATGAACTGCCTGGAAGTGGCAAGGATGAAGGAGCTTCTGAGAAAAAGCCAAATCTTAAATCAGGCAGCAAAGAAGAGAAAAATACTAGAACTACTCAGGGTGAGGTTAACAAAGAACTGTTGCAAGTAAGTTACTGGTTACTTTCTCGTAATTTCTTTTCACTGTTTTTATGTTCTCTGTATGATTTCTTGCATCTTCTTGCTCTGGAACAGGCTTTCAGGTTTTTTGACCGTAACCGGGCAGGATATGTTAGGGTAAGCCAACTAGCTTGTCCTTGCTGCCCCCCCCCCCCCCACCCCCCAACTCTCTCTCTCTCGTTGCCTAGGAAACTCAATCAAGTATGCCTTTCTCAGGTTGAAGATTTGAGATTAATCATCCACAACTTGGGGAAATTCCTTTCTCACAGGGATGTCAAGGTTGGTTTATTTTGTATATTCATAGTACCTTTACGTGGTTACTTTGCACATTTGCTGACAGTAACACATGTTGCCCAGGAACTCGTGCAAAGTGCACTTTTGGAGAGCAACACTGGGAGAGATGACCGAATTCTGTACCCCAAGTTGATCAACATGGACTTGTGAAGTTTATCGCAGGATTAGCTAGTGGGTTATTATCCTTCATTTATGAAATTCAGTGCTGCCTTTTAAATGATTTCTTTAATGGTGAACAAACTCTGCCTTAATATAGACTTGCATTAAGCGCATTGGATGGTGAATTAAATTTTTGGAACCAGACCAGTTATAAAATATTTAAAACTTGTGGGAGTATTTTTCTTAGGGGCCTATGGTCCTCAATTAGTGTAACAATTTGACTCTCCGATATGACAACTACGTATGTAGTGTTGTACGCCAGACAATGTGCTATGTTAGTATCAAGGGTAAAGTATTTACAGGTAACTGGTTCTTGGCTAAACGGGTGCAGCCATCAGTTGCTGCACAAGGCACATAGTAGCAGTAGAATCTGTATGTGATAGTATTCCTCCACGAGGACATCACTCTTCTTTCCCTATTCCGAAGGGACATTCTCTTGGTCTTCAAAATGATTTTTTGGTTCTACGAGGGTGTTGGTGAAAGTGTAGAACTCTTCCGTTTCATGATCGAAGTTTAGGACAAGTGGAAACACCTAAAATGTGAATGAGGCATTCAAATCCCAAAAAGGTCCAGGTTTCAATCGTACAATAGGGGAGCCTAACCGCCGGAATAGTGTACGAGTATGACTTCAAAGTTATTGCTTCTAAATCAAGGAGTAAATGCCCTCTAAGTCGTACAGAGTTAAAACTGGTGCTACTATGCTTGTTTGGCCCTAATCCTTACTATGTTGAGATAGATTATACTTCTGGTTGACACCTCGGGGTCGCAAATGGGCAGGTGAGGTCGAATTTGGGCGGGTTGAAAATGACCCAAGTTATATTTAAATATGAATAGAAAATGGGTTAACCGGAGATAATATAGATATTCATGGCTTCTTGAAATTAGGGGTGTTCATAAAAATTTGAAAAATCGAACTAAACCAAAAATCGAACGAAACCGATCAAAAAAATTGATACTTTTTAGGTTTGGTTTGGTTTTGAATTTTAAAACCGATCAAATTTGATTTGTTTTTGGTTTTAAAAAAAAATAACCGGAAAAAATCGAACCAAACTGACTATAGAAATAGCTATTTAAATTTATTATTTCACCTATATGTATATTTTTATATAAAGTTTCTAAAATTTTAGGGTGAATTCAAAAATATCAGATTTACACGTGGTAATTGAAAAATAGTCACACTCAAAAGTAATCGAAATTTAGTCATTTTTTATGTAAAGATAAATCTGAACGAAAATATTGTTCAAAATCCGAAAAATATTCCAGCATAATATAATGTAGTTCGAATTTTTTACATGTGAACTTTCACTTTCAGCATAATATACTGGAAGTTCATACACAGGTGCTCCAATCTCTAGTATATTATGCTGGAACTTTCCGTGTGCTGGAGTTCCAGCATAATATGCTAGAAGTTCATACACAGGTGCACCAATCTCCAGTACATTATGATGAAACTTTCCGTGTGCTGGAGTTCCAGCATAATATGCTAGAAGTTCATACACACGTGCACCAATCTCCAGTATATTATGATGGAACTTTCTCTGTTGCTGCAAAATAGTAGCTATTTTTTAATGACTTTGCAAATGCTGGCTATTTTTCAATTACCAGTCCGAAAACTGGCTAGCCCGTGCTATTTTCACAAAATTTTATGGTACATATTAGTCATTTGTATTTTTAGTCTAGTTCTTTGATATTATAATAATCTAATTCTTTGTCTTTACATTCTAGTTTGATTGGTAGTTTTCTTTTGCTAAGTATAAGAATTTATTTCATGTTAAAAATAATCGAATTTTAATTGAGTACTTAAATTATTCATTGAATATATCTTGATAAATGATAAAAGGGCAGTCCGGTGCACTAAGCTCCTATTATGCGCGGGGTCCGGGGAAGGGCCGGACCACAAGGGTTTATCGTACGCAGCCTTACCCTGTATTTCTGCAAGAGGCTGTTTCCACAGCTCGAAGCCGTGACCTCCTGGTCACATGGCAGGAACTTTACTAGTTACGCCAAGGCTTCCCTTGGTAAATGATGGATTTCTCAAATAGCAATTAGTTTGATAGTGTTACATTGAAAATGTAGTCGCCGGAATATGTGTTTGGTAGTGTATGTCTCATATTTAAGAAAAAACCCGATAAATAACCGAAAAAACCGACAAAAATCGAATCGATAGTAGACTGACTTAATTGGTTTGGTTTGGTTTCAATATTTGAAAACCGACTTACTTGGTTTGGTTTCTTTTTAGGGAAAACCGATCCAAACCGAACCATGAACACCCAGTTGAATATGATCACTCTCAAATTTAAGGAACCCTCAATATGAGTTTTTGTAAATGTGAAAGTTAAATCCATTGATTATTCTTTTATTAAGGGGATAATATGGATCTTATCCATATTTGATTCATTTTAAAACAAATAAATTATCCAACCCATATTTAGTGAATAACCGTTTTTTTAAATACATTTTGCCACTACTAGTTGATGGGATAGGTGCTGATAGTAGCAGTAACTTTGAAGTCATGCTTTAATCGTATCTATAGATAAAGAAGTTGGAGTTTGTATCATGGTGAAAATAAGGTAGTCTGTGGCTTGAGATTCAGTTCACCGGAGGGGGAAAAAAGGAAGAAGCAGAAGGGCAATCGATGTTAGAAAACAACCATGCTTCAAGTCCAGACTAGTTAGGAGCAACTATATAAATCACTTATATACTGAGTTTCTAATAAATTTGTCACGTTACAGGGAATTCCCTTGTCGTTGGTAAAAAACCTTCTCTTACTTTTAACTTTAGGGAAAATGACGTTGTATAGACGCCCTCAAAACAATAGCCGAAATAATGTATATTTTTTTTGTATATACATACAGAAACATTCTGTATGTTATATACAAAAATTATAAGTACAAATTTTATACACTCAGTAGCCGAATGTAAATAGTTTCTGGCGCGGGTTAAAAGTGAAAAATTACAGATAGCCAACAATCGGCAGGCGCCATGCCAATGGTTGCCCACCAAAAAGAAATAATAGTATGGAGTTGAGGAATCTATAAGGGAAGGAATTTAGAATGACTGCCACCAACTGGAGAATTGCAAACACAAGTTTAGACGACATTGAAATAACAAGAAGTTAACAAATACAAGCAATATCAGTCAATACAAACGAGTCATTCTGGATAAGCATGCAGCATAAATTCTTGCACTGAGGGAACTTAGCCCTTAAGGGCTAGGCAGAGGTGGCAAAGGCACTGGCAACTCTGGGAGTGGCAGCTTTGGCACAGGTACTGGCAAATCTGGCTTTGGCAAAGGTGGCAGTTGAGGCATTGGAAGTTGTGGCAGTGGCAGCTTTGGTATAGGTAATGTAGGCAATCCAGGCAATCCAGGCTGTGGCAATGTTGGTAGCTCGGGTTTCGGGAGGCCAATGGGGAGATCAGGCAAAGGTACATCCAAAAGACGGCGAGCCTCTGCTTGAACTGCAAGGCTGCTGATTGATGCTAAGGCGACGAGGAAGAGAAGGTAAAGGGAGTGATGAGCCATTGTTGATTTAGAACAGTTCCAAGTAGTATTGAGTTTTGGTGGATGAAGACTGAGAGTTGATGAAAGTTTATATAGACAGCAGCTTTTGGAGAATGGTAACTACAAATGATTTGTGTGGTGAGGAAAAGAATTGTGCTGGTTTACCTTCTACACCACAAGTACTTATTTTACTATGAAATAGAATTATCAACAAGAATATTTTTATGGTCTTTGTTTTTCATCTATGGACAGCTCATGCCCTGTATAATTGAAGGGGCAAGGGAAAAGGATAAACACAGCTCACAATTTAACAGACAAAGACAAAGCCAACCAAAAAGACAGAAACTAGAGGATAAGTTGTACAAAAAACGAAAGGCAGGGAGTTTTGCTGTACAAGTTGAGGAATTTATGAACACAACTTTGCTATCTATTGGAAGAGTCTTGTGGCTACATTCTGCTATACTTGAGTTCATTTCATTCCAATACTCAATAATTTGTCTTTTACAACAAATTAGAAGAAACAAGGCAAGAGACAGTTAACACATTACAAAACTAAAGGATGATTCCAAAAATTATATTTGTCCATTGAATTTACACGCGGAAAGTTGAAACATGATCTTACGCTTCTAAGTGCATTATCTGTTACAGACTTTGCCTTGATATGGAATCAGAGCGAGGCTGTTATTTCCCGGTGCTTTTTGCTCAGATATTCAGCTTCCGAAAAAAGGGTTTTGATGAACATTCTTTTCATCAGCCTGGTCATGTAAGTACAGCCAGCCTTTTATAAATTTACACTAAAATTCTGTTCTTTACACAAGCCAATAACCCAAACTGAGCACCGAGTATTCTCTATCAACACGCTGGCTCCTGTTTCAACTTGATTCCACTTCTGCAGCCAAACATCATGGGCTGGGAAAACAGAGGAATCTGTTAGAATCATGACAAGTTGGAATAAATCCTGTTTCAGGAGTAACGTAAATGAACAGAGGCGGAGCCAGGAATGGAAGCTTATGGGTGGAGGATTCGAACCCTTTTAAGTTACTGGTTTCTAAATTAATAATTTTTACATTTTAAATGAATTTCTTAAGGAAAATACAGAGCTTGGATCAAAGTTAGAGGTCTCAGCCGAACCCGCACCTTGCTCTCTAGCTCCCCCACTGTAGATGAACGCCTAACAAATATGAGATGATCGTAGAGAAGTTCTTTTTAGTGATATTTATAACGGGGTAATTCTAATAATATGGTGGAATTTGCAGAAGAAGCGATTCAATCAAGCTCTAGAGGTAACCATAGTTATATGGCATAAGAATGGAACCTTACGCCTAAAGAACGTGCAAGAAGTGAGATTACCTGAGCTGGACTGGGCAAAAGACTACTAGCAAGCTCCTCATTCAAGAAGACAGGAAGTGGTGGCATGTGGCTCATAATCCCTGGCATATTTCCCATGCTGAAATGACATAAACAATGGTAATATTATATGAATTGCAGGACAACTAAAATTCAGCATGGTGATAAATAAAAAAGGATAGTTGGATTACTCATTTAAAATCGCACTTAAATTGTTCTTCGTCTGGAAAAAGAGATCAACATTGTCCTGCAACTGCTCATTTACATATTGAAATCAGATGTCGATATAGAAAATTGTAAGATAAGGAACATCTACCTCACACCCTCCCCAAAGACACAACAGAAACAAAAACAAAACTAAAACCATGAAAAAATAATAAATGATTCCATTTTCTTTATTTTTACTTTCTACAGGATTGTAGACACCTCACCCAATTCCCACATTAGTTTCCTACTTAGGTCTATTATTTCAATGGTATCACCATTCTATTTGAACTAAAACTAGGACTGTCAAAGCTAACACAGGAAAGGTCTAAAGATGACAATGCATCCGTTCTTTTTAGGACCTACGCTACACGCACTCTCCAGTCGTGGTAATCACGATTGCTGTTTGAGGACCAGATTCATTATTTCAGAACATGTGGATACTGACAAACATAGGATATGGTAATAAGATTCAGCCAATAAATGTGTCATTCAGTGCCTGTCCGAGCTCTTTTCTTGCCAGTATTAAGGAGCCCAATTTTACTTTTTTCCTTGTTGGACTATCACTATTAATATCACTTCTAGTAAAATATCAGAAAGTGACTGTCATTCCGAGAAACCTATCCGAAGTCCTTCAGCCGCAAATTCGCATCTGGTTTTTCTGTTTCTCCTCCAATTATCTGATAGGTTTAACTCTCTTTTTAGATAAAATAATAAATTTCACCAAAAGAAGGGCAAAAGTGTGGCCATATACAGGAAGTATAACAAAAGTAGAAAACTTCACAAAAGGATGGTTTTCTATGAAAGATACCCAATCTTCTATACAAATAGGAACCTTGTGGGTGCATCAAAAGGAAATAAGGGAAAAGAGGCTATTTCTTAAGTGTATAAAATCTTTCTGATAAGTTTAACTCTATAAACAAGAGGTTGAGATTAATACCTTGAATGTTGAGAGATTAGCTGAAATTTTATTAAGCGCCTGATTGTTTTCTTCTAATAGACACCTCGTTCCAAGTAGTGCTGCTAAAACCCAAAAACCATTTATACAATTAGAGCTGATGCCGCACTAAACAATGTAAGATGCAAGACCAAAAGCCCAGAAGGAAATAGAGAATAGCAAAGCAGATAATTTTTGTTTTTGATAAATTAGCAGAGAAAAAGATTAATTGGTAATTTTAGCAAGAATTTTACCAAATTACAATAAATGACATCTTGTAGCGCTTGCATGCATAACTTGGTCAAGCAACATGCGCTGGTAATCTGGGAAGAACTTTAAGGCATTACACTACTCAACATCTTTAGGTGCTTATGTACATAAATTTGTCAAATAGCTCTGGATTATTTGTGAAATCCTGTCAATTAAAACCTTATGAAACTTATAAATTTAGGGTTCCTTTCTCCAAAACAAGTAAAATATGTCCTGCCTCTATTTATCCTTTTATAAAGCCATGTTTCGCTGAGTTAGGTTACAAGGGAAGTTGTGCAGCCCACACTAAACACTTGTTAAGTCAAGGCGTGAGATCCCAATTGTTCTTATTTTAAACCTTCCTTTTCAAACAAAAACGGCAAGAAAACCTTTTGCCATCTCCTTCACTCTATCAGGAAAGTGATGTATGAATTATGCAAGAAAATTAAGCAATAGCGAACAACGTATTTGAGGAGTGTAACAACCCATGGACCACTGGCGGTTGAACACAAAAGTGAGTTAGTTGTGACACTTGCTTTAGGCAAACCACATTGGAGTGAGAGGGAAAAGTTGGGGGCCATATAAGGGCGAGTTCAGGATTTAATTGCTGATGTTTAACCCAAAAAGACAACCGTGAGATGGCCTAGAGTCGGCCAAAGCAGACAATACCTTGATAGTTGGGTCTGGGTCATGACAAGTATCAGAGTTGATAGCATCCTGAGTACGGTGACGGGGCGAACTCACAAGGACGTTAAGTACCTAAAGGGATGGGGTCAGTGTAACAGCCAATGGACCACTGGCGGTTGAAATTCCTGTTAGTTATGTGTAGTCCCACATTGGAATGGGAGTAATATGTACTTTGCAGACTATAGCTATAAATAGGACCTCTTGTATTATATTGAGTATCTAATATCAATAATATATTTTCTCCAATGCTTTCTCACATGGTATCAGAGCATTAGTGAGAAAAGATCGATGTGCGTCATTCCAGCGTTAACCGGGAAGAAAGAACTTAGTCATCGTGCAATTTTTCCAGTGACCTAAGGCATGTCTACGTGAAAATCACTTTCTGTCGGTGTTGTGCTAAAACCAACACCACCACAAGGTAGATCACCCTCCGACGGCCAACCCCTGAAAATTTATCCGGCAGAAAAGTTGCCACGCGCCGGCAACAACAACTTTTCAAGCGAGGGTTCCGGCCATTTTTTCGTAAAGCTTCTTCAGGACAGCCTGCTCTTCTCACAATTCCGAGCCTACCCATCTAATTCAAATCAAATTCTGACCACTTTTATATTTTTCCAGCGTGAACCACCTTTCGGGCCATTTTTTTGAAAACATTTCTTCAAGACAGCTTGCTCGCAAGGGAATTCCGAGTCTATCCATCCTGGTTACGACAAATTCCGACAACTTTACAATTTTCCGGCGAGCTACAGTGTTTCCCGGTGTGAACAGTGTTTCCGGAGTAAAATAGATTTCTGATTTCTGTTGTAAACAGTGTTTTCCCAGCTATTTCTTCAGTTTTCCCACAGGAGTTACTTATTTTCACTATTTCAAGTTAACCCTACTACTACAAATTGTAGCGACATGGGAATCGATACTTTGAATAGTCGGATGGTTTCTTTAGCAGATTATATTGAGTTCCTTCAGTACAAAACATGTAAGCAGACATCTTCTGAGATAGCTTCTTTTGTTCAAACAGCAGGTGCATCATATCATATTTCTTGTAACAAATCTCTTTTCACTACTATTTCGTATTCTCAATCTCTTCCCAAAGTCACAACGGCCAATGGGTCTCAAACCATGGCAACTGCAATAGGTCAAGCAAGCCCACTTCCTTCCTTACCTTTAGATTGGGTCCTTTATGTTCCCAATAGTCCTTTTAATCTCATAGTTGTTAGTCGCTTAGCCAAATCACTTAAATGCACTGTTTTATTTCTTGATGACTATGTTTTTATACAGGAACGCAGTACAGGGCGAATCATTGGTACCGAGCGTGAATCAAACAGACTTTATTACCTTATCCTTGCTAAATCACATGGACTCACATCTTGTCTTCCTTCAACAACTTGTCATGTTACTGATTCACCAGATTTATTACATAAACGGTTGGGACATCCTAGTTTGTCAAAACTTTAGAAAATGGTATCTGGTTTATCTCACTTGTCTGCTCTAGAGTGTGAGTCATGTCAGCTCGGCAAGCATATTCGCTCCCATTTCTCTCGGCGTCTTGATAATCGAGCAGTCACATTTTACTTTAGTCCATTCAGATGTTTGGGGTCCTAGTCGGGTCAGTTCCACCTTGGGATTCCGCTACTTTGTCAGTTTCATTGATGATTATTCCAGTTGCACTTGGATATTTTTAATAAAAAATCGATCTGAGTTGTTTTCTATTTTCCCGACCTTCCACGCTGAAATTCAAAATCAATTTGGGGTTTCTATTCGCACATTTCGTAGTGATAATGCCCGAGAGTATTTGTCTTCCTCATTTCAGCAGTTTATGAAATCTCATGGGATTATTCATCAAACATCTTGTCCGTACACATCTCAACAAAATGGGGTAGCTGAAAGAAAGAATAGACATCTTATTGAAACTGCTCGTACCCTACTCATACAATCTCATGCTCCGTTGTGTTTTTGGGGGGTTGCAGTTCTTACATGTTGCTATCTTATTAATCGTATGTCATCTTCAGCTATCCAGAACCAAGTTCCATTCTCTGTCATGTTTCCCCACTTACTTTTGTTCTCTCTTCCACCCCGTATCTTTGGAAGCACTTGTTTTGTCCATAACCTTACTCCATGAACAGATAAGTTAGCTCCTCATGCTCTTAAGTGCGTATTTCTGGGTTACTCGAGAACACAAAAGGGGTATCGATGCTACTCTCCTGACCTCCAGCGGTACCTTATGTCCGCTGATGTTACCTTCTTTAAAACCCAATCATACTTCACAGGTTCAGGTCATCACTTAGATACTTCTGAGGTACTAGGAGAAAATATATTATTGATATTAGATACTCAATATAATACAAGAGGTCCTATTTATAGCTATAGTCTACAAAGTACATATTACTCCCATTCCAATGTGGAACTACACATAACTAACACTCCCCCTCAAGCCGGTGCATACACATCATATGTACCGAGCTTGTTACACATGTAACTAATACGAGAACCAGTAAGAAACTTAGTGAAAATATTTTCTAGTTGATCATTCGACTTTAAAAACTTTGTAACAATATCTCCTGAAAGTATTTTTTCTCTGACAAAGTGACAATCGATCTCAATGTGTTTAGTCCTCTTATGGAACACCGGATTTGACGCAATATGAAGAGCAGCTTGGTTATCACACACCAGTTCCATCTTGCTGATTTCTCCGAACTTTAACTCCTTGAGCAACTGCTTGACCCAAACTAACTCACACGTTGCCATAGCCATGGCCCAATCTTCGGCTTCGGCGCTAGATCGAGCAACTACATTCTGTTTCTTGCTCTTCCACGAGACCAAATTACCTCCTACTAGAACACAATATCCAGACGTAGAACGTCTATCAAAAGGTGATCCTGCCCAATCAACATCTGTGTACCCAACAATCTGCTCGTGGCCTCGATCCCTGAATAGTAATTCTTTGCCTGGAGCTAACTTTATATACCAAAGAATGCGAACTGCATTCCAGTGACTATCACATGGAGAATCCATAAACTGACTTACAACACTCAACGGAAAAGAAATGTCAGGTCTAGTCACTGTGAGGTAATTCAATTTGTCAACCAACCTCCTATATCTCGTAGGGTCTCTAAGAGGCTCCCCCTGTCCAGGTAGAAGCTTAGCATTCTGATCCACATAAGAGTCAATAGGTCTGCAATCCATCATTCCAGTCTCCTCAAGAATGTCTAAGGCATACTTCCGTTGTGAAATAACAATACCTGAGCTAGACTGAGCGACCTCAATACCTAGAAAATACTTCAATTTGCCCAGATACTTAGTCTGGAAGTGCTGAAAGAGATGCTGCTTCAGATTAGTAATACCATCCTGATCATTGCCAGTAATAACAATATCATCAACATAAACCACTAGATAAATACACAGATTAGGAGCAGAATGCCGATAAAACACATAGTGATCAGCCTCACTACGAGTCATGCCGAACTACTGAATAATTGTGCTGACTTAGCAAACCAAGCTCGAGGGGACTGTTTCAAACCATATAGTGACCTGCGCAATCTGCACACACAACCATTAAACTCCTCCTGAGCAACAAAACCAGGTGGTTGCTCCATATAAACTTCTTCCTCAAGATCACCGTGGAGAAAAACATTCTTAATGTCTAACTGATAAAGAGGCCAATGACGTATAACAACCATGGACAAAAAGAGACGAACAAATGCTACTTTAGCCACGGGAGAGAAAGTATCACTATAATCAAGCCCAAAAATCTGAGTATATCCTTTTGCAACAAGACGAGCCTTAAGCCGATCAACCTGGCCATCCGGGCCGACTTTGACTGCATAAACCCAACGACAACCAACAGTAGACTTACCTGCAGGAAGAGGAACAAGCTCCCAAGTGTCACTCGCATGTAAAGCAGACATCTCGTCAATCATAGCATGTCGCCATCCTGGATGAGATCGTGCCTCACCTGTAGACTTAGGATAGAAACAATGGACAAAGAAGATATAAAAGCATAATGAGGTGACAACAGACGATGATAACTTAAACCGACATAATGGGGATTAGGATTTAGTGTGGATCGTACACCTTTGCGGAGTGCAATTGGTTGACTAAGAGGAGACAACTCCGCAGTAGGTGCAGAATCTGATGCAGGGCGTGAATCACCCGGGCCTGATGTTGGATGTGGACGACGATGATAAGTCAAGAGTGGTGGAGCTGCAGAAGGTTGAACTGGATTATGTGGAGGAACTGGAGCTATAGGCAGTGGAGCTACAACTGTAGGTGGTAGAGCTACAACTGGAGGAGCTGGAGATGTAGAGGAAGATAAATGGGAGATAATGACTGAATCTCCAAAAGATGAACCCGTGCTTTCTCACAATTACTATGTAATTACCTTAGCAAATCCGACATCAGAATGGGAGAGAAAGTTACGCGTCATATAAGAGCGAGTTCGGGATTCAACTGCCGAGGTGTCTTTTGTTAAAGCCCAAGATGACAAAATAGGGAGTCCCAAAAGCCTTGAGGTGCCCTAGAGCAGTCGGGCCAAAGCGGACAATACCTTGCCAATTGGGCCTTGATCGTGACAAGGACCTTATAGTAACTAAGCAAATTTCAGCATCCCATACTATTTTTCCAAAAAAAAAAAAAAAAAGGTAAAAAGGATTTTTCTAGAAGCTCCAAAAGTTGAAAAGGACCTTTGAAAAAAGCTATGCATGCAACTTTCATAAAGAACCTTCAAAAGTGCAAAGCTCATGGCATTTCTTCTCATAGAAGACATCAAAGAAAGTGCACAAGGGAAAAGAAATCGTGAAAAAAAACTCCCTTAAGAGAACTTATTAAGTTCTCACATATACACTAACGTGATTAAGAAAGATATGATAACAATTAACTAGAAACAAGGGATGTATGCAATAAACCAGCCTGACGTACTGAAGATTTGTGGAACAACTGAGTCCACAAAAGATGATCTCAACCGCAAAAGCTTTAAGATACAGTGAATAAGGGACACAGAGTAAGATTGCAAAAAGGCACCAGAGGCAATAAACCAGCCGGAAGAACTCAAGATTTGTTGGACAGCTGGACACGAAATGACACAATTGATAGTGGACACAAGAGGAGATCACAGCATCAAAGCATAAAGAAAGCAAAGCAGGAAATTGAGCAGTCGCGTAATCTTGAAGATTTGAGCATGGTATTTAACATTATTCCAGTGTTAAATTGATGTATATGGTTCATCAAAAAATGTTGATTTATATGGTTGCATGATGGGGTACGGGTGGGACTTTTGAGTTGATATATGGGCTGTCTGGAGTATAAAAATCTGAGAATTCTGGGAAGTACATCACTGGGTAATATATTAATATTATTTTTAACAAAAGGCAGCAAAGGGGTTCATAGCCATGTGCTTACGGTACTTGGGCGCTTCTCGTATTCAAATAAAGGGGCCAAATAAACACAATGGAATTTTTTTATTAATCTGTAATTACACATAAAAGTGATGTTTATCAAGTAAGCAACAAGCATATTGTATTAAGAGTTAGTATTTTTCTCTTGTTGCCGATCTCCAACATATTAACAAAAAAGAAAGTCCTAATCACTTTCCTACAAGGTACAATTGTTATTACTTTGATTGTCTTTCCCTAGTTAAAGCTAAGCAACTAACTAAATAAACTGTTCTCGGATTTCATCACACAATAGAAAAGAAGCCTATTAAAATGATACTCAAAATCTCTCACGGTTGCAGAATGCTGTTCATCCAATACCAGAATGAATAAGACATATACCGTCAACCAGAAACATTACTTACTTGCATTAGGTAAGAAATCATCTGTTATGAGATAATGGATGCAAGTTCATTTACTTAAGACATAATCAGAAAATGAGTATCATATTACAACTTTGTTCTTTTGGCAAAAAAGAAAAAGGAGAAGAATATGTTCCTATTGATGAACATACGAGACTAACCTCCAGCAGCATGGTTATGATGATTTATGGGGAGAGAATATGGCGTCAAGCTCAAAAGTGAAGCAGATGCACTACTCTTTGAGGACATTTCCGCTGATTTATCCTGAAGAAGCATTAAATGTGTAATGTGTTTTCTCTCAATCAATGTGATAAAAAAATGCGTAAAGAAACACGCATGCAGATAGAAACATACCAATAGACATGCACAAAGAGATGATCAATGATTAAATATCATGACATACTAAAACTAGGGAAGATTACATGAACCTTCAGAAAGTGTTTTTTAAAGTTAGAGTTCATTAGTGATCTGAAATATCGCTATTCAGAAATTTTCCTGCAGCAGATGCAACATTTCGAAAAGATACATATCTAGCGGATTACATCTTAAACAAAATTATTCATCAAAAGCCAGCAGAGAGTAGATCCTGAAACTGTATAGTTGCAAATAATTGCTCCCCATTAATATCCAAAGGGGATGAAAAACCTATAAGAATACTCAATTCATGTGCATTTAACAAGTTACACCAAAAGGCCAAAAAATTACAAGAATTTGTAAACTAATTCAGCTTCATCTTCAAACACCTCTGGTTTCTATACTGGGAAATCACCCAAAAAAGGGCAAGCTGGAACAACTCCATAGCTGCCTTGCCACTACACTGTGTAGCAACAGATGGCTTGAATCTTCACCATAAAACTCATATATAACACCTATTACACATTAAAATCTCCTCTTCTGCAGATTTGATTGTCAAACAAGCATCAAACTTGACAATCCAACAAACCTAACCACCTTAAGAGGTGCTTTTTCTCCTCCTGATAATCCTCCAAGGTCAACAATCAAGGAGATGTTTGATGAACAAAAAACTTTATGCCTTGTCTTGCAGTGAGCGTTCGGCAGAGGCGGAGCCAAGATTTGAAGTTTGTGGGTTCTGAATTTGCCACAAATCCCGTAGCTCGTCTTAGTTACTGGGTTCGCAATTATATTTACAAGGTCAATATTTTTTATGTATATATAGTAGAGATTGAATCCCCTTGCCTTTTCCGAAAGTTAACTTCTTTATATTTTGAATCCCCTTGGCGAAATCCTGGCTCCGCCATTGCGCCAGCCACCATTTGTTTTGTATTGTGCAATGGCAGCATTAGTATTCCTGGAGAAACTGAACAATTGTGGTAATTCAACTTTAAGATGAAAGTGTTATATTCATGTATAACGCCACAACTTTAGCTCCTTCCAAAACTTACTGTAACACAAGTGCTTGAAAAGAATGTGCTTCTTTCCCCAGCTTTACAATCTTTCACAATACAATTCCATGTTTATATTACTGGTTAGTGCACAGAGGATCAGCTTTCGCATATTCAACTGGGATTACCTGTTTCTAAAGGTCATCGGAACCTGGCAATATCTCCACAACCAGTAATATAACAAACCCTTGTACGGAATATCAAACTTTTATCCATAAACCCCCTCCTTCTTTATCTTAGTTACTTTGCTCCATTTCGTTGCATGAAAAGTCTTATCCTCTTTATCTCCTTCATAGAAAAATTCTCTCCTAATGTTGTCAAGCTTTCTTTCTGTCTTAGCTGGAAATGTAGATGGCATGTAGGTAATAAGCTGTAGTACTTGGTCAGAATAGTAAAATTAAATTTTACAGCATGCACATTTCTTCAAACTAACATGACTAAAAAAAACTGCAAACATAAAAGTTACAATCAACCGTTTCCAGACCTCCCAGATTCAAGAAACTGGATAAACAAAATACTCCACTCACTATGTCTGATCATAAGAAAATCAAAGTAATTCGTAATACCATACAAGATAAAGGGAACGGAAGGGAAGAAAAGGATAAAAGTAAGTAAAGTAGATGACGGCACACCTTCCTATCTTTCAATTTCTTTCCCAAACTATAGTTTTCCTGTTTCCTTCGTTTTCTCTGACAAACAACCACAAAAAACGTAAGTCTTCTCAACTAGCATAAATCTATCATAAGAAATGTTTAAGGCAAATGAAAAGATAAGACTTCATCAATAATAATAACAGCCTCGGGAGCTCACCATTATCCACCTACATCTCATTGCAACATCACGTACAGTTTTATCCCGGAGTGTGGCTGCAATCTTAATATATTTTAGTATACGGGGTTCATTAGCAAACCTATCATCAAAAAAACTTGTAAGGTTAATATATATAATTTTGTCACAAACATCGGATAGACACAAAAACATCACAGCATATATATTCATTCAGAGACCAAGAATAAACTACCTACTTGATAAGTCCTTTATCCAGCTTGTACTGTTCCTCCACCGTCCACTCAGCTGCTAGCCCCGAGTCGTGCTTGAGCCCCGGCACTGAATCTATAAGAAAAGAACCTGAACAACTTCCGTACGGACTAATTCTTGGACTATTGATACTAGTGTTATTGTTGCTGGTTACCATTGTTGGATTCCCTGAAAATAACATCCCTCCACCTGCGTGTCCTACACCACTATAATTTACACTAAAATTATTCATCCCAAGCTGACTATAGTAATCACTCATCAAAATCATTTGGGATGATGTGCTGTCAATTGCCCCTGATTGAAATGATAAAGCTTGCCGCTGGTGATAATCATCTGCAGCCATTTCTTGAATAAAGCATTTAACTTTATTCAAGATATTTCCAAGATATTTATCTAAACTCCTTGAATCCACACAAAGCTACTAAAGAAAAGCAAAACTAAAATCAGAGCTTCAAAATCCCAAATAAAAATCCAAACTTTATTCCAATACAGTAAAAGGGGTTGCAATAAACAAGATTATACAGTACCAAGATGAATCATTTCACCAAGATTCCTTGACTAAGGTGAAAAATCAACTTCAAGAATTGGAACCCACTTGGGAATTTGCATCTTTGTTGATTAAATTACATTGCTTCACAAGTTTACCCATTACTGAGCTCAGCCACTTGCTGAAGCATAAAACCCCAACCTCAAAGAATCAAGAAATGGTATATATGTATTAGTGGAGGTACAGAGTAAGAGAACAGACGGAAAGGAAAAAGAAAATACCTTGTTGAAGTTTTTCTTTATCTAGTCTAGCTTTTCTTTTTTTTTTTAAAAAAAACAAAAATGAAGACCAGGACCACTGGTTTTACTCATACTCGATTTTAAGTCTTTTTGGGGGGTTATCACATGATCTACACCGTTAAGTAACACTTTGAGGGTAAAGCAGTTCTTACTAAATATGATTCCACGCGGTTTAAAGCTAAAACCTGTAGTTAAGGAATAGTTACCACTTTATTAAACTATAAGAGACTTTTAAACTCTGAGACAGGTTATTTATCATTTTTATTTATTACTACTTATTTGTAATTATGATCTGAGTGTAAGTTGAAACAATTTGGTATAAAAATTATATGGGAATAAACTTTTACTAATGGAAACTAATGTCAACATGAGAGGTAAAATCTAATAAACTATATTCTATCCCTCAATAATCTCCATAATTTTGAAACATTGCTTTTTTACCTTAGCTTTTTATTTAATATGAACCACCTAGTAAAATATGCGAAGTGGTATCGACATAAACCTCGGTTGCTTACTAGTTGTAGTTACAATGCCACTTTTTAGCATTGTGGGGTTTGAAACCTTTTCTTGCTTCTACTGTTTGTAGCTGGCTCTCCACCAATAGGATATAAGAAGAAAATGAGCAATGGGAAGTGTGCAAAATAAATAATTGGATGATACTATTTTGGTTTTGTTCTATTGTGGGCACAGATCTTGAATAGCAGCAGCACAAAGTGCGAGTCCCAATAAGCAGGTGATGCAATAATTCTTGACAATTCCTCTTTTGTGACTTTTCCCTATTTCAATTTCCTGTTGTGGGAGGAATAAATAGTATTTATTTGAGTTTTTGGCCTTTTTTGAATTCGTATTTTAGCATTAATTAATAATAAAATTAATTATATTAATTATAATTTATTCATTAAAAATATAACAAATGATCTTAAACTCTTTACTTCACGGGAAAGTTTAGAAAAAAGAAATTAATTTCTTCTAAATATCTGAAAAAATTAAATATTATGAACCATTAAAAAATAATTAAAAAATCAACTAAAATGGACAAAAAAGAGTGTGAGTAAATTTTGTACTGTAGAATAATAGGACTGACATGTTTAGTGGGAAAATGACTTAGATTAGCACTTAACTTCTTTAGGCCAGTGAAATAAGTACTACTATAAATTTGTACCTCAAATAAAAATGAATCATCATGCGATGAAATAGTTAAAATCCCTTCGCCCTCAATTAGATATTGGAATTTTTCCTAGTCATGTAAAAATAGCGGTAGAACTAGTATTTCAATAACTAGTATAATAGCTTTTTAACAAAACATGCACAATCACGGTAAAAATTGCTTATCAGCGTCAAATTATCTTAAATACACGTGGCGCGATTAACATATATTATTAAGGATTTCAGTTTCAGTTGTATAAATTCAACTATTGCTATACGAATCATTCTCTCCAAAAATATCTTTTGTTTCACTCTCAGACTGTCCAAGTACAAAATACATAACTTGTATGTTTCTTACACAATTTCAAAAAATATAAATTGAAACTCAATAGGAAATTAACTTCACAGTTTATATGCAGTTGCAATGCAATTAAATCATTATCAATAAATCTAATTCAGTGATACAAGAAGAAAGAGAATTGCATATTCAATGGCGACGATGGCAATTATGCTTCAACACAATGGACTTATGGGCAGAGGCGGAGCTAAGATTTGAAGTGTGTGGGTTCTAAATTTTAAAACAAAACACTACTTTCAGCGGGAATCAAACTTCCATCTTTCCCAGCGAACCCACAACCCTTACCGTTGAACCAAGACCCCTTTTATTAATGAATTCGGCAGTATATATTTATATAAATTTAGTAAATATTTCAATACAAATACATAGTTTCAGAAAAAATCACTGGGTTCGCCCGAACCCACACCCACTATTGTAACTCCGCCCCTGCTTATGGGATAGTAGGGTAGATATGTTGATTTCCTATTGATGGGTTGATAATCAACACTGAATCAAACTATGATTCATTAGTTTCAAACACTGCAGGTCGACTAGCAGTAGACACCTATGCTAAAATAATCAAAATCAAGTATAGAGTTAATAGGTGTCCTCTAATGGAAATTCACAATGACATAGGAGTTCGAGTGCATGTGAAAATAATGAACGACAACAAGGATTTTTAATGCATTTCGTTATGAGTAATAATGACGGTAATGACATTAGATGGGAGTTGTTCCGAATGAGTTCAATTGTAGGTTCAGTTGATCGTCTGAATAGCAGAAACATACAAAGGACATACAATTTTGATACATATATCGTCGAGCATTTACAATTTTGTTAAATTTGAAAAATACTAATTTCATACGTGAATATACTTTTTGCTCTTTAAATTTTAAAATTATCGTTGCTTGCCTCAACAACAGATGAACGCCGATTCCACCACAAAATATCGCAACGATTGAAAATATAGATAATTTAGATAATCTACTAATGATTGAGCCATAAATCAAGGTTTCAGTCGGTGCTTGCGCAAGACCAACAATGCCTCATATCCTAGCAAAGTTTGGAGGACAATCCGAAAATTTGGGATATGGCATTGCTGTGTGTAATTCTGGGTCTTAAGAGGAGGGCCCACGTTTACATATTTTCGTCTTTCTCGATCAAAAACTAAGCGTGACAAACCATCTAAGCAAAGTCCTATTTGTCAAATAAGAGAGCCAAGACAAGCTCAAGTCACCTCGGATAAGAGAATGTCCTATCCTAATAAGTCAGGGTAGGACCTGCCGAATAAGCATTAATTTTAACAAGAGTAAGGCAAGGTTTGGAATCCTACTGCGAGAGGGATGCCTCGCCCTATAACCATCCAACCTTCTTTTTGCTCTTCCTTCAGTTTACCTCTACGAATGTGCCACTTAGTACAACAACCTAGTAAAATCTCACTAATGAGGTCTGTGGAGGGTAGTGTGTACGCAGACCTTACCCCTATCCCCGAAGGAGTAGAGAAGCTGTTTGCGAAAGACCCTCGGCTAAAAAAAAAGACAAAAGGACAAAAATGAGACAATATTAGTATCACAACAACAATCATAGGATAAATAGGAACACCATGAAATCCAGAGGAAATATGCAAAGCAAAGGGAGACAATATTAGTATCACCACAACAATCATAAGAAAAATAGAAACACCATGAAATCTAAAAGAAAGATGCAAAGCAAAAACGATAGCTAGTAAATATGACATGCACTGAAAAGCGAAATAGTAAGCCACAACATTGCCACTAACTATCTTAGACAAATCCTACATGGTTAGTCCCATAATGGTACGAATTAAGACACGACTCAACTACCTCATAACCTACAACCCTAATACTCGACCTCCACATCTTTCTATCATATTCCATTTTTCAAACGCATGCGACCTAGCACTTCATAATCTTTTTTGCTTGGTGTTTTCTTTTTTCTTTTAGATTTTTTTTCCTTAACGGCCAATTTTCTTTTAGATCGGTGGCTCTGCTAAGGCCCCATCATCTGATGTTCATTTATTTGCCAAGATTGTTGGGGATTATTGTAGCACTAATTAAGTATAGGATGAAGTATCTTAGAAATACAACTGAAAGATTAGAGGCGACAAAAGATAATGGACCCATTTTTGAAGTTAACCTCAAAAAATACTTGAACGATTCCGGAAAATAAAATCTTCGATAATGTATCTTGAGAAATAATTTGGAACTGTGAGCTTTAAAGAAAAGTCTTTACATAAATAATTAAGGAATGAATACCTACAATACTTTTGACTTTTGAAAAGAAAAGAAAAAAACAGTCTAACGCCGTAAGTTGAGTTCTTTTCTCCAATAAAGAAAATAATTTTTACTTTAAGAGGACATCTTCAAGGGATATAGACCTAATAATCAGTAATGTATGTTTCTTTTGTTACCCATGCGTTTGCAATACATTATATTGGATCTTATTGTGAAAAGATTTATTATATATGAGTAGTTCAATTCAAATTTCTTAAAACTTTTCTACTGCTAAAAGATGAGACATTAAAATAAAAAAATTACAAACTTGGAAAATAATTTCCGTTGGTACTGAGGGGATTGAAATATGAGAGAAAGTTACATGTGCGACTTCTCTAAAGATATACTTGAGAGCGTGGACTTCTCTAAAAATAATTTGCTTGGCTTGTATCAATAGTTAGTGTAGGATATTTATTTTATTAAAATTTCATTCTCCTACCAAGGGGAACATATTTATGCCTATAAGAATTTTTTCTTACTATTAAGAATATAATAATTTTTATTTAAAACTAATTATTATGATCCCCGAATGGAGACGACAAATAAAGACATTAATTAGACTTCATCATTTGAGAAAAAAAGCTTAATTTTAATGTTGCTCAATACAGTTTGCTTATTTGTAGGTTGAAAGCTAGCATTAAGCAAATGTTCAGTGAAGAAGTTTATAAAATCCTAAATAATCATTCAGAGAAGAAGGCTGAGGCGCTATCATTCAGAGCAAGGAATATTTGGGGAGCACACTCATGCAACACAGAAAACTCACCTACAACGTCAGATAAATAAAATCGGTGGCAAAGCTAAAATTTAATAAGATATCATAAACTTTCTAATAAAATATATGTATATTTTTTATTTAAAGTTCACTCTTCTTACTCTTTAAGATGCAAGGCTACAAATTAATATTTTTAAGAATTAATTCATTCACATATTTATTATAATGAGAAGTAAAAACAGTTCATTCGGAAAATAACATTAAAAAATAAAATTGTCATAATCAGGAAAAAAATAGAACTAATGTACACTGATTAGAAAAAACCAAAACACACGATGTAGATATATTGATTTGATAAACTAACGTAACGACCCGACCGGTCGTTTTAAGTGTTGTAGCCATGTTCCCCTATTTACTGCTTATTTCATGCTTAATTGTTGCTATGTGATTTACCAGGGTAGCTGGTTCGGATCCGGGGAAGTTTCGCAAGGAGTTGAGACACTTAGTCTCAAGGTTGGAAGCTTAAGTTATAAAGGTTGACCGGATGTGAACTTATGTGTAAACGACTCCGGAATGGAGTTTTGATGATTCTGATAGCTCCATTGGGTGATTTCGGACTTAGGAGTATGTCCGGATAGTGATTTGGAGGTTCGTAGTTGAATTAGGTTTGAAATGACGAAAGTTGGAAAATTAGAAGTTTTGGAAATTTAGAAGTTTGACCGAGAGTTGACTTTATGGTTACCGAGCTCGAATTTGGATTACGGGAGTTGGAGTAGGTCTGTTGTGTCATTTATGACTTGTGTGCAAAATTTGAGGTCAATCGAACTTGATTTGATAGGTTTCGGCATCGATTATAGAAGTTGGAATTTCTTAGTTTCCGTTAGGCTTGAATTGAGGTGTGATTCGTATTTTTGATGTTATTTGATGTGATTTGAGGCCTCGACTAAGTTCGTATCGTGATTTAGGACTTGTTGGTATATTTAGTTGAGGTCTCGGGGGCTTCGGGTGGGTTTTAAATGGTTAACAGATCAAATTTTGGACTTGGAAGATTGTTGAAGATTGCTGGTGTTCAGGTCTGGTTTCCTTATACGCGATTGTGTGGGAAGGTCCGTGATTCCGCAGGCTAATTTGGGAAGCTGAGGTTTCTATTCTATGCGATCGCGAGTTCTGGTATGCGATTGCGTAAGCTGGGGAATTAGTGCATCGCGAATGCGTGGGTTAAGCTGTGTTCATAAAAAGGAAAAGAGGCAAGAGTTGGTCACGCGCGTTGTTCTATGCGAACGTGTGTATCTATCCGCTATCGTGTAGGCCTGGGAAACCTATGCTTCGCGTGAGTTTGTATGCAATTGCATAAAGGAAGTTCTGGGGGCAGTGGAATTTGTGCTTCGCGATCGCGAAGATTTTTCCGTGATCCCGAAGAAGGGACATCTGGATAGAACTTAAATATTTCAAAAATGAGGGTTTGAGTCATTTTGCATAATTTGATTTTGGGAGCGCGGTTGGAGGCGATTCTTGAAGAGATTTTCAAGGTAGTGATTGGGGTAAGTGATCCTCACTTAGTTTTGATAATATTCTATGATTATATCTTTGATTTCATCATTTAATTAGTGATTTGGGTTGAAAAATTGGAGGAAACTTCTTAGGCCGAATTTTGGGGATTTGAGCGAGATTTTGGTCTCGAATTTGAGTAATTTTTATATGGTTAGACTCGTGGTCGAATGAGTGTTCGGATTTTGTAACTTTTATCGGATTTCGAGTTGGCCCCGAGGGTTGACTTTTGAGTTGACTTTTTGACTTTTGATTAAGAACTTAGAATTTTTACATGGAATTGATTCCCTTAGCTCGGGTTGATTGTATCGAATTGTTTGTGGCTAGATTCGAGGCATTTGAAGGCCGATTCGCAAGGCAAGGCTTGTTGGAGTAGAGTTTTGCACGTCTTGAGCTAAGTAACACTTCTAAACTTGATTCTGAGGGTATGAAACCCCAAATTTTGTGTAATGTGATTGGTGTTGGGGTGATACACATGCTAGGTGATGGGCGTGTAGGCGTGCACCGTAGAAATTATGATTTTGTCGATTACATGAAACCGTGTAGCTATCTTATCTAAACATTATTATTGTACTATAAGTGTTAGAGCACTTGAGCTCTAATTCATGCTAAAAAACATGTTTAGGCTATATGTTGATACTATTGGGACCTACAGTGGCCGATCTTTGCTGTTAAGTTATTTGCTTAATTGTTGTTATGTACTCAGCCGCATTAATCATTGCATATCATATCTTAGTCTCCATTACCGTATATTGTCACATCTTGTATCATTAATTTGGGTTGCTTAGCATGAGTATTATGAGCCCGAGGGACTGAAGAGATTGAAGAGTGAGTGAGGCCGATGGCCTGTTTGTGAGTGACATTTATAGGATCGGACTGCACGCCGTAGTAGATTTTATTGATTCATGCAAGGATTTGGCTTATTGTAGCGTTTGGACTGGATCTCCCCCTCCGGAGTCTGCATACCCACAGTGAGCGCAGTTGCTATTGATTTATTTGTATTTGGGCTAGATCTGCCCTGGACTTATTTTCATGTCGGCTGGATCTACCCTGGGTTGGATTTGCCATGTACAGTGATGAGTGATTGAGTGTGATGAGTGAGAATTGAGACAGTCAGGTTGAGTACTCCGAGAGTGTGAGTACGCGAGGCTTTTATTGTGTTGCATCACATACGATATGCATATTGGCATGTAGATATAGAGATGTTACATTTCTTATATCATTCAGACTTGACATATCTTATCTGTTCTGAGTTAAATTGTTAAACCTGGAAGCATGCCTAAATTCTTGTATCGTTACCTGTAGATTATGAATTTCTGAGACATTACTATCATACGTTCCGTAAATTTCCGTACTGTTAATTCTGTATGTGGGCTGTAATGTTCGAGCCCGTTACTACTTTCAGTCCAAAGGTTAGATTTGTTACTTTTTGAGTTAGTTTTACTCATGCTACACCCTGCATTTCGTGTGCAGATCCAGGTGTTTCCGGTCACGGCGGTTTGCTGATTCATAGAGTTCAGTCATTCGGAGATTATCGAGGTACTGCCCTGGCACCCACATGCCTTGACTCTCCTCCCCTACCCCTCAGTTTACTTATTTAGTTTCTGCATTTCTTAGACATTTTATCTGACTTAGTATTGTATGGATGCTCATGTACTCAATGACACCCTGATTTTAGGATACTACTATTGGGTTGTGACAGTTTTATCCAGTATTTATGCGATATTTACATATTTAAACCTGGTTTTTTTAGTATACTTTAAATTTGAAAGTGTTGGTAATGTGTGAGTTGTCGGCTCGCCTAGTACCATGATAGGCGCCATCACGACATGTTGAGTTTTGGATCGTGACAAGTTGGTATCAGAGCCTAGGTTACATAGGTCTCATGAGTCATGAGCAGGTTTAGTAGAGTCTTGTGGATCGGTACAGAGATGTCTGTACCTATCTTCGAGAGGCTACCGAACCTTTAAGAAAACTTCACATTCTTGTATTCTTGTCATGTGAATTTGTTGATTCCGGGAACTAAACTTGACTATTTGCACTAGCTTTGCTCAGGCGGTATCTATTCAGATCGCGCCAGCCACTTCTGAGGCCAGGGGAGGTACTCAGACTCCTGCCGCCCGTACCCCAGAGCAGGTGATGCAGGGACTTCAGACACCGGGGTACTACCAGCTCAGTCAGTTGCAGTTGTTCAGGCTCAGGTGGGTTCCGTTATGAGTGATGATGAGCATATGAGACTAGAGATATTCGGGAGACTCCAGCCTCCATCATTCAGTGGGGTTGAGTCAGAGGATGCCCAGAACTTCTTGGATAGGTGCCAGCGAATTCTTCGTACGACCGGTATTCTGGAGACCAGTAGGGTCTCATTTACTACCTTTTAGTTTACTGGGACTGCCTTCAGATGGTGGGAGGCCTATGAGAGGCGCATGCCAGTCGGTGCAACACCATTTTCATGGCATGAGTTCTCCGTTCTCTTCTTGGAGAAGTTTGTGCCACAGACCCGCAGAGAGGAGCTGTGGAGGTAGTTCGAGCAGCTGCGTCAGGAGGGCATGTCTGTGACCCAGTATGAGATGAGATTTTCAGAGTTGGCTTGTCACACAGTTTGGTTGGTTCTCACTGAGAGGGAGAGGATTAGGAGGTTTATTGATGGCCTCCACTATCAGTTGCATTTTGTTATGACTCGGGAGAGTGTATCGGGTGCTACGTTCAATGAGGTAGTCGATATTGCTCGGCGGCTAGAGATGATCCACAGTCAGGAGCGCGAGGAGAGGGAGGCCAAAAGGCCTCGTGGTTCGAGTGGTTTCAGTGGTGTCCCTTCTGGGGGGGGGGGGGGGGGTTAATTCCACCACAACAAGGGTCGTTCTTTTAGGCTCGCTCATATGGCTTGTTTAGTTCATCGTGGTGCATCAGCTAGCCATGGATCATACAGTTCTCGATCGGGCCAGTTATCTCTCAATGCACTCCCATCTCAAAGTTCATCTCGTGCATCTTCAGTTCAGGGTCCATCTGCACCAGGTAAGGCTAGCTAAGTGTGCTTTGTGGGCTGGTCCTAAGTGGGCTTCGTGGGCCCGATCCCAACTTAAACATGCCTATGTCGGCCCGGGCTTCGCGGTCTTTTTGTTGGAATCGGCCCGGGATCGGGCCCACGAACTAATGGTCCCGGGCTAAGTGGGCCGGTCCCGGGCCTAAGTGGGCCCAACAAATACTTTCTATTTTTTAAAAACTTTTTATAGAAGTTAGAGAAAAAAAATGATAATAAAATATCTAAGGCAATTCCTTGTAAATTATATTATAGAATTGTGACCTAAATTTTTTAATTCAAATTTAAAGACAAAAATATTATAAAGAGATATTCAAAGCAATGCGTTATAATTTTATTATAACATTAAAAAAATATGGCAATATCTTTCTTAGTCTTCCTCTCCCCTATGGAATGAGCACAACAATGTGCTAATACCACCATTGAAAAGAAAAAGAAACTAATCAAGATGTGCCAAAATACAAGTTACATATTATTTTTTGTTCATACAAGTTACATGGTATCTCTTACAAAATTCATAAATCCTTCATGGTTTAATTGTTCACCGGGTACAATATTATGGCAAAATTGACTCTTGGTAAATTGTAATAAACTATTATTGCTATCAAGAATACTAGATGTAGGATGGGTAACAGGTTTGGGTCGGGGAGCCAGGGGAAGTGGAGGAGGAACAGATTGGCCACTAGATTCACCACTCTTGGATTTTTCCTTATTTTTCTTAAATATTTTTTAAGGAATAAGCCATCTTAATTAATCAAGCAATACAAAGTAAATAAAACAAACAAAACTATAATATTAAAACTTAAGAGTTGGAACGAGTTTACCGAATTGACGAACAACTTGTTGAAAATTAATTATCGTTGAATACTTGAAGACTTGAGGACTTAAATTCACCAACTTCACAATTTTTCACAAATTATAACAATAAAGTAAGCAATTCACGAAGAACATTAGAGAGAGATTGATGATTTTGTGAGAAAAATGAAAGAATGAGGGTGTATTTATAGTTGAAAATATGAAAAATATGTAATTATAAAACATTTGGAGTTAAAACAAAATTTGGGGGGGGGGGGGGGAAGGGAGGGAGGGGGGTTAAATGACTATTTTGTAAACAGCAGCGGCTATTTTGGCAGAGGAAACAACTACATTTTAAATTCCCCAACGGGCAGATTGTTTTTAAAAAAATTAAAGTCGTTGGGACTGTTTAGGACCGTTTAGGCCCCGCTAGGACCGGTCCGGTCTCGCGAGCCTCGCGCAAAGGACCGACCCACTTGCTAGGCCCACCTCCTCGGGTCCCGGTCTTAAACGGCTAGGATCGTTTAGGCCCACTACCCATATGGGCCGCGTTCCTGGGCCAGTCTTTGACCGGCCTACTTGCTAGGGTTAGCACTAGATTCTTCTGGTAGTTATTATGGTTCTCGGGGTCCGCCTCAGTATTTGCCACTATTTTTCGAGAGGGGATGTTTTGAGTGTGGAGAGTTGGATCATGTGAAGAAATTTTGTCCCCGCCTTACGGGAGGTCTAGTTCAGTAGAGGAGTCAGTCCACGACTTCAGAACCAGTTACTTCACCACCCGTCCTGCCAACTCGGGGTGGGGCTCAGGAAGCTTGGGGGCGCCCTAGAGGGGGGAGCCAATTAAATGGTGGTCAGACTCGATTCTATGTTATTCATGCCAGGACAGATGTCGTTACTTCAGGCACAGTGATCACATCTATTGTCTCAGTATGCCACAGGGATGCTTCTATATTATTTGATTCTGGTTCTACTTATTCCTATGTATCATCGTATTTTTCCTATTATCTAGACATGCCCCGTGAGTCCTTAGTTTCATCTGTTCATGTATCTACGCCAATAAGCGATACTATTATTGTGGATCGTGTATATCGGTCATGTGTAGTGACTATTGAGGGATTGGAGACTCGAGTTGATCTTTTATTGCTTAGTATGGTTGGTTTCGACGTAATCTTGGGAATGGATTGGTTGTCTTCATGTCATGCTATTCTGGATTGTCATGCTAAGACCGTGACGTTGGTGATGCCGGGGTTGCCAATGATCGAGTGGAGAGGTTCTCTAGATTATATTCCTAGCAGGGTGATTTCTTATTTGAAGGCCCAACAGATGGTTGGGAAGGGGTATTTGTCGTATTTGGACTTTGTGAGGAATGTTGGTGTTGATACCCCTATTATTGATTATGTTCTGGTGGTGCGAGATTTTTCGGATGTATTTCCTGTAGACCTGCCGGGCATGCCACCCGACAGGGATATTGACTTTGGTATCGACTTGGTGCCAGGCACTCAGCCTATTTCTATTCCTCTGTATCGTATGGCACCAACCGAGTTGAAGGAATTGAAATAGCAGCTTCAGAAACTTCTTAATAAGGGGTTTATTAGGCCTAGTGTGTCGCCTTGGGGTGCACCGGTTCTGTTTGTGAAGAAGAAGGATGGTACTATGCGGATGTACATCGACTATAGGTAGTAGAACAAATTTACAATCAAGAACAAGTATCCTTTGCCCCGTATTGATGATCTATTTGACCAGCTTCAGGGAGCGAGGGTGTTCTCTAAGATTGATTTGAGGTCTGAGTATCACCAGCTAAAGATTCAGGACTCGGATATTCTAAAGACGGCATTCAGGACCCGTTATGGTCACTATGAGATTTCCTTGTGATGTCTTTTGGGCTGACCAGTGCCCCATCAACATTCATGCATCTGATGAACAATGTATTTCAGCCATATCTCGACTCGTTTGTCATAGTATTCATTGATGATATCCTGGTGTACTCATGTAGCCAAGAGGAGCATATCCAACATTTGAGGATTGTACTACAACGACTGAGGGAGGATAAGCTTTATGCCAAGTTCTCCAAGTGTGAGTTTTGGCTTAGTTCGGTGGCGTTCTTGGGGCACGTGGTGTCCAGTGAGGGGGATTAAGGTGGATCCAAAGAAGATAGAGGCGGTTCATAGTTGGCCCAGACCGTCTTCAGCTACTGAGATTCAGATCTTTCTCGGCTTGGACGGTTATTATCATCGCTTCGTATATGGTTTCTCGTCTATTGCATCACCATTGACTAAATTGATCCAGATGGGTGCTCCTTTCAGGTGGTTGGATGAATGTGAAGAGAGATTCCAGAAGCTCAAGACTGCCTTGACCACAACTCCAGTTCTAGTTTTGGCTTCAGCGTGAGGCTCTTATATAGTGTATTGTGATGCTTCTCGAATTGGTATTGGATGTGTCTTGATACAGGAGGGTATAGTGATTGCTTATGCTTTACGTCAGTTGAAGCCTCATGAGAAGAACTATCATGTTCATGATTTGGAGTTGGTAGCCATCGTTCATGCATTGAAGATTTGGAGGCATTATCTCTATGGTGTGTCTTGCGAGGTGTTTACAGATCATCAGAGTCTCCAAAACTTGTTCAAACAAAAGGATCTAAATTTGAGACAACGGAGATGGTTGGAGTTGCTAAAGAACTATGATATTACCATTTTGTATCATCCTGAGAAGGCCAATATGGTGGCCGATGCTTTGAGTAGAAAGGCGGTGAGTATGGGTAGCCTTGTATTTATTCCTGTTGGTGAGAGACCGCTTGCAGTTGATTTTTAGGCCTTGGCCAACCAGTTCATAAGATTAGATGTTTCGGAGCCCAGTCGGGTTCTAGCTTGTATGGTTTCTTGGTCTTCCTTATATGATCACGTCAGAGAGCGCTAGTATGATGATCCCCATTTACTTGTCCTTAAGGACACAGTTCAGTACGGTGATGCCAAGGATGTTACTATTGGGGATGACGGGGTGTTGAGGATGCATGGTTGGATTTGTGTGCCTAATATAGATGGGCTACGCGAGTTGATTCTTGGCCCACAGTTCACAGTATTCTATTCATACGGGTGTCGCGAAGATGTACCAGGACTTGAGGCAACACTATTGATGGAGAAGAATGAAGAAGGATATATTGGGGTTTATAGCTCGGTGCCTAAATTGTCAACAGGTAAAGTATGAGCATTAGAGACTGGGCGGATTGCTTCAGAGGCTTGAGATTCCGGAGTGGAAATGGGAGAGTATCACCATGGATTTTGTAGTTGGGCTCCTACGGACTTCGAGGAAGTTTGATGCTATTTGGGTGATTATGGGTCGGTTGACCAAGTCAGCGCATTGCATTCCAGTTGGTATTACTTATTCTTCGGAGAGGCTGGCTGAGATCTATATCCGCGAGATGTTCGCCTTCACGGTGTGCCAGTGTCCATTAGTTCAGATCGAGGCATGCAGTTTACATCGTAGTTTTGGAGAGCAGTGCAGCGGGAGTTGGGCACACATGTTGAGTTGAGTACAACATTTCACCCTCAGATGGACGGGCAGTCCGAGTGCACTATTCAAATATTAGAGATTATGCTACGCACTTGTGTCATAGATTTCGGGGGTTCTTGGGATCAGTTTTTGCCGCTCGCAAAGTTTGCCTATAACAACAACTACCAATCGAGCATTCAGATGGCTCCGTATGAAGCTTTGTATGGGAGACAGTGTTGGTCTCCGGTAGGGTGGTTTGAGTCGGGCGAGGGTAGGCTATTGGGTACTGACTTGGTTTAGGATGCTTTGGACAAGGTTAAATTGATTCAGGATCAACTTCACACGGCACAGTCTAGACAAAAGATTTACGCCTATCGGAAGGTTCGTGATGTCGCTTACATGGTTGGGGTGAAGGTACTACTCAAGGTTTCATCCATGAAGGGTGTTATGAGGTTCGGAAAGAAGGTCAAGTTGAGCCCTCAGTATATTGAGTCGTTTGAGGTGCTTCAAAGGATTGGCGAAGTGGCTTACAAGGTTTCTTTGCCGCCTAGTCTGTCGAGTGTTCATCCAGTGTTTTATGTTTTTATGCTCCGAAACTTTTCGGCGATCCGTCTCATGTTTTGGATTTTAGCACGGTTCAGTTGGATGGTGATTTGACTTATGATGGGGAGCCAATGGCCATTTTGGATAGACAGGTTCGAAAGTTGAGGTCTAAAGACATAACTTTAGTGAAGGTGTAGTAGAGAGGTCAGCCAATTGAGGAGGCTACTTGGGAGACCGAGCGGGAGATGTGGATCAGATATCCATGCATATTTGGGAATCCAGGTACATTTCTAGACCAGTTTGAGGACGAACGTTTGTTTTGGAGGGGGACGATGTAATGACCCGACCGATCGTTATGAGTGTTATAGTCATGTTCCTCCATTTACTACTTATTCCATGCTTAATTTTTGCTATGTAACTTACCGGAGTAGCTGGTTCGGATCCGGGGATATTTCGGAAGGAGTTGAGACACTTACTCTCAAGGTTGGAAGCTTAAGTTGTAAAGGTTGATCAGATGTGGACTTATGTGTAAACGACTCTGAAATGGAGTTTTGATGGTTATGATAGCTTTGTTGGGTGATTTCATACTTAGGAGTGTGTCCGGATAGTGATTTGAAGGTCCGTAGTTGAATTAGGCTTGAAATGGCGAAAGTTGGAAAATTATAAGCTTTGGAAATTTAGAAGCTTGATCGAGAGTTGAATTTGTGGTTACCAGGCTCCGATTTGGGTTCCGAGAGTTGTATTAGGTCCGTTGTGCCATTTATGATGTGTGTGAAAGATTTGAGGTCAATCAGACTTGATTTGATAGGTTTCAGCATCGATTATAGAAGTTGGAATTTCTTAGTTTCTGTTAGGCTTGAACTGAGGTGCGATTCATATTTTGTTGTTGTTTGATGTGATTTGAGGCCTCGACTAAGTTTGTATCATGATTTAGGACTTTTTGGTATATTTGTTTGTGGTCTCGGAGGGCCTCGGGTGGGTTTCACATGATTAACAGATTAAATTTTGGACTTGGAAGACTACTGAAGATTCCTGGTGTTCAGGTCTGGTTTCCTTTTACTCGATTGCGTGGGAAGATTTGCATTCGCGTAGGCTAATTTGGGCAGCTGAGGATTCTGTTCTATGCGATCGCGAGTTTTGGTATGCGATAGCATAAGCTGGGGAATCAGTGCATCGCAAATGCGTGGGTTAAGCTGCGTTCGCAAAGAGGAAATGAGGCAAGAGTTGGTCACGCGCGTTGTTATATGCGAATACGTGGGTCTATCTGCGATCGCGTAGGCATGGGAAGCCTATGCTTCGTGTTCACGTGAGTTTGTATGCAATCACATAGAAGAAGTTCTGGGGGCAGTGGAGTTTTTGCTTCGCGATCGCAAAAAAGGGACATCTGGGCAGAACTTAAATATTTCAAAAATGAGGGTTTAAGTCATTTTGCATAATTTGATTTTGGGAGCTCGGTTAGAGGCAATTCTTGGAGAGATTTTCAAGGTAGTGATTGGGGTAAGTGATCCTCACTTAGTTTTAGTAAAATTTCATGATTATATTTTTGATTTCATCATTTAATTAGTGATTTGGGTTGAAAGATTGGAGGAAACTTCTTAGGCCGAATTTTGCGGATTTGAGCGAGATTTTGGTATCGAATTTGAGTAATTTTTGTATGGTTAGACTCATGGTCGAATGTGTGTTTGGATTTTATAATTTTTATCGGATTTTGAGACGTGGGTCCGAGGGTTGACTTTTGAGTTGACCTTTTGACTTTTGATTAAGAACTTAGAATTTTTATATGGAATTGATTCCCTTAGCTCGTGTTGATTGTATCGAATTGTTTGTGGCTAGATTCGAGGCATTTGGAGGCCGATTCGCGAGGTAAGGGCTTGTTGGAGTAGAGTTTTGCACGGCTTGAACTAAGTAATACTTTTAAACTTGATTCTGAGGGTATGAAACCCCAAATTTTGTGTAATGTGATTGGTGTTGGGGTGACACGCATGCTAGGTGACGGGCATGTAGCTATAAATAGTGACTTCAACAACTATTGTAGAGGGGGAGAGAAATTCTGACAGACGGATACTACACATTATTCTAAGCTCAATAATACTTTATTTTCTATTTTTTGATATTCTTATTGTTGTCTTCGGAAGTCCTGCTCTCGGAATCAAGCTTTTTGTTGTCTTATCTGGATTTCAATGCTAAGTTTTGCATTTGTTTAATTTATTTATCATTTTAGGATCAAATCGATTCACTTGTCTATAAACCACGTTAAAAATTCAACTACACCATTTTATGGGTAAACAGTTTGGAGCCCACCGTGGGACTTAGACAGTTGCGTAATTGTGTTGATCCTTGCATCTATTACTAATTTGTTTGACTCTTTGTTCCTTAGAAAAAAATTGTAAAAGATGGCAGATAACGATGTCAACATTGCACACAACGTTAAGGCACAAGGAAATCTGCCTCAACACAAAGATTCAATCAGTGATACCCGTAACGAAGAGGATATATCCAGGATGGTCTATGGCGGGTAATATCTTCGACACGTACGGGAGGTAATTTTGAATGATGCTGAAGATGAGCACGTTGCGGAAATGATGAGAATCCTAAGAGAACAACAAAAGACTATCATGGGCCATCTCTCAAGGCAAGATCAGGCCATGACAGAATTGAGGCAAGCATTGTCTGGTGCTTCCAACAATGCGAACGGAAGGGGTTCAGTTCCTCCCGATTATCCCACAAATCAAACAACTCAAATGGTTGATCTTTGGATCCTCAGGAGCACATCACCACCTGCACAATGGCAGTCAAAGGAAACAACTTAGCTCCGCACGATATTGAGTCAGCCTTGCTCAAGAATTTCGGG
This sequence comes from Nicotiana tomentosiformis, assembly GCF_000390325.3. Classification (NCBI taxonomy): domain Eukaryota; kingdom Viridiplantae; phylum Streptophyta; class Magnoliopsida; order Solanales; family Solanaceae; genus Nicotiana; species Nicotiana tomentosiformis. The sequence goes on along the minus strand of NC_090815.1, from coordinate 20,573,946 downwards.
GAGACCCTCACGAAGGGGGCTCTGACATGGTATTCACTTCTACCCAAACGCTCAATAGATTCATTTCAGATGCTCACAGATTCTTTTATCAAGGCCCATGTTGGGTCCAGGAAGGTACTGGCCGGAAATGCCAACATATTCAGAATTGTATAGGAGAGTACGAATTGCTATGAGAGTTTGTAACCAGATTTCAGAAGGAAAGGGCTGAACCCGACAGTGCCAGATGAATGGGCAGCTGAGGCATTTACTAAGGGACTGAACCCGAGGAGCTCTGACGCTTCTCGGAAGTTGAAAGAAAGTCTGCTCGACTTCTAGGAGACAACATGTGCATATATCCACAATCACTACGAATCAAAGATAAGAACAGATGACGACCAGCTCGGTTTCTCGGCATCAACCAAGGGTCGAGATCGAGAGAATTATAAGGAGAAGTTGAAGGATGATTTTGATGCAGAATGACAGTTTTCTAAAGTCTAGTTTTTGCACTATGAAAGGGTTGAAGGACATGGAAGAGGTTTACGGTCGGCGGACGGGTTCACTACCTGTAGGAGAGTTGACCGTGGCCAGAATAACAGATCGTTGCAGGACAAAGAGACATCAGGCTCTTGGGATTCCACCTACCCTAGACTGTCTGAGTATAATTTCAATGTCAGCGTGGTAGAGCTGGTATCAGTGATAAGGAACATTAAGGGAGCATGGTTCCTAAGGCCGATGAGATTCGATCCCAGTCAGAGGGATCCTAATATATGGTGTGAGTATCATCGGACTAACGGCCACCGGACTAGGGACTACCGACATCTACATGGGAAGGTGGCAATATTGCTAAAAAATGGCCATCTGAGAGAGTTCTTAAGTGACCGGGCTAAAAATAATTATGCCCGCAATCAGGATAACGCGGAACCCTTGAAGACAAGAGAACATCCTCATCTTCTAACGATTAACATGATTTTCGTAAAGAACGATATTAATGGTGTAACCTTTTTACCAGCAAAATAGACAAAGGTATCGGTGACCCAAAGCAAAATACTCCGGGAAGTTGCCGAGGACGATATCACCTTTACAGAGGAAGACGCTGATGGACTCCTACTACCGTACAATGATGCCCTGGTAATTTCGCTTAATGTTTTAGATTTTAAAATTAAACGTGTTTTGGTAAACCTAGGAAGTTCAACCAATATTAGTCAGTAGAGAGTGTTAGAATAAGCCAAGCTAATAAGAAGCATCATCCCGGCCACAAATCTCATCGTCGGGTTCAACTTTGCAAATGTGACAACCCGAGGGGAGATCCTTCTCCCCACAAATGGCAAAGGGGTCATGAAGAAGACCCTGTTTGAAATAGTAGATGGCGACTTGGACTACAACATTATTCTTGGAAGACCATGGCTACACAAGATGAAGGATATGCCATCAACATACCATCAACATCTGAAATTCCCAACTCTAGAGGGAATTAAACAAATAAGAGGAGATCAACCGGTGGCAAGGGAGATGAATGCAATCTAGGTTCTAGTAGTAAAGGGATGGAACAAGCAGCATAGAAATTACAGGAACCGACGCCTACTCCTGAGCTAAATGAAGTGGACAAAGGGGAGAAGCCGTCAGAATCCTATCAGTTACCAACGTATTTCTAGGTACCATAAGAAATAGACGCAACCAAATCCACAACGGAAGAACTCGAACAAGTCATATTGTTCGAGAAGTTCTTACGGAGGAAGTTCCATTTTGGGGAAAAGATTAAACCTCGAGCTCATGTTAGGATTTATAGAATTTCTTAAATTTAATGTTAATTATTTTGTATGGTCGCATGCGGATATGAGAAGTAATCCGCTAGAGGTGGCCGTGCACAAGTTAAGCCTGGATCCCAACTTCCTTCCGGTAAGGCAGAAGAAACGGCGTAATGCCAAGGTCAGAAATAGGTTTGTCAAAGAGGAGGTAACTCGATTGCTTGACATCAGTTCAATCCGGGCGGTAAAGTATCCTAACTGGCTAGCTAACGTAGTAGTAGTTCCAAAAAAGAATAATAAATTTTGCATATGCGTATATTATGAGTATCTAAATAAGGCGAGGCAAAAGACTCGTTCCCATTGCCAAAAATTGATCAAATGATTGATGCGACGACCGGGCACGAGTTGATGAGTTTCCTCGATGCCTATTCCGGGTATAACCAAATCAAAATGAACCCGGAGGATTAGGAAAAGACTTCGTTCATTACGAACTTTGGCACATATTGTTACAATGTGATACCTTTCGGGCCTAAGAATGTAGGAGCCACTTACCAGAGGCTTGTGAATATAATGTTCGAAAAGCAAATAGGGAAAACAATGGAAGTTTACCTAGATGATATGATGGTTAAGTCTTTGAATGCATGTGATCATTTGAAGAACCTCCAAGAAACCTTTGTCATCCTGAGGAAGAACAATATGAAGCTTAACCCCAAAAAGTTTGCATTCAGAGTCAGCTCCGGTAAGTTATTGGGTTTCTTGGTGTCACAAAGGGGGATTGAAGTCAATCCCGATAAAATTAAAGCCATTGAGGATATTCCCGACCAGCTGTCAAATATGAAAGAGGTTCAGAGGTTAACTGGAAGACTGGATGCTTTAAGTAGGTTCATTTCTCGGTCTTCAAAAAAATGCCATCACTTCTTCTCACTTCTGAAAAAGAAGAACATCTTCGAATGGACTCCAACATGCCGACATGCCATGAAAGATTTGAAAAGGTATTTATCAAGCCTGTTGTTACTATCGAAACCAGAGGAAAGCGAATTGTTGCTAATTTACTTAGCGGTCTCAGAGGTAGCGGTAAATGCCGTTTTAGTCTGCGAAGATGAAGGTACGCAATCTCCTATATATTATGTTAGTAAAATTTTAACAGGAGCGGAAACTCGCTACCCACACCTCAAAAAATTGGCCTTAGCTTTCGTAATCGCAGCTCGAAAGCTTAGGCCTTATTTTCAATGCCACCTGATAGCCGTGGTGACAACTCTTCCCCTGCGAAAATCTTTCACAAACATGAATTGTTAGGTCGACTAGCCAAGTGGGCAGTCAAAATAAGTGAATTTGACATAGAGTATAAACCCAGGACTGCTATCAAATCGTAAATTTTGGCCGACTTCGTGGCCGATTTCAATATCGAATTGCGCCTTTGGCCACTAAAGAAGTGGTGATGGTGTTAGAAACAAAATCAAGAGTGTGGATCTTGTTCACGGATGAAGCTTCCTACATGAAAGGGTCCGGGATCGGGGTAGCATTAATTACGCCATATGGAGAAACCCTGAGGCAAGCCATAAGAATTGTTCCCTTGAATAACAATGAAGCCAAGTATGAGGCTTTGATTGCAGGACTTGAACTGGACCGGGGACTAGATTCCGAGGCCATTAAAATCAAATGTGATTCCTAACTGGTAGTAAATCGGGTATACGAAATCTTCGACACCAAAGAGGAATGCATGCAACAATATGTAGTGAAAGTCCAAATTTGCTCGCATGGTTTAGGGAATGGTCAATCACCCATATCACGAGAGAAGAAAACGTAGAAGCAGACGTACTTGCCAATCTGGGCTCATCCACGGAAATAATGGGATCAGATTTTGGTACATTCATACAGCTCATGCATCCGGTATTGGATGTGGACGGTTATTATGAAGTAAATGCGACCAATTTGGTCTTGGGCTGGAGAAATAAGATCATTGACTATATTGAGCACGGAAAATTACCCGAAGATCCAAAGGCATCTTGGGCACTCCGCACTAAAGCAACTCGTTACACCTTCTGGGAAGGTCACTTGTATAGAACGTCTTTCCAAGGCCCATTGGCTCGATGTTTAGGAGCCTCCGAGGCCAATTACGTCATGAGAGAAGTGCACAAAGGAATCTGTGGAAATCACTCAGGTGCGCACTCTTTAGTGTTAAAGTTAGTTAGGGCAGGATACTATTGGCCCCGGATGGAACAATACATTAAGGCATTTGTTCAGAAATGTGACAAGTGTCAATGCCACACGCCGTTAGTACATCAACCGGTAGAACTGTTGCATTCGGTATTATCGTCTTGTCCATTCATGAAACAGGGCATGGACATAGTCAGTTCGCTGTTGCCGACTCTCGGTAAGGTAATATTTCTTTTGATTTTAACTGATTACTTCTCTAAGTGGGTTGAAACAGGTCCTTACCAAAAAATCGGCGAGCGTGAAGTGGTCAATTTTCTGTTTGAGAACATAATTTATGGGTTTGGAGTACCAAAGGAAATAGCATGCGACAACGAGCCACAATTTATATGTGCAAAGGTCACAAAATTCTTTGAAGACTTGAAAATCAAAAGAATCATATCTTTGACATACCACCCGAGCGCAAATAGCCCAGAGGAGTTGACAAATAAGGTGATTATTCATAATCTCGAAAAGATATTGGAAGCAACCCAAGGCAAATGGCCCGAGGAGTTACCGGGAGTGTTATGGGCATATCGAACGGCGGCCGAGTCAAGCACGAGAAAGACACCTTTCTCTCTCGTACACAGAGCAGAAGCCCTGATCCGGGTGGAAGTCGGAGAACCTACCATAAAATACTTCCGGGAGGACGAAGAAGCAAACAATGAAGCATTGCTGGTTAAATTGGAGTTGCTTGACGAACGCAGGGACTTGGTGCATATAAGGATGGTGGCCCAGAAATAAAGAATGGAAAGATACTATAATCGAAGAGCCAATATCCGTTAGTGGGAGACTTGGTTTTAAGAAAAGTGATTCAAAACACTCGAGAGCTCAACACAGGGAAACTGGGTCCAACGTGGGAAGGCCCCTACCAGGTTTCAGTTGTCACCAAAAAAGGATCATATGAACAGGAAAATCAAGATGGTGTTAAATTGCCAAGCAACTGGAATGTGTCACACCTCAAAAGGTATTATTTCTAATGAGCACTGCCTATACTGAAAGTATGTGTTGTACTCTTTTTCCCTTCGTTCAGTTATTGTCCCAATTGGATTTTTCTTTCAAGGTTTTTAACGAGGCAACAATGGAAAGCATACTACGAAGGAAACGCCATCAGCAGAAATAAGACCTTTAAACGATAAGGCATGGAAACGACAAACCACTACGGGATGGTTAGATAATCTTTGGCTCGATAGCAAAGTTCCTAACTGGAAACAAAGCCTTCTATCGTACCAAAAACTATCCGACCGTTCACAAGTGCCCCTTTACTACAAGCCATCGGGGGTAGTTAGTTAATCTTTGGATCGATAGTAAAGTTCCTAATGCGAAATGAAGCTTGCTATCGAACCAAGGATTATCCAACCATTTACAAGTGGAGTCATCAAAGAACATGATTTCTAGTGTTCCAATTCATATTTTTCGAATTCGAACACTGGGGGAGAATGATATGAGCATACGGAAACTTGATTTCCACATAAACTAGGACTACAAAATCCGGGAACAAAGGTGTATCATCGGGATTGGGGACTACGCGGCCAGGCCCGTAGAAATAACTTGTAAAAATTGGCCACAAATAATGACAATTTCTGTTTAGCAAAATGAATTCTTATGTACATTTGAAGATAGAAGGAATAAAATAAATTCCTTTTATTTTTATCTTGTTTTTTGTCCAAACGATGAATTAATTTTATCATTTAAAAGTTAATCAAGTACTTCAAATGCTAGTGCCGGAATAAATAGAAGACGTCCTCTTCAAGGGCACCCTAAACATAAAAAGGGCCCTATCTTATGAAACCCTCACAGTAAAGGGTTGGTTTCGGAAGAGTTTATGCCCGGAACCCAAATGCTATCAGGGAAAAATGCACCCGAAGCCTTGCATAATTCGACGCAAAAAAGAAAACTTTGCACAATGCTTAAACAAAAAAAACACTTTATATAACAAATATGCCAAGCAGCACAAGTGCAAAAGTATGAATAAAAAAATAACAAAGGAAAAATAAAATAAAAAAAGCAAAAAACTAAACTACTGCGTCCCTAGAACTTGGGGGGAAATAAGCGTATGTGCCCCCAGGAGAAGCAGGCGGATCTGTCGCCGGCTAGGGATCTTGGTCTTCATCATAATCCCCTTCAAGTTTCTCTTTAGTTCCCGAGAATGCAAAACTGGAACCAGAAGAGTCTGTTGCACTAGGTCAAACCGGGAGACACCTTTGGGCGGTTGACTCCAGCTCATGGGCCTTAGCGATCTCGGCATCAAAATCAATGACGCCCACTTTGGCCTCATCCAAGGTTTTTCTACTCATGCTATACATAGAATGTGTTTTCTCAACAATGAGGAAATCCGCTCGGTGCTGGAGTTCTGATTTTAGATGTTATTCTGCTCGGATCTTTATGCCATATGGTTAAGATCAAGGTCACTAATAGTAGAGATATGAACCTTATTATGTTCCATGACCCTCTTATACTTCTCCTCCATCTGGGCACACTTCTCCTCAGCAGCAACAACCTCTTCAGCTTTGGAGTTCAAGGCTGCCTCTAAATTATTCAATCTCTCAGTAAAGGCAGCCACGCGCTTGGCAGCAGCAAAAATAACATTTTGGACCTCAGACTATTTAGCCTTGGCCTTTTGAAATTGTACATGTTACTGGGAGGCTTCTTGTTTAAGGGCCATCACTTCTTGCTTGCTCTGCTGCAATCGAGCCTCTTACTCATCGGCTTCAGCAGCTTGTGCTGCCAATGCCGGAAGGTGAGCAACAACTTGGTCCCTCTCGGCCAACAGTTGATCCTTCTCGGATGCAAGATTTTCTTTATCAAAGATAAACTTTTTAAGGCCCTCTGAAGCAAGTAAGTTGGCATGCAAAGCAAAAATCCAAGTTAGAAATCCTTTTATAACAAATTAAGAGAAAACAAACAGCAAAGAGAACGAGTACCATAACGTTGTTGCATTGTGCATGCACTATTTATCATACACTCCCCTAAGAGAGAGTGTATTTTCTTCTTATCTTTATCTGAAGCTAGCGGCTTCAGGTAAGTGGTGAGTTCCACCGGCCGGGACAGCAAATGACACTGGGTAGAGCCCGAGATGGAGACGCTCATCCTCTTTTAGGGATATGCAGAAGGGGGCGAATAGTTGTGCCCCAAATTCCCATGGTCTGGGGACTGGGTAGTGGGGGACATCCTCATCCCGAGTGTCTGCGGCCGTTGGGGATAATGTAGCAGTTGCTAGTGACGAAGGTATGACCGGCGTGGAAGGAGATAAAGTTGATGGTGTTGTGGGTTGAGAAGCAGTTGCAGTAAAGGTAGTACTGGTTGTAGGTTGCTCATCAACCGAAGATAGAAAAGGCCCGGTACTCATCCTCATATCAAAAGCAAGAATTGACATTCTCTACTAGATCACACTCTCCCCTGAGCGCTTCGACGTCATCCTCGGTTGGTGTTATAAGCTCGTCAGATTGAGTATTCTGTTGAGCTGATGAAGGTCGTTGTCTCCTCTGTAGGGAAGCCCCTTCATCATTAGCTTCCCTATCATCATCAATCACCACAACAACTGGCTGGGGCATGACGTTCTTCACCTTATTACGTTTTCCCTCAGCAGAAGAGGAGCACCGCATTTTTGGTTGCTTAATCTCCAGTATGGAACTCCGATAGGAGGCACTTGTACAAGAAGTTATTCCAATGGCGTATGTTCAGGTGAAGGCCTCATTTAGCAACCTCATAGCCTCTGCAGGATCAACCAAAATGTCCTCATCGGGGACGGTAACAGAGCCCTGCGGAAGACCTGAATTCAACGAAAAAGAAGTTAACCAATTTTCTTATACAAAACAAAATACGATGATGGCAAGATCAATCTCGCGAGTCAACTTACCATGATTTTTGTCCTTCCACCTGTATTTTGGGGCTAGTTCTTTCCACCGGCGGGTCTAAGGCGTGGTAATGTCTAGAATCTTCTGAACTCACTGGTCCAAGCCTTCTACCATTGGTGGTGTTTGTAGAGTTGCTGAAATAATAAAAATAGAAGGATCAATAACAACATGAAACAACCTTTTTCTGAGAAAAGACAAATGTTGAACTTATGCGTAGGAGTCCATGACTCAGGGAAAGGTGGAGTTTTGGCCGGGATGATATCCCTGATGGCAAACACAACGTATCGCTCCATCCATTCATGGTCGATGTCATCATCCATGTTGATTAGAAAAGCATGGTCACCACATATGTTAAAGTTATTACTCCCCAGAGAAAATTTTAGGAGAGGAGAGGTTCATCATGCGAGCCACGGAGCCGCCGTAGATAGGCTACCGTTCTCCACACAAAGGGGCCTACTTGTGCCAAGCAGACTTGATACCGGTGGCAGAACTCCAAAATCACGAGGTCAAGTCCCATGTTCATTGAGACTGGGCCCAAAGTGAAGGGATACGTGTAAACATACGAAAAACCCTTCTTAGGGAAGGTTAGTCGCTCCACTAGTTCGGGATAGATGATGTTCAGGTCATGGCAACCACAATCCTCCTTCACAATAGGAATGCTAACAGGACGGATAGAAGAAGGGTACACACCAACAACCAATGTACGAGAGCTTGTAGAAGGAAACTTCTCTTCGAAGTCCTTGGATGTGCTGAGTCTTCTGGGAATGATAGTGCACGCCCTAGGAGGGGCAACATCATCGATGCTTTCTTTATTTTGTTTAGAGAACTTGAGTTCTTGGAGGAGAAAGCCATGGTTAGCAAAAGGTAATAAAAGTTCTTTGAAGAAGAAGATTAAAGAAGAGTGAAAGCAAGAAAGAGTTTAATGCAAAGAAGTTGAGAGAGTTTGAAAACATGTAAAGTGTAAAAGAAGAAGAATGAGACATATAAGTAAACGAATAGGCGGCTAAAATCGTGGCAATAATTACTTAGAGAACTGGAGAAAATATTGCTAAATCATGGAGTGACGCGTGTTCGAGGCATTAAATGCGGAGAGACGTGCGTCTAATCAAGCATCAGAAATATTTCAGAAGGGTTCAGAAAATTTCCCACTAAGAAAGGTATCTTCACCAACTTCCCGATGACACAAAGATATGCCACCTGAAAGCATGGGGACTATCTGTATAGGGTAAAAGTGGTTCGTATTAAATACTCGAATAGTAGATCGACACATGGAATCAGAGACAGACGGAAAGCGAGACAAGTGGAAACCAAGACCGGGGTTAGCAGTTTCAGTTGGCAAGACCGTACGTGGACTGTAATGTTCGAGCCCGTCACTACTTTCAGTCCAAAGGTTAGATTTGTTACTTATTGAGTAGGTTGTATTCACGCTACACCCTGCACTTCGTGTGCAGGTCCAGGTGTTTCCGGTCACGACGGTTGCTGATTTATTGAGTTCAGTCATTCGGAGATTATCGAGGTAGCTGCCCTGGCGCCCGGAGGCCTTAATTCTCCTCCCCTATCCCTCGGTTTACTTATCAGTTTCTGCATTTCTTAGACAGTGTATGTGACTTAGTATTGTATAGATGTTCATGTACTCAGTGATACCCTGATTTTGAGAAACTTCAGTATTGGGTTATGACGGTTTTATCCAGTATTTATGAGATTTTTACGTATTTAAACCTGTTTTTAGTATATTTTAAATTTAAAAGTATTGGTAATGTCTGAACTGTCTGCTCGCCTAGTATCATGATATGTGCCATCACGACATGTTGAGTTTTGGGTAGTGAAAACTAATAAGAGATAGAAACTTAACTTAATTTAATCACTCATTTGAACAATCTCAACCAAGTCTAAAAGAAATTTATTTTTACTTATGTTAATTGTAAAAATTATATACTATTTATACTACTATATAAAGCATGAAGCTGTATCAGAATATGTTGATTGAATTCTCTATCTTTTATCAGTGCATTACATGTTAGATAACATTATTATTATGAATCATTAAAAAACTACATTATTTTATGTGTTAAGCATACTTCGATCTTTCTGCCTAAATACAAATTGGTGGTCAAGTCATTGAGCATCGTTCAATTTTAGTTTATTTCTTTGGTACAGTTGGTCTAAACTTTCTCTACCACTTGAATTTTTTTGATCTTTCTGCCTAAATATAATAATTGGGCATGTAAATAATTGGTACCTTTCGGATAACGAGTGATAGGGATTTTTTCGTACCTACATAATATTTAAAATTTATTTATCAAAATTCTTACATTTATATATTGCCCGGCCTAACTGTGTTTTCCTTACAATTTATATACAATTCATTATTAGTGCCTTAAATTAGGGAATTCAATTATACTCTTTTTCTTTTTTCTCTCATCTCCTCTTTCCCTATTCCTTGTCTCCTCTCTCTATATATATCCATTATTAGTGCCTTAAAATAGGGGATTCAATTACATATTTTTCTTTTTTCTCTCCTCTCCTCTTTTCCTATTCTTTATCGCTTCTCTCCACCCAAAAGCATGGAAAGTTGAATATTAAATCCTGGACACACACCTCCTTGAAACTCAAAATTTAAGTAAAATATTTAATGCCTACACCTTCGTTGATGTAGCACCAACAGTAATAGAAACTCAACGATGATAAATTTGTATGGCACAACTGTATAGGGTAAAATCGGTTCGTATAAAATACTTCAATAATAGAGCGACACGTGGAACGAGAGACAGACAGAAAGCAAGGCAAGTGGAAACCAAGTCAGGGGATAGCAACTTCAATTGGCACCGGACAGGCCCCGAAGGGAATATTGCTAACGAAGACAATCGAATGTTTGCCACCCGATGACATTCAATGAAGAATATTCTTGAGTATTAAATATACAATCCATTACAGAGAATTTTGGTATCCATAGCCTGCCGTTACACGTTCATCAATAGCCCCCATAATTGTCATTTAAGAGGGTTGATCCCGGGACCTTGTTCCCTAGGTGTAGTTATAAATAGTGACTTCAACAACTATTGCAGATGGGGAGAGAAATTCTGACAGACGGACACTACACATTATTCTAAGCTCAATAATACTTTATTTTTTATCTTTTGATATTCTTATTGCTGTCTTCGGAAGTCCTGCTCCCGGAATCAAGCTATTTGATGTTTTATCTGGATTTCAATGCTAAGTCTTTAATTTTATTTTATTTATTTATCATTTTGGGATCAAATCGATTCGCTTGTCTATAAACCACGTTACAAATTTAACTGTACTATTTTATGGGTAAATAACAACAACATACAAATTAAAAATAAAATTTTGTATAAATTTAAAATAAATTTGATATATCTACAATAACATACAAACTAAAAATAAATTTCATACAACTAATTATACAGTGTACAACTTATCTACAATTTGTATATATAATTCTTAACCAGTTAAATACAACTACAACATCAGACAACTTAAATACAATTTTCATACAAATTTTATATAATATGTCTTTTGTATATATTTTGTATATGATTTGTATGAGGCGTGTTCTTCTTTCTCTCTAAAATTCCAATCAAAACTTACTCTCTTAATATAATTTTGATACATATCAACAACTTTATGTAAAAAAATAAATTAAATACAAATTTCATATGATGACTCATACAATATACAAGTAATTTCCAAATTTCATACAATATTCAAATTAAAAAAATACCATTACAAATAGAATACAACCAAATATAATTTTTTAAACAAATTCTATACAACTATAATACAACTTCAATACAATTTTGAATGTATATTGTATGTCATGTGTTCTTTTTCTTCTTTTTCGAATTTCAATCTAAAACTCCAACCAAAATAAAATCTAATTTTCACCAGATACCCTCAAAATTGAGATATAAACTCCAAAGAATATTCCCAATCATTTGCAACAACAACCAATCCAAACAAATAATATTTTTTTAAAATCAAATTCTGAATTCAAAGCTTTGAAGTTTTTAATGGATGTCAATGGTGGAGAGTCAAACACCTTCAAATTCATTGATTGACAATTTCAATTCGAACAATCAAGCCAAATACTCAATATCCATATGCTGCTATCCCTCCATCGGAACGCAAATAAGAAAAGGGGAAGCCCAGAAAAGCTCCAAACTCCGGCCATAATAAAATTCAAATCGATAAAAAAGTAATCCCCTTATTCGCCATTGTTAGATAAAATTATGAGCTTTAGGAGGAAAAACGGTGTTGAATCGGTGAGGAAAGAGGGTTGATTTCAAAGAGAGAAAGAAAAAAATCCTTTTGAAAGAATTGTGATTGGGGTTTGTCTAGGAAAGAAAGGAATTGTGAAGGTTTAAAGGGATATACCAAATTAAAAGGCTACAATCAAGGGATACTCATTTAATATTAATTTGTATATAATTGGTAAATTATATATGAAGCTGTAATTAAGTTAATATCAATCTTTTAGGGGTAAATAAGTTTTTAATATAGTATAGGTAAGTAAAACTCTCATGCAAATATTTTTGCCAATACTATGACTCATTATAGAAAAATCCTGCTATATGGCTTAAGGAGCAACAAAGTTTAGTCCATGGTGTTGTAAAAATCTTTCAAGACTCGTATTGTCATAGAATAGTTTTGTATAGTCTTAGAAAATTTTAGCAGCATATGACACATTCAATACAAAATCTGACAACGAGATAACATAATTGTATAGGGTAGAATTGGTTTATAATGATTGATCAAATGATAGTGACACATGGAACCGAAGACAGATAAGAAATAAATCAAGTAACAACTAGTACCGGAAACAACAACTGCAATTGGCATCGGCTCGACCCCGAAGGGAGCATGGTCAACGTGAGCGTATCGAATGTTTGCCCTCAGATAACATTTAATGAAGAATATTTCCTAAAATTAAATGGGCACCCGCTACATAGAATATTTGCATTCATGGCTTGTCGTAACATATTCATCAGTGACCACTTTATTGTCATTTAAGAGGGACTTGATCCTAAGATCTTGTTTCCCTAGGTATAACTATAAATAGTGGGCTCAACAACCATTATAACACACGAAATTCTTGGCAAAACTTATGATATATTTCATTCTCAAGCTTAATCAAATAACTTTATTTGCTATTTTATACTATTCTCATTTCTGTCCTTGGAGGCATTGCTCTTGGACCCAAGCTTGTCATTTCCTTCGATTTTAACCGCTAAGTCTTATTTTTAATCTTTTTTATTTATCAGTTTGGATCAAATTAGTTTGCTTGTCTATAAACCATATAACAAATTCAATAGGACCATTTTACGGGTAAATAATTTGCCGCCCACCGTGGAGCTTAGACAGTTGTGTAATTGAGTTGATCCATGCATTTATTATTAAATTATTTGATTCTTTATTCCTTAGCAAGAAATCGAAAATGGCAGTTAATGATGTTAACATCTCACCCAATGTTGAGAGACATGAAAATCTGCCTCGACATGAGGATTTAATCAGCGATACCCGTAACGAGGGGGATGAGGCAACCCCGATCCTTAGAGGACAGTAACCCCGACATGTACGAGAGCCAACTCCCGATGATACGGAAGAGGAACACGTTGCAGAAATAGTAAGAATCCTAAGAGAGCAACAAAAAGGCATCATGGGCCACCCATCAAGGCAGGACCAGGTGATGACATAATCGAAGTAAGCATTGTCAAGAGCTTCCAACAACAACAGAAGGGGTCTGATTCCTCTCGGCATTCCTACAAATCAAATGGCTCAAATAGTTGATAACAATACCCCAAGGGGAGAGGTCAATTTCGACGGTGCCAGGGGGACTAGTAGCGGATCTGGTAATGATAACTCTAATGATCCCTTCAAAGCCGAGCTCATGAGATTTATGAGGGAAATAAGCGAGCGGATGGATCAAAATACAAAGGAGTTTTATGCCCGAATGGATCAGATTCCGAGCACACCACCAGTTTTGAAGGGCCAGATTCGAAGAAGAACACTCAGTTGTCGTTTAAGCCGAGCGCAACACCGCAGTTAATTCCAAAGAGGTTCAAGACGCATGACATACTGAAGTACCATGGGAATTCGGACCTTCAACAACATATCACAACCTATACAACGGCTGTGAAAGGGAACAATTTGTCTCAACATGAGATCGAATCACTTCTGCTAAAAAGGTTTGTAGAAACCCTCACGATTGGGACCCTAATTCTAGAAAGAGAGGATGCAGCTATCGGTCGTACGAGATGAGTGGGCAGCGGAGGCGTTTACAAAGGGTTTGAATCTGAGGAGCTCTGATGCCTCCCGAAAGCTGAAAGAAAGCCTGCTCGAATTCCAAGCGACTATATGGGTGGATATTCATAATCACTATGAATCGAAAATATGGATAGAAGATGATCATCTCGGGTTCTCGACATCAACCAAGGGACGGGACCGAGACAAGAACAAGGGTAAGTTCAAAGTATATTTTGATGCGGACCAGCAATCTTTTAAAGACCGCTTCTTGCCATATAAGAGAATCGAAGGATGCGATAGCAAAGGGTTCCAGTCCGTGGATAGGTTTGCTCTCGACAAAAGAACTGACCGTGGCCGGAACAATAGATTGTTGTAAGAAACAAAGGTACCAGGGACCCGGGATTCCACAAATCCAAGGTTGACAGATTACAATTTCAACATCAGCATAGTGGAGTTAGTATCCGCAATGAGGAATATCAAAGAAGCACTATTCTCGAAGCCAATCAGATTCGGTCCTAGCCAAAGGGATCCTAACTTATGGTATGAATATCATGGGACTCACGACCACAGAACTGGGGACTGTCGGCATCTATGCGAAGAGGTAGCGACGTTGTTGAAGATAGCAGAAGACCCTCATCAGTTGACTATCAACATAATTTTTGGAGGGAATAAAGTTAATAGTGTAACTTTCTCGGCGGCCAATAAGACAAAGGTTTCAGTGACTTACAGTAAGAGACTCTGGGAAGTCGCCGAAGATGATATCAACTTCACGAAGGAAGACGCTGTTGTCGCACCCCGTTTTCCTTGCGATAGAGCGGGCCTCGACGTGTGACAAATCTTTTAAAAAGAGGTATTAAAATAGGAGAGTCACCATCTAATGATTTTAAGGTGCGTTAGGGCACCTATTATGTAGATAACTTTGTTTTAACTAGTCCGCATCACCAAAGATCGGGTAAGGGCTTAAGTTACCTCAAAGAGAAGGTGTTAGGCACTCCTCGAGGTCCATAACTGTGGGTCCCGTCCGAACTTAAGATTATGTGGATTACGATTAAGCTAGGTGATCAAATAAACAAAGGTAATTTAGAAGTCAAAGGACTTTATTACATTATCAGATCTTAGTGCGAGTATAGGGATACAACTATTTAGATCTAATAACAACTTATAAAGAGGAGGGGGTCCTATGTTTTTTAGGCTAAAGGATCACCCCGTGCAACATAAATAATACTTCGTAACTCCCTCAAGATGGAGTGTTACTCATATTATTCAGCGGGCACAAACTATTATCTCCTGCTACCCGATTACTATGTTAGAGTTATTTACCTAAAAGCACTCTAATTCAATTCTAAGTCGTACCCTATGCGTGCACTACCCGTCCTATACCTATGGTCCAGGAGGTATTGGGCCTTTATTTTGGATGGTTCTAGACCTCACTTAGGCTGCTAAGAAATGTCAAAACTAGGCGACATACAAAACACATTGGACTTCACATATAGGCAGTCAAGGCTCAAGTTTGCCTCCACACTTAAGCAACAAATGCACGCAAGACAAATTGTATGTTGAGGCATGGTTTTATTGTTATTCTTAGTCCTATAGGCATGGTTTCTAGTGAACAGTGCGACACAGTAGCAAATGAAATGATCCAAATCCTATAGGCATGATTTCTAGCAATGCAAATTGAAGGAAAGTTCAACGATATTTATTTCCTATGGGCATGTTTTCTAATAACATGTAGCAACAAGGATAATTGAAGCATTTGAGCTCATGCTTTGCTAGTAGACAAGTAGTGTGAGTGTGTGTTTTCCCTAATAGCATGATTTCTATAATGTACATAGCGAGTGAGCGACACATATAGCAAACACATTATTAAGTCCTATAGGCATGTTATCTACCCATCGCATGTAAATATTAAAATCTACCACACTCCCTTTTACTAACAACCCCAATTATTTATACAAAGATTATTATAGGCCCAATAATGAGTAAAAGTAACAGTGTTACATAACAGTGATAAGAGGCCCACAGTAGGCCTAATAAATACCCAGCATTGCTTGGGCCTTCAATATCTCTTACACAGCATACCCAGGCCTTCAACAAAGAGCCAAACTTAATACATGACTTATGGATCCACAGAGAGGTCCAAAACTAGTTCGCTTAGCCATAACACCAAGTGTTGCACCATTTAAATCAGCCAATTCAAGTACACAACACATAACAGGGAGAAATAGAGTGAATAGGAATAGTTTGAGATTGAGGGAGTGACTAAGGACCAAGCCCTAGTGTGTCAGAGTTCACAAGGGTTTCAATTGGACCCCGAGCAGTACTCACACTAGGGAGGCCAACAATAGAACCTAGATAGCCTTGGCTTTCAGCCGACTGAGAATCAGAATTCAGAATAGCATGAGTAGCAAGTAAGGAGAGTGGATAGTGATAGAGGGACATAAATTAAGTACTACACCAAGTTGAGCATACAAAGCAATTAATCAAGCAAGCCAATAGGTTCAACAGGATTTCACACATAGCAAAGTATTACGTAGACAACCTCATATTGAGAGAAGTAGGAGAAGAACATGTCTACAAGCATACATGGATTATCATGTACAAATGCATGAAGTTAAACTAGTTGAGACCTAAAGATCCAAATTAAGTTAAGTATGCATCCTAGGTTCATACTAATCAGTATTTAGACATTGTGATAAACACTGGAAGAGACAAGGTATCAAATGAACAAGAGACAGACTGGAAAATATATTAGCATGGAAGCAAGATCATAGTCGATAGAAATGATTTTTAATACAAATTGCAACACATTATACATGTAAGACAAACATTGCAGAGAATTAGGACAGTGTGTGATAGCAAACACATATGGATATTCTGGGATTGATATAATAGACTAATCTACTAGAGAAGATCTAAGTTATGTCATGATGCAAAATGGTTCAAACAGGGTAGAGAGATCAAGTTAAGATAACTATCAAGATCTTAGTTAATCACTAATGGGGTAGGGGGATCATGCTGAGTGACAAATGAGCAGGTGAACATGTCACAATTAACACAGGAAGTTCTAGCACGAGTATGAAACATCCACTATAGAGATTAAGCACAAAGCAAGTAAGCATGTATTAGGGAACATCCAGACACCCATACACTTAAGATGATCAGATTATCCAAGTCAGACTTAGGCATACTCAGAACTAGAAACATTAGGAAAAAGTTAGATGCTAAAAGACTCAGAACAAAGTAGAATTAACAAAATCGTGCCCAAAAGTAACCCAGAAAAACATATTAAGCCGGGAATTTCAGAGGCGAGAACACGTGCAAATCAAAAGCACATAGGGATGAAATTGCAAAAGTCAAGTAGCTTACCAGTTAACGGACAACAATAAAGAACAAAATATCCATAAGAACTCAAAAATCTGGATGCGTCAAAGTTCCCAAGAGCTTCGATAAACTCAGGGCAATGCTCACACCAAGAACAGGTAACAAGATGCTAATGGCCTTGGCTTTCAGCCGGCCAGTACAGAATACCGAGCAAGAGATTAGCAAAACCTCAAATTTTAGAAAGAATCAATTTCAAAGTCTGTCCCATAAGGAAAAATGAGGGGTTTATATAATAGTCAAAAATCGAGCAACATATAAGGAAACAAAGTAAATTAACAATAAAAAAGAAAAAGAAACATGCAAATCAATTTAAAATCAATTTAAGAGAGAAAATCTAGTAAACCCTAATTTAGACGAGGAACAAAAATGGCCAAAATCTCGTTGAATCGAAGCCAAGGCGTCTGATAGTTAATGTATCAGGTCAGAAAGATGAAGATGATACAGAATCGGAATCAAACGAACACAACGACTCAGCTTCCATAAATAATCAAGCAACCAGTACTTGTAGTGTTTAAAAGATGGTAAGTAACTCCGCGTATGCAAGAAAGGAAAGGAATCATGTATGGTTTCCATGTAATGTCGGATTGGGACTGAGATTACGGCTAGGGTTTAGGTTTGAGAGATGAGAGTAGTGGCAGAGAGAATAAAGGCGGCGTCTCAGGGTAAATGGGGTTAGGGTTTCTGGGTTGGGATTAATTAAAAGAAGAGAATGAATAAGGGTCGTTGATCTAGAGAGATCAACGACCAGGATTAAAAACAAAATGAATGAGGCGGGTCAATTATGACTGGTACCGACCGGGTTTTGGGTTAAGGGAATGTTTGGTTTGGGTTGGGATTATTGGGCTGATTCTGGTCCGAAAGTTGGTTAAACATTGTGTTGTTATTTAAATACACACAATTTATCAAAAAATAATTTTATAAAGTTATTAATAAATAAATAAAAATATTATTTATGCACTAAAAATGATTAAAAATAATAATTTAGCATTATAAAAATATAAAATGCTACCTTGGCACAAATAATGTAATAAAAGAGCACTTATGCATAAACACAGGCTATTATTGCAAAATTATGTAAATAGCCTAATAATACAAATATAACTGTATAAAATGAGGTAAAAATATTACGAAACCTATATGTGGATACAAATAATAAGCTTAGATGATTAAGTCATCACAAAATAATTTAAACGGGTAACTAATAAATATTTGAATAATTTAAATGCAAGAAAATTAATTTTAAAGCTTTTAAAATTATAGAAAATTCTTGCATAAATCTTGTAAATTAAATAATGGATGAAAAATGACATGTTGAAAGTCTATATACTATTTGAGGAATGTGAGGTCAAAATTGGGTATCAACAGCTGGCAGACTTCTTCTACCACATAATGACTCTCTCGTAATTTCTCGCACTGTCTTAGATTTTAATATTAAGCGTATTTTAGTTGACCCATGAAGCTCGGCCAATATTATTCAATGGAGAGTGATGGAACAAGCAAAGTTAACAGGAATCATCATTCCGGCAACAAAACTCCTCGTTGGATTCAACTTAGCAAGTGTGACGACATGGGGAAAGATCCTATTGCTCACGTGTTGCTCTCCGTTTCCTCGCGAAAGTAGGTTTCGACATGTGACAACTCTTTTAAATGGGTATTAAAAGATAAGAGTCGCCACCTAACAATTTTAAGGTGCGTTAGGGCACCTATTTGCATATAACTCTATTTCACTAGTCAACGCCACCAAATATCGGGCAAGGGCTCAAATTTCCTCAAAGAGAAGGTGTTAGGCACTCTTCGAGGTCCATAACTGTGGGTCCTAGCCGAAGTTTATGCTATGTCGATTAGATAATTGAGCTAGGTGATCATATAAGTAAAGATGATGTAGAAGTTGAAAACTCTATTATAACATAAAAATCAACTATATGACTAATTGATACAAATCTTAAAAAATCATAAAGAGTACAACTGCGTCGATCTATGACTAAGTGTGAACAACAAGTATATAAAAGGATGGGGGTCCTAAGTTTTTTAGCCTAATGGATCACCCTGTGCAACATAAATAATACTTTGTAACTCCTTTAGGGTAGGGGTTGCTCATATTATTCAGCTGGCACAGGCTATCATCTCCCATTACCCGATTACTATATTGAAGTAATTACTTAAAGGCGCTCCAATTCAATTCTAAACCGTATCCTATGTGTGCACTACCCGTCCCATACCTATGATCCAGAAGGCTTTGGACCTACTATCGGGTGGTTCTAGACTATCCTTAGGCTGCTCAAAATGATAAAACTAGGCGCGCATTCAAAAAACATGCAGGACTACACATAAAGGAAAATAAGTGGCTCAAGATAGCCTCCACACATAGCAACAAAGGCACGCAAATAGATTTCATGTTGTGCAGTAGACAGTTTCATCATTAAGACGTTCTTGAGTCATTAAATCATATAGTCATAGCTTCTATGTGACTCTGATTTTAGCATTATACAAGTAGTGTTACAGCAGGTAGACTATCGCATATGAAGATTGAAAGCATTACAAATCCTATAGGCATGATCTCTAATTGTTTGCGCAAAGAGGCAGGAAAACAGTTCGAAAACTTATAATTACTAGCGTTTGAGTTTATAGATAGGCTTTCTAGGCGAGTGACAGTATCCTATAGGCAGGATTTCTAATAGTTGGAACTGATTTTATATACTTTATCCTTATAGGAATATCATCTAAGTGAGGCAGTATAATGAAAATAACAGAAGCGGTTGATTAATTAATTAACCCTATAGTTATGGTATCTAGATTTACAAATCATATGTCGTCACACCCTATAAACATGATGTCTAAGTGCACAGTGGTAACATCGAAACAAGTGGGGCAAATAACTTGGACTAACATGCTAGAACAGTGTATGAGTGAGGTGTGTGTAATCCCTATAGGCATGATTTCTATTAATATACAACATACTAAACGAAATAGCATATAAGTCATGCTAAACGAGATAGCAAACAGAACACGTAGACCCTATAGGCATGTTTTCTACCCCTTTTATGCAAACATTAGAATACCCCAACCCCTTTTATGAACTCCCCATCATTCATTATATAAATTATTACAACTCAAAATGGAATAACTACATGCCTAATCATAAATGTAAAACAACCCAGCATTGCATCTGGGCCTTCAAATGGCTTTAAAATTTGGACAGGCCCGTATCCCAGGCGCAGATAGTGTGCTCGAAACCACAGTACCAAGAACCAGATTCAGCAGTCCGGACCTAATAACAAAACAATTCTCTTGCCCATCCATTACCAATTATAGATAATTAAAGCACGAATGGAAACTCATACAAATCCCAAATCATTAAGATAACTCAAATTCTACATGCTCATTTGGACCCTAATACCACAACTAACAAAAGCAAGAATTCTACACGTCCCAGAGGTAAGACACACACTTGAACATCACATAAGCACACATAAGATGTAGAGAGTATGCAGAACATATAGATTAGACATATACATGGGGTTTCAGATTAACAAACAAGTTCAAGGTAACTGATTTTTTGGGATACACATGATTTAATTACGGGAATATAGCATACAAAAATCCACAAACAAGGGAGTTAAGCATGAGAGTTCAAAGCAAGCAGGGTCGTGAATTAATTTCCAGAAGATTAACATATAGCAATGACATGCTCGAGAGATAAAGACTAAAGGTGAACTTCACAAGAAAATCTTAACATAAGCATGTAGGAAAAACATAACTCAGATTTGTAAGTCAATTTGTGACAATCAGAAAGTATTTTCAAGAAAACTTATTAAGAAATTAAAGGTCAACAATATTGAAAACTTTGCACTACAACTAATTAGTAATCAAGTATCTAATTCTGAGAATGTAAGTCTATAGCAAGTTCCATTGTACATACTAAGGATATAGAACAGTGTTGTGGCAACCAAAATGGTAGTAATATATGCAACTATAGTACAATGTTGAGGCTTGCAAGTAGCATAAAAATATACAGTCTGAAAGGTTCAGGATTCACATAGGCATGATCATTTAAGAAAGTGAGCAAGTTGAAAGTTGTATGTATGAGTGACTTAGCATGAAGAGGGAAGAATATATTTGGAATAATTTATGGGCAAATATGAATTACTAGTAACGTTTAACACAAGAACCCAAAGCAGAGTATGAAGATACACTCACACTAGGCGTTGATCAGGTTTAACATTCAAATCAGGCAAATATAGAAAGAGCAGAAAATACTTTAGTTACCTACTCATGATTCTAAGAGTAGAATCTAAATAGAATTAGGGCATTAAAACTATAGAGAGACACTAAGGCAAACATGATTGAAAACAAAGGTAACACAATAGAAGGATCACAGAAGTTCAAGTAATATTTAAGAGGGTTAGATCTTCATTGCACCTAGAAAAAAACAAAAGTACCCATCTAGGAGCTTTGGACTCAGGTAATATCAGAACACACAGAATGGTAGAAGAAACCTCATCGATACTGACAGTCAGTGGAACATATGATAATCATACAACATTAGAAATTTCATAAACAATAGGGAAATTGAGCCAAACAATAGTGGCACACGCAATTCACATAAGCATCATCATATATGAGGGAAGTAATTTAAATTGTAAAGGTAAGGAACACTAACCGGTTGCAAAGATAAACGATAAAAAGAGTGAGGAACTTAGAATATCAGTAGTGATTCAGCAGCAACAATTGAAGGAAGACAGTGAAACCTCAAATCACTAGTGCTTCAGAGTTCACAAGAGCCTCGAGAATGGCTCCAAGCAGTGCGTGCACTGGAGGAGGTCGTTTAATAGTATTATGGCCTTGGCTTTCAATCAGCTCAGAATTCAACAGTTTCAGAAAATATTTGAGTATAATAGAGTAAGTGAATGAGTGAAAGATGAGAATAGTGAGAGTAGTCCGTTCAAAGGGGAAATTGGGGATGGGTAATATAGTGGTAGAAATTGAAAATTCAAACATGAAAAACAATCAATCAAACACGAATAAGGAAAGAAAATATCACATGCAATCAATAATAGAACTGGTAAAGGGAAAATCGAAATTTCAAACCCTAGTTGAGTCTAATGGTCATAAATCTGGTCGGATATGCAATAATCGTTCATTGTAGAGTAAATATATATGAAACACCAGCTAGATCTTCACAAAATTAGAGCCTAATCAGGACCGTCTTAAAAAGTAGCATTTACCAAAGTTAGCTAAATACTAAGTAACACCATGAATGCATGAGGAGTAGCAGATTAAGGCAAGAGAATCACGAAAGGATTCCATATTGGGGCTGGATTCAGAGAGGATTTAGAGATACAGCGGCTAGGATTTGTAAAGAAGAAGAGAGGTATAGAGAGAGTAGAGGTGACTGAAGTGGGGAATGGGTCTCTAGGGTTAGCGAGAAGGGATATATGGAAAGGGGTCGGCTTAATTTGGGTCGTTGATCATTTGAGATCAACGACCAAGATTGAAAGGGGAGCGGGACGGGTTAAAGTCGGGCCGCGGCCGGTTTTTGAAGAGGGTTGTTTGGTCTTGGGTTGTTGAAGAGTGAAGTAGGGTTGTCGATAGCCGAGGTCAGAAACAGGTTTGTTAAAGAAAAAGTAACTCAACTACTCGACATCGGTTCGATCTGGGAAGTAAAGTATCTCGAATGGTTAGATAATGTAGTTGTGGTTCAAAAGAAAAATAACAAGTTTAGAATGTACGTAGATTATAAGGACCTGAATAAGGCATACCTGAAAGACTCGTCCCCATTGCCAAACATTGATCAAATGATTGATGCAACAACCGGGCACGAGTTAATGATTTTCCTCGATGACAACTCCGGGTATAATCAAATCAAGATGAACCCGGAGGATCAGGAAGAAACATCGTTCATAACAAATTTTGGCACATATTATTATAATGTGATGCCATTCGGGTTTAAAAATGTTGGAACCACTTATCAGAGACTCGTGAACAAGATGTTTGAGAAGTAAATAGGCAAAACAATGGAAGTATATATAAATGACATGTTAGACAAGTGTTTGAATGCGGGTGATCATTTGCAACACCTCCAAGAAACCTTCGATATCTTGAGGAAGCATAACATGAAGTTCAACCCAAAAAAAATGTGCATTCGGGGTTAGCTCTAGTAAGTTCTTAGGATTCTTGGTATCACAAAGAGGGATCGAGGTAAATCCCGATAAAATAAAATCCATTGAAGATATCCCGAACCAACTAAAAAGTGTTAAAGAAGTACAGAGACTAACCGGAAGATTAGCCGCTTTAAGCAGGTTCAACTCCCGATCCTCAGAAATATGTCATAACTTATTCTCACTTTTGAAGAATAAGAACAATCTTTAATAGACTCTGGAATGTTAGCAGGCCTTAAAAGACCTGAAACACTACCTATCAAGCCCCCCATTACTACCAAAACCGGGGGAAGACAAACAATTGTTGATATATCTAGCGGTATCGAAAATAGCGGTAAGTGTTGTTTTAGTTTGAGAGGACGAAGGTACACAATTCCCTGTCTATTATGTTAGTAGAAATTTGTCAGGAGCAGAGACTCACTATCTTCACCTCAAGAAGTTGTCCCTATCTCTCGTAGTCACCTCCCAAAAGCTTAGGCCTTATTTTCAGTGCCACCCGATAGTCATTGTGACAAACTTTTCCTTGTGAAATGTTATTCACAAGACTGAGTTGTCAGGCCGGTTGGCAAAATGGGTGGTCCAGATTAGTGAATTTGACATTGAGTACAAACCAGGACTGCAATCAAGTCACATGTTTTGGTCAACTTTGTGTCCGATTTCAGCGTGAACACAACCAACCTAGTCTGGGACTGGAGGAATGCGTTCATCGAATATCTTCAGCATGGCAAATTGCCCGAAGACCCGAAGGTGTCCCGGGCATTACACACCAAGGCAGCTCGTTACTACCTCATGGATGGGCAATTATATAGGATATCATACCAAGGCCCATTGGCAAGATGTTTTGGAGCCTAGAGGTGGACTACGTGATGAGAGAGGTCCACGAAGGAATTTGCGGGAACCATTCTGGTGTAGATTTGTTGGTACTAAAGCTGGTTAGAGCAGGATACTACTGGCCCTAGATGGAATAACACACAAAGACATTCATTCAAAAATGCGACAAATGCCAGCGCCATGCACAGTTGGAGCACCTATAGATTCCAAGAGGGACAACTTGTCATAGTAGTGTATTTTTACAAAGTGAGGCCTAGAGATTGGCTAAAAGTTGGAGGAAAAAGGATAGAAGAGCCGCATAGGAGTGCATACAAGGACAGAGTCATACAGGATGCATGATAGAAGGTAGAAACAATTATGAGATTGGACGAATTCTGACCACATGTCGTGGTGTGAGAAAGAGGCCTAAAGGGAGGAATGCCTTGGCTTTTGAATTTATTCATAGAATAGTGGCCTAGATGTCAAGGACATTATTAATATATTCATAAGAGCTACTCCCTCCGTTCCAGTTTATGTGAACCTATTTCCTTTTTGGTCTGTTCCAAAAAGGATGACCCCTTTCTAAATTTAGAAATAATTTAGCTTAAACTTACAATTTTACCCTTAATGAGAAGCTTTTATAACCACAAAAATACTCTGGGCCCTTTTTAAACTTGTTTAGGATCACAAATTCCAAAAGTCTTCATTTTTTCTTAAATTCCATGCCCAGTCAAACATGTTCACATAAATTGAAACATAGGGAGTATATGTTATGAGAGATAAGCACATCAGTGGACATTCGAGGACGAATATTCCAAAGGGGTAATGATGTTACACCTCATATTTTCGTACGTAAAAGTATGTCGTAAGTCAATTGATGTATGCTAAAAAATAAAATAATCTTTGTAAGTACATAAAGTAAGTTAATCATATTACCTTGGCAGTTACAAATATTTAAGATCATGAACTGCAAGTACCAAGAGGGTTGGAAGGCTTAGAAGCTAAACGACTTGAAGAAAATAAGTTTCGTCAAAAGTCGACAAGTTGGGAATGTTATAACATGTACTTTTGGGGCGAGAATAGAGTGCTCAACATGATAAGGAGGTTATGTTATAATTTATTTTAGTCGTATAATAGTCGTGTGTTATGTTTTGAAGTAAAGCAAGTTGTGGAACAAAAGTTGGCAAAGGTCATCACAAGTAATATTCAAAAATGTATTGAACATTAGGTCAAATGTACCTGAGCTATTCTCCCAATATACATAGAGTTACGGGATTATCTACCTATCAAATTGAAGATCCACGAGTCTAGCTTCTAACTCATTAAACCGTTTGTCGATACGGCACCGGGGTAGAGAGATATTCGCGAGAATGCGCAGGCAGTCCCTATGAGACCCACTTAGGCAGTTGATGATTCTCCAACCTTTAAAGATCAGGCAAGGAACATTTGGGTTCATTTTATGTCCCAACCAAACCCTATACTTTCCCAAAACACTCTCAAATCAGTCTCCATGATTCTAGAGTGAAAACCAAAGATAAAGACATGAATGCTAGAAACCTTGTGGTGCTTGTTAGATCGTAGTTCTTCATCTTATGGCTATTTTGGAGGATTCTTCAAAGTGAAGTAACCTTAGGTTTCATATTGTTCTTGTTGATTAAGATAAGAATCAGTCCCTCCTTCATATATACTGGGGTTTCAAGGTGAACTACAAGTGTTTACACACCAACTTGAATACCAAATTTTGATTCAAAAAGAGAATACAACACTTATAGTGTTGTGGTGTCATTGAGGATAGTTGTGGGCTGTGTTTGGCTGAAATTTCATATTGTTTCTACTTGATAAGGTGAGTATAAGTGTATAATATCCTACTACATGTACTTGAAGTAGTTTGTATAGTGGTTACATTATTTGAGCAAAATACTACAAGAGGAGACTTGAAATAGTTTGAGATGTTATTATTTTTAATGGACTGTTTTGAAAAGGTTGTTTCTATGAACTTTAAATGGTTAGAAACCTTGGAAAATTACTTTATTATGATGTTGTTATTATAATATATTTTCTACATTTCAAACTTATTGTTGGTACTATGAATATGAAGAGTAAGGACAACATAACAATGGAAAGTTGTACTTGTTGTTGTTGTTGGATTATTGGTTTGTTTGAGGGTGAATTAGGAGATTAGAAGTATTCCCATTGTACTTAATATCATGTTGGATATGTTTTTAAGTTTGAATGAATGATTTTGAGGTTAAAGGGTTCGAAAGGGATTCAATTTGATCTTGTCGTTCATCGTGTTAAATATTAGTATCATTGTGATGTTTTATGCACTTGTTGTTCTGTAGCTTGATTTGTGTTGCGGTGCTGAAAGTATATAAGTGAAGTTTGCATGGGTTCTTGTTGGTTTATGGACTTGGGAAAGCAAGGAAAACAGGGGAGATGCTGCCCGTTTTAATATGAAATAAGCTTATCGTTTGTTGTATGATAGTTGCATCTTTCGTAGCTTAACGATAGCATTATTATCGTTGTTGTAGATTGAAGTGCGACGAGACGAGTTCAACATGGTTATTGGATAGATTGTGATAAGGTGTGTTAAGGCGAAACCATTCCTTTATTTTGGTATGATCTCGTAACTACACGTGTTTGATAATGAGACATAATGAGAAGTTCGTATTCCTGAATTTATGTACATTATCCTAATCTCATAAGTTATCGTATTCTCCCTTATCGGGATTTTATTTTCAGTTAAGTATTGTCTTCTTCCAGTCAAGAGAGCGGAGGGTTTATATATATATATATATATATATATATATATATATATATATATATATATATATATATATATATATATAATATTTTCACCACCATCGAGCTATAATCGGTTGGCAGGCCCCTATTGGGTAGTATTACAGTATTTTCACCACCATCGAACTATAATCGGTAGGCAGGCCCCTATCGGGCAAACTCAGATCAGATGGTAAGTTATATACCAAGCCTACTGTGGTCGAGCGCCTATGAGCGAGCCCCGAATGGCCGATATACCGAGCCTAGTATGGTCGAACGCTATGAGCGAGCCTACTACGGCAGAGCAGTTATATCATATATGTATCTAGCCTTATTGCGCCGGACAACTATTTTACTTACTATACTGAGAGAGTCGAGTCACTATCAGTAGGTAAGCATATCTTCAGATCATCTTTGACTCCCAGTTAATTTCAGTTATTATATTATCAGTTCAGTTTCATCTTTTAGATATTCTATTGCCTTACATACTGTACATTTTTCGTACTAACGTCCCTTTTTGCCAGGGGCACTGCATTTCATGCCTGCGGATCTTGGTAGAGAGATGGATAGACCTTCCCAGTAGACATAGTTAGACATTAGCCGGATTGGTAAGCTCCACTCCCCCGAGTTACCAAGTTTAGACTTTGGAGTCCATTTTATATATACAAGTTTGATGGGCATATCGAGGCCCTATCTAGACCATGATATAGTTCTGTTATCTCTAGAGGCTTGTAGATGAGTACTGTAATATATCAGTATCTATTCATGGAGGCCTCGTCGGCCTGCACAGTTATATATATATATATATATATATATATGAGTTTTTGGGTATATTTACCCCTTAGATGAGAGAGACATTATTTTCATATAATTCAGGACTCGTCGGTCTTGATTGGTATTGTCAGCTTGTAGGTAGGCCTCGTCAGCCTAAGTTAAGGGCTACCCCTTCAGATTTCATAGTTACGGAGTGCTACGCTCGGGCCGAGTATAGCACCGGGTGCCAGCCACGCCTCCCCAAGTTTGGAGGTAACAAACTTGGTATCAGAGTAGTTCTATCCTAGGGAGTCTACAAGCTGTGTCTAGTAAAACCTTGTTTATAGATGTGTTGTGCACCACACTATATAAACAGGAAGCTACAAGGCATTTAGGAGTCTATTACCCTTCTTTCAAATCCAAATCATGCTATAGAGCTGAGTCAGAAGAGTTTGAGTCAGGACTTATGTTTACTAATTATACAGTTATATTTGCAATTAGAAAAATTATCGCTAGCCAGAGGGCTAATACAGCAACAGGTAAGGGCACTAGTAGAGAGATAATTATTGACAACGTGGCCCAAATTAAGGCCCTATCACATCATGCATACCATAAGTGCAAATTTTCTTCTTAAGATCCTAAGATAGGATATCTAACACACCCCGTGAATAGAAAACCATGGGAGTATCAAAAGGTAAAAGTATAAGTATTAATAGGTAAAAGAAGCAAGGTGCAAAGGGTGCGAGGTACCCAGTTAGTCAGGATTATCAGTATTTATAATTCAGGTAGAGAATTATAAGCATTCTGAGTTACCTTCAACATTAACAAAGGTATGTAAAATTGGCCACACCCATCTCAGTTATGCCCTATGAGAGCTAACAGATATAGTTTAAGAGAAAGATGGGAAATCAGGATCTAGATGGGTTCGAGTAACTCAAAATAATGGATGGGTTATTAGCGTTAGCTGACATTTTCGAAGGATATTATTACAAACCTAAAGATAGGCACTGGAATTCTAGAAGGGATAAATATTTACCTTAATATGGCTCGTGTCCCTAGTAAAGAGAGAATGTTAGGCGACCCAAAGAGCTAGTGGATGGAACAAGGGGAGCTAAAGGTGAAAGAATGTTTTGTTGGAGTTTTCATAATAAGGTAATAGATAAAGATGTTAGCAGGAGAATAAGAAGAGAGTAAATGAAGCATTATGAGTAAGATGTGATAAATGGGTAATAATGGTAAACCAAAAGATTACACAATGACAAAGTATGTAGTCAAGTGAAGGAAAAGACAAGAGGTGACAGGCCTTGAGACAATAAAAGAGTATAAGCCATAAAGCCATATCCTCATTTCGAGAAATGAGTTGGTGACTCCAACGTGATTACTAGAAAGAAAAGTTAGATCCCCGGAGTAATAGAAATTAGTTTGGACTAGTGAATAATATAAATTGAACATGAATTAGAGATTAGAAGATTTGATAATAGTCAACATCATGAGAATTTCATAGATCGCGTTCCGGAAATAATAAAATGGACAATAGAAGAATAGCCTTTAAAAGTCATTCAGGAAGACGCTTCCCTAAAGCAAGCACTGTGAGAAGAGTTAAGCTTAAGGGAATAAGTGTGCTAGTTACACTAGGTATCACCCTCATGCATAAGAAGTTCAGTTATCCCTGGTACATAAGGGTTGTCGCAAGGTGAGTAAGAGTCAGTGAAGATGTGAAGATGTGAAAAGTCGTTGAAGATGAAGAGGTAAAACATTTATAGGTAAATCTTCATAGCATTAAATATTAGTACTCCCCTAAAGGGGTAAGATGGTGTGATATGGTATTATGTCGGATTTAAGTGGTTCAGGTAACTATGGAATAGTAAAGGAAGAATACGGTAAAAAGGCAGAAGGAATGTGATTGCACTTATTCTGATCCTACAGATATGTTACGACTCCAGAATATTATGCAAGCATGACATTAGGGAAAGGCAGTAAGGTTTCCCACCAGGATGTTATTGATAAATAAGTGCGAATGAATACTTGATACATAAGGAGCCAATACGAGAAGTAAGTTAAGACAAAGGAAATAGCCCAAGATCGATTATGTGGAATATAGATGTAAGAATGGACCAACGAGTAGTTAGTAGTTAATTCAGGAAGAGTCTAGTTATGGTTAGACAAGAGATTATAGATAAATCCACATAGCATGCAATATAAACATAGAGAACCCCAATATAAAGAATTCAGTCTCGCAACTATGACATCGTAATCCTTGAGAAATATTCAGATAAGAGTTGGGCAAATCTATGTTACTTCAAAGTGGGAGACTTAGTTTTGAGAAAGGTGACTCAGAACACTAGAGAGATCAACGTTGGAAAGTTCTACCGGGTTTCAGCTGTCATTGGCAAAGGATCGTACGAGCTAGAAAATCAACATGGAGTCAAATTGCCCGGTAATTAAAATGTGACTCACCTCAAAAGGTATTACTGCTGATGGATCCTATCAATACTGAAAGTATGTGCTGCACTATTTTTCCCTTCGACTAGTTTTTGTCCCAATCGGTTTTTTCTGGCAAGGTTTTTAACGAGACAACAACAAAAAACATACTATGAGAGGAGCGTCAATGGCAATGTTAAGACCTTTAAATGATAAGGAATTGAAATGATAAACCACTATGGGATGGTTAAATAATCTTTGTCTTGATGGCAAGTTCCTAATGGGAAGTAAATCTTGACATCGAACCAAAGACTATTCAACCGTTCACAAGTGTTTCAACCAACGAAGCAAGACTTACACTGTTCCAATTCACATTCGAACACTGGGGAATAATACCAGATACAACAATAAGAATTTTGTGAGAACCAGGGACTACGAGACTCGGGAATAATAATGTCTTATCAGGACCAGGGGTGGCTAGAATAAGTTGTATAAGTTAGACACTTGTATTGGCGGATTTTTTTTTTTTTTTTTTTTACAAACGAATGCTTATGTACTTTTAAAGATAGATGGAATAAAATAAAATCCTTTTATTTTTATCTTGTTTCTTGTCCAAACGATGAGTTGATTTTATCATTTGAAAGTTTATGCCCGGAACAGAAAGCTATCGGAAGAAAATACACCCGAAGCCTTATCTAATTTGACGCAAAAAGCATAAATTTTGCACAATACTTAAGCAAAAATCTTCTTCATTTATCAAAATGCCAAACCTGATAAAGAGTTTGGCATAATTGCAAAAGTACAAAATAAAACAACAAAGGAACAAATCTAAGCATTATCGCCATCGAAGCTCGGGGGAGAGAGTCATCTAAGCCCACCGGTAGAAGTGGGCAGATCAGCCGCCAATTCGGGGGCCTTGGCTTTTATTATCATTCTCTTCAATTTCATCCTCAGTTCCCAAATACTCAAAACCAGTGCTGAAAGAGTCAGTTGCGATAGGGTAAGCAATGAGACGTTCTCAACCAGTTAACTCCAATGTTCGGGCCTTAGCGATGCAATCATCGATATCAACGCTGCTCTCTTTGGCCTCTTCCAAGATTTTTCTACTCATATGATACATAACATACGTCTTTTCAAATACGAGGGAATCCCCTTGGTACTGAAGCTTTGACTAAAGCTTGTCAACCTCATCCTAAAGACCATCCTTTTTGGATCTCATGGCGTCGAGGCTAGAGTCAATAGCATGGATTGTAGATAGGCGAAGTCGATTTTGCTCCATGATCTTCTTAAACCTCCCCTCCATCTTACCCCTCTTGTCCTCGGTGGAATTAGCCTCCTCGATTTTAGAGCTCAAGGCTGCCTCTAAGTTATTCACTTGTTCAATGAAGTTAGACTCGCGCTCGGCAATAACAAGCACAACATATTAAAGTTCAGACCACTTAGCCTTAGCATTCTGGAGTTGTGCATGTAATTGAGTGGATTCTTGGCTATGGGCCATCACGTCTTTCTCACTTTGCTGCAACTAGGCCTCAAGATCGCCTGCCTTGGTAGATTTTGCCTCCAGTACCAAGAGACGTACAATAAGTTGATTCCTTTCGGCCAACAATTGATCTCGTTCGAACACAAGTCCTTGTTTATCAAGAATCAATCTCTGAAAGGCCCTTGGAAGAAAGGAAGTTGGCATGTTAAAGAAATATCAAGGTCAGAAACCTCGTTACAACAAATAAGTAGAAAACAAGCAATAAGAGAGCAAATACGATACCACTGCCATATTATGCATTGCATTATTCAACAGACATTCTCCCGAAAGGGAGTGTATTTTCTTCTTATCCTTCTCTGAAGCTAGTGGCTTCAGATAGTTGGCAACCTCTACCGGCCTAGACACCAGGTATCACCCATTCGAAATCGAAAGAGTGGCATTCATCCTCCATCGGGGATCTAGAGAAGGGGTTGAGTAATTGTGCCCCAAATTCTTGGGGTCGAGAGATCGGGGAGGTGAAGCACCCTCTTCTCAAATGTTTGTTGCCAGTGGAGGAGACGCAGTGGATGTTGGTGGTAAAGGTGCAACTGGTGTAGAGGGGCATGAAGTTTTTGGCGTTTGAAGGTTGAGAAGCAGTTGCAACAGGAACATCATTGATTATTGGTTGCTCAGTGTCCGAAGGAAGAAGAGGCCTAGAATTCGAGCTCCTTGGACCAGAAACAGCAACGGGGATAGGACATCGAGAATTGGTATTATCTACCAGATCCATCTCGCCCCAAAGTGCTTAGACCTCTTCTATGGTCGGGTTAGGAAGCTCTCCCGATTGAGCTTCCGGTTGAGCTAATAAAGTTATTCTTCCTATGTGGAGGGGAAACACTTCATCACTCGCTTTTACATCTTCCACAACAACCATTGTGTTCGACTCAGTTGTTGTGGTCTTTATTTTCTTATTTTTATCCATAGCCGAGGAAGAACGCCACCTTTTTGGTTGCTTGTTCTCTAGCTGAGGAATCCGAGAGAAAGCACCTCCACCAGAAGCACATCCGAGGGCACCGCTTTGAGCAAGGGAAATTTGTGGTACCCTCACGGCCTCCGTGGGGTCAGCCAGAACATCAACTTCGGTCCAGGTGATAGAGCCCTGCGGGAGTCCTGAATCAAGAAAAAATATAGAAGTTAGCAAAGGTTAGTTATGTTCATACATAGACAAAAGTAAAAAAGATTCAGTTTATCATGGTTCTTGGCCTTCCACCCGTATTTGGAGGCCATTTTCTTCTACTGGAGGGTTTCTGGCGGTGTAATATCTAGAATCTTCTAAACCCATTGGTCCAGGCCTTGAACCCATGGTGGTGTCCACCGAATAGCTGAAATAACGAAAACATAGAGGTCAACGATGACGGGAAACAATCTTTTTACGAAGGAAAGAGATGATTAAATTACAAACTCACGTGAATGATTCCATAATTCAAGAAAGAATGGAGTTGTGGTCGGGATGATATCACCGGTAGCAATGATGACAAATCGCTACATCTATCCATGATCATTGTTGTCATCCACACTAGTAAGAAGGGCATGGTGGACACTTTTACTGAAATTTATTACTCCCCTACAGAAGATTTTGGGGGAATAGAGATTTATAATGTGTGTCAAGGTTAGGGTTTTCCCAGTCTCCGTGCACAACTAGCGTAGGCAAGCCACCGTTCACTATACAGATGGGCCTACTTGTGCCAACCAAACCTAGTACCGGTGGTAAAACTCTAAGATCACGGGGTTGAGCCCCCCGCTCAAGGAAAACGGACCCAAGGTGAAGGGAAACGTATAGGCATACGTAAAACCTTCCTTGGTGAAGGTAACTCACTATATAATGTTTGGAGCAAGGATGTTAAGTTTTGGATAGTTGCAGTCCTCATTCACAGCAGGAATACTGGAAGGGCGAATAGAGGAAGGGTACCTGCTAACAGCCCAAGTTCGTGGAGACGCGGAGGGAAACTTTACTTAGAAGTCATTGGCGATGATCATGCGTTTGGGTATGACGGTGCTTACCGTTGGAGGATCAACGTCAACATCAACATTAACATATTTGTCTTTATTTCTCTTCGGGCCTCTACCAAAGAGAAGACCAGAGCTTTTGAGAGATTCAGTAAAAGAAGCCATGGAAGTAAAAGGGTAGTGAAGTATTTCAAAAAAAAAGTCAGAAAAAGATGAAAGCAGAAGGAGGCTAAGTAAACAGAAGGTGATGAACTTATGAAAGTTTTGGAAGTGAAAGAGGTAAAATAATGAGTATAAGTAAGGATATAGAAGGCAAAAATTATGGTCATGATTACCTTGAGAATGGGTAAAAATACTGTTGAATCGTAGGGCAACACGTATTCGGGGTATTAAATGCAAGAAGACATGCGTCCTTTCAAGCGTTAGAGACTATTCAAAAGGTTTTCAGAAGATTTCCTGCCAAGAAAGTGATCTTCACCAACTTTTCAGTAACACATAGATATGCCACCGGAAAGCAGGGGGACTATCTGTATAGGGTAGAATTAGTTTATAATGATTGATCAAATATGTCACAACCCAAAATTCAACTAGTCGTGATGGCACCTAATCCAATCCGCTATGTAAGACAATTAACAAAAATCCAATTTAATGAGGTTTACTCAGAAAATAAATGAAGAAATAACTAAACTTTCATACACTTCCCAAGGACTAGTAGTACAAACCATAAGCTTCTAAGATTTAGAGTTTACAACGCTAGTATGAAATAAATACATCATATGTCCGAAATGTACATAAACAGATTTCTATAAGTCTAAAGCTACCATGAACAAGAGGCAACTATAACCGGAACGCAGGTACATCTTCAATGCTAGTTTTCGCCATACACAACAACATCAGCTCCAAAATCTACATGCAAGGTGCATAATTGTAGTATGAGTACAACCTACCCCATGTACTCAATAAGTAACAAACCTAACCTTAGGTTGAAAGCAGTGACGAGCTTGGAAACGGTCAGAGTCCAACACCAATAGCCAACAACAAATCATAACAACATAATAAAAGTAGTACAAGAAATAACTCAAGGATATGATGCTCGGCTCGTTCACAGTTACGGAAAAATACGCATGTTTTTCAAGTATAACAGTAAAACCCAAATCTTTCACCGAAATCACCAAAATATGATTAAGTCATAAATCTGTGATTTTTCCTAAAAACATTCAACAACAGATAAGATATTTCATTCTTAGATAGCATAAGGCAAGTACGTCTCTATGCCTACATGTCAATGTGCATGTGAATTCATGAATGTCACAATGTCGTACAGCATGAGAAAATACATCTCAATGCCTACATGAAAAGTATGCATGCCAACTGTAATGCAATGCAGTGATAAAACCATATGCATACTCTCGGAGTATAAATTCGCTCAGTCCTCACAGTCACTCAGTCCTCACAGTCACGTACTCCTCACAGTCACTTAGTCCTCACAGTCACTCACTCCTAGCAATCGCTTGACACTTGCTCTAGGCACTTGCGCTCGGCACTCGCACATAGTATATACTTGCGCTCACTACTGGTAAGTCAGACTGCAGAGGGGCAGATCCTGCCCAAGTGCTAATATAATCCCACCATGGCATGAATCAATAAAGCTTGTTGCGGCGTGCAGCCCGATCCAATAAACATCCTCACAATCAGGCCCTCGTTCTCACTCAGTCATCAATCTCTCTAGTCTCCCGGCCTCAAAAATCTCATGCCAATCGGCCCAAACAATGATAATATGATGAGATACAAATGATATCAGAGACTGAAATATGATATGCAATGAATAAGTATGACTAAGTATGTAATTGCAATTTAAGCAAATAACTCAACAGCAGAAATGACATCACTAGATTCCAACAGGATAAGCACATAGCCTAAACATGGTTTCTAACATAGATCACAACTCAATTACTTTAATACGCAGGAATTTCATGGATAGAAACAAGATTAGGTCACTACATAGTACCAAAAAATAAATCGAGTCATAACTCACACGGTGCACGCCCATACGCCTGTCACCTAGCATGTGCGTCACCTCAACACCAAACACATAACACGTATATTCAGGGGTTCATTCCCTCAGCACCAAGTTTAAAAGTGTTACTTACCTCGAACAAGACGAATCTAATACCAGGAAAACCAAACCATACTCTAGAAACTCCATCACGCGTGTATCAAGCTCTGAATGGCTCGAAACTAGACAAAAGAAACTCAAATACATCAAATAATGTCTAAGGAAACTAACCCAATAGATAAAGGTCGAATCTTTACACTTTTACTCAAAGTCAACCAAAACGTCAAACTCGGGCCCGCACCTGGAAACCCGACAAAACTCACAAAATCCGACAACACATTCAATTACGAGCCCAACCATACTAGTTTTACTCAAATCCGACTCTAAATCAAAGCTCAAAACCCAAAAATACGCTTTGTGACAAAACCCTCAATTTCTCTCTTGAAATCCTCAATCAAATGCAAAAAACGAAGTTAGATTCATGAAATATAATCAAAACCGAGTAGAGAACACTTACCCCAATTCATATGGTGAAAATTGCCTCAAAACGCATCTCAAACAGAGCTTCATAACTCAAAATATGGTAGAAGAACCAAAACCTCAAATTAAATAGAGTCTGCCCAGGCATTTTCGCATCTGCGAAGAGAATAGCCACTTCTGCGGCGTCGCTTTTGCGGCACAAGTACCGCTTCTGCGGACTCCACTTACCAGATGACCA
This sequence comes from Nicotiana tomentosiformis, assembly GCF_000390325.3. Classification (NCBI taxonomy): domain Eukaryota; kingdom Viridiplantae; phylum Streptophyta; class Magnoliopsida; order Solanales; family Solanaceae; genus Nicotiana; species Nicotiana tomentosiformis. Next base: position 20,537,364 of record NC_090815.1, on the reverse strand, counting down.
TTCGCACCTGCAGAATTACTGCCCGCTTCTGCGACATCATAGGTGCAATTACAAGCTCTGCATCTGCGCCCCTTCCGCATCTGCACCTTCGCAGATACGAAGAAACTTCTGAATTATTATACTCCAGCTCCCAGTTGCACCCTCCACTTCTGCAATTCCTCTGCCACGTTTGCGGCTCCGCAAATGCGCCCAAAGCTCCGTAGGTGCGGTCATACCAGAATCCATGCCAAACTAGCCTGGCCAAAATTATACAAAACGATCTGAACCTCGTCTGACACTTACCCGAACCCCTCGAGACTCGTCCAAATATACAACAAGTCCCATAACATAACACGGACCTAGTCGAGACCTCAAATCATGCATAAAAACATCGCAACGATGAATCGCACCTCAAATAAAATTTAATGAACTTTGAATCTTTTAACTTCCAGAACTCGTGCCGAAACATATCAAATCAACTCGGAATGAAATCAAATTTTGCACACAAGTCCCAAATGACATAACAAAGCTATTCAAATTCGCGGAACCACAATCCAAACCCGACATCATCAAAGTCAACTCCCGGTCAAACCTTTGAACATTCCAAACCTTCAAATTTCTAACTCTCGCCAATTAGTGTCGAAACCTTCCAGAGATATCCAAATGCAAATCCGGGCATGCACCCAAGTCCAAAATCACCATCCGGAACTAAGGAAACCATCAAAACTACAATCCGAGATCAAATACTCAAAAGTCAATCTTGGTCAACTCTTCCAACTTAAAGCTTCAATCATGAAATTCATTCTTCTAAACAAATTCTGAAACACGTGAAACCAAAACAGACAATTCACACAAGTCATAATACATCATACGAAGCTACTCAAGACTTCAAATTGCTGAACAAAATATAAATGCTCAAAATGACTGGACAGGTCGTTACTGCCTCCCCCACTTAAACATACGTTCCTGCTCGAACGTGCTAAGAGTCGCTCTAAAGCCTTCAAACCGCTATGTAACCTTACCATGCACATACCCGGGGTGATCCCATGTCACCCCAAACCTTGTAAGCCTGACAAAATAACGTAACTGAAGATCATTACTTTAACCTTAGTCCGTAAACTTTAGAACCCAATTTCCAACAACTGGAATTTTTTACAAGACCCGAATCTCGCATCTACACACTGTATAGTCTGAACAAGTTGTATCAAGCCATAACCATAACCCAAGATGAAATCACATGATATACCACATAGCTCGCATACTTGTAGCAATAATTTTTAATCACCGTAGCTGCTTAAAAACAAACTCGGTACCGGTAATGAACCTCATATCAAATAAAACCCTTGATCCAATCTTCGTACACTGCCCATGATTGGAGAAACATGCGGAAACTCATAATCACTCATCAGGTCAACAAGTCATGGAGCTCCCTCTCATCTGATAAGAACCAAAGTCAAATTTTAAGTCAACTTCTGATATTATTCTTTCATACATACCGTAATCAAATCCGATAGTACCCATTCTAGATCCAATGACCTCATCTCCTTAAACACAATCATTCTATTGACATGCCATTCCAATACAACCTAAAGCCACAAACTGTGCAATCCGTGAACCAATAGGTCACAATTCAAATGTACTCAAACATGGAAAATGACTCAAATGAGAGAACCGTCTCCCAAGCTCAACAAGTACCACCACAACGCAAATGCTACGAACCTATCACACATAGTAGAAACAAGACACCCGAATTTATCACAAGGGTCATATCCCAACATAACCCAGTTGCAATACGTGACCCCATCCAAACACATGTCCATATGAAATACCTCAAGCCACAATGCTCAAAAACAACAACCACGCATAATTCGACATCAAGTACACGAAGTGCATGAACATCCATGGAGAAGAAAATAACACAATATACCATAGCCCGAAAAGACCATAACCAAGGTGCAATCAACCATTCAACACCCCAATAACCATTTCGCTCGAATTTTGCTACAAGGCCCAAATAGAACCGCACTATGTGTGCATATAACCAACGAATCACAACCCCTCTTAGCATAGAAAAGTAACACATAGAACATATCAGAACATGAACAAGCTCAACTCTACCCGAATGACACACCCCTCAACTCTAACAGTTCTGAGTCCACAAATCTGACCCGGTGTAGAATATACATCCTCATTGGGCCTACCAATGGGCCCTCAAATCAACTTCGGTCATCCCCAAATGGATAAATAGCCCTCCAAAGGTTCACAACGATCTAACCATAACATATACTACCATCTGGATAACTTTGGCCACATCTTCACTATCCACAACCCCAAAACAATCTGCTCTTGAGAACTCCCAGTCTCCAAATCTATAGAACACACAAATCACCATAACTGATCCCAACTCCACCACCCGAATGTCTAACACATCTCTCATACACGGTCATCCCATGAGGAATACCTCTATAATTCTTATGCCACAAAGCAAAATCTGAATATCAGCAGTCGATCAACCATGCGAGTACCGTAACACCAATGAAGTATCCGTAAGTCAATACACGATGCGCTTTCTAAAATGCGTACCCTTCTCAAGCGATACCAAGTAGTGATAGCTTTCATATAGTCCTCTGGAATCGTCTATGTTATCTAAGAATCCATTCTCTTCCCTTCCAAAACTGAACTGCGAGCTTGCACATGCAAATCTCAATCCCACACAACACACCGCATCTATGATGCCATCATATAAAAAGCACATGGATCTCATAATCAACTCTAAGTCACTAGCAGAATACATACCAGGTCAGTCAAAAATCTTCCATTTGATCCCATCTAGAAGAAAATCACAATATGCAACATGCTCCTCACGGCAGTAGGAAATATCCTCCTCAAACCGTGGTAGAAATCATCGAGAACTCTCTGAAACCCATATGCATATAACCAAGCCATCAGAACTGAATCCCTCGAACTCAACCAAGTCACACAGGTCGCCAATCCTACGAGTATTGCCACAAAACACCTGTAGAGACTGACCACATCATAAGTACCCAAGGAATCAATCACATCCATTACCGTGTTGATCCAACCTACTACCAAGTTGTCCTACTTCTCTGAGTTCCTTCCTAATTACCCTCAAGTTGACACTTCTCCTTGCTAGAACACCACGATCCTTACCCAAAGCTCATCACAAGAGATCCTAGCATAAAACCACACCGTACTAAGGCCCATAAGCTTTTGTATTCTCTCTTAGCACCCCAAAAGTACCACAATCGAGACACCCACTCTAAAGAGACCTTATGTGAATTTAAAGTTGTTCCTTTTAACTTTATAATACTAAAATACCCTAACCCCGACACCATCCGATGTAAATCTCAGATTCTACCCATTTACAAATCCAGAAAAATTCCCAATTGCTACATTTAAATATTGAATCTATTAAAACCTTCTCGAGAATCATCCACTCTGCTCAAATCTCAATTGCACCGCCCCAAACGGGCCAAACGACATGTACTCCATTAGCTCAATAATACCCAAAGAAGCAATCTATACCTCTAAGAAACCGAGTGAATCCCTTTTCTTAGTACATTACATCCATCACGAACAACAAACCCGAATCATTCCAAGATTACCATATATCCATAAAGTGTAATACACCATGCATCCAGAAATTTCCTTGCTTAAGTCATCCTCGAAACCAACCTCTACAAGTCATAACCTATCCACAAGTATGCCTCAGACCGAAACCAATACAACACATAACCATGCAATCCAATCGTCGATGGTAGACTCCCCCACTTGGCTCATAGACATAAAATAAAATATTTGATAACTCACAATACCCATACTTTATTACTGCCATAATCCCGCAGTGAGATTCAGCTAAATCCTTCACAAGCTCCTACAACACAACCCATAAAATACCTCAAATCATCCGCTAAGCCTGCATTCATCCTTGTGACAGTCAGGTCAACTTTCTCAACTGATCCAAACTCAAATCGCAACACATATAACCCACTGGTAGAAAAGAAACCCTCCACACAACATCATAAGGATCACACATCTGTAGATTACCCCGCAGGTGACAACCCACCTACTTAGCCTCAAACTGACATCTCTCTATACCCTTCACAACCACAACTACTACGCAATCACTTAATCTTCCAGAGTCTAAACTCATCAATAAGACATGAAAATCTACTTCGTTCCACAAGTAAAATAACACGAAAGAATCTCTTAAAAAACTTCATAACTCAAGATTGTATGACACATCCAAAAAAATCGAGCATCCAATAATCTTTTTCACATCTCAAGCAAACTCTTCTTGTCACATTCAATCCATCTGAACACATCCCGTAGTCACATCCTACTTATTATATATCCATCCAACTACTCACCGAGCTATCAGTCCCACTTATAGGGACACCACTGGACATAGAAGTCCAAAAGCACATGCTCACACAACTGAAACTACCGAGCCTAAGTTGCGGTCCAAACCCGGCCTCAAGTCTTCCAGACTAGCCCATCACCAGCACATAAAACACATTCGCACCTCATCCGTGGAATCACAAGTTGCCGATGCACAGTTAATACCAAGCACTCATGTACGCATATGAGTGAGCAGAAGAAATTCAAAGTGATGCGCTTCAAGTTGAATCAATGTCGCATGATAAAGAAAGGAAGACGGGAAGTTTATCCTAAATGTCTTGTAGCCTCTCGAAGATAGGTATGGACGTCATCATACTGATCCGCAAGACTCTACTAGACACTTGCTCATGACTCGTAGAACCTATGAACCTAGAGCTCTGATACCAACTTGCTACGACCCAAAATCCAACTAGTCGTGATGGAAACTAACCCAACCCGCTAGGTAATAATAAAATTTAATGAGGCTTACTGAGAAAATAAATGAAGAAATTACTAAACTTTTATACACTTCCCAAGGACTGGTATTACAAATCATGAGCTTCTAAAATCTAGAGTTTACAGAGCTAGTATGAAATAAATACATCATCTATCCGAAATGTACATAAACAGATTTCCATAAGTCTAAAGCTACCATGAACAAGAGGCAACTATAACCGGAACGCATGTACATCTTTAATGCCAGCTTTCGCCATACACAGCAACATCAGCTCTAAAATCTGCACGCAAGGTGCAGAAATATAGTATGAGTACAACTGACCCCATGTACTAGATAAGTAACAAACATAACTTTAGGTTGAAAGCAATGGCGAGCTTGGCAACAGTCAGAGTCTAACACCAATAGCCAACAATAACTCATAACAACATAATAAAAGTAGTACAAGAAATATATCAAGGATATGATGCTCGGCTCGTTCACAGTTACGAAAAAATAGGCATGTTATTCAAGTATAACAGTAAAACCTAAATCTTTCACCTAAATCACCAAAATATGAGTAAGTCAGAAATCTATATTTTTTCCCAAAAACATTCAACAACGGATAAGATATTTCATTATCAGATAACATAAGGAAAGTACGTCCCTATGCCTACATGTCAATGTGCCAGTGATGTCATGAATGTCACAATGTCGTACATCATGAGGAAATGCATCCCAATGCATACATGCCAAGTATGCATGCCAATTGTAATGGAACGTAGTGATAAAATCATATGCATACTCTCGGAGTATCAATTCGCGCAGTCCTCACAGTCACTCAGTACTCCCAATCGCTCGGCACTCTCTCTCGGCACTCACACTCACTTATCGCACTCACACTTGCACTCGATACTCACACTCAATAGGTATCTGCGCTCATTACTGGTAAGTCACACTACAGAGGGGTAGATCCTGCACATGCGCTAATATAAGCCAATCATGGCATGAATCAATAAAGCTTGTTATGGCGTGCAACCCAATCCCATACATATCCTCACAATCAGGCCCTCGGCCTCACTCAATCATCAATCTCTCTAGTCTCTCAGCCTCACAAATCTCATGTAAATCGGCCCAAACAATGATAATATGATGTGAGACAAATGATATCAGAGACTGAGATATGATATGCAATGAATGAGTATGACTGAGTATGTAATTGATTTTTAAGCAAATAACTCAACAACAGAAATGACCTCACCGGGTTCCAACAGGATAAGCATATAGCCTAAACATGGTTTCTAACATGGATCACAACTCAATTATTCTAATACGTAGGAATTCCATGGATACTACACAGTACCACAGAATTAATCGAGTCATAACTCACACGGTGCACGCCCACACGCCCGTCACCTAGCATGTGTGTCACCTCAACACCAAACACATAACTCATATATTCAGGGGTTCATACCGTCAACACCGAGTTTAGAAATGTTACATACCTCGAACAAGCTGAATCCATTACCGAGCAAACCAAACCATACTCAAGAAATGCCATCCCACGTGTATCAAGCTCCAAACGGCTCGAAACTAGCCAAATACAACTCAAATACATCAAATAATGTCTAAGGAAACGAACCCAATCGACAAAGGTCTAATCTTTACACTTTTACTCAAAGTCAACCACAAAGTCAAACCTGGGTCCATACCTCGGAACCCGACAAAACTCACAAAATTTGACAACCCATTTAATTATGAGCCCAACCATACTAGTTTCACTCAAATGCGACTCTGAATCGATGCTCAAAACTCAAAAATTCACTTTATACATTTTTTAACAAAAAACCTCAATTTCTCTCTTGGAATCCTCAATCAAATGCAAAAAACGAAGATAGATTCATGAAATATAATCAATATCGAGTAGTTACCCTAATCCATATGGTGAAAATCTCCTCAAATATCATCTCAATCCGAGCTCCATAGCTCCAAATATGGTAGAAGAACCAAAACCTCGAATTAAATAGAGTCTGCCTAGGCATTTTCGCATCTGTGAAGAGAATAGCCGCTTTTGCAGCATCGCTTTTGCGACACAAGCCACTTCTACGGACTCCACTTACCAGACGACCACTCATACCTGCAGAATTACTGCTCACTTCTGCGATATCACATGTGCGATTACAAGCTTCGCATCTGCGCCCCTTCTGCTTCTACGCTAAAGCCACCGCATCTGCGCCTTCGCAAATGCGAAGAAACTTCCGCATTTGCGTACTCATTCTCCCAGCTCCACCCTCCGCTTCTGTGATTCCTCTGCCGCTTTTGCAGCTCTGCACCTGCGCCCAAAGCGCCGCAGGTGCTGTCACACTATAATCCCTACCAAACCAGCCTAGCCAAAATAATCCAAAACTATCTGAACCTCGTCTGACACTCACCCGAACCCCTCGGGACCCCTTCCAAATACACTAACAAATCCCATAACATAACACGGACCTACTCGAGGCCTCAAATCACGCATAACAACATTGAAATGATGAATCACACCTCAAATCAAACATAATGAACTTTGAATCTTTCAACTTCTAAAACTCATGCTGAAACATAACAAATCAACTCGGAATGAACTCAAATTTTGCACGAAAGTCCCAAATGACATAATGAAGCTAGTCAAATTCCCGGAACCACAATCCGAACCCGATATCATCAAAGTCAACTTTTGGTCAAACCTATGAACATTCCAAGCCTTCAAATTTCCAACTTTCGCCAATTAGTATTGAAACCTTCCAAAGATATCCAAATGCAAATTCGGGCATATGCCCAAGTCCAAAATCACCATCCGGACCTAACAGAACAATCAAAACTCCGATCCGAAGTCAAATACTCATGTCACGATCCGGAATTCCCACCCTCGGAACTGTGATGGCGCATAATATCTCACCTTCCAGGCATGCCAACGTTAGATTAGTGTTAAACCATTTGTAAACAAATCAAATATAACCAATGTCAGTTACTGAAATAACTGAGATAAAATGCAGAAAAGCCATATCAACTGAAATATCTAAATACAACCCCAAATTTGGTGTCACAAGTACACGAGCTACTAGAAAAATACAGATAAAGGTCTGAATAAAAGTAAAGTTGCCTGAAAGAAAATACACAGCTAAGATAAGGTAGAAGGGGACTTCAGGGCTGCGAACGCTGAACAGTTGTACCTCAAGTCTCTGTTATGATAGTCAACCCGAGCAAACTACTGACCGCCGATGGGACCAATTCCAAAATCTGCACATGAAGTGCAGGGTGTAGTATGAGTACAACCGACCCTATATACTATGTAAGTGTCGAGCCTAACATCGACGAAGTAGTGATGAGGCTAAGGTGGGTCACTTACAATAACCTGTGCGCAGTATAAAATAAAGACATGAAAGGAAAATACGGAAACGAAATAAGTCAGTTAATTCATGAAAATAACTCAATATTCAAAGAAAACTAGTAAATACTAGAAATACCAATACTTAAAGTCTCATACGAAAGTAACGAAGTCAACACAATGCAATAAGGAATAGAAAACACATAAACTGTTACGGCGTGCAACCCGATTCCACCGTATGACATGATCCTCCCTTATTCCACCAAATAAATATCAATAAGTAAATATATGTTGCGGTGCGCAACCCGATCCCATCATTTAATCAGAGTCAAAATCATAATCCTCCCTTATTTAGCCATAATAATCCACCCTTATTTTACCTGTTGCAGCGCGCAACCCGATCCCATCATATCAATATAAATCCTCCCTTATTTCACCATATCAACCCACCCTTATCTCACATGTTGCAGCGCGACCCTATCCCACATATCAATAAATGTAATAAATTCCACAGCTCAATTCACAAGAATCTCTACGAATAAGGAATATGAAAGCAAAGCCATAAAGGAAATCTCGTACCGAATTAAGAAGTGCTACAATTTATACTAGGGAACAAGACAAGCCGAATATGTGACAGTTAAAGTATACAAGTAAGGCAATTAAGACAAGTAGCAATTAAATCATGGAAACGTGGGAGAAAATAACATTTTTAATGTGAGGATAAAAAATGACAAGTAGCAAGTTAAGACATAGGAAGTTATTAAGGCATGTAATAATATGGTTAAGGAAATACGGGTAGACATAGAAACAAGTACTTGATGGTGTATATACACTCGTCACCACGCATATACGTCGCTACACATGAAATTCACATAGCACATAGCTCAACGGTTTCTAATTCCCTCAAATCAAGGTTAAACCCAACACTTACCTCACTTCACAATCAACTCAAAGTTCAACCACGACCTTGCCTTTCAAACAAGCCTCCAAACCAACCAAATCTAGCAAATTATCAACCAAAAAATTCAAAATAAGCCTTAGAAAATACCCGCAAATGAAAGAGGTTCAATTTAAATCATTATTTAAAATGTCAACAAAAGTCAACCCCGGGCCCTCTTGGTCAAAACCTGAGATTCAGACCAAAACTCAATCACCCATTCACCATCGAGCCCGATTATGTAATTAGTTTCGAAATTTGACCTCAATTCGAGGTCTAAAATCCAAATTTATAAAAATTTCTAATTCTACACAAATCCCTAATTTCTACCATGAAAATCCTAGATTTAATGTTAAAAACTTATGAAATATAATGGGTAATTGAAAGAAAGTAGATTAAAGTCACTTAGCAATGAATTTAGGAAGAACACCTCTTGGAAAATTGCCTCTAGGGTGTTTAGGGTTGAGAGTTTGAAAGAAATGAGCTAATTCTTGGTTTTCTCCTCTTTTACCCAACTGCAATTATCACAATTGCGACACATAGTTCGCAATTGCGACAATCATAATTGTGATCAACTCTTCGCAAATACAAAAATTCACTAAGCTTACTTTAGTCGCAAATGCGACAAATTTTATCGCAAATGCGAGTTTGCCTTAGTCTGCCATTAGTTGCAAATGCCACACAAAGTTCACAAATGTGAACCTACCCCCTTCACATCTACGAACTTCGCTTCGCAAAAGTGAAGCTGACCCAACCCCCATCATTTTCGCATATGCGAGCCTGACCTCGCATTTGCAAGGCTCGTATTTGCGATCAGGTCCTCGCAAATGCGAGATCTGCAGACCTGATGCACCAGCACTCTTTTAAGTTCAAAAATCACTTTGAGGCCTATCCGAAACTCACCTGAGCATTCGGGGCTCCAAACAAAACATGCACACAAGTCCAAATATATCACACGAACTCGCTCGCGCGATCAAAATATTAAAATAACACCTAGAACTATGAATCAGATACCAAAGCAAATGAGATTTTCAAAGAAACTTAAGAACATACAACTTTTTAACCGGACGTCCGAATCACATCGAATCAACTCCGTTTTGCACCAAATTTTGCAGACAAGTCATAAATACTGTAATGAACTCATACCAAGTTCCGGAATTAAAATCTGAACTCGGTAGCAATAAAGTCCAACTACGGTCAAACTTGAAATTTCTTTAAACCTTTGAACTTATAGTTTTCAACAAATTGCGATAACTGAAGCTAGGGACTTTCGAATTTAATTCCGGGCATACGCCCAAGTCCCAAATTATGATACAGACCCACTGAGACCGTAAAAATATTGATTCGGGTCCGTTTGCTCAAAACGTTGACCGGAATAAATTCATATGAGTTTTAAGGTACAATTGCATATTTTTATCAATTTTTCACATAAAAACCTTCCGGAAAAATAAACGGATTGTTCACGCAAATCGAGAAATGATAAATGGAGCTAACCGAGAGTTCGGAACACAAAAATAAAGGTTAAAACTATAAATGACCTATCGGTCATCACAACTTAAAAGTCAAATTTGGTCAATTCTTCCAACTTAAAGCTTCAATCATGAAATTCATTCTTCCAAACAAATTCTGAAACACCTGAAAACCAAAACCGACGATACACACAAGTCATAATACATCATACGAAGTTACTCAACACTTCAAATGGCTGAACGAAATACAAATGCTCAAAATGACTGGTCGAGTCATTACAAAATGATAGTGTGACACGTAAAATCGAAGACAGATAAAAAGTAAATCAAGTAACAACCAGTACCGGGAACAACAATTGTATTTAGCATTGGCTAGACCCCAAAGAGAGCATGGTCAACATGAGCAGATCGAATGTTTGCCATTAGATAGCATTCAATGAAGAATATTTCTTGGCATTAAATGGGCAGCCGTTGCAGAGAATATTTGCATTCATGGTCTGCCATTATATATTCATCAGTGGCCCATTTATTGTCATTTAAGAGGGGCATGATCCTAGGATCTTGTTTCCCTATATATAGCTGTAAATAGTAGGCTCAACAATCATTGTAACACACGAAATTCTTGGCAAAACTTATGCTATATTTCATTCTCAAGCCTAATCAAATAACTTTATTTGCTCTTTTATATTGTTCTCATTTCTGTCCTAGGAGGCATTGCTCTTGGACACATGCTTGTCATTTCCTTCGATTTTAACCGCTAAGTCGTATTTTTAATCTTGTTTATTTATTATTTTTGGATTAAATCAGTTCGCTTGTCTATAAACCACGTAATAAATTCAACTGTAACATTTTACGGGTAAACAATAATTGTTCGTCAACCTATCCTTTTTTAATATTTTGTTATTTTTCAGTTATTATTTATTTGTATTATTTTATTACTTAATATAACACTTCTGTGACAAGGCTTTATAATTTTCACAATTACCTAACCTTTTTTTATCAATTAGTTCTGATACTATTATCAATGTTATTTTACAATGACAAATAAGTTTTTAATAAATATTATTATTATTATAAATGTTACTATAAAATATAACGATTTAACAATATGTTTAAAATAGTTACGATTACAATGCGAGGATAATAATGCAAGAATTGTATGCATGTATTAACATATGTGAGGGGTTAATTAAATCACTAAATTCGTGTTAACACATTACTAAATCGATAAAATCTTGTTAACATATTTCAAAAAGGCTAAATTCTTGTTTAATGTATTTTGAAATTACAAAATTCTTGTCAACATTTTATTAAATCTTAGTTAGCAAGAGTAAATATTTAATGTCTTGTTTACAAATTATTAAATCACTAAGTTAATATGAGTGATTATTTTACTTGTTAAAATATTGTTAAATTATCAAGTCTAAGATTTATTAGGGTTAAGGGTTAATATGAGAAATTAGCTAACTTCTTGTTAGCACATTATAAGATCATTAAATTCTTACTAACATGTTAAAATCACTAAGTTAAAGTGATAATTATCTAATTTACTGTTAACATATTATTAAATCACAAAATTCTTGTTAATATATTGTTAATCATTAAATTCTTAAAGAAATTATTAAATCGCTATGTTAACGAGAGTACTAAATATATCTAATGTGTTGTTAACAATTTTTAAACCATTAGGTTAATGTGAGTGATCATTTCTAACTTGTTGTTAACATATTGTTATCACCAAGTCCATAGTTTAAGGTTTAGGTTAAAGGTTAATGTAAGTAACAACTAGTTTATTGTTAACATATTATTAAATTACCATATTCTTGTTAACATATTAATATCACTAAGTTTAATTAAGTAATTATATAATTTGCTGTTTATATTTTGTTAAGTCACTAAACTTAGGTTCATGTAAGGGTTAACGTGAGTAATTAGTTGTCATGACTCGGAATTCCCACCCTCAGGACCGTGATGGCACCTAACATTTCACTTGTTAGGCAAGTCAACGTTAGATGTAGTTATTAATCATTTGTAACAATTCAAATCAAATGAAGACCAATAAGCTAAATAAAGTAGATAAATCTAATACACAGCGATATCCAAATACAAATCCCAGAACTTGTGTCACAAGTACACAAGCGACTAGAGTACTACAAATAATAGTATGAATGAAAGCATAAATATCTGAATCGAAATAAACAACTAAGGTAATGTAGAATGGGGACTTCAGGGCTGTGAACATTGTGCAGTTGTACCTCAAGTTCCCGTCAAGCACTGGATCCGAGCAATCTATTGATCGCCACTAGGACCAACTCCAAAATCTGCACAAGAAACTCAGAGTGTAGTATGAGTACAACCGACCCCATTTACTCTATAAGTGCCGAGCCTAACCTCGAATAAGTAGTGACAAGGCTAAGGCGTGTCACTTACAATAACCTGAATGCAGTATAATAATAATAATAATAATAATAATAATAATAATAATAATAATAATAATAATAATAATAATAATAATAATAATAATAATAATAATAATAATAATAATAATAATAATAATAATAATAATAATAATAATAATAATAATAATAATAATAATAATAATAATAATAATAATAATAATAATAATAATAATAATAATAATAATAATAATAATAATAATAATAATAATAATAATAATAATAATAATAATAATAATAATAATAATAATAATAATAATAATAATAATAATAATAATAATAATAATAATAATAATAATAATAATAATAATAATAATAATAATAATAATAATAATAATAATAATAATAATAATAATAATAATAATAATAATAATAATAATAATAATAATAATAATAATAATAATAATAATAATAATAATAATAATAATAATAATAATAATAATAATAATAATAATAATAATAATAATAATAATAATAATAATAATAATAATAATAATAATAATAATAATAATAATAAGGAGAGTACGAACAGTTTCATTTTGGTTGATAAATCTACCATTGAAGTGTTCTAATATAGTAAGAATAAGGGTATAAACGGCATCTTCTCTATTTGCCACTAGGGCCATGCCTAAGTTATCAAGTCTTTCGTCAACGGCTTTAGCGTTAATAACCATTGCCCTTTCGTCGACAGACAAATAATTGTCCCACCAGCCACGAAGTTGGCCAGTAAAACCTGCAACAATCATTCTGCAAATATTCCTATCTGTATTTTTTACACTTTTACAGATAGTTGCATACATAAGCATTCTATGTACTAGAATAGTTAACTGCCTATCAGTCAAACCATCAAGATTCCATTCGTAAATTTCGGAACCACTGTAAGACGTATTAGTCTGATTCCAATCACGTTCCTCTATTAAAACATCTTGAGGAGTAGGACGATTGTAATAATAAGTCTGCATTCTAGGTTTATCAGCATATCTGCTATCTGCAAACTTACTATTCTTTTTGGGGTAACTTCTGAGTTTATTAAACTCTGACAAAACATCCTTTTTATAGTCAAAAGTAGAATCTAATTTATCAGCAAAATCATTTGATAAATCAATGGGTTTGATATTCAAACCGGATAACTTTTTATCAAGAAGTTCTTCTAAGTCTCCAAAAGATTTAAATTTAAAATCCTGAATATCAGGAGGTCTTTGAATATGAGTAACAACAATCTGAGGTTCTGATTTGCTTCCTGAAGAAGAGGCAATATCAGTCAAAGTCTTTTTCGTATTCATCTCCTTAATCAAGACTGTTAAATCATCAAGTTTTTTATTAAGAAAACTAACGTTTTCACCCAAAACTTTAACATATAAACTCAAATAATTATTTTGAGAAATTAATTTATTAATTTCTGCGATGCTGACTGCAGCAACATCTTCATCAATAAATTTTTGAAATGCAGTAAAAGTAATACCTGTATTATTAGGTAAAACAAAAGATGATTGAGGAGGGTAAATGGCTTTAGTAATATTGCCACTCCCGTCTTTATAAGATCTTTCCAAAACTTTTATAAAAAGTGGTAAATATGTGGTTATAAACTAAGGAACAAAATACATAATTTTATTATGTAAAGCACAAGTTTCATAAAACTCTTGTGAAATATTGTTTAAATCTTCCTTACTATAAGTATCAAAAAACCAAGTTTTAAACTGGTTCCATTTATCAGTAAAAAATTCTTTTTGAATATAACCTCTAGCTTGTGACCCTGGACTAAAATCAATTTGGTGTGGAATCATTAAGAATCATTGGGGTCAAAATCCATTTCGGACGCAGAAGGAATATCCTTATCAGAAATATTATCACTATCCTGAACAATATTTGTTTTGGGGTTAATCTTAACCCTTTCAACAGGTTTATCACCTACTTTAGTAGAAATTGTGTGTAAAGATGCAGCACGATTTCTAGCTGGTCCATAGACTGGTTCAACAGGAGAAATGTGTTGAATATCAGGCAACAGTCTACGACTAGTAAAGGAATGTCTGTTATAACTAGAACTAATAGTAGGCAACATTCTATTATTAGAAAATGACTGTCTACTATAAGTGGAACTATTATCGTCAAACTGAATGCAAATCCTACCATCCGGATTTTGAGTAATATGAGAATACTCAGTATTACTAACAGTATCAGTTATCTGACTGGGGGATATAACCGAATCCAAAGTCCATGTGGTTGGAAAATTAATTTCTTCCCACTTAATAGGTCTTCTCGTGGTGACCTTAGACTTTGCAAAATTCGTTTCCACTAGAATAGTCTGATCAGATGTATCATATAATTTACATCTGGGGTTTAACGTAGATAGTAATTTAAAATATATTCTATACGATAAACATATCAGTTCAGAACCAGGCGCATAATTATAACCATGCGTTTTCACATTTAATGTTAATGCATCAAGTATATTAACATCAGATAAAGATAATTGCAAATTGGGTTGAGTATTAAAATATACTGGGCCATAGGCGACAGTAGATTCAATAGAACCCATCAGAGACTGTCTAAAATTCAAATTTCTGGCATCTCTGAGAGCAGCCAAAAATGTCTCTGGTAACCCTTTAAGGGTTAAAGGCTTAAAAGCAATTTGAACCATACCAATATGCAAATAATTATACTGGTGTTTATAAACATCTACATCATGCTTGTTTAACAAACGAATAGTCTGTTCAGACGAATTTAAAGCTAAAGATTGCTCAGTTGTTTTAACAAGTTGTTTAGAAGAGAGTTTATCAAACCATCCATAATCATAGATTGTTCTAATAGGGACTTTAGGAATAGTCCATTTGTTTAACAAATCAAGGTTTTGAGGTATATCTACCTCTTCCAATCTAGTATTTTTCATACTAGTTTCTCCTAAATCCATATTTCAGAAACATATCTATGTCGAATATTTCATATCTATCTTATATATACCATGAAAGTACCTAAGCTCTGATACCATTTTAACATGATCAAGTGGCGGGCGGTAATCCGCAATGCCTTCTCAATTAAATTAAAACAGAAATCACCGTTTGACCGGGAACTGGACTTGTTTCACACCTCACATCTGGCTTTTATATGCCTGGAAGGTTTCCACCAGTTAAAGATTTCTATTTTAACATATTTGAGAATTCTTAATCTAGCTAATTCAGTACCCTTATATTTAAAGACTGGCGGTAATCCGCACAATCAGTAAGGATAAGAATTGAAATATACTTGAATTTTATATATAGTTTAATGACTGTATGGAAGGTTAAAAACCTTTACTCAAGCAAGGGGTCTGTCATAATATAATACATACTTTTATTGAGCCCATGTGTCTAGCAGTTCTAACCGTGAAAGAAGATGCCCTTTTAACTCCTTTATCGGGCTGAGGTTCACGGCTGGCTAGACGGAGCCACTAAGGCAAAGCCAATAAGAGTAGTGTCATATCAGACTGTACCAACCATCTTGACACCAAGTCAAAACTCTATATATAAAACTCATTTATATTTTAATAGATGCCGTCGCTTTCATAGTGTATATAGGAGAGAAGTTAGATACTCAACATAGATATGAAGTCTCTTAGCCGGACATCGTCACGGCCAGAGAGGAGAGACTAGAAGAAAATCTAAACTAAGAAAGACAGAAGTATGTACCTTGTGGCCAAGAAGCAAGGCCCTGAAGATGAAGAACTGAAAACTTTTATTTATTTGTTCTTCTATTACAATCTACAAACTTCAAACTAACTCTTTACTTACACTTAGAGAGAGAGAGAGAGAGAGTTCTAGAGAGAGGGAGTCTTGACGTCTGCCTCCTAAGAATGAACGAATGACTTCTATAAATAGAAAAAGAAAAGGAATCTATGAACAGTAAAAGTGGGTCCCCGTGGGTCCCTGTAACAGTGTTTCTACTGTTGAAACAGTGTATTTACTGTTGATGAACAGTGTATCTACTGTTCGAGTGGGTCCGGCGGCTTCACTATGCTGTAGGTCCGGCGGCTTCACTGTTTGAGTGGGGTCCAGCTGTTTCACTGTGCTGGTTTCTTTTCCGCTTTTTTCAATTTGCGGATGAATTCTTCTGTATCACGTAAGTCTTCTTCAGATAATATCCTTTCTGCTTCAATGGGCTGAGAATCTTCAGCAATATCATCGTTGCTTGTTTCACTTTGCATTGACGTATCTGACTTTTCATATTGATTAATGGAAGACAGTAAATTTCTTTTAACCTCTTCCAAGTAACTGTTAATCATCTCTGTTTTATCTCCTTCTTGAAAGGAGATCCTTCTGGCAATATGCCTCACTGAACTATCATCAATTACCTCTTTCTGAGGTTTACTGGAATATTCTTGGATCTTCATCTCGATTGAATCCAAGAGCTCTTGACCATATAAGGTCTTTGTTTTGGGATCCTTCTTCATTAACTTGTCCCAAAAATTGTTGTAAAAAGTCCTATATAAGCAGGGGACTTGTTCTTCAGTGAATCCGACTTCTGGATTCCATTTGTGTATCCAAGGGATAGAAAATTCCAGAAAGAAATATATTTGGTTAATTTTTTCTGGGTAGCAGATATGATCTGCGTGATATAAATCGTTAATAAAAGGAGAAATTTTTATCCATTCTTTGTATAACATGAGAAATGGATCTGGTAAAATCTTTATTGTTGGACCGTGGTATGACCACCAGTTTAGAAACCAATTAGGAACAGTTGTTGCAAATATCTTTGCACATACTTTTATAAACCAAGTATGTTTGTGTCTATCATTATTGTAGTATAATACTTTATCAAAAGCTTGGATATAATCCCAATAAGTAAAATTCATTTTATTTTTGTTAAGGCTTATCTACCTTTCCTTCATTGTGGATATACCCCAGTCTTCAACAGATATAATCTGTTTAATTATAATCTTCGAGAAGTTATAAACGTTCTCGTCTGTGCTATACCCAGAAAAGTGCTGAAAATCTGCACTTCCAGTACTGGTCAGTATCGTTTCATAGTAGGAACGGGTTTTGTATGACTCACCCGGATAATATAACCCATTTATCAAATACCTTTGGAATATCTTCCATGGTTCTTCTTTTCTCTGAATGTCAGAATTTTCTAAGAGAAATATCATTTCTCTTTTTGGCACTTTCTCGTATGACTTGATATCATCATTGTCATCTTTAGTAATGGAAGCAAAAGTATTACTTTGCTTAACCGAAGTATCTTTCTGTTTTTGAGCAGTCAAATATGCCTGCAAATGTGCGTATAACGGACTATCTTCTGGAATATCTTCCAGATGGACGGATGGTCCAATCGATGATTCTTCTCTGAGAGATATCCTCTCATTGACTAAACTCCTTCTTCCCATTTGTATAACTGGGGAGTTTGATGAGGATCCGTATGACGATCCCGAAGGTGATGACCTTCCTTTGGACTGTGGGGATGATCTTCCCCAACCTCTACCTCTTCCCCTACCCCATGGGGGTTCCATCCTGTAAATATTCACGAGATAAGAAAATCTGGCAGAGAATTATCAATTCCCTTTTTATATTGTATTTCAAAATCAAAAGGGGCTAATTGAGCTTGCCATCTTGCAAATATCATTTTTGAGGCATCATGTTTAAAATCTTTATTAAACATATATTTAACAGATTGTGCGTCAGTTTTTATCAAAAACTTTTGATTGTATAAGTCGTCCTGAAATTTTAAAACACATTTTACTATGGTTAACATTTCATGTGCCACAGTAGCATATTTTCTCTGGGCTTCAGACCATTTACCAGAGTAAAATCTAATCAGATATTCATGTTTATCATTGGGATTTATCTGTTTCAATATCCCTCCATAACCAATATTAGACGCATCAGTCTCTATAATTTTTTGCCATGTAGGATTAGCAAGGGTTAAGCAAGGTAAAGATTTAACACGTTGTTTAATATTTTTTACCAAAGTAGTGTGACTATCAGTCCAAGGGTTTTTATAATTCTTTTTTAACCTATCATATAAGGGGGCTAAATCACGTGACAGATCTTTATAAAAAGGTGAAATATAATTTAAACTTCCCAAAAATCTTTGTAACTGAGTTCTATCAGTAATAACATCGGGAAATTTTGAGGCAAAATCAATCGATCGTTGAATAGGAGTAATCTTCCCCTGACAAATATAATGTCCTAGGAATCGAATGTTAGTTTGAAATAAGCTCATTTTTTGTTTTGAGATTACCAAACCATTTTGTATAACAATTCTTTTGAAAATATCTAAATGCTTAATATGCATTTCAAGTGTTTTGGAAAATACCAAAATGTCATCGATATATACAATGATGAAGTCTAGATAAGGGTTGAAAATATCATTCATAATTTTTTGGAATTCTGAAGGGGCATTTTTTAAACCAAAAGGCATAACATTCCATTCATATTGCCCAAATGGAACATTAAAAGCAGTTCTATAAGTATGCTCTTTAAATATTTGAATCTGCCAATAACCAGATTTTAAATCAAATTTTGAAAATATATTGGCGTCATATAATCTAGACAATAAATCTCTTTTATTAGGAATAGGATACCTAACCCATTTCAAATATTTATTCAAGGGCTTATAATTAATGACTAATCTAGGAACACCACGTTCCTTTTCAGCTGCGTTATTAACATAAAAAGCTGTACAAGACCAAGGAGATTTTGAGGGTTTTATCAAACCCTTTGATAGCAGACTATCAATCTCTTTTTTGCAAAATTCCACCAATTCTGCATTCATCTGACAAGGTCGAGATTTAGTAGGAATATCATCCTCAGTGAAATTATCTTCATATGGGAGAGTAACAATATGCTTTTTTCGATTCCAAAAAGCACTAGGATGCTCGGCACAAATATCAATAGCAATCTGCTCGGAAATCAATTTGATTTTTTCCTGTACTTTAGTAGAATTCAGAGTATCAAATATATTCATACTAAACATTTCTAATTGTAAAGAATCAACATGTTTTTGCTTCATATCAATTAAAGCATTAATATCTCTAGTTACTGGATCTGTAACAAAAGTATAACTTATCTCTTTATCCTTATAAGTAGCAGTAAAACCTTTCGAGTCTATGCTAGTAAAAGGATAAACGGCGTTAATAAACGGTGTTCCAAGTATAATTGGAGGGTATAACTGGTTTTTTACCAAGAAAAAGAAGTGAGGAATACAGACTTTATTCTGACAAATACCCGTATTAGAAAGTTTATACTTTATATCTAAAGCATGTCCGGATGCAGATTTAACCATATGAGTAGTTTTTTGAAAATATTTCGTAGGTACTAAACCTTCTTGAATGCAGCTAACATCTGCTCCACTATCAATCATGGCAATGTTTGTAATTGAGAAACTATTATCAATGAGAATAGTACATTTGATGTACCATTTATGAGCAGTAATAATTTGCATCATTCCTAAAAACATATCATGTTTAGGATTAAAATTAATAGGTTTTTCTTCAATATCATTTTCAAAAATACCTTTGTTTTTATCATTAGATTTCTCAGCTGGAGAATTGATTTTCTCAATCTGAGTAATCCTATGATCACAAATCATTTGATTTTGTTTAAGAGATTTGATCTCTCGTTTTAAGTTATCAACTTCAATTTTTAAATCATCGAAAGAAGAATCTCTTGCTGGAGTTGCATTTTTGTTTAACAAACGGTTATTAACCTCTAGTAAGGAATAAGGCGGGGAATATTCAAATTCTTTTTCAAAAGGTTTTGCAAAACCAGAACTTGAATTAGAACTTGAACTAGCAGCCAAATTAATAATTTTTTCACGAAGTTTTTCATCATTAACTTCTTTTAAAAGTTCTATTACATTATCAGAAGTAATAGTTTTCATGTTTAGGTCTTGAAACTGTGATTGTAATTTATAAAATTCATCATCACAAGTACATGTATCACCTTTGCAAGTTGTACAAGTATTATCAATATTTTTATCACTATCAGATAAATCAAGCAAATCAATTTCAGCTTCGGATTCTGATTCAGAATAATAATCAGATTCCGATCCAGAAGTGTATAACAAACTATAAACCTTATCACATAGTTCATCTTCTAGTCCTAAGGTTTTCAGCTTTTGAAGCTTACAATTTGGAGCTATATGGCCAAATTTACCACACTTATAACACTTAATGTCAGCAAGATCTCGCTTAGACCTATTTTTGGTAAATCTAGTAGACTTGCGATGTGCTTTCTTGGCTTCTCGTTCTTCTTTGGATCTATATCTAGATCTCTTTTTCCTATAAGGACTGTCTTGGTTGGGGTATCTATGATACTTATGTTTCTTTTTCCTATGAGTAGAAGTCTCGGGTAAACCGAACTGGGCGCAAAAGTCCCCTAACTGGTTTCTTTCTTTAAGCTTATCCATCTTAAGTTGTCTGGACAATCTTAATTCATTGCACAGGTTTAATCCTTCCTGTGTGCAAATTCCTATTAATTTACCATAGGTATAGTCTGCATAAGGAATTTCTCCATAATTACCTCTTAAAACCTTTCTAACTCTTTCGGCAAATAAAGAGGGAAGGCCATCTATGAACTTAGCTTTCCAATGTTCAAACTTATTTTCTGGTAGTTCCATCACTCTACTCATAAAGGTGTCTTTATACCACCTAAACTCACTTAAAGTCTTACATCTAAGGCTATTAAGGAGAGTACGAACAGTTTATGATAGTTCAGTGAGGCATATTGCCAGAAGGATCTCCTTTCAAGAAGGAGATAAAACAGAGATGATTAACAGTTACTTGGAAGAGGTTAATAATAATAATAATAATAATAATAATAATAATAATAATAGGAAAGGAAAACATAAAAAGTAAGGCAGTTAGCTTATAAAAAAGAACTCAATTCTTGTAATCAGAGAACCCGGAATAACCGATCTCATAATTTCATGTAACAATACTTAAAATCAACACAATAACAACAATGAATACAACACACACAATTCATTGTGGTGCGCAATCCGATCCTCCCTTATTCCACCATATCACAAACATTGCGGCGTGCAACCCGATCCATAAACAAATTCAATAAATGTAATCAATCCAACAGCTCAATTCACAAGAATCTCTTTGATTAAAGAATATTAAAGCAAAGCAATAAAGGAAACATCTACAAAACAAAGGAATACTATAAATAATACAATAGCAATGAGACAAGTCAAGTACGTGACAATTAAAGAGTACATGTAAAAAAATTAAAGCGAGTAGCAATTAATCACGGAGTCATGATGTAACGACTCGATCGATCATTTTGAGTGTTGTAGCCCCATTCCCCCATTTACTGCATATTCTACGCTCAATTGTCATTATGTGCCTTTCCGGGGTAGTTGGTTCAGTTTCGGAGATGTTTCGGAATGAGTTGACACGCTGAGTCTCAAGGTTGAAAACTTAAGTTGAAAAGGTTGACAACATGTTGACTTATATGAAAACGACTCCGGAATGGAGTTTTAACGGTTCCAATAGCTCTGTAGGGTGATTTTAAACTTAGAAGTGTGTCCGGATAGTAATTTGGAGGTCCGTAGTTGATTGAGGCTTGAAATGACGAAAGTTAGAAAATTTGAAGTTTTGGAAATTGAGAAGATTGACCGAGAGTTGACTTTGTGGTTACCGGACTCAGATTTTATTTTCAAGAGTTGGAATAGGTCCATTGTATCATTTATGATTGGTGTGCAAAATTTGAGATCAATCGGACGTGATTTGATAGGTTTCAGCATCGATTGTAGAAGTTGGAATTTTTTAGTTTTTGTTAGGCTTGAATTGAGGTGCGATTCATGTTTTTGATATTGTTTGATGTTATTTGAGGCCTTAACTAAGTATGTATCCTATTTTAGGACTTGTTGATATGTTTGGTTGAGGTCCTAGGGGCCTCGGGTTGGTTTCGAATGGTTAACATGTCAAAAATGGAACTTGAAGCAATGCTGAAGTTGTGGACCCTCTGGTGTGATCGCACATGCGAAGGGATTGGTCGCAGGTGCGGCTAGAGTGGCGCTGAATCGAGGTTGGTTTGGCCAATGGAATATCGCAAGCGCGGAGGGAGGAGCGCATCTGCGAGTCCTCAAAAGTGGAATGGTGGTCGCAGGTGCGAAAATTTGAAATTGGCTTTGGGCACGCAGATGCGGAAGCGAAACCGCAGGTGCGAGCCTTTGGCCGTAAAAGCGGCAGGTCGGGGGTTAAGTATAATTTTGCAGGTGCGGATTTTTAACTGCAAAAGAGATACCACAGAAGAGGCTAAATGGACCGTAGAAGCGGAACACCTGGACACAATATTAAATCGAGGGTTTCGTGAGTTTCAATCATTTTGGACATTTCAAGGTCGGACTAAGGTGATATTTACAAGGGATTTCGAAGGGTTTCTTGAGGTAAGTCACTTGTGATCATTTTTATTCAAAAATATTGTTTTCCCATTGAATTTCCCACCTAGTTAGTGTATTCCTTAGGTGAAATTTTGGGAATTTGAGGCTAGGGATTTGGAGAGTTAAACTTGGGGATTTGAGTGATGATTTGGTATCGGAATTTGGTAAATTTGGTATGATTGAACTCGTGGTTGAATGGGCTTCTAGATTTTGTAACTTTTATTGGATTCCGAGACTTGGGCCCAGGGATTGACTTTTGAGTTGACTTTTTGACTTTTGATTAAGAACTTAGTATTTTCGTATAAAATTAATTCCTTTAGCTCGTGTTAAATGTATCAAATTGTTTGTGGCTAGATTCGAGGCATTCAGAGGCCATTCACGAGGTAAGGGCTTATTGGAGTAGATATTTGCACGGTTTGAGGTAAGTAACACTTCTAAACTTGGTTCTGAGGGTATGAAACCACTATCCCTCAGTTTTACTTATTCAGTTTCTCTTTTGCTTAGATAGTGTACCAGACTTTGTATTTGTATAGATACTCATGTACTCAGTGATATCCTAATTTTGGGAAACTTCTGTATCGAGTTGTGACGTTTTTATCTAGTTTTATGAGATTTTCACTTATTTAAACCTGTTTTTAGTATATTTTGAATTTGAAAGTGTCGGTATGTATGAGTTGTCGGCTTGCCTAGTACCATGATAGGCGTCATCACGACAAGTTGAGTTTTGGGTCGTGACAAGTTAGCATCAGAGCCTAGGTTACATAGGCCTCACGAGTCATGAGTAAGTTTAGTAGAGTCTTGTGGATCGGTACAGAGACGTCTGTACTTATCCTCGAGATGTTGTCGAACCCTTAGGAAAACTTCATATTCTTGTATTATTGTCGTGCGAATTTGTTAATTTCGGGAACTAAATTGTTGTTATTCTATTCTCTCATAGATGGTGAGGAAACGTGCTACCGAACCGGACGGATATCCACCAGTACCACAAGCTAGGGCCATGAGAGGCCGGGGTCGCGGTAGGGGCTGAGGTGCAGCTCGTACAACAGCTAGAGCAGCACATGCAGATCCACCAGTTTCTCCAGCTCAGGAGCAGGTTCCGAATATGGTCGAGTCAGTGGGGCCAGCTTAGGCACCAGCTGTGTCCATTGTGATTCCAGAGCTTCAGGAGGCTCAGGCCAAGATACTGACTGTTTGCACTAGCCGTGCTCAGGCGGTTTCTGTTCATACCGCGCCAACCACTTCTCAGGTCGGGGGAGGAACTCAGACTCCCACCGCCCGTACTCCAGAGCAGGTGATGCAGGGACTTCAGACACCGGGGGTATTACCAGCCCAGCCGGTTGCAGTTGCTCAGACCCAAGTGGGTCCACTTATGACTGATGAGGAGCAGAAGAGGCTAGAGAGATTTGGGAGGCTCAGTACCAAATCTCTTTAGCCTCTTCTGCTCTTCATCAGTCATAAGTGGTCGAGTTAGGATACGTGCTACCGGACCCGGCGGATAGCCACCAGTACCACAAGCTAGGGCCATGAGAGGTTGGGGCCGTGATAGGGGTCGCGATAGGGGCTGAGGTGCAGCTCGTACAATAGCTAGAGCAGCACCGGCATATCCACCAGTTTCTCCAGCTCAGGAGCAGGTTCCGGATGTGGTCGATCCAGTGGGGCCATGTCATGACCCAAATTCCTAACATGTCGTGACGACGCCTATCTCAGTACTAGGCAAGCCGACAACATCAATAACCCATTATTTCCTTTAAGTTTAAGAACGTAACGTTTAGTACAATACCAAGATTTAGCAATTTCCGATACAACCCTCCCAAAACCTGGTGTCACTGAGTACTTGAGCATCTAGTATGAGTACAAGTTTGAAAATACGGTCTATAATAGTCTAAGACCAAATACAGTAAACAAGTAGATAGAGAAGGAGAGGCAAGGTCTGCGGAACATGGCAGCTACCTCAAAATCTCCTGAAAATTAACTACGCGAAATGATCAACACTCGCTATATTCAGGAACACCTGGATCTGCACACGAAGTGCAGGGTATAGTATGAGTACAACCAACTTAGCAAGTAACAATAATAATTAAGGAACTGAAGATAATAACAAGATACACAGTCGTAGTTCACTTTCAGTAGTTCCAGCAAAGAATAGACATGCTTTCAGATCCGGCAGTTTAAGTCAAATCATTTTTTTACAGTTCAATTTCAAGTAATCCGGATATAAATTCTTTCAGATATTTCACAACAATGACAGATAGCAACCAAGTGCAACAACAAATGCAAAACAAGTACAGCCTCTCTGGCAACAGTCACTCAGCTCATCACAACAGCTCAATCACTCGGCTCTCAGTCCTCAGCACTCGCACTCAATGGGTACCCACGCTCAGTGGGGGGTGTACAGACTCCAGAGAGGCTCCCACAGCCCAAGCGCCATAATCTGCACGGACAACTCACGTGCCATAATATCGTTACCTCACTAACAAGTCCTCGACCATACTCGCTCCTTCACCTCTCTAGTATTTCGGGCTCTCAGAAATCACAAAGACCAGCCCAAACAAAGATAACATAGTGCATCAACAAATATCAAGAAAGACTGAGGTATGATACGCTAGTAAAATCATGACTGAGTACAAGATAGCAATTAGCAAATAATTCAACAAGTACGTGACGTTTGTGGGTCCCAACAGTACTATCACATAGTCTAAGCATGATTTTTAACATGATTTACAGTCAAATTTCTTCAACACAAAGAGAGCTTATAGCTAACAACGGGTTATTCAACTTTACAGTTTCACGGGACGGACCAAGTCACAATCTCTTCGGTGCACGCCCACACGCCCGTCACCTAGAATGTGCGTCACCTCCAAAATAATCACATGACACAAAATTTGGGGTTTCATACCCTCAGGACCAGATTTATTATTGTTACTTACCTCAACCCGTGTAATTCTTTATTCTGCTATGCCCTTTCCACGAGAATTGGTCTCCAAAAGTCTCGTATCTAGCCACAATTAATTTAATTCAGTCAATACTAATTATTGTAATTAATTCCATAAGGAGATACTAATTTTTCTAATAAAATCTGAAATTAACTCAAAAATTGCCCGTAGAGCCCATATATCGGAACCCGATAAAAGTTATAGAATATGAACGCTCCTCCAACCACGAGTCCAACTATACAAATTTTACCAAAATTCGACACCAACTCGACCCTCAAATATTCAATTAGAGCCTATGAAGATTTCTACCATTTTCAATCCAATCTTTACCCATTTGAACTTAACAATCTTTTCACAACCTTATTGGTATGTATACATAATACTCTTACACCCAAGAATCATACTATAAATCACCCATTTTTACTCCAAACCCGAAATTGAAGGATTGGGGAAAGAAATTCTTACCTCTTTGAAGCCCTAGCAAGATCCTTGTGAAATCTTCAAACCTTGAACACGAATTGATGGATAAATGACTAAGTCTTCACTTTTTCTCTCTAAATTACTCTCACCTCTCTCTAAAATATTAGATTTTGGCTCAAAAATGAGCTTCAAGGGCTATAAATCGAAGTTGGGTCGGGTAAAAAATTAGAAAGAATGGAAGCTCTGACGCAATTATGCGATCGCATAATATGTATGCGGTCCGCATACCGGCCGCATAATTTTCCCTCCAAAGCTAGGCGTTACTGACCCGGTTTGCGGTCATTATGCGGTCCGCATACTTGTTCTGCGGTCGCATAATGCACCGCAAAACAGGTCTGCGGTCGCATAGTGCACCGCAGATTTTTCTCAAATCTTGTCCCTCTCCTGATCCACTTTGCGACCATTATGCGGTCCACATAGTGATTATGCGACCGCATAGTAGTCACAGAAATGACCTTTTTCCGACAACATTTTCCTTTACACGTCGGTACATTGTTCAACCCAAAAAGTCTGAGCCGCGGCTAGAGAAATTTCTATAATCTTTGTACTAATTGATCTACCTCGGCACCACCAAACCTTAATTTTCTTAGCAAACATTTCTGGGGTCGTTACACCTAAGTTAACATTCGGTCAAACTTTTCAACTTAAATTCTAAACCTTGGAACTAAGGGCTCCGAATCATTTCAAAACCTCACCGAACCCAAACCAATTACCCCGGCAAGCCAAATAACAACTGTAATTCACATTTTGAGCAGTTAATGGGGGAACATGATTGCAATAGTCAAAACGACCGACCGGGTCATTACAGGCCAGCTCAGGCACCAGTTGTGCCCATTGTGATTCCAGAGCTTCAAGAGGCTCATGCCAAGATAGAGACCACTTGCACTAGCCTTGCTCGGGCGATTTCCGTTCAGACCGCGCCAGCCACTTCTCAAGCAGGGGGAGGTACTCAGACTCCTGCCGCCCGTACTCCAAAGCAGGTGATGCAGGGACTTCAGACACCGGGGGTATTACCAGCCCAATCGGTTGCAGTTGCTCAGGCCCAAGTGGGTCCACTTATGAATGATAAGGAGCAGAAGAGGCTAGAGAGATTTTGGAGGCTCGGGCCTCCATCATTTAGTGGAGCAGAGTCAGAGGATGCTTAGGATTTCTTGGATAGGTGCCACAGATTCTTCGTACTGCGTGTATTTTTGAGACTAATGGAGTCTCTTTTACTAATTTTCATCTATTAGGGGCTGCCTTCAGATGGTGGGAGGCCTATGAGAGGAGCATGCTAGTCGTTGTTGCACCACTTTCATGGCATGAGTTCTCCGTTTTCTTCTTGCAGAAGTTTGTGCCACTGACCCGAAGAGAGGAGCTGCGCAGATAGTTCGAGCAGCAATATCAGAAGGGCATGTCTGTGACCCAGTATGAGATGAGATTTTCAGAGTTGGCTCGTCACGCAGTTTGGTTGGTTTCCACTGAGAGGAAGAGGGTTAGGAGGTTCATTAATGGCCTCCACTATCAGTTGTATTTTGTAAGGACTAGGGATAGTGTATCTGATGCTAGGTTCGATGAGGTGGTTGATATTGCTCGGCGGCTAGAGATGGTCTGTAGTCAGAAGGGTGAGGAAATGGAGGCTAAAGGCCTCGTGGTTCAGGTGGTTTCAGTGGTGTTCCTTTTGGGGCAGTCATACCACAATAGGGGTCGTCCTTATAGGCCCGCTCAGATGATCTGATCGCAATGCTGAAGTTGTGGACCTTCTGATCTGATCGCACCTGCGTGGGGATTTGTCACAGGTGCGGCTAGAGTGGTACATAAGCGAGGTTGGTATGGCTAAGGGAATATCACAGGCGTGGAGAGAGGAGCTCATATATGAGTCCACAAAAACGGAATGGTGGTCGCATGTGCGAAAATTTGAAATTGGCTCTGCACGCGCAGATGCGGACGAGGGCCCCCAGGTGTGAGCCTTTGGTCATAGAAGTGGAAGGTCGGGGGTTTAGTGTAATTCCGCAGGTGCGGATTTTTAATCGCAAAAGCAGATAAATGGACTGCAGAAGCGGAACCCTTGGACAGAATATTAAATTGAAGGTTTCGTGATTTTCAATCATTTTGGACATTTCAAGCTCGGACTAAGGCGATTGTTGTAAGGGATTTCAAAGAGTTTCTTGAGGTAAGTCACTTGTGATTATTTTTATTCAAAAATATGATTTCCCCACTGAATTTCCCACCTAGTATGTGTGTTTTTTAGGTGGAAGTTTGGATGTTTGAGGCTAGGAATTTGGAGAGTTAAATTTGGGGAGTTGAGTGACGATTTGGTGTCAGAATTTGATAAATTTGGTATGGTTGGATTCATGGTTGAATGGGCTTCAGAATTTTGTAACTTTTATTTGATTACGAGACATGGGCCCGAGGTTGACTTTTGAGTTGACTTTTTGACTTTTGATTAATAACTTAGTATTTTCTTATAGAATTGATTCCTTTATCTCGTGTTGATTGTAGAGAATTATTTGTGGCAACATTTGAGGCATTCAGAGGCCAATTCGCGAGACAATAGTTTATTGGAGTAGAGTTTTGCACTATTTAAGGTAAGTAACACTTCTAAACTTGGTTTTGAGGGAATAAAACCCTGAATTACGTGCTATGTGATTGGTGTTGAGGTGACGCACATGCTAGGTGATGAGCGTGTGGGAGTGCACCGTAGCAATTGTGACTTGGTCGATTCCGTGGAACTATACAGTTAAATAATCTTGTCGTTATCTGTATATTCTCCATGTGTTAGAGAAATTGAGCTGCAAATCATGTTAGAAATCATACTTAGACTGCATGTTGGTACTGTTGGGATCCACAGAGGTCGTGTTACATGTTGAATTATTTGCTTAATTTGGAATTATGTACTCAGGCACAACAATTATTTGCATATCATATCTTAGTCTTTGTTGCCATTTATTGATACATCATATCATCATTGTTTGGGCTGATTATCATGATTCTTGTGAGCCCGAGAGACTAAAGAGATTGATGACTGAGTGAGGCCGCGAGCCTGATTGTGAGTATGTTTATGGGATCGGGATGCATGTCGCAACATGTTTTATTGATTCATGCCATGATTGGCTTATTATAGTATTTGGGCTGGGTCTGCCCCTCTGAAGTCTGCACACCCATAGTGAGCGCATGTACCTACTGAGTGCGAGTGTGAGTGCCGAGCGATTGGGAGAATTGATTGACTATGAGGATGGCATGAATGGGAAGACTCAGTGATTGATACTCTAGGAGTATGCATCTGATTTCATCACTGTTTTGCATTACAGTTGGCCTACATAACTGACATGTAGATATCGAGATGTATCATTTCTCTTTTCAGTTACACTTGACATATCATACATGTTTGAGCTTTAACTGTTGAACTTGAAAGCATACCTATATTTTTGCATTGTATTTCTGTAATTGAACTATACATGTGTAGCTCGTCACTACTTTCAGCCCAAAAGTTAGACTTGTTACTTGCTGAGTTGGTCGTATTCACACTATACCCTACACTTCGTGTGCAGATCCAGGTGTTTCTAGACACGGTGGTTGTTGATCTCAGAGTTTCCAGTCGTTCAGAGATTATCGAGGTAGCTACCCTAGCGTCCGCAGACCTTGACTCTCATCCCCTATCCCTCAGTTTTACTTATTTAGTTTTTGTTTTTCTTAGACAATGTATCAGACTTTGTATTTGTATAGATGCTCATGTACTCAATGACACCCTGATTTTGGGAAACTTTTGTATCGAGTTGTGATGTTTCTATCTAGTTTTATGAGATTTTCACTTATTTAAACCTGTTTTAGTATATTTTGAATTTGCAAGTGTCGATATGTATGAGTTGTCGGCTTGCCTAGTATCATGATAGGCGCCATCACGACAGGTTGAGTTTTGGGTCGTGACACATGGAAGGGACGAACATTTCAATACAAGAATAATTAATGACAAGTAACAAATTTCGACATTGAAGGCAATTAAAGCATGTAACAGTTAAGACATAAAATAAGATAATTCATGAAATAAGAGAAAGCACATAAACAATTATTTTAACGGCGTATATACACTCGTCACCTCGCATATACACTGTTACACACATAATTCACATAATATATAGTTCAAGGGTTCCTAATTCCCTCAAATTAAGATTAGACCCAACACTTACCTCGCTCCACAATCAAACCAAAGCTCAACCGGTGCCTTTTGTCTAAATTTTTCCTCCAACCCAATCGAATCTAGCCAAAATCGACTTAATATCATCAAACAATGCTAGAGAAATCAATTACAATAGATAAAGAAAATATCTTTACATCTTTCCCAAAACGTCAACAAAAGTCAACCCCGGGCTCACTTGGTCAAAACCCTAGATTCGGATAAAAACCCAATTACCCATTAACCCCCGAGCCCGATTATGTGATTAGTTTTGAAACTGTCCTTAATTTGATGTCTAAATCTAAATTTTATATAAAAAAAAACAATTCTACCCATATCCCTAATTTTCTGCCATGAAAGAGCATAGATTAATGTTCGAGGATGAAATTTCTAACCTATGAAGTGAGGATGAAATTTCTCTTCAAAATCGCCTCTAGACCGAGCTTTAATGTGAAGATGGTGAAAAATGAAGGAAATACCGTCTTTGGGACATTTAAGTCACTAGGTGCCATGCCTTCTTCGCGTTCGCGAAAGGCCTGATGTGATCGCGAAGTGCAGCAACCCAAGTAGCATTCGCGAGGGGTTGCATGCGATGGTCTGTCCCCCCTGGCCATCGCATTCGCGAGTCTGGGCTCGCGTTCATGTAGAACAAACCCCTGCCTCCCCCAGAATCCCTTACCCATCGCGTTCACGAGTGAAGGGTCGCGTTCGCAAAGCTTAATCCCTTTGATGCTCCGTGTTCGCAGCCACTTCTCCGTGTTCGTGTAGAAGAAAAATCACCCCAACCCAAGTTACCCTTCATGATCTTGGGAGTGACTTCGTGATTGCGAAAACAATACACCAGACTTTAGCAACAGTGAAAACCAGCAACCTTCTAAGTTCAAAATCAATCTGTAGCCTATCCGAAATTCACCTGAACCCCTCGGGCTCCAAACCAAATATGTACACAAGTTTAATAACACCACACGAACTTACTTGCGCGATCAAAATACCAAAATAATACCTAGAACTATGAATCAAATATCAAAATAAATGATACTTTCAAAGAAACTCAAGAACATGCGAATTTACAACTTGGCGTCCCAATCACGTCATATCAACTCCGTTTTGCATTAAATTTTGCAGACAAGTCATAAATAGTGAAATGAACCTATCCCAAGTTCGTAAACTTAAATCCGAACCTGATAGCAATAAAGTCAACGTATGGTCAAACTTAAGAATTCTTTAAACCTTCAAGTTACTAGTTTTTAACAAATCACGTTAAATCAAGCTAAGGACTTCCGAATTCGATTCTGGACATACGCCCAAGTCCCAAATCACGATACGGACCCACTAGGACCATCAAAACCCTAATCCGGATCTGTTAACACTAAATGTTGACCATAGTCAACCTAAATCATTTTAAGGCTAAATTTCACATTTTCTTAAAATAATTTCACATAAAAAAAATTTCGGGAAAAGACACAGACTTCGCACGCAAATTGAGGAAGGCTAAGCGGAGCTATTCGAGGTCTCAAAACCAGAAATGAAGGTTAAAACTCAAAATGACCTATCGGGTCTTCACATTCTCCAACTCTAAAACAAACATTCGTCCTCAAACGAACATAGAAAGGTACCTGGACTGGTGAAAAGATGTGGATATGTATTCTGCATGTCGGACCTAGACTTCCATGTGGTTGCCTCGATCGGCTGACCTCTCCACTGCACTCTAATTGAAGGATAACTCTTAGACCTCAACTTCCGGACCTGCCGGGCCAGAATGGCCACCGACTCCTCCTCATAAGTCAAATCTTTGTCCAATTGGACTGAGCTAAAATCTAACACATGGGACGGATCACCGTGATACTTTCGAAGCATAGACACATGGAACACTGGGTGGAGTGCTAATAAACTAGGTGAAAATGCAAGCCTATAGGGCACCTCACCCACTCTTTCAAGAAACGCAAATGGTCTAATATACCTAAGGCTCAACTTGCCCTTCTTTCCAAACCTCATCAAACCCTTCATGGGTGAAACCCGAAGCAATACCCTCTCTCCAACCATGAATGCAACATCACAAACTCTCCGATAGGCATAACTCTTTTGCCTAGATTGAGCGGTGCGAGGTCGATCCTGAATCATCTTGACCTTTTCCAAGGCATCCTGAACCAATCGGTACCCAATAACCGAACCTCTCCCGGCTAGAACCAACAAACTGGCGAACGACACTGCCTCCCTGTACAATGCCTCATAGAGATCCATCTTAATACTTGACTAGTAGCTGTTGTTGTAGGCAAACTCCGCAAGTGGAAAGAATTGATCCCAAGAAACCCCCAAGTCCATAATGTAAACGCGGAGCATATTCTCCAATATCTGAATGGTGCACTCGGACTGTCCATCCGTCTGGGGGTGAAATGTTGAACTCAACTCAACCTGTGTGCCTAGCTTTCACTGTACGACCCTCCAGAAGTGCGAGGTGAGCTGCGTACCTCGATTAGAAATGATGAACACGGGCACACCGTGAAGACGGACGATCTCGTGGATGTATATCTCAGCAACCTGCTATGAAGAATAGGTAACTGCTATTGGAATAAAATGTGCCGACTTGGTCAACCTGTCCACAATAACCCATACTGTGTCGAACTTTTTCTGAGTCTTTGGGAGCCCAACAACAAATCCCACCTCCACTTAGGAGTCTCCAGCCTCTCCAGACACCGATCTACATATGCAACTATATCTTTATTCATTCTCCTCCACAAATAATACTACCGCAATTCCTAGTACATCTTGGCGGCACCTGTATAAATGGAATACCGCAACTATGGGCCTCCTCAGGAATCAACTCACGAAGCCCATCCACATTGGGCACACAAATCCGACCATGCATCCGCAACACCCCATCATCTCCAACAGTAACATGCTTGGCACCATCGTGCCACACTGTATTCGTAAGGACAAGCAAATTGGGGTCTTCATACTAACGCTCTATGATGCGCTCATACAAAGAAGACTGAGAGACCGTGCAAGATAGAACACGACTGGGCTCCGAAATATCTAACCTCACAAACTGACTGGCCAAAGCTTGAACATCTGAAGCTAGCGGCCTCTCCTCAACTGGAATATACACAAGACTACCCATACTCACAACCTTCCTACTCAAGGCATCGGCCACCACACTGGCCTTCCCGAGATGATACATAATGGTGATATCACAGTCTTTCAATAGCTCCAACCACCTCATTTGCCTCAAGTTAAGATCCTTTTACTTGAACAAATACTGTAGACTCTGATAATCCGTGCACACCTCATATGACACACCGTATAGGTAATGCCTCCAAATCTTTAGCGCATAAACAATGGTTGCCAACTCTATGTCATGAACATGGTAATTCTTCTCATGAACCTTCAACAGTCGTGACGCATATGTAATCACTCTACCATTCTGCATCAATACTGCACTGAGTCCAATACGAGATCCATCACAATACACTATGTAAGATACTGAACCTATGGGCAACACCAACACTAGCATCGTCGTCAAAACAGTCTTGAGCTTCTGAAAGCTCAACTCACACTCATTGGACCACCCTTCTAGGTCAATCTAGTCAATGTGACTACTATGGATGAAAACCCCTCCACGAACCGACGATAATAACTCGCCAAACCTAGGAAACTCCGAATCACCATAGCTGAAATAGGTCTAGGCCAGTTCTGAACTGCCTCAATCTTTTTAGGATCCACTTTAATGCCCTCGACCGATACAACATACCCCAAAAAGGCGACCGAGTCTAACCAAAACTCACACTTTAAAAACTTGACATATAATTGACTATCTCTTAGAGTCTGAAGTACAATCCGAAGATGCCACTCATGTTTCTCTCGACTACGGGAGTAGATCAAGATATCATCAATGAATACGATCATAAAAGAATCCAAATATGGCTTAAATACCCGGTTCATCAAATCCATAAATGTTGTTGGGGCATTTGTTAACCCAAATGACATCATTATGAACTCATAATGCCACGACCAAGTCCGAAAAGCTGTCTTAGGGATATATGATGCCCTAATCTTCAACTGATGGTAGCCAGAACTCATATTGATCTTTGAAAATACCTTGGCACCCTGAAGCTGATCAAATAAGTCATCAATCCTCGGCAACAAATACTTGTTCTTGATAGTGACTTTGTTCAACTGCGGATAGTCTATACACATCCTCATCAAACTATCTTTCTTCTTCACAAACAACACGGGCGCACCCCAAGGCGAGACACTTAGGTCTAATGAATCCCTTATCAAGAAAATATTACAATTGCTCCTTCAGTTCCTTCAACTCAAGCGGGGCCACACAGTATGGTGGAATAGAAATGGGCTGAGTGCCCAGAGCCAAATCAATACAAATGTCAATATCTCTGTCGGGTGGCATTCCCGGCAGATCTGCAGGAAACACCTCTGGAAACTCACGTACAACTTGTACCGAATCCATGGAAGAAACCTCCAAACAAGAATTGCGAATATAAGCCAAATATGCTAGACATCCCTTCCCGACAATACGTCGAGCCTTGACATACGAAATAACCCTAATGGTAGAAAGGCCACGAGTCCCTCTTCACTCTAATCGATGCAACCCCCATATGGCTAAGGTCATTGTCTTGGCATGACAATCCAATATAGCATGATAAGGTGACAGCCAATCCATGCCCAAAATAACATCAAAGTCTACCATATCAAGAAGTAGGAGATCTACACTAGTCTAAAGACTCCCAATAGTAATCACACACGAGTGATAGACACGATCTACAATAATAGAATCTCCCACAGGCGTGGACACATACACATGAGCACTCAAAGAATTACAAGGCACAACCAGATATGAAGCAAAATTGGATGACACGTAGGAGTAAGTAAATCCCAGATCAAATAGAACTGAAGCATCTCTATAGAAAACTGGAACAATACCTTTGATGATGACGTCAGATGACTCGGCCTCATGACTAGCTAGGAATGCATAAAATTGGGGATGGGCCCCATCACCCTGACCTTTGTCTCTCAGACGGCCTCTAACTGGATAGCCTCCACCTCTAACGGCCTGACCTCCACCTCTAACTGCTTGACCCCTACCTCTAGTTGCCTTACCCCTGCCTCTAGCTAGCTGAGCGAGCGGTGGAACAATCGGTGTTGGGACCATGGCACGAGAACTCTGATGTGGCATGATGCTCAACAATCACGAACAGAACCTCATGATATGACCAATACCTCTATACTCAAAACATCCATCCTGCTACGGTGGATGATAAAGCTGAAGTTGACCCGAACGACCCGGATAACCACGATGATAACTCTGGATTGGAGGCGCACTAATAGGAGCTGATGGTACACCATAGGCTGGCTGCCCATGACGAGATACATAAGGACCACGACTACCTGTAGCACTGAGGGACACTTGAAGCGCTGACTGAAATGGCCTAGGAGGATAGCCTCTACAAAAAGAACCCCTGCCTCCAGATTAGGCACCACTGAAACTACCGGAATGACGAGGCCTCTTATCAGACACCGGTCCCCTCTCTTGACCACGAACCATCTCGATCCTTCTAGAAATATCTACGGCCCTCTCGAAAGAGATATCATCTCCAGTCTCATTGGCCATCTATAACCTGATACTGAAAGTGCACCCATCAATGAATCTCCTCACTCTCTCCCTCTCAATATGGAGTAAAACAATGGCATGGTGGGCTAGGTCCACAAATCGAGTCTCGTATTGGGTAACATTCATACTACCTTGCTGAAGACGTTCGAACTGCCTACGATAATCCTCTCTTAGAGTGAAATGAATGAACTTCTCTATAAATTGTTGTGAAAACTAATCCCAGTAAGCGCAAGCGAACCAGCTGGTCTAGTCAACATATAATCTCTCCACTATCTCTTGGCGGAACCGGTCATCTGAAACACTACAAAGTCGACCTCATTGGTCTCAATTATATTCATATTATGCAACACCTAGTGACAATGGTCCAGGTAATCCTGTGGGTCCTCAGAAGGTGCACTAATGAAATAAACAGGAAAGAACTTGGTGAACTAATACAACCTCAACAAGGCCTCAAAAGACATAGCATGCCTATCACCGGCCTGTGCCGCAACAACCGACTGAACCACCCCAAGTGGTTGGGCTGTTGGAGTCTGATATAAGGGAGCCGCCTACTCCGGGGTGTGATTAGCGAAAGTCCGTGCTCCTCGCTCATCCTGAGAGACGGTTGGTGCAACCGGGAATGCACTAGTCTAAGCCACGCTCTTCATAAGACCCACCAAACAGATAAGGGCGTCCTGAAGCACTAGAGTGGATATGAATCCCTCTGGGACCTGAGCTAGTCTGACGGGCACGGTCTGAGCTGGGACCTCCTCCTCATGATCAATTTGAGGCTCCACTGCAGGTGTTGCTGCTCGAGTTCTAGGCTGAGCTTTGCCTCTACCTCTGTAATGACCCGGACGGTCATTTCGAGAGTTATAGCCCTATTTTTCCTATTTATGCTTTCTTTTGTGCTTTTTAGCTATATTATAATATACCGGGTTAGTTGGTTCGGGTCCGGAGTGGTTTCAAATTGGATTGACATACTTAGTCTCTAAGGTAGAAGCTTAAGTTAGAAAAGTCAACCGGATGTTGACTTATGTGTAAACGATCTCGGATTTGAATTTTTATGATTCCCGTAGGTTATTTTGGACTTAGGAGTGCGTCACGAATATGATTTGGAGGTCCGTAGTGGAATTAGGCTTGAATTGGTAAAACTTGGAAATTTGGCGATTTCGGTCGGCAGTGGAAAATTTGGTATCGGAGTCAGAATAGATTTCCGGAAGTTGGAGTAGGTTCGTGGTGTCATTTGTGACGTATGTATAAAATTTGAGGTCATTCGGATGTGTTTTGGTAGGTTTCGGCATCGTTTGTGGAATTCAGAAGTTTAGAAGTTCTTAGGCATGAATTCGTGGGTAATTTGGTATTTTGATATTGTTTCGGGTGATTTGAAGGCTTGACTAAGTTTGTATATTGTTATATGACTTGTTTGTATGGTTGGTTGAGGTCCCGAGGGGCTCGAGGTGATTCCGGGTGGTTAACAGATTGTTTGAAGTTGGAAAAATGCAGTTGAAGTTGCTGCTACTGGTATTTCCGCACCTGCGGAGGGGGGAGCCGCAGGTGCGGGGTCGCTGGTGCGCTTAGTGAGCCACAAATGCGTACACAGAGGACCTGTGCTGGAACCGCAGGTGCGTAAGATTGGTCGCATCTGCGAGCACGCAGATGCGAGGCTGAGTCGCAGATACAGAAGTGAGGAGGACTGGAAGTGGCCGCAGGTGCGAGGTCTTTTCCGCACCTGCGAGGTCGC
This sequence comes from Nicotiana tomentosiformis, assembly GCF_000390325.3. Classification (NCBI taxonomy): domain Eukaryota; kingdom Viridiplantae; phylum Streptophyta; class Magnoliopsida; order Solanales; family Solanaceae; genus Nicotiana; species Nicotiana tomentosiformis. Next base: position 20,499,048 of record NC_090815.1, on the reverse strand, counting down.
AGAAGCGGATGGGGAGCGCATGTGTGGATATGGGAACTTAAGTGATTATCTGCATATGCATAGATTTGTGCGCAAAAACGGCTCCGCATGTGCGAATTTTTGAGCCGCAGATACGAAAACCTGGGCAGAACCTATAGATAGGGGACTTCGGGATTTTTGCTCATTTTCACCATTTTCAATTCGGACTTTGGAGCTTTTGGGGTGATTTTTGAACTTTGAAGGGGATTCAAGGGTCATTCCTTTAGCTCATATTGATCGTATTTTATTGCTTGCGGCCAGATTCGGGTCATTTGGAGGCCAGTTCGAGAGGAAAGGGCATTTAGGAGTAGGAGTTCTACGTTGTTGAGGTAAGTAACAGTTTTAAATCTGGTCTCGAGGGTATGAAACCCAGAGTTGGTATAATGTGACTGTTTGAAGGTGGCACCCATGCTAGATGATGGGTGTGTGGGTGTACGTCGTGAGGGATTGAGACTTGGTCCGTCCCGGGAGACTATGAAGTCTAATAGCCTTTATTTGTGTTTATATGCATTCATGTCTACTAGAACTTGATTTCCTTTCATGTTAAAGATAATGCTTAGGTTATATTCCTGCTCATGGTAGTTATATTCAGTCATAGTGATTCTTGTACATGTTTACCCCCAGTCTCTGTTATTTTTCCCTGATGATATACTGTAACACTTTGATTTGGGCTATTTTCCCTTTCTTTATTGAGAGTTATGAGACTAGAGAGGTTCATGACTGATTAGGGTTGAAGGCCTGGTTGTGAGGTATTATTCTATGGAACGTGAGTTGTCCGTGCGAATCCTTATATTTATACCAGGGCACGTGAGTTGTCCGTGTAACACGTGAGTTGTCCGTGCGGATCCAGATATTTATACTATGGCATATGAGTTGTCCGTGTAGATTATAGCGCTTGGGCTGTAGGAGCCCTTCATGAGTCTGAACACCCCCAGTGAGCGTAGGTACTCATTGAGTGTGTGCATTGAGGGCTGAGAGTTGAGTGCCGAGTTGTTGAGGTTTTGAGTGACTGTTGCCTTGGGAGGCTATACTTGCTTTTCAATTGTTGATACATTTAGTTTCTATCTGTCTTTGTTGTGAAATTTCTGAAAGTTTCTATTCTGGAGTACCTGCATTTTAACTGTATAAAATTGATTTGACTTAAACTGTCGGATTTGAAAGTATGTCTACTCCTTGCTGGAATTATTGAAAATGAACTGTACTATATAGCTCGCCACTGCTTCTCAGTTCCTTAATTATTTCTGTTAGTTGCTGAGTTGGTTGTACTCATGCTACACCCTGCACTTCATGTGCAGATCCAGGTGTGTTTGATCACGGAGGTCATTGAGTTCGGGCGGATCGAGTACCGGAGACTACGAGGTAGCTGCCAGCATCCGCAGGACCTTGTCTCTCCTTCTACATTTCTTTCTGTCTTGTATTTATACTTAGACACTGGTTGTATTAGTTTGGTTATCTAGATGTTCATGACTTGGTGATACCCCGATGTTTGGGGCTAGTTTACGCATTTTGATTCTATATTGAGTTCAACTTTGGTTTTTACGAAAAAATTCTGATATGAAAAAGTTTTAAACTACCTTTTCTATTGAATTACTGGAGTATTTTGGGAACGTCGGCTTGCCTAGTACCATCGATAGACACCATCACGACATGTTAGGTTTTGGGTCGTGACAGCCTCGGCCTCTGGCCCTGGTAATAGCTGTCATAGGGGGATCCGGCTCCTGTCCGGCTGCAGATGTTGTGTGTGTTCTCGCCATCTGCAATAGAATAAGAATAGAATGGTTCAATCATCAATGATAGAATAAAATCGCACGATAGAGAAGGAAATAAGTGAAATTTTTCCTAAATTCCATAGCCTCTGGAAGATAAGTACAGACGTCTCTGTACCGATCTTCCAGACTCTACTAAGCTTTCTCGTGACTCGTGAGACCTAGACCTAGTGCTCTGATACCAACTTGTCACGATCCGGAATTCCCACCCTTGGGATTGTGATGGCACATAATATTTCACTTGCTAGGCAAGCCAACGTTAAATGTAGTTATTAACCATTTTTAATAATTCAAATCAAATGAAGACCAATAAGCTAAATAAATTGAAATAAAGAAGAAAAATCTGATACATGGCGATATTTCGATACAAATCCTAGAACTAGTGTCACAGGTACACGAGCGACTAGAGTACTACAAATAATAGTCTAAATGAAAGCATAACTGTCTGAATCGAAATAAACAGCTAAGGTAATGTAGAATGGGGACTTCGGGGTTGCGAATGTTGTGCAATTGTACCTCAAGTCTCCGTCAAGCACTGGATCCGAGCAATCTACTGACTGTCGCTAGGTCCAACTCCAAAATCTGCACAAGTGCAGAGTATAGTATGAGTACATCTGACCTTATGTACTTTGTAAGTGTTGAACTTAACCTCGACGAAATAGTGACGAGGCTAAGGCGGGTCACTTACAATAACATGTACATAGTATAATATATAATAATAATAATAATAATAATAATAATAATAATAATAATAATAATAATAATAATAATAATAATAATAACAGAAAAGAAAAATATGAAAAGTAAGGCAGTTAACTTATAAAAAATGAACTCAATTCTCGTAATCAGAGAACCCAGAATAACCGATCTCATAATTTCATGTAACAATACTAGAATTCAGCACAATAACAACAATGAATACAACACACACAATCTATTGCGGCATGTAACCCGATCCCACCGTACACACAAAAATCTCCCTTATTTCACCATATAAATATCAAGAATCACATATAAAATCCATTGCAGGGCGCAACCCGATCCCACCATATCATCATAATCAATTTCATAATCCTCCATTATTTCACCACATCATAATTTATCAATATCAAGTATTACGTACACAGCCGTTGCAACGCACAACCTGATCCTACCATATCAATATCAAAATTCTCCCTTATTAACCGTTACGGTGTACAACCCGATCCATAAACAAATTCAATAAATTTAATCAATCCAACAACTCAATTCACAAGAATATCTTCGAATAAAGAATATGAAAGCAACGCAATAAAGGAACCATGTACAAATCAAAGGAATGCTACAAATAATACAATAGCAACGAGACAAGTCAAGTACGTAATAATTAAAAAGTATAGGTAAAACAACTAAAGCAAGTAGCAGTTAATCACGGAGTCATGGAAGGGTCGAACATTTCAATATAAGAATAACTAATGATAAGTAACAAATTACGGTATTGAAGGAAATTAAAGCATGTAACAGTTAAGATAATCTCGTTGCCCAAATACTACACCCACTCCAGCTTTGAATGAATTTGGTTTGCAAAGACAAAGCAAAGTCAAAAATTTTTAGCTTTACTCATTTTGTTCACCTTTGAAGAGTGCCATTATTGGGGTTTAGTTTTAATTTTTTAATCTTACTCAGTTAGTTCAGTTTTCAATACAAAGGGCTTCATTTACTTCATCCGGGGAAGAATTATGGCTATAAAGGTCCTCGCCTGTTTTTATGTTCATTAAAATAAACTTTAAATGAGAATTCTTTTTATTGGCCATTATTTTCAGAATCACTGCAAAGATAAAGCAGATGTGATGCTTTACTCCAAAAAAAATTCTTAATGGATAACCCGATAAACCGCTCAATAATTGCTATTCCGATATCAATTAGCCCAATGTCTTATTAGTTGGCTAGCGGATTACTACATTTATAAACCGATAACCGATAAGCCAAACTGTTAGTTTAAATATACACCTAATCCGCCCGATAAACACCCCGATTAGCGAGTGAAGGGTCGCGTTCGCGAAGGTTAATCCCTCTGATGCTCCGCGTTCGCAATTGCTTCTCCACGTTCGAGTAGAAGAAAAACCACCCCAATCCAAGTTACCCTTCGCGATCGCGGGAGTGGCTTCGTGATCATGAAGAACAACACACCACTTCAGCAACAGTGAAAAACATCAACCTTCTAAGTTCAAAATCAATCCGTAGCGTATCCGAAACTCACTCGAGCTCCAAACCAAATATGCACATAAGTGTAATAACATCATATGAACTTTCTCGCACGATCAAAATACCAAAATAACACTTAAAACTACGAATCAAATACCAAAATGAATGACAATTTCAAAGAAACTCAAGAACATGCGAATTTACAACTGGACGTCCGAAGCACGTCAAATCAACTCCGTTTTGCATCAAATTTGCAGTCATAAATAGTGAAATGAACCTATAGCGAGTTCTGAAACCGAAATCCAAACCCGATAACAACAAAGTCAACCTACGGTCAAACTTAGGAATTCTTTAAACCTTCAAATTACTAGTTTTCAACAAATCACGTTAAATCAAGTTAGGGACTTCCGAATTCGATTCCGGGCATACATCCAAGCTCCAAATCACGATATGGACCCACTGTGCACGTAAATCGAGAAAATTTAAACGGAGCTATTCGAGGTCTCAGAACACATAAATGAAGGCTAAAACTCAAAATGACATATCAGATCATCACATTAACTAAACTTTTTGTTAGCATAGCATTAAGTATTATTATATTTCTCGTTAACATAATATTTTTTACATTACTAATCCCTAAATTAATATTTCATGCATTACTTATCCTATACATTCACAATCATTGCATTATTAATTTTTATATTACAATTCTCACAAAGAATGGAAAATAATAATAAGTGTATGATTGTGAATTTTTTTTTTCTTGATAGTGATAACTCTTGATTTAATATTTAATACTTTGAAATTGACTAAAATATTGGTTATTAAATCTTTTCCCATTTTAACTAGATAGAAAATCTTAAAATTTAGGACTTTAAAGTCAATTGAAATTTTACCGTACTTAAATCTTCTTCTTATTTGAACTATATATGTTACATAATTATAATTCTTGTATGTTACTTTTCATGAGAAAAGAGTAAATTAACGTGTGTTTTTACTGAAACTAAAGTAACTAATTGATCCAACAATTTTATGGCTAATATTTAAGAGGGCATGTAAAAAATTGTGCACGTAAGTCAAACTTTTGATTAAAGAAAAAAGGAAAAATTAATGATAATTCGTATTGAGTCGAACAATAAGGACTTAGAATTTGAAGTATACTCAAATATTTTGTCCACTTGATTGTCTAAATATTAAGAAATAATTATATGATAATTATTTTTAAATGTAAAATTATTTTCAACGGTAAAAAATTGATCAATATATATTCTGTATAAAGAAATAAGAGAATAGGAAAAGAAAGTATTTTAGAAAAAAATCATAAGTAAAATAAAATAACAATCGAGCAAAAAAATTAATAATAATCTAGTTCGGATGCCTATGTGATTACTAAGGTATCAATAGAATAAGGCTATAACTTTAGCAGTATCGAAAAATGAGTAAAAGATGAGTAAAAAAAATTCAATAGTTGGTAAACTATCTCGACATAAATTTTATAATAAGTAACCTGAAATATATATGCAATGCACGTACCCAAGTCCTCAGGTAAAGTTGAACGATCTTTTTACCTTTTAATCAAACGCTACTCCTATGACTTTTTTGACAATAAAGCAATTAAGAAGGAGAACTACTATACTAATCTTTTGAATATTATTTTATTTATTTATTTATTGAGCTATTATATACTATTAACATATATGATCATCTTTAGGAACTTATACTTTTATTTTATTATTTAAACACAAATATTAAATAAATTAGTTGAGATAGAATGTCAACTAACAATAAAAAATCGACCGAGTTAAAAGAAGAAAAATTGAGGAAATTACCTAATTTTTAATTTATATACAATACGGTCAATCCGTGTAAGGGCTTAAAAAATGACTTATTTTGGTTATAAGCTTGTGCTAAATGATTTTAGGGTGTAGTAATCTCAATAAAATTAAACCAAACGACTCCCCGATCCTTTGAACACTTGAAATCAATCTACTTTCAAAGCCCCCGATCCCTCACAATTTTTCTCCTCTCTCGACATCTCTTTCGCGCACACACACAACCAACGGGCAGCGTGCTATCGTCTCTGCATGTCTTCTCTCCATTATATAAACTAATCGCTCAGTTCCTCTCATTCTTCTATTTACAGGTTCGTTTTTTCACTCTCTCTCTGTGTACGTTTCCGCTTATCATTTTCTCTCTCTCTATTGGATAGCAACACATATGCATTCGTCATATGGCCATATGTTTTGAGTATAGTTACTATAACCCTAGCCATAGGGCTCGTGAAATTTGGGTAAAGCCCTTTAATTGCCTTTAACCCATTAGCTTTGGTCCAAACCCAGTACTTGTCTGAAAAAGTACATTTAATATATTAAAATTATTAATTTAGAACTCATTAAACTTAAAATTCTTGATCTGCTGGCTAAAAGTATAGATTAATAACCGGTATTGGGAAGAAATAAGCTCGAATTAAACTGAATGGATATGTAGGACTCCAACTAGTTCGAGATGAGGTAGTTCATTGATTAACTGATCTGATAAAGAAAAGCATTAATTAGGCTTTCTTGACATTTCTCTACTCTTGTAATGTAACATGAAAGGAGTACTTGTAATACCTATTTCATATGCATACAACAAGAACAACATACCCAATGTAATCCTATAAGTGTAGTCTCAGGCGGGTAGTGTGTACGCATACCTTACTCCTATTTTGTGCATGTAAAGAAGTTGTGTTGTTTCCGATAGACCCTCGGCTAAAGCAAGCATAATCACATCATTACAGAAAAAGAAATACAGTAATAAAGAAGAAAAGGAAGCAGTAACAACAATAAGACAATAATAAAACCGAAGAAGCAACATTAGGTAGTATTAGAAATCTAAGAAAAAAGGAAATATGAGAATAGTAACAGAACTACTGGTATGGAAAGGAAATATACTCGACTACCTACTAATCTTCAACCTTAATTTCCGACCTCCATACCCTTCTATCAAGGGTCATGTCCTTGGTAAGCTGAAGATGTGCCATGTCCTGCCTAATCACCTCTCCCCAATACTTCTTCGGCCTACCTCTACCTCTCTTTCGCCCCGCCAATGACAACCTCTTACTCCTCTTCATTGGGGGCTCCGTGCATCTTCTCTTCACATACTTGAACCATTTCAGCCTCGTTTCCCGCATCTTATCCACCACGGAGGCCATTCCCACCTTGTCCCGAATACCTTCATTTCAGACCATCTCTCTCCTGGTATGCCCACACGTTCATCTCAACATCCTCGTGCATATTTTTTAAAAATAAACCTGAATTGATCAGAATGGATATAGAGGATTCACGTAGCACACCCCAACTAATTTGGACTCGAGGAATAAAATATTAGATATGGAACTTAATATTTGAATTTACAACAATTTTGAATTGATAGAGAGGAAAAAGAGAGATCAGGTAATTAAAAACGAGGCACAAAGCTTTCTTTTGTATTTCACTTGCTTAGTAGTTCAAATTTTAATGTCGTTTAACTGGACCAATAGCGGTGCCCTAACCACATTTATTGTTGTTATATTTTACGTACTTTATATTGCATCTCCAAGCCATATGCCCTTATGGTTCTCAAATTATGAATGAAAGTGACGCGAGTAGTTTCTAATTGTTTATTAGTGGAATGAAATAGGCCCTAATAGAAGGAATGGATATAGAGGATTCATACGTCTAACCTAAACTAGTACTATGAAATTGCAAAAGTAAGAGATATTGGCGAGTAGTGAGTTAATATATGGCGATTCTTTTGTTCCCATTTTAATTTGTCATTTTTCACCTATCAAGGGTCAATTTGACCTTATTTTATATGTGAGCCACATTTAATTTCTCTTTGAAAATATTTTTTCCAGATCAAAAAAATTTCTCTTTGAAACTATTTTTTTAGAGACTTGGAAACTACTTGGGAACTATTATGAGTTGCATACTACTGCATTTGAAAAGTATGGTGTGAAATACTATGAATTAGTTTAACTCTAGGGAGATGAGAGTAACCATCATCCTGCGGCAGAGGGAGCGTCTTCTTAAGTGGACATGCATTTCCTTTGTCATTGTATTCCATTATGAAAGAAGACCTTAATCTTTTCCTGTAACTTTATATTGCTTTCCTTATCAAGAAAGAAAAACCTTTCCCTGTAACTGTTCTTCCCTCTCTCTCCTTCCATCTCTCTTCTTTTCTTTTAAATTTGAAATAAAACACGACATCTCAACCAAATAGATGAAAGCAAAAAAAAAAAAAAAAGAAGAAAAAACTCAAAGAAGCGGCAATAAAGGATCATACCTTTTATTTCTTCAAGTAATTTTTGCAGTAAAATGGCATCCCCAGCTTGGCTGCCCCAGGAAATGCAGTCTTCAAGTTCACAAACATCTGGTATGAGTTTAGCAACTGGAGAACCAACTACAAGCTCTGCGACTCCAAATGCAGATTCAACTCAGGAAGCGGTCCAAGGGAAATTTATCCCCCCTCCTGGATATAGCGCTGGTCGGGCTTCTTTCTCTTATGTGAATGCTAGTGTCCCTTCTGGAAGCTCTCAACAGTCATCTTCAAGTCCTGTTAGTCAATTTTTACATTTTTTGTTTCTGGAGATGCAGTGGTTCAACTGGAGAGAACTATGAATTACTTGTCTTTCATTGCAGGTCATTCCATCAACTTCCTCAGGTTCTTCAGCATCGCTCCAACCTCCCATTCCCGGCCAGTCTGCAAATGTTGGCTCTTCATTTTCATACAACATTTCACAAGCTGATAACAATTTCTCCGGTGGCCTACCATTGAGGGTTAGTTTCTGTTGATTGATGACAGTAATATTACGCCATACATTTTGGCTAATACATTTTGTCAGAACGTGTTACATGTTGTCAGTGGCTGTATTTTTTTTTTTTTTATTGTTGGTGGTGGTGGTGGGGGGATAGGTTCATATGAGGACTACTGTTTTCTATTGCATGGCCAACCCTATTAAAGTGGTAAGTTTGTGTGACGTGTGTATATTAGACCCAGGTAAATGTTCAGTGGGTAAATTTAACACGGATATGTCGCTAAAAGCCTGAAGCTGGAGTTGAATCTTTGACCTGTAATCCTGCAATTATCAGAGTAAGAGTAAGTGAAGTTAGCTGGACATTGTAGGATGTAGCATTGTGAAGAACGTGATGTGTACTTTAGGATGTGTGTATTGAGTCCTTCATACAGGAAAACAATATTTTGAAGGTATGGGCTTCAAAATAGTAAGCAAATATCGAGAAGAGATTCTTTTTTTTCAAAAAGAAAGAAATAAATGACAAGTTTTAAGAATTTCTCCTAGATACCTTTGCATTGTACCTCAGGTTTCATTTGGTTTAGAAGTGCATTCTACAATTCAGGAAGAGCACAATTGCTGTCTATTATCAAAATCAAATTACTTAGAAACTTTACATGGACATTTAAAGATTGCTAATCCATAAAAAGGTACTTATTGGTTTTGCTCTTTATTTTGTGCATCTCTTAAGAAGATAGGATTTAACAGATCCAGAATAATAGAAGTCCTTGATTGCAGTATGCTATTTCATTTATGTGATTTTTCCTATGAAGCTATGTGTTTCTGTGTGATTTAGCTTTTAAAGCAGTTGGCAACTTTGTTCGTATCAATTCTAAAGACAATATGTTGCTTTCTTTTGAAATGTCCTTTTGTGTAGTTTTCTTTAGAAGATTGCTCTGAAATATCTGTTACTTTTTTGCTTCCCCTCATCCTCTGCTGCTGGCACGTGTGGGGGATGCACTGTTGTATTGGGGTCATGAATTATTAAAGTCTTAATCTTGTTAGGAGGTCCAAGTCATCATTTGCACAATCAACTTTCCCACTAATTATAAAAACCGTATTCATGTATTTTCCTAGGATTCTCCCTTGTGTCTTCAGGTGACTGCTTTTATTTTCTTAATTTAATTTTTACTTTTTGCTGGGATTGACTTGTGTCTGACTAGACCTATTGGTTTGTGGCAGCCTGTTGCTCCTAATCAACTAGTGGATGTAAAGAATGCATCTCCTGCTGCATCATTGCAGCCTCCTCTTCCTCTGGTGTCTGCAAGGTTAAGCTCATTCATACCTGGAAGTGCTGCATCTGCAGCCTCCCCGTTAAGTGGTTCGAACTTGTCTTTCAATGGAAGTCCTCAAATGGTGCAGACTGATCAAACAATGAAACCAGTATGTGTTATTACAAAGCTATGTCCCTTGAAGTAAAAAGATTAGCTGGTCTAATATATATAAAATGAAATCCAGAGCTTTTTCTATTGTAAGCAATTCAAACAACTGATCATGACTTCACATCTGTTTGATCTTATTCTAGCTGCAGAATAGAAGAGTTGACATTGCACACGAAATGGGAGCAATGACTTTTCCACCTTCTTTCATGCAGTCTTTTTCACAGGCTGGTCACATGAGTTCTGGTTCTTCGACGGCTGCTTTTCCAACTTCTCATTTGGGCTCTCCAAATATAAGAATGCCCCACGCACCTCAATTTCAGGTTCCAGCTGGAGTGCCTAGGAGTCCTGTTACACCTGGTCCTCCTGGTCTTGGTCCAGTTATACCTTCATCTTCCAACATGACTGCTACAGCTTCACCTGGAGGTCCTTCTTTATCCTTAAGGCCCAATGGGCCTCCTGTTCCTGTTCTGGCCAATCCACCTGTTCAGCAACAAATATACTCTCCCTATCTTTCTGCCTCTCCTATGGCTCCAACTCACCAGGGACCTTGGTTGCAGCCTTCACCTGTCACTACCATGCTAAGACCACCATTTCCATCACACCCCGCAGGTTTTGCTGTTCCCTTTCCTTTGTCAGCTACTGGTGCACCACTTTCTTCAGCGACATTGCCCGACACTCGACCTCCTGGTGTCGCCTCCGTGGCAACTCCACCTGGAGTGCCGACTACTGCTACCCAGTCAATCCCTGCTTTAGGGTTGCAGCCAGAATTACCTCCTGGAGTTGGTATGCTGAATCTTTTCTTTAATGATATCCTTTCGATTTATCCATTCTTCATTTCACAGCATATGGCCTTTCCTTTCCTTTTTTCCCCTTTTCAGACAGCGCTAAGCATGTAAATGATGCTGACACTAAAGAAGGAGCTCCAACCAGTGAACAACTGGAGGCCTGGACTGCTCACCGGACTGAAACAGGAGCCATATACTACTATAATTCTTTGACTGGAGAATCTACTTATGAGAAACCTGCTGGCTTTAGCGGAGAGGTATGAATATCACTTTTCTGTCTTCGACTGTGAAGCAGATGCTTAATTAGTAGGTGTATTCTTCATCTGGAAATGGGTAATGGCAATCTGGTAGAGTACTAGATTTCTTTTTAGGCCTGTAGGTCAGGGCGCTGCCTAAATGAGTTACCTAGCTGATAGTTCTATTAATTTTTTAACTCATAGCTCTTCTAGATCTTCTTTCTTTCATGAGGATGCTACTTTCTTCCCTTGGAGTTCCCTCTTTTGATGAAACTAAGATGATAAAGAAACAAGAGGTCTTGTCTCCCTTTCCACTTCTTATATTAGCATTAGTCTTTCTACTTCTGATTCTTTTCTGATAAATGTCTCTTCTTCAGAAAATTTTGTACAAGGAGTATACGCTTGGCCATTTTTACTTGCAAATCTTTCTTCCCTTCTGAACGATTCAAAGGTCATGTAACTTATCCTCTTGCTTCTTGTTTTTTGAAAAAAAAAAAAAATCTCTAATTAATTTGTGGTCTATGGTCATCTTAGAAGCACCAAATCCTTGACTGTTTTACATGCAATAAAAGCAAAAGTGATATGCTTTCATTCACGTCATCTGGTTGTGATTTTTGAGTATTCTTGATAACATGTGTTTCTTTGTCCACAGTTTATTTTCTTCTTTGGTGATGACTACTGTTGTTTAGAAGAAGCAAGAGTGGAACTTTTGTTGAGATGATCATTTTTTGGCTTGGTTATGGTTAATTTGGCTACAGGGTGGTTCTAGAAATTTCAGTTCCATTATCTATATCGACATTGCTCACGAATTTTAACTACAATAATCTGGCTGTCGCCTACCTTTGTCACTGTTTGCCCTTTTTATTTATTAGAGTAATTGTCTTCTTTATTCACACATTTTTAGTCATCCATGCATGTCTGTCTACAATAGCACCTGACAATTTCCCCTTCTGGTGCAGCCGGCCAAAGTCGCTGCGCAGCTAACTCCCGTTTCATGGTAAATCTCTATAGTAATAATAAGTTTATTGACCCGTACTATTGTATTTTGTTTTTCTAAATAAATTCATTATGTTTGTGTGAATGCACCCTCGTATCTGATGACTTATTCTACATAGTCCGACTGCTTAAGCATATTCGTATACATGCAATGTTCTTCAAGTGATCTATTGGAACATGCATATTGAGAATGTAAATATTTTACTCGAACATTATATGCTAGCTGGGAGTTCATTAACTTGCCATTTTTTTATGTTGGTGAACACTTGCAAGTTTGCTCAAATTATACTGGAGCAACTAGCCCTTTTTATCCTATAGGAAAAGACTACCCATCTTTATTTGTAAATGGATGATATTTGATAATATGCCAGCAGGGATCTGTCAATGAGCTCAATACACCATTGTTTTCCAGAGAAATCTGTGCTCCTTGCATTCTCAGATTCTTAGGCTTCATGATTCATGAGTGTCTGCATATGATGCTTCTCTTTTGTTTCTTTCCATTGTATGATGTTTCTCATTGGCTGTGCTATCAGTTTGCATCTTGTTCTGGTCTGAAATTTCTTTTCAATCTTTATAAACAATCAAAAAAAATTCTTTTCGGTCATTGTATGCTTCACATTTGTCTTTCTAAAATCTTTTGAACTTTTCTTCGGTTGCATTATTAGCTGCAATAAGTTATATAAATCTTCTTTAACATAGGGACTAAGTTCTTGCAACTGTAATCTTGTACATACACTGCACCATCTTAGTGCCGAAACTCATTATTACAACTTCTTACTTACCTATCCCTACACACACACACGCGCGCACACACACACAAAGATTTTAGTCTTATGTGGACAACTGAACATATCTAATTTTGTATTCAATACTTCGAGGAGGGTGTATGCCATGCATGCATTCCAGTGTTGATAAGAACAGTTTATTTGGAAATCAAATGGAGTAAAATTAAAATAGAGGACTACTCAACCTGGATACTACCAAGCAAAAGAGAATGTTCAGCTAAAGGGTAAAGCCTTAAATAATAGGCAATAGCTAGCTAGCTTTTATTCCTTGTTAATCAAAGCGTAGTGTTAAACTTCATAGTTCAGCAAGATCCTTAGAGCAAGTTTTAAGCAACTGTACCTCTTGAACCGAGATTTGCTTTCATCTTTTGCTTTTCTTAGATCAATGCCAGTAATTAGCACACACATCAAACTTCATTAATTGTTCTTCGTGATGACGTGAACAACAATATGCTGTAATTGATTATAAAGCCAATTTCTTCATCTATAAAGGCGGGATGCTTCGTGCACCAGGCTGCCCTTTATTCAATACTGGTACGGGTGTCTCTACAGAGGTTAGAATGAAGGATTACATGGAGTTCAATTCTCTTCATCATAGAACTGATTAATAGTGTCATTAACAAGAGATTTGATTAACAGTGTAAGCCTAGGTTGTCTCGTGAAGGGTGTCTATCGTAGAAAGATTTGGGCAGAACAGTTGTTGCTGTACCACCTTGGTACTCTATTAATTAATTTTTACCCTACTTATCGGAAAAGATAAAAAAAAGATGGGCAGAACATCAGTAAGGAGTATACTTCACTTTGGATTCATGCCCGTTTGATGTCAGAATATTACCATGTTTTTCTTGTTGGAGTAGCAGTTAGTCCTTAGGAGTTTCACCGCCCATGTTTCATTGTGTAAATCAATTCTATGATGAGTTTATCACTTGATCTTTAAGTTTTCTTTTTCCTTTTTGCTTTCTTACTTGTTTTTTATGAAAGTTTCTTTTCATAAACAAATATTACTTGAGCTCTGCGGTTCTTGTTTGCAAGCATCTATTAATGCTGAAGCAAGCTTTACCAGCTCTACTAACCATTCCAACTTGTTTACCTATAATCAGGGAAAAGTTGGCTGGTACAGATTGGGCATTGGTTACTACCAATGATGGACAAAAATACTACTATAACACTAAAACAAAGGTATGGTCAATCACCTTATTCTCTGCCCTACAAAGAGGTTGACTCTCATTAATTTTGTTTCATTTGGCATGCATCTTTTGGCATAGAATGGCCTGAGGTCTGAAATAGTCTATCAAATCATATTGGGTGTTCTTTTTCTCCCTTATCAGATACATTTTCATGTCCATGTAGGATATTACCAAACCATCAAGTTCCTTTTGTATGATTTTAAGTTTACCCCAGTTCCCCTTCAATCATCATAGTTTCGTAGTTACGGGCAGATGCATGTTGAGGTCAATGTAGGATATTATCAAACCATCTCAACCAATCTTGTCTCCTATCCTCTGTGTGTGCTGCTTGCGCCTTCTGGTGTGATCATTTATGGTCTTGTCTAATATTGTATTTAGTGCCATCTATCTTAACATTTGCATTTTTGTGAGACTCATCTTGTGATGTGTTGGTCCTTGAGGCCTAACTTTCACTTCCTGTAACAGTGGCATAGCCCCACTATTCCACGGGTAGTCAAGCGAACATTCTGTTTATATAGATCAAATACTACTTTATATGGGTATATCTTACATTTTGAACACCTTTAACATAGTTGAGTGAGGCAGTCCAGTGGTCTAGGGTGTTCAAAGTGAGGTGTTGTTCACAGGCTCAAATCCCTGTCTAAACATTTTATTTGGCCATTTTGTTTGCCAGAACTAAACAGAGACCACCGTATGAGGTTTATTTGACTCTTTTCAATCTAAAAAATTTCCTAATAAATAACTCTTAAAACTTAAGTTTTGTGTTAAAACAAATAACTAATCTTAAAAGTAGTTTTAAAATTAAAAGTTGCTACTTAAACAAATTTTGTAATTTAAAAGTCAAGCTCTACAAAAATTTCTTCAACAAAAGCTCTCTGCATACTACAAACCCTCTCGACTCTCTTTCCTTTTGTTTTATGCTTACTTTAGTAAAATTTCTATTGTGGTTTTTTAATGTTAGTTTTGATTTATAAATTTATAGTTCATACAAGTGTTTTTATTATTTAGCTAAATGTTGCGTAGTTTGATATAAAAATTTTGGTGCACCATTCATCGAGAAAAACAATTATTGACTTCTTTAAAGTTTGAACACCCTTGGCGAGATTCCTGGTTACGCCATTGCCTTGTAAAGTTGCTGGTCAATCATTCTATAGAAGTTGCCTTGCACCTTGGTAGGTAGTTATACTCCTATCGCCCAACACTCTCATAGCACTTTTCCATTTCAACTAAAAAGGGCAGCCCGGTGCACCAAGCTCCTGCTATGCGCGGATCCGGAGAAGGTTGGACCACAAGGGTCTATTTTAGTTCGATGTGTTATATATTCATCTATTATACCCTTCTCCTAGAATGCTGAGCCCAGATATCTAATTGTCCATATTTAGGTGTGTAATCTCACTTGACTGTCACTTTGCTTATTCGAGCTAACTTGCAGTGGGTATATTCTTAATTTTATAGACTGATGCATATGGAGGTTTATGTTGGACATAACTAGTACTAGCAAATGGGCGGGTCAGATAATACGGTTACGACATTTCTATTTTTTTTTACCATCTTTTTTACAAGGCCGAGATTCTTAGAAAACTCCATCTTTTGTTTCAAAGAAAACTGTAATGGCTATATACACTGTTGATCGAGCTAAGCTTGACAGACTGTTCGTTAGTTAAATAAAATGTGAATCAAGGCATGACTTGTTCTCGTTACAAAAGATTTTTGATTTTTGTAGTTTGTTACACTCAATAAATTAATAATATAGGGGCTTGTACAATAGAAAAGTAGCCTTTTATCCCTTATTTCTTTTTGGTGCACCCATGAAGTTCCTCTTTGTTAGATGATTGGGTGTTATTCGTAGAGAATCATATATTTATGTACTCTACTTTTTTGTATACCCCTTGTATACAGGTTTTATGCCCAAACTTGTTCAAGAAAATTTATTACCTTATCACATTGGACCTTTTTACTACTGGGAAGACCTTACAAATGTTGGTTGAATAGTATCTTGTAGTACAACATTCAGCCCTATGCTCAAATAGTATTTAGTTGGGCTACTTTTTAGATAAATAGTATAAATAATATTTGTTTAGTGAAGCACAGTGAAGTGCTGATTTCTTTGACTTTCAGTTTCTGATTCTTGAATCACAATAACAGTAAACTTTTTTAGTATCCATGAAGTTTAGCAGAGACGAAAGCAGCAACTGTATAAAAGTAGAGAATGTTCCAAAATGGTTGTTTAAGAGCTGTCCTACGTTGTCTTAAAACCTTTTTGTTATGATTTTTTGATATATTTCTTCAATTGTTTGATACAAAAGATTATAACGATAATATATTTAAAAACGAAATTCACAAAAAGGATAGCTTTTACTATGTACTTACAAAATAAAGAAGTTCTCTTTGTTCCAGTCAATTTCTTATCAAAAACAATTCCACCACAACTACACCAAAATCCAGAAACGTCTGAATCTCCTTGGCAACCATACCCGCGCTCCTTCAAATCTTCCTTAATGAGAAATTGAGTTGTACATTCTGACATTGATTCTTGGTGAATTAGTTTAAAGACGGTAAACGTAACTGAATACTTTTTCTAATGTCTTTTTTCCTTGTATGCCTTCTTACCCAGTTAAGCAGCTGGCAAATTCCTAATGACGTGACAGAGTTGAGAAAGAAGCATGATGCTGATGCTTTGCAGGGTCAATCAACGTCAATGCCTAATGCTAATGCATTAACTGAAAAAGGATCTTCTTATATTAGTTTGAGCATTCCTGCTGTTAATACAGGTGGTCGTGATGCAACAACTCTAAGATCTTCAGTTGTTCCAGGATCTTCTGCACTGGATCTTGTAAAAAAGAAGTTAATGGATGCTGGTGCTACGACTGCTGTTTCTTCACCAGCCCCAGCCTCTTCAGGAGTAATATCATCTGAGCTAAATGGATCAGAAGCACTTGAATCTACAGTCAGAGCTCCACAAAAAGAAAATAGCAAAGAGAAGTCAAAAGAAGCTAATGACAATGGCAATATGTCTGAGTCCTCTTCCGATTCAGAAGATGATGAGAGTGTACCAACCAAAGAGGACTGTATCATCCAATTCAAGGTTTCTTTTTCCTTCTCTCTTTTGGAGAATTTGCTACTTTGTAGCAATTCTAGTTTGCTGTTTTCATGACTTTATGACCTATGTAAATTTTATGCATATATAAGTACATTCATCTATATACTTTTGTTCTACTTATACATCTAGTTTCTGTTGACATTTTTCCAAAATATTTATTTTGATGCTAACATGTTCTAGACACTGGTTTCTGACTTAATTTGCTGTTAGGAACAAATAAAAGACTTGGCCTATTCCTTCTCACCTCCATCTCAGTGCTAGCATTAAAACCCTTTTGCTTCTAGTACTTTTTCTATGACCCATGCATCAATGTTCCTCCAAAACATGATTTGCGTAGTGTGGAAGTGATTAAATTTACACCTCCTTTAGATATAGCTTAGATTCTTGAAGTATTAATATCATCCCACCACGAATTACTTAAGCCTTTCTTGATGAGCTTTATATTTCGAGGTTTATAATAATCTATGTTTACTCCCTTGCTTTTCTATAAAAACTCCGCAAATCTTCTATGCATATGACCCCTTTTGGAAATCTGAGATACATTTGCAGATGTCCACGTTGTATTTTCACTGTTTATTTTCTGTGTTAAATTCTCTTTTCAATAGCTCTCTTTTTAACATTGCTCATAAAATGAAATTGAGGATGAAATTGAGGGAGTATACCTGTTCTACACTGAAATTATGCTACCAAAATAGGGGACTTGTGTCCTGCAATACTACTCAGGATCGCCCCCCCCCCCCCCCCCCCAAAAAAAACCCCTCTGGTGGCTTGCTTTCCAACATACTCATGGAGCTGAGCTATATTTGGGGTATAATATTTTCGATGCTATTGTCCTTCATAATATGATAACTCTTGATTTTCATATTAGCTTTCTGGCATAGATACATATTCTTTCAAGTTTCCTGCAGTTTTCTTCCCAAGTAATAAAATTTCATTAAACAAAAGGGCTAAAACATGCCTGTATACAAGAAGTATACCAAAAAATAGAGGGAGAGGAGGATTGAGGGAGAGTAGAGGAGTATACCTGTTCTTTGGCAGCTCCAGGGGTCTCAGGCAAGGTGACCCCCTATCCCCCATGCTATTCATTCTAGTGATGGATGCTCTGAGCAAAATAATGGATCGTGCGGTGGGCGGAGGCTTCTTGAAAGGGTTCTCAGCTCCGATCGGGGTGCTCAGTGCCCGAAGAGTCTCTCATTTGCTTTTTGTGGATGACACCCTGGTTTTCTGTGATGCCGATATGGATCAGTTGATCTACCTGAAGCAGGTCCTGCAGTGGTTTCAGATAGTATCAGGATTCAAAATCAACATCGGCAAGTGTGAGATTTTCCCGGTGGGTGAGGTTGCTAATATTGATGCTTTGTCTTATGTTCTCAGATGTAAGGTGGGCTCCTTTCCCACTACTTACCTGGGTCTCCCATTGGGCACTTCACATAAGGATACTACGGTTTGGAATCCAGTGATCGAAAGGGTTGAAAAAAGATTAGCAGGCTGGCAGAAACGATATTTGTCAAAAGGCGGTAAGGAAGTGCTTATTAAAAGCACTTTATCGAGTATGCCCACCTATTACTTATCCCTGTTGCAAGCACCGGTGAGCATTACAGAAAAACTGGAGTGACTTCAAAGTAATTTTCTTTGGGATGCGGCGGATGGAACTAGAAAGTTTCATCTAGTGAATTGGCAGATAGTCACTTCCCCAAAGAAGTGGGGTGGATTTGGAGTAAAAGATCTTAGGGTATTTAACAGAGTTTTATTGGGGAAGTGGCTGTGGAGATTCGGGGTAGAAGAACATGCTCTATAGAGGGAGGTCATAGTAGAAAAGTACGATTCCACGGGAGTGGGCTGGAGGACCAAGGCAATCACAACACCTTTCGAGTGTGGCATGTGGAGGAGCATCATGAAGAATTGGGAAACATTCAATGGCAACATCACTTACATGGTAGGAGATGGAAGGAGAATCAGCCTTTGGAATCATAGGTGGTGTGGAGAGAATACTCTGAGGGTCTCCTTCCCCCACGTCTTCAGAGTTTCAAACCAGAAGGAATTGATGGTCCAACAGATTCGTAAGGAGCATGAAGGGGGGGTTGTATGGGACCTCTCATTTAGAAGAAACATGCAAGATTGGGAGATTGCGGAGCTCCAAGATTTGTTTACACTTCTATATGGGCAAGACATGCCCCAACCATCTTGTGATTATTGGAGATGGGGTTTGCGCGGCGATGGTTTGTTCACCGTAAAGTCCTTTTACCAGAGTATGTTGGTGAGAGAGGAGACCACTTTTCCATACTCCTCGATCTGGATTCCTAGGGCGCCCACGAAGGTATTTTTTTTTGCATGGCTAGCGGCGAGGGGAGTGATCTTGACTGCTGAAAATCTTCGAAAGAGAAGAATTACACTTGTTAGTTGGTGCTACATGTGTAAAAGCTCAGGGGAAGAAGTTGATCACCTTTTATTGCATTGCCCTGTGTCCTCGGGTTTTTGGAGGGCAATCCTGAATCTTTTTGGTGTTCAATGGGTGATGCCAAGCACTGTAAAGGAAATGTTATATAGCTGGGCCAGTTTCCGTAGAAGAAGAAAGCAAAAGGCGTGAAAGTTCGCCCCGTTAGCTGTCATGTGAATAATACGGGGGTAGAGAAATATGAGAGCTTTTGAGGGGATTGAGTCTCTTTTTTCACATCTTAAAATAGTCTTTTATCTTTGATTGCTTTTTGGTGCACTCATTTAGCACCTACTTGTATAGAAGATTGGGCGTCTTTTGTAGAGAATCATGTTCTGATGTAAATTCTCTACATTTTGGTATACTTCGTGTATACGGGAGTTCTCTCCCTTTTGATTAATACAATTTACCTTATCAAAAAAAAATTCAAGCTTCCTACTATTACAGCTTGCTTTTGGGACATAAAAGCATTTCTTATAATAGAACATGCCATCTTCCTAGTTTTGGAACATAAATACTTTAATTATTAACTCTGGTGCTTGATTTATCTTTTTTGTTATTTGCTGTAAGTTGGGATTCAACTATCTTGACATGTTTTATCTACGTCAAATTTGTTGGCAAATTGAGTTCCAAACTGGTGTACTTGGGACGACCATAAATCCTCCTGGCAGAGACAGAGACGAAATTACAATCTTTAATTCAAACGGTCATACTTGATGACTTAATTTGTTGCTTCTGAGTGGAACAAAATGGAAACTATTTACTTTTTGTATCTGCGTGGAAAGGAATGGCCCGGACATTGCCTTATTAAAAAAAGAAGTGATGAATGGACAGAAATGGGATGGTTAGAAATTGTGAGAAATAATACACGGGAAAATTATATTATTGATGTACTTTAACTATAATACAAGCACCCCTATTTATAACAATACACAATACATACTGTATTCCTATTCCATGTGGGACTATGCTTATTTACATATCTATAATATAATCTAACACTCCCCTCAAGCCGGTGCATACAGATCACATGTACCGAGCTTGTTACATATGTAACTAATACGAGGACCAATGAGGTACTTGGTGAAAATATCTAAGCTGATCATTCAACTTCACAAATTTTGTAGTAATATCTCCTGATTCTCTGACGAAATGATAATTAATCTCAACGTGTTCAATTCTCTCATGGAACATCGGATTTGATGCAATATGAAGGGCGTCTTGATTATCGCACACAAGATCCATCTGGTTGATTTCACCAAACTTCAACTCCTTGAGCAACTGTTTGATCCAAACTAGCTAACATGTTGCCATAGCCATTGCTCGATATTTTGCCTCTGCACTAGACCGCGTGACCACATTCTATTTCTTGCTCTGCCAAGACACCAAATTACCTCCTACTAAAACACAATGTCTAGACGTAGAACGTCTATTAGAAGGTGATCCTGCCCAATCAACATTTAAGTATCCAACAATCTGCTCATGGCCTCGATCCTCGAACAATAATTCTTTGCCTAGGGATGACTTTATATACCAGAGAATTTGGACAACTGCATCCCAATGACTATCACAGGGAGAATCCATAAATTAATTTACAACTTTGACAGGAAAGAAAATGTCAGGTCTAGTCACTGTGAGGTAATTTAATTTACCAACCAACCGCCTATATCTCGCAAGATCGCTAAGCGGCTCCCCTTGTCCTGGCAATAGTTTAGAATTTAGATCCATAGGAGTGTCTACGGGTCTACAACCTGTTGTTTCTGTCTCCTCAAGAATGTCTAAGGCATACTTCCGTTGTGAGATCACAATACCTGACCTAGACTAAGCAACCTTAATACCTAGAAAGTATTTTAATCTGCCTAGATTCTTAGTCTTAAAGTGCTGAAAGAGATGTTGCTTCAACTTAGCAATACCCAGTGTTATTAAAAGCGCACGCTTCTCGCTAAAGCGCAGAAGTGAGGCGAGGCGAGGGGTCTGCACTTTTCTGCCCTAAAGCGCGACATCTGTAAATAAGTGCACACTTCAGGCAAAAAAACGAGAAGCAAGGCGAGGCAAAACAACGAGGAAAGCTTGCTTAAGCGAGGTCCAGCGGCTGCCTAGGGTTTTTGTAAAAAAAGTTGCAAATACACTTGTGCACATTTCTTCCAAACACTTCTGCTTCTCTGCTGCAAAGTGAGCGACAACTCTCTTCTTCTCTCAACTGCTGCAAGCCTTCTGACTTCTTCTCTTCTTCTCTCAAGGTAAGTTTCTCTTCTTCTCTTCTCCTTCTTCTCCTTCTTCTCTTCTCTTCCTCTTCTAATTTTCTCTGCCTTACATGCTACTGTTCGGCAAGTGTGAGATTTTTCCAGTGGGTGAGGTTGCTAATATTGATACTTTGTCTCATGTTCTCGGATGCAAGATGGGCTCTCTTCCCACTACTTACCTGGGTCTACCATTGGGCGCTTTGCAAAAGGATACTACGGTTTGGAATCCAGTCATTGAAAGGGTTGAAAAACGATTAGCAGGCTGGCAGAAACGGTATTTGTCAAAAGGCGGTAAGGAAGTGCTTATTAAAAACACTTTGTCGAGTATCCCTACCTATTACTTATCCCTGTTGCAAGCACCTGTGAGCATCACAGAAAAACTGGAGCGGCTTCAAAGGAATTTTCTCTGGGATGCGGCAGATGGAACTAGAAAGTTTCATCTAGTGAATTGGCAGACAGTCACTTCCCCAAAGAAGTGGGGTGGACTTGGAGTAAAAGATCTCAGGGTATTCAACAGAGCTTTGCTGGGGAAGTGGCTGTGGAGATTCGGGGTAGAAGAGCATGCTCTATGGAGGGAGGTCATAGCAGAAAAGTATGATTCCACGGGAGGGGGTTGGAGGACCAAGGCAATCACAACACCGTTCGGGTGTGGCATGTGGAGGAACATCATGAAGAACTGGGAAGCTTTCTATGGCAACATCACTTACAAGGTGGGAGATGAAAGGAGAATCAGCTTTTGGAATCACAGGTGGTGGGGAGAGGCTACTCTGAGGGTCTCTTTCCCCCACGTCTTCAGAGTTTCAAACCAGAAGGAATTGATGGTCCAACAAATTCGCAAGGAGCATGAAGGGGGATAGTATGAGACCTCTCTTTTAGAAAGAACATGCAAGATTGGGAGATTGTGGAGCTCCAAAATTTGTTGGCACTGCTATACGGGCAAGACATGCCCCATCCATCTTATGATTCTTGGAGATGGGGTTTGCGTGGCGATGGCTTGTTCACCGTAAAGTCCTTTTACCAGAGTATGTTGGTGAGAGAGGAGGTTACTTTCCCATACTCATCAATCTGGATTCCTAAGGCGCCCACGAAGGTGTGCTTCTTTGCATGACTAGCAGCGAGGGGAGTGATCTTGACATCTGCGAAAGAGAGGAATTACACATGTTAGTTGGTGCTACATGTGTAAAAGCTCAGGAGAAGAAGTTGATCATCTTATGCTGCATTGCCATGTGTCCTGGGGTTTGTGGAGGGCAATTCTGAATCTTTTTAGTGTTCAATGGGTGATGCCAAACACTGTAAAGGAAATGCTATATAGCTGGGCCGGTTTCCGTAGAAGAAGCGAGCAAAAGGCGTTTAGCTCTCATGTGGTTAGTCTGGGGAGAGAGAAATAGGAAAGTTTTTGAGAGGATTGAGTTTTCGTTTTCACATCTTAGGAATAGTCTTTTATCTTTGATCGCTTTTTGGTGCACACATATAGCCCCTACTTGTGTAGAAGATTGGGCGTCATTTGTAGAGAATCATGTTCTGATGTAAATTCTGTACTTTTTTGTATACTTCTTGTATGCGGTAGTTTTTTCTCCCTTTTGATTAATACAATTTACCTTATCAAAAAAACCATGCTACTGTTCGACGACTACTCTCCTCTTTTCTCTTCTTTTCTATTTTTTTCAGATCTTCTTTTCTCTATTCTGCCCTGTTTTCTATTTTATGTTTCTGCTCTGTTTGTTTTTAAAAAATTTATGCTGTTCACTGTTCGACTCCTCTCCTCTTCTCTCTTATTTTTTCTTCAGTTCTTCTTTTCTCTGTTCTGCCATGTTTTCTATTTTATGCTCCTGCTCTGTATTTTTTTTTAATTTCCGCTGTTCACTATGCTTCTACTCTGTTTTCTGTTGTTTACTGTTCTGCCCTGTTTTAACAGTTCTGTTTTATTTTGGTTGTTGATTGTAGTAAATTCTATCTTATATTCAATGGCATCAAGCCAAAAAAAGATCCGGCTTGGGCGTATGGAGTTGCAATTGGAAGTAGCACAAAAGTGCAATATATCTTTTGTCAAAAATATATAACGGTGGATTACATTGTCACAAGAAACATCTAATTGGTGGTTTTAGAGATGTCAAAGTATGTCCTAAGTGTTCCGGATTCTGTTAAGGAAAAAATGAGAGAGTATGTTGCGAAAAAAAATGAGTTAAAAAATCCAATGAGCCATGGAGCATCTATGGTTAATCTTGTTGATGAAGATAGTCAAATGGATGAGAATGCCTTTGAAGCCAATGATATATCAATGGGGTCGCCTCCCTCAAAATCTCAAAGAAAGAATTCAACACGTGGAAGTGGATCATCTACTGGTAGCAATGTGAAAGGTCCTCTTAATCTTTATTTCTCACAAAAACCAAATGAAAAGAGAAAGGTGACGTTGTTGATTTAGATTCTTGTAGGAAGAGTTTAAGGGAGCGCGTTGTAGAGTTGCTAGGCAGATGTATGATGCGAGGCTCCCTTTCAATTGTGTCAATTACACCGATAGTTTTGGTGAATTCATTGAGGCCGCAGGCCAATATGGGCCAGGAATGAAACCCCTCAACCTATCACGAAGTAAGAGTTCCTTGTTTAAAAAAGGAGGTGGAGAAGACAAACAAGATTGTCGAGGAGCATAAGGTGCAATGGCAAACTTATGGATGTTCCATTATGATGGATAAACGGACAACAAAAAATGGGAAAATGGTCATTAATGTTTTGGTGAATTCTCCAAGAGGTAGTGTGTTTCTTGAATCTTATGATGTTAGTGACTCTTCAACCGATTCCAATAAAATGTACAACTTGTTTGAGAAGACTATATTGAAAGTTGGAAAGGAAAATGTTGTACAAGTTGTTACCGATTACGCAAGTGAGAATAAAAAAGCAAGTGACATGTTGAAGGGAGTGTTCCTGAATTTTTTTTGGACTCCTTGTGCTGCACATTGTATCAACTTGATGTTTGGTGACATTTTCAAGTTAGCCCCATATTCTACAGGTGAACAAGTCTTTCTAGTTTTCTATTTTAACCTTAAGGCGGTCAAGATACATTCTTACATTAGTCAGAGGCCGTTGTTGTTGAACATGATGAGGAGTTACACAAACCAAAGAAATTTGGTGAAATCGGCTAAGACAAGATGCACAACAACTATCATGACTTTGCATAGTTTTTACTTGCAAAAGAAAAACTTGCGAACCTTGTTCATGTCAGCCGAATAGAGTGAGAGTATCTGTGCAAAGGAAGCTCTTGGGAAAGAAGTTGCGAGATATATTGTTGGTCCATATTTTTGGAATGACATTGTTCAAGCACTTAAAGTTGGTAATCCTTTGGTTACTGTACTTCGTTTGGTGGATGGGGAGAGAAAACCACCAATGGAGTACATTTATGAAGCCATGGATAGGGCCAAAGAAGCTATTGAGAAGGCATTTGATCATGATAAGAGGCTTTTTGAGAAACTTTTTGAAATCATTAATGCAAGGTGGACGGATCAACTTCATCAACCTTTGCATGTAGGAGGGCATGTTTTGATCCCCGGGTTCTTTTATACAAATAAAGAGAAGAAAACTTTAGATAAAGAAGTGGGGGTGGGGGGGGGGGTGGGGGTGGGGGTGGAGGGGTATCATGCATGTATTGCGAGGTTGGTGCCAGATGAAGCGATACAAGACAAAATGGGAGAAGAGCTTGGTGAGTATATGCAAGCCGATGGAATACTTGGATTAGCTTCGGCCATTAGAGCCAGAACCAAATTGTCATAAGGTGAGCAAGTTGTTTCAATTGTTTTTACACTTTAGAGCTTTAATTGGGGAAGTGGCTGTGGAGATTCGGGATAGAAGAGCATGCTCTATGAAGGGAGGTCATAGTAGAAAAGTACGATTCCACGGGATGGGGTTGGAGGACCAAGGCAATCACAGCTCCTTTCGGATGTGGCATGTGGAGGAGCATCATGAAGAATTGGGAAGCCTTCAATGGCAACATCACTTACAGGGTGGGAGATGGAAGGAGAATCAGCTTTTGGAATCACAGGTGGTGTGGAGAGGATACTCTGAGGGTCTCTTTTCCCCACGTCTTCAGAGTTTCAAATCAGAAGGAATTGATGGTCCAACAGATTCGCAAGGAGCATGAAGGGGTAGTATGAGACCTCTCATTTAGAAGAAACATGCAAGATTGGGAAATTGCGGAGCTCCAAGATTTGTTGTCACTGCTATATGGGCAAGACAAGCCCCAGCCACCTTGTGATTCTTGGAGATGGGGGTTGCGTGGCGATGGTTTGTTCACCGTAAAGTCTTTTTACCAGAGTATGTTGGTGAGATAGGAGGCCACTTTTCCATATTGCTCGATCTGGATTCCTAAGGCGCCCACGAAGGTGTGCTTTTTTGCATGGTTAGCGGCGAGGGGAGTGATCTTGACTGCTGAAAATCTGCGAAAGCGAGGAATTACACTTGTTAGTTGGTGCTACATGTGTAAAAGCTCAGGGGAAGAAGTTGATCATCTTTTGTTGCATTGCCCTGTGTCCTCGGGTTTGTGGAGGGCAATCCTGAATCTTTTTGGTGTTCAATGGGTGATGCCGAGCACTGTAAAGGAAATGTTATATAGCTGGGCCGAATCCTGTAGAAGAAGAAAGTAAAAGGCGTGGAAGTTCGCCCCGCTAGCTCTCATGTGGATAGTTTGGGGGAGAGAAATAGGAGAGCTTTTGATGGGATTGAGTCTCTTTTTTCACATCTTAAGAATAGTCTTTTATCTTTGATCGCTTTTTGGTGCATTCATATAGCCCCTACTTGTTTAGAAGATTGGACGTCTTTTGTAGAGAATCATGTTTTGATATAAATTCTCTACTTTTTGGTATACTTCTTATATACGGGAGTTTTTTTTTCTCCCTTTTGATTAATACAATTTACCTTATCAAAAACAAAAAAACTTCTAAGTTATTAACTTCTAAAATAATACTTCTACCGATGAATGGTGGATGCAATTTGGTTATGAAGTTCCAAACTTGCAACAATTTGCTATTAGAGTTCAAAGTTTAACTTGTAGTTCATCCAGATGCAAGAGAAATTGGAGCGTTTATGAACATGTGAGAAGCTATATTACATTATTACTAAATTAAAGTGTATCTCAATTGTCCTAAGTCCTCCTCTTAATTACTTTCTACAACTTATGTGCAGATTCATGCTAAGAAGAGGAATAGGCTTGAGCTAAAGAAATTTAATGATATTATTTACTTCTTAATTAAAGAATTGAAACATTCGCTTAATGTGTTATTTTTATTGAGTTCTTGGTCATTTATCTATGCTTATTTAATATTTTTTTATTTAAGTATTAAATTGCGCTTCACATGAAAAAAAGCGCGCGCTTCGCTTTTTTCTGCTTCTCGCTCTCCAAGGCACTAGCAATACCTTCTTGATCATTGCCAGTAATAATAATATTGTCAACATAAACTATCAAATAAATACAGAGATTTGAACCAGAATGCTTATAAAACACAGAGTGATCAGCTTCACTATGAATTATGCCAAACTCCTGAATAATTGTGATGAACTTACTGTACCAGGCTTGATGAGATTGTTTTAGACCATAGAGTGGCTGACGCAATTGACATACCAGGCTACTAGACTTTCATCTGAGCAACAAAACCTGGTGGTTGCTCTATATAAACTTCATCCTCAAGATCACCGTGAAGAAAAGCATTCTTAATGTCCAACTGATAAAGAAGCCAATGGCGAACAACAACCATGGATAGAAATAGACGGATTGATGGTATTTTAGCCACAGGAGAGAAAGTATCGCTGTAATCAAGCCCAAATATCAGAGTATACCCTTTGACAACAAGGCGGGCCTTAAGCCGATCAATTTTTCCATCCGGACCAACCTTGAATGCATCAACCCAGTGACAACAAACAATAGATTTACTAGAAGGAAGAGGAGCAAGCTCCCAAGTACTACTCGCATGTAAAGCAAACATCTCGTCAATCATAGCATGTCGCCATCCTGGATGAGACAGTGCTTCACCTGTAGACTTCGGGATAGAAACAAAGGACAAAGAAGATACAAAAACATAATAGGGCGATGACAAACGATGATAACTTAAACCGACATAATATGGATTAGGATTAAGTGTGGACCGTATACCTTTCTGAAATGCAATCGGTGAACTAGAAGGAGACAAGTTCGCAGTATGAGCAGGGTCAGGTGTAGGACGTGAATCAGCTAGGCCTGATGCTAGGCGTGGACGCGACGATAAGTCAAAAGTGTTGTTCATATGGCTGGGGATCTAGGAGGAGCAACACTAGATTCCTCAATGGTTGGTATGGCTAAGACTTCTGTGGCTGAAGATGTAGAAGGAGCTGTCGTAAACTCCTCAAGAATCGGTATAGGTAAGACCTCAGATATATCAAGGTGGTCAGAAAAGGTAACGTAAAGTCAAGACTCAAAAAATGTGACATCATCTGATACAAGGTACCTACAAAGATAAGGTGAGTAGCAACGATATCCTTTTTGAACTCGAGAATAATCAAGGAAGACACACTTGAGAGCATGAGGAGCTAACTTATCTTTTCCGGAGAGCTAAGTTATGAACAAAACATGTGCTCTCAAACACACGAGGGGAAGATAGTATAAGGGTGACTGAGGAAACAATATTGAGTGCAAAATCTGACTCTGGATGGAAGATGAAGGCATCAGATTAATGAAATAACAAGCTATCAGATCTGCATCGCCCCAAAAACGCAGCAGAATATAGGACTCAATGAGAAGTGTGCGAGCAGTCTCAGTGAGGTGCCTCTTCTTCTCTCTGCTATCCCATTCTGGTGAGGGGTATACGGACAAGATGTCTAATGAATAATTTTTCGAAAAGTCATAACTGCTGAAATTGAGAGGACAAGTATTCTAAGGCATTATCATTGCGAAAGATGCGAATAGAAACGCCAAATTGGTTTTTTATTTCAGCAAAAAAACTCTGGAATATAGTCAGAACTATCTTTCATTAGGAAAATCCAAGTGCATTTTGAGTAATCATCAACGAAACTAACAAAATAACGAAATCTTAAGGCCGACTAGGACCCCATATATAAGAATGAACTTAAAAAACCCTACTCTGCACGACTCTCAACATTACACAAAAAGGTGGCTTGGGTATGTTTCCTAAGTTGACGCGACTCACAATCTATTGTAGACAACAAGGCACCTATCTTCTGAATTTTGGATAAACTCGGATGTCCTAAACGTCTATGAGTTAGGTCTGGAGGATTTGTAACTGGACATGCTGTGGAAGTATTGAGTGAGTCAAGGTAGTGAATGCCTTGTGATTCATGCCCAGTGCCAATCTTCTGTCTTGTACTGCAGTCATGCATAGCAAAAGAGTCATCAATAAAATATATACCATAATGGAGGGCACGAGTCAACCGACTGATAGATGCAAGATTAAAATGACAGCCAGGGACATTAAGAACAAAATCTAAAGTGACAAAGGATAAGGGATTAGCTTGTCCAAGTCCTTTTGCTTTTGTTTGGACTCTGTTGGCTAAAGTAACATTGGGAAGAGACTGTGAATAAACAATATTTGACAATTGACCTATGACCAGAAATATGATTAGAGGTGCCTGAGTCCACGACCCACTGTCCAAGAGCGATAATGTTCTCACGGTTGCTCTGATACTATGTGAGAATGCACGGGAGAAAAATTTATTATTGATATTCTATTAAGCCTTTTACAATAGCCCTATTTATAGCCATACACAATACATATTCTACTCCTATTCCATGTGGACTAGGGTTATTTACATAACTCTCTAACACCAGCAAAACTCTGGTGTGACAATCAAGCTGCACTCCATATTGCGTCAAATCCGGTGTATCATGAAAGAACTAAGCATATTGAGGTTGACTGCCATTTTATTCGTGAGAAGATTCAGGAGAACGTGATACGTTATCCACTGGCTACGTGAAGACATGAGAGCAACCAACTGATTAATTCACAAAGGCGTTGCATGGAATTCGCGTTGATTACCTTCGTAACAAGCCGGGCATGATCAATATCTGTGCTCCAGCTTGAGGGGGAGTGTTACAGAATGAATGTAGACGGAATGAATATAGACATACTTTTATGTAATGTACATAGCTAGCAGAATTATAGGGATTCACAACAGATTTATAGGATCTCCTTTTTTTTATTCTTTCTATAGTTAGGGCTCTATGTACTTGTATATATACTTGTTACTTCTTGCAGTAGTAAACAAGGAGATTGCTCCATTTTCTCTATATTTTACACAATCTGACCGATACTTGGACACAAAACAATTAGTATCTTTTGTATCTTCTCCTTTCTTTCTTTGCAATTCGTTCCATCCAAACATACACTTAGTGAATTCAAAAGAGGTAGTCATTCATTGCAACCACCTAGGTTTTCTTAAGTTATTCTCAAACTTAATCAGAATGGTTGAACTATCATCTGCTGTTGCTTTTTGTGTTTGATATCAAGCCAAGACCTTAAAGTCTTGGGCCCGAAGTGAATGTGAGTGCTAAAAGTACCTGGTTTATACTTTATACTTCTAAATTGATTATAACTTCGGAAAAGTTCAAGGTCCGTTGCCACCCTCCAATGGTTCCTTTATTGTTATTCAGTTAGCTTCTTTGCTGTAAGTACCCTGAAGATGGTTTTGGGCATATCATCATTTTGTCTCTTGCTTTGCAATCGAATCTTTGTCCTGTGAGTCTTGTTTTTTTGGTTCTAAATGTATCCCATGCGTGTGAATTACAGGAGATGCTGAAGGAACGTGGAGTAGCACCATTCTCAAAGTGGGAGAAGGAATTACCGAAGATAGTGTTTGATCCACGCTTTAAGGTTCGTTGAAACTAAAGACTTATGTGGGACTTAGTGGCCTTTTCTTCACCTCCTAAAAGACAGGTTTATCTCTATAAATCGTACATTTCCTACATTGCATGAGCTTATTTTTGTGAATTAACGTCTCTAGTTTGCTGCATCAGCCAACTGAATGTCCTTTTAGCAATATTTGTGCTTCCATCCTCAAGGAATGCAGTGCTTTCTTGGGTTGTATGTGGGGGAATGAATAGCTTAGCTTAGGTACTAGGTGGTTCAGAATTTGGTTTTATTATCCATTTAACTATAAGGTCCTTACTATTCTAACAAAAGCTGTTAGTCATTCAAAGTAGGCAGAATTTCGGTGTGTACAAACCAAAATTTTAAAAGTGAGATTAAAAAGGAGTAGGATATGTGGAGCACAACCTATCTCCAAGAAAGCTACAAGTTACATGAAAAGTTGGCACATTCCCATTCTTTATGGTAGATGAGGCCTACTCACTACCCTTAAAAAAGGTAGCTATGGCCTATTGCTTTAAAAGGATTGGAGGAGGAGGATCCTGGAATTTTTTTAACATTGCATTCTTCCCGAGTAGAGTGTACTCATGTGAAGAAAGTGCATCTCAGTTGTTGCAAATACTATACTAATACATTATTGTCAAAATTTGTGGTTGTAGCCTTGTATGTGTCTCTCTTTCAAACTGATAAACACATCGAGGCTTTTGAATTTTCAAACTGATAATGAATGCATCTTCTTAGTTTCTTGGCGCAAAGTGAAAGATGTACTTAACCAAAAAAAAAAAAGGAAAAAAGAAGGAAAAAAGTGAAAGATGTACATAACATAAGACTTTTTTCCTATGTTGCTTGGACTCTCCGAAAATGTCGATGGTATTTTCGAAGGATCCGACATGGGTGCGGCAGCTATTTTAGAGAGTCCGCGCAACATAGCTTTTTTCTGCTCTAAATAATGAAATTACCTTCTGCTTCTTTAAAGAAGCTCTCAGACATGTATTGTTTGTCTTATTCGAGAAGTACATCTTTACCCTTATAACATGGAAGATGCAATCAGTTGTCAGTTTGCCATAGTCATTTTTCCAAAAGGTCTTTCTGGGATCAAACTAGATCATGCCGTGCACTTTCCCCTGGGCTGATGAGCTTTTTGGTTCTTAGATAAGGAGATTACGACCCATAACTTCAACCACATGGGACACTAACACTCCCCAAACGTCCAGGGCTGGACATTTGTAGCGTGGATAACAAAACATCGAGGCCCAAAATTGGATAAACCTGGGAATCTGGGATAGGGACGGTTTGTCTCTGATATGGTGATACTATGTTAATAAAATGGACCTTAAGCCTAACTCAACCTCAAAAACTAGCTCATGAGGTGAGGGTTGCCTAATACCATATGAGGTGACTACAACCCATATCCTGGACTAATGCGGGACACTAACCAAAATTATGTTGTTTTCATCGATTATCTGCAAGCTAATAACTTTCTGAGATCTTGTCTCTTGTTCTGAGAGTAACTATATGGTCTGTTCATGATGTATGTATTTCCTCTTCCAGGTTCAAAGCTGCCATATAATCATTCATGCACATATCATGTTACCAAGTGTTTTTTCCATCTCTTATTTGTGGTGCTCTCTTCATTGCTTTCCTAAATAGCGGGTCTCCTTGTCCAGGCTATTCCAAGTTACAGTGCTAGAAAAGCTCTGTTTGAGCATTATGTCAAGACACGTGCGGACGAAGAAAGGAAGGAGAAACGGGCAGCACAGAAAGCTGCAGTGGAGGGCTTCAAGCATTTACTGGAAGAAGCAAAGGAGGTTTATCTTGTTACTAAGCGCTCTTTAGTTCTTTCAGATGTAATCTCACAATATTTTTCCACTAGTTCTTCTGTCACAGTTGAATGTCTGTCTAATTTCTACTTGGCATGATTAAAACTTTATTTGTTTAAGGTAGTCAAGTGCCCAATTTCTACTTGGCATGGTTAAAACTTTATTAATTTATGGTTAAAAGGGGAATCTGGGATGGAGATAATAAATCATGAAAGCATCATAAACAGTTTGGTTTAATGTAATAAATGATATAGCTTTCTTTGGAAACGTAAATATTCACTTTAGGGTGAAGGGAGTAAATTGTTTCCAATTAAAGCTGAAATTTTTGTTGGAACATGATCTATAACTTTAGCGGCTTACATTACTTGCTGATTATTTTACTTATGTTCAGGATATCAACGAGGACACTGATTATCAATCATTCAAAAAGAAATGGGGTCATGATCGACGCTTTGAGTCCTTAGATCGAAAGGATAGAGAAGTGCTGCTGAATGAGAGGTATTAGTCAGCTGTTCCAATCTTGGTTTAGATTTACTAGTTCTGGTGTCACTTATTTCCTAATATGTTTTCTGATATTAGCCTTAACAAGTGATTTTTTTCCGAATTTGATGCACCATTTATAGTATTGCCCTTTCCCTAGTTTAGAAAAAGTTAACATCCCCATCCCCCCCCCCCCCCCCCCTTTTTTTTCCTTCTTTTTGATTGTTAAAGATAATGCGTTGAAATATCCAGCAACAAGAATGTGCTGTGAAGCGCTTACAGGGAGAATGCAACTTACTTTCCCTTTTTTTTCAATCATTGGATACTTTATATTATCGTAATCTTTTTGTGATACCATTGCAACTTTTAATTTTGACATTTCAAAAAATCATTCCCTCTTTCCATAGTGGCCATCCTTGTTTTCACATATCTGGAGTCCAATAGTGGTTCTTTTTCCGATTTTGATATATGCAATTTTTTCCTGATTCCCTGCAAATCCAATCAGGCCAAATTTTTTGAGACAGCGAGTAATGAACCAAAGGAATTTTTTGACCTTTGTGGATCACCTTTTACCATTAGGTTGCTTAGTAGCACTCTAAGTAACCTATATGACTTCTTTATGTTAAAGGCTTCAGCAGAATTATTCTATGTTTCTTCTTGGCTTTTACTAATCTTGGTAAGCTTCTGTGTATAATTTTCTCATTATTCCATATATTCTCTTAGAGTCTTCATTTTCCTTATTCCGTTTTCTACGGTTCTGTTTTTTACATTCTCATGGAGAACTCTCTAGCATCCATAATATATTAGTTAAAAGTAACATTTGACCTATATACACGGTATAATTTTTTGGCAAAAGCTGTTCAACTGACCACCTTGGCCATGATACCTTTGCCCCTTGGGGGTGGGGGGGTGTTGCACCATCTTCCCGACTGTTCCACTTTTTCTTTTTTGATGATCTAACGAGTTGGAGTGGTGCGTATACCAAAAGAGATTTCGATGTGAAGTGAACATGTTTTTTGTTTTGGCCCATGCAAGTCTGTGTTGTGACTATGCTCAACCAGTTGAAAACTGATCGCCTTACTTAATCTTTTGATCTTATTTGCTCACTGGCCTTAATTTGTTCTTCACCTTTTGTTTCTAGGATGATTCGATTTCCATTTCTTTTCCTACTGATCTGGTTATTTAGGCAAGAATCTACTTAATGTGTAGGGTGCTTCAGCTTAGGAAGGCAGCTCAAGAAAAAGCTTATGCTGTACGTGCTGCTGCTATATCACAGTTCAAGTCCATGCTTCGGGAACGAGAAGATATTACCTTAAATACACGGTGGTCAAAGGTTGGTTTATATGTTGAGATATGATGCCAAAAAAATATCAATGTAACTAGTTGCCTTTTAGATCTTTTTACTTGCTTGCAAATTGAATGCTTAGTCTGGATTGGCATCTCTATTTAAGATTAAACTTGTAGTATTTATTGTTCAAGTCTAAATAGACTAATATATGAGGCCTACAGCTTTTTAATTTCTCAGTTCTGTTACACTTGATCTTCAATTTAATCTGCTTAACAGACCTCCCTTCATGTTTACTAATACAGTTGGTCATTTCACAAAACTCATGTCATGTTGAACTACAATTGGTTCAAAGTCTACGACGTCATCAAATTTATCACTAATTCCTAAACTTTCTGGAAAAAGAAGTTCGTTATTTCAAATTAAATGTCATGGTTTTATGTTGGGCAATGCCGAAATAATATCTGTCTTTCCTAAACCAGAATGTCTCACCATTTGTTTTATACAATAATCACAAATTTAAGGGTCACACTTCTCACTTCCCCAGTTAATTTCCCTTATTTGGATGTAGCAATTTAATATACCATCCTAGATCAATATTTTTATCTTAGAGGTGAACAGAGGTCAAGCAGGCATCAACCTGAAAGAAAGGGAGTAATGGAATATTAGAAATTAAAAAATCTTGCTATAAGAAAATACACTGGGTTTGTTGTTGTTGCTATATGGAACGAAAATAAAATTCAAATGTCGACATTGCTCCCATTTGAATTAGATGATGAATATCATGTCTGCGAATCAACAAGATAGAAAGATGATTTGTATTTTGGACATTGTTTTATTTTCTCATTCAGCCGCATAATGTCTCTCCTTGAAACCAATGGAAGTTGTCATGCTTACTGCTAAACTTTCCAAAATTTATTTGGTGATATGGTTCTTGAAGTTTCCCATTTCTTAAAATGCTCATTTTGGAGGACATAAATATTTTCCCTTGTGGTTTACTTTAAGCTTTCCTTTTCCCCCTTTACTTGGATAAATGCAATTAACTATATTTTCTCCCTCCCTAAGTTGCAACTTTCTGCTTATTTTAGGTAAAGGATAGCTTAAGAGATGATCCCCGTTATAAGTCTGTTAAGCATGAGGACAGAGAGGCTTTATTCAATGATTATCTATCGGAACTCAAGTCTGCTGAACAGGAAGTTGCACGAATTGCAAAAGCAAAACATGATGAAGAGGTGAGAATACTCTTATTTCCATCTTTGGGGCCTTACTTTTCTTTGTTTTAAGATTTCTTGTTACTTGCCTTTTTTGTTTGTATCAATATTGATTAGATACTCCAAAGGTATCATAATGATATCTTTTTTTTTTTTTGTGGGGGGGGGGGGGGGGGGGTTGGCAGTTAGATACCTCTTAACTTTTTTTCTAATATAGGGCTTTCATATTAAAGAAGTGGGGCAACCCAGTGCACAAAGCATTTCTCGTTCACGCGGGATCCCCGGAAGGGCCGTACCCTAATGGGTATAATGTAGACATCCTACCCTACTGTGGTCTAGAAAACTAGATGGACTGATGTCAATCTGAGATTTATTTTCTGTGCATATGTTATTTTTTTTTATTTTTTTTTTTTTGATGAGGAATTTTCTGTGCATATGCATTGCAGTAGGTTTTTCCTTTTTTATTTGTGAATAAATTTGAATGTTCTTGGTACAAGCTTGACAAGTGAACCTTAGACCTGAATGGTTTTGTCTATTTAGTTTCTTTTTTGATGAAGTTTAGTCTAGTTAGTTTTTATTGTGACAACTCCACCTTTTTCAGTTTTGCAAAGCATAGCTGGTCTCAAGTCCGGTTGAAAAGGAAGGGTTGTAGTAGGTTGACTCTCATTGTAAAAATTTTCAAATAAGAGGATATAGATGAACCCAACTAGAAGCTTTATTTTCCAGTCCCTTTCCAAATTGGGATTTGCCTCTTCCAAAGCTTGCCAACTTAGAAGCTTTGCCAGTCCTCTTAACCCGCTCTTATCAATCCGCCCTCCATCACACATCACAAATTTTGTTTTATCTTTCACACTTTCCGTGTTCACTTTCAAGTCAATTTGGAAGTACCAGCATAGAACTATCTCCCTTCTTCCCTTGACTTCATCAGCCAATCAATATGCCACTAAATCATTAAGCTGCGGCATAAAGCTGTCAGCCCCTTCAACTTTTTGAATTTTGTTAGCTCCCTGGTCTTAGCTTAGTCACTCATGTACTGGAGCTTACCCTCTTTTGTAACTCTTTTGCTATTTGGCATCCTCCTGATGCACGCTCATCAATGGTATCATTTTACTTCATCAAAAAAAATCTGTCAGCCCCTTCAAAGTAATTCGATAGCCAAATCATTATGCAATGATCTCAGGATAAAAAATAAAAGCTTTCTTGTAGCTGAAATTAAGGTGAGATTTATGTTTTTACCATTGAATCCACATGCACTGAGTTCCTCAAGAAACTTCGCACATCCAATATGAACATATCTAGATAAAATAGATCTTGAACCTAACTCAACTCCAAAAGTTAGGTCATGAGAGGATTACCCAAAACCACATAAAGAGACAACAGCCCATACCGACTCTAACTTCCCTGCACGCCTGGACCAGACATCTAGAACATGGATAACATAACGGGGGAGCCTAACATATGGCAAAGTCAAACCGAGAGTAGGGACTTTTGGCTCTAATACCATGTAAAGAAAATAGACCTTGAACTTAATCCATATTAGCTCAAAAGGTCGAGGATTGTGCAGGACAATATAAGACAATAGCCCATACTCTAAAGCAATGTGGGACTCTAACAAACTCTAACAAGGCCTACTCGGTCATTGTTAACCATTTATAGAGTCCCACTTCTCACCTCCTCGTGTACTTATATCTCTAACCGATTACTTTTATAAAGTGTATGGAGCTATAGAATACTAACTTATCCCCTTAACTTCAAATCTCGTCAGTAAAGTGATCATTATAAAGGAAAGTAGTTCAAACAAAAAATACACATTAATCAGCATAAATCACCCATTTTAGTAGCTTAATCATGTCTATTTGTCTTTATTCACTGATTGCCTCTTCCCTCTGCTGATCCGAGCCACTGTCTTTGTGCCTCCAACTAAGGTTTCCTGCTGATTCTCCCTATTAAATAATCCTGGTAGAAAACTAAAAACACTGTGCTTTGTGATTTTAATGCATTTACTTATTTCATCTGTATGTCTGTATTTGGTCTGAAGTTTTGGCAAATTTAGAATGTAGTACGCCAGGTTCTGTTTGATTCTACATTTTGGTGTGATTGTTCAGTTGAAGGCGTTAATGGTGTTCTGCTTGACGCTTTTAGGAGAAATTGAAGGAAAGAGAACGAGCTTTGCGAAAACGTAAAGAAAGAGAAGAGCAAGAAGTGGAGAGGGTGCGGTCGAAAGCTCGTAGAAAGGAAGCTGTTGAATCCTATCAAGCTTTGCTGGTTGAAATAATTAAAGATCCTCAGGTATTATCTTGTAGAGACCCCAAAAATATTACAAGGACATATCTTAGAACATATGTCATGGATCATATTCCATTACTTGATTAGACAGTTTTAGATAGTTCCAGAAGATCCGCCTCATCTTTATTCAGAAACAATAAAATTTGAAAGAACTTTGTTTGGTGGAAAGAGTACTATCCATCTTTACAGGAGGTGCTTAGCTTCTCGGAAGAGCTTATTTTGTGTAATTACCTGTTCTGTGCAGCACGTGGTTATAATTGGTCTTTAAACTTGCAGTAAATAGGATTTCCCCCTTGGTGCTCATCAGATGATATTTTATTTAACTTTAAAAATTCTTGTCTTTTGGCTTTACCTCTACTGATGAAGTATGGAAGGATTGTGTTTATTATGTGGTAGAATTGTTGAAAAGGTTATTCCTTTTTATTTTCTGGATGGTACTTGTTTTCAGTTTATCTTCAAATTGTTGAGATATCTTTCTCTTGCTCCTAAGGCATCTTGGACAGAGTCAAAACCTAAATTAGAGAAAGATCCCCAAGGACGTGCAGCTAATCCTCATTTGGATCAGTCTGACTTGGAAAAGCTCTTTCGAGAACATGTGAAGATATTGTATGAGGTAAGATGACTACTGATGGTCTTTTTAAAGTTATGTAATCCTTGTTATCTGTTTTTTACCCTTAATGATATGCTTTTTTAGCCACAAAAGTCTCCTGGCATGTTTAAGACCACAAGTTCGATAAGCCAAGTCTTCTTTCTAAAATTCCGTATCTAGTCAAACTACGCACATAGCAACAGGGGAGTATAAGTTAAGTGTTAACTTAAGTATATTGAAAGTGAATGTAATATAGTTTGTTATAATTGATGCTCCTAGTGGTTTTTATACAATAGCAGATAAGAAATTGTCGGTATTTTTTTGAAGAACTACATCTAAGCAACAATCTTTTAGAAAAACTTTATTTGCTGGCTGCCAAAGCCCTGTACTGACATTCTTTCTTCACTTGTTTTTCCTTTCCAAATCTTGTTTGATTTTGACTGCAATGAGGATGCCTTATTGGTGTTCAAGTACCTAAGATCTACCAAAGAGAAAAATGTCATATGGGCCCCTCATAGTTACTAGCAGTTTGCATCATTTAAATGAGTTGTACCTTTGTTTGTCCTTCTCACGCAGTTTATGTACTTCCTTATTTATCAAGTACATGGTTTTCCTTTTTTATTCTCATACTATGTATTTTGATTTTCAGCGGAGCGCACAGGAGTTTAAAGCTTTACTAGCCGAGGTTATAACTGTTGAAGCTTGTTCACGAGAAACAGAAGATGGTAAAACAGTTGCAAACTCTTGGTCAACAGCCAAACTTCTTCTCAAAGCCGATCCCAGGTACTCAAAAATGCCTAGAAAAGATAGGGAATCCTTATGGCGCCGATATGTTGAAGATATTCAACGGAGGCAAAAGTCAGCACTCGATGAAGGAGATAAAGCAAGAAGTAAAGGATCTTCTGGTTCAAGAAGGAGATAAAGCAAGAGACAGAAGCTGTAGTAATCCTCAAGTATTTCGCATGATCAAAGGAAGCTGAGAAAAGACAGTTTTCTCAGGACACTTGTTTTTTAAGAGGGTATGAAGCAGAGTACTCTCTGCCAGTTCGTGGGCAGTTCATGTATCATTTTGAAGCCAGTGTCCAGAACTTATTTTTGTCAAATCTGATAATTCCTTGCTCTCTCATACCTAGGTGATTATGTAGTAGATTTGATTTCTTCTAATTTTATGTATTCTAGCATTTCAGTTCGCAGCCATTTTTCTTGTCCGTAATTTGTCCTGATTGCTTTTAGTGTCGAGCAATAGTTTTACTTCTTGTGTTGAGCAATAGTTCAATTCCTTGGAATCGAGTTTCAGTTTGAAGTGTGTGATTTTGTATTTTTAATTGAAGCTGCGGTAGAAACTAGGTTCTTTACATCCAGTTTCATAAACCATTTCATACTTTAACAAAGAACAAGGAAAAGAGATCTTTTATTTGAATTGGTTTTCTTTTTCATTAAACTTTCGTCTCGCAATAACTGGAACTACCAACTGCAAGCAGCAGTCCCTTCAGTGTCTCAAAGTTATATCCCAATTTTACCTGATAGTTGCGTTTTTCTCTCATAATGGATCTCATCTAAATGGATATATCAACTGAGTCAAGTAGAAAAATTAGTTGTTTATATGGTGGACAGTCGGAGAGAGCAAAATGCTAGGTGTTTTGAAGATAACAGAAACTTAATCCAGAAGACCAAGATGAACTGTTTGCTTTTGTTTCATTTTTGGTGTAAACAGAATGCCGAAACAGTGTTAGAACTCAGACTTCCTTTAAGAATAGGAAGGGATATTCTGCAGGTACTTTGTAAATATTTTTGACAGCACCTCCTTGTTCCATATTTTTCAAGTCAAGAACTACCCATAGCATCAACTCAATGTACAATATGAATAGAGCCAACATACATATGATGCAGCGAGTAGGCTAAGAATAGTAAATGCGAGTCTCGTTGAAACAAAGATTACATTGCACTACTGATTGTCCTGATAGTAGACTGTATTACAAAATTTTGAAGTCGAGAACTCTTCGTGCCATTAATTCTATCTAGAACATGGCCTAGGGCCAGTGCATATAAGCCGCAACAGCTAAGATGACAATAGTAGACGCATGCCTGACTTGTTGGAACAAATTCATCAGATTGCAGCTACTACTCATCTGGTTTATCTGGATTTTCTTTCTCAGGATCTTCCTCTTCCTCTTTCTTTTCTTCTTCTTCCTCATCCTCTTCCGGAGGATCAGCTGGCAGAGGAGGTGGCAAGGGAGTTTTCATGGGACTGAATTGGGGAAAGATATCCGGTCTTCGTCCGGGCTTGGGCCTTTCCCATTCCTGTCAATAAACATGTTTCATCAAAATGCTTTGGATGGTACTATTCTAGAAAGCACAACGCAGTATCAGCTCAAACTCCTCTGGTAGCATATTGCAAAAAGGTTGTTAATGAGGACCATCAAAATTTCCACAAAGACATGTCTAAGGGCTTTTTTAGAAACTACTAGAAATAACAAATGAAAGACCAAAGTCGTATTAAATCTTTGTCTCTGTTAACTAACTAAGAACCCACCTGGTGTGAACACATTTGGTGGTTGTATAAAGGCAGCTAACCGACCCAAATGGAAATATGACTCCATGAGAATATAAATACCAAAGAATCCAGAAGCTTTCTTTAAAACAAAAGAAGGAAAAAAAAGGGTCCGGAAGCTTTCTCCATCATACAGGATTTATGGCTGGAAGATCATGTCTCTTCCTTTCTGTTTATACTTTTTATGGAAGCATTGGGCAGGATGATAGACAATTTTGTGGCCCTAAGGTTAAAGTCGCTATTGTGTGGAGCAAATATGGACCAGTCACTAACTATTTCACAAGCTCTTTTATCAATGACACAATGAAAGGCTTTGCCGCTAAGAAAGATTAATTGACTATTCGATATATGAAGCAAATCAGGTCTGCATATTAATTGGACAAAGAGTGACTTATACAAAAGAAATTACATATACATGGACAAAGTGTTCTCTCTATAGTACCAGATTCATGACATATAAAGGTTAGCTACTTGGAAGAGACAATACCTCTTAATAAGAGGATGAGCACTCTCCTAAAATAATGGCCATGGAGGTTTAGAAAGAATGAAAAAGGCTATGGAGAGATGTCGCTAGACCCACTTATCGTGCAAAACAAAGGAGAGATAGAGAGAGATGTCACTGCAAACAAGTAAGGGCTCCACAAAGGCCAGTGGTTGACAAATCGAGCGAGCGATCATGTTGAGTAGCCTATGAAGCAGATTGCAATATGTAAATCTACTAACCTCCCCTTCCCTCCACCTAAGTCCGACGGCCTCCCCTATCCCTCCTTCCAATCATTTATCTTATCATGAAAGAAAAAGAAACCCCTCCTTCAAATCATGTTCTCCATTGGAGTAGTGCGTCCAATGGAGGAGCAAAAGAGAATCAGCTGACTAGCAGAGTTACTGAGGGAAAGGAGTGCTACAGATGTGGACTTGGGAGAGCTGCCAAAATTATTCTGCTTCTCTTTTTTTTTCTCCTTAGTCTCTTGGTAGCACTTTTTTCCCCCTTACTCTCTTGATAGCCACTTTGAGGACTAAAAGAGAAATCTGAAGGAGCTATAATAGATCGGAGGCTAAATAAAGACAATGAGGGCCCCTCTTTTTTTTTGGGTGGGGGTGGGTAGGGGTATCTTTTCCTCAGACCAAGACTACTTCACTCACTGGATATCATTTCACACACTGGAACTGGAAATGGGTAAGGAGAGGGGGATTGAACTACATATATCTGATACCTGACTTTCTCGGCATGAGAAGTTAACCATATAGGTCGACAACCTTTATTCTAATTTGTTTCGACCAGGCCTAATAGAAGAACAGCTCTCTTGAAAACTGAGTGACTGACTAGTCAAACAAAGGGATTAACTATCTTTTATGAGGGCAGGGGGAGTATAGGTTGGCATGAAAGGATAACTTGGTAGTTTGAGAGTATTTGCCAATTTATTCATCTAACGAGTAATAATCATTTGAGCTGAAATTACCAATTATTATAGTAACTCATTCTCTTTTAGTCTTCCAATTAAATGTTGTACTTTTTTCACATCCCAAACTGTAAATTTCAAATAATTACTACTTAGACATTTGCAAAATTTAATTCATCCAAACCAAACAATTGTTCACACTTAAAAACCAAAAACTATGACTAGATTAAACTATACTTTTTACCTCCTAATCATAGGTTTTAACCTTTATCACGACCAAATTGCAACTTCAAGAAATTGCTATTTTCTAATAGGATTTGACACTTTGATTGCATTATCACAATCAATGTTTTAAAAGACGTTTTCGGGGCGAGCCCCGAGGCGATGGTGTGGGGCGAACTCCATTCTCCTTCATAGGAGCAAGTTCAAAATTCAAATTGCAGGTTAATCATCCTTTTTGTTCCTCCATGTAGAAAACTTTATTCTTTTAGACTCAAGTTACTTGTGCTTGTAAGTAGCGTATAATAGATTGTTTTGACTAGTTTTTTGTGGGAATGGAGCGCGCGCGCGCGCAAACACACATATACATATATACATATATATTTCACATATTTATAGTTTTCTTCAATTTTTATGCAATTTTACCTGTTTATAAATATTTACCGTCATTATATTATTTTATAAAATATTAAAAATTTAATACCTATGGGGCTTACGCCCCGTGCCTCGGGGCTTAAGCCTCGCTGATTGTGAAAGATTGTGTGTTAAATGACCAAAGGCGTGGGCGTAAGGCGAGGCGTTTTACATCACAACAATCTGTCTTATTTTCAAGAATACATCTATAACTACATCTATAACAACAATCTTTCACACTAAAATGACCAAAAACTATAACTAGATTAAACAAAGAGTTAAGTCATATACACTGGCAATGTAAGGAAGCTTACAACACATAATCTGTCTTATTTTCAAGAATACATATCCTACATATTAAGGAGGCTTACCTGTAGATATCAGTTTTGCACTGACACTGTATATAACTTGAACTTTTTATCTTCTACATATAATAGGTTTTAAACTTATCCCAAACTAAACTGCAATTCCGAATAGCTGATATTATCTAAAAAATAACACTTTCTATTTTCAGATAGAATAGCACAGCTGAATTGAAGTTAAATAACCAGAAAAAGGAGTTTTTGAAGTGCTTACGATAGGGAAATCGAGAGGAGAACGG
Organism: Nicotiana tomentosiformis; assembly: GCF_000390325.3. Taxonomy (NCBI): domain Eukaryota; kingdom Viridiplantae; phylum Streptophyta; class Magnoliopsida; order Solanales; family Solanaceae; genus Nicotiana; species Nicotiana tomentosiformis. Next base: position 20,455,426 of record NC_090815.1, on the reverse strand, counting down.
CGAGTCATCTTCTCTTCTTCCGGTGCCATACGTATGATTTGTGAACTCCGGCGAGAGGACGATAGCGATGTCCGTCTCACAAACGGCATAAAAGCGACGGCTAGTGGCGTTGGGCCGGTGAGCCGGCCACTGGATGATGCAAACGACGATGTCGACGACGGTGAACCGGAGCGGTTCAACATCGCCGCCGTACGTGGCGGCGGAGAAGATAACGACGGCATAACAACGGAGGATAACGCCATTGGAGTTGCGATACAGACCCTTCCTCTCTTCTTCAGCGTATTGGGCTTTGTGAGGCCGAGAATTCTTTAACACTAGGCCCATCGAAGTTTATATAGGTACCACTTCATGGGGAAAGTGCACAAATAGCCTATTTCCGGTTAAAAAGTATTTACAAGTTTAGCCACTTTGTGGTAAGCAAATTAATAATTGGACAAAAATATAATCTTACTAAACGAGAATGAACTTCAAACCCATCTGAAGTTTGCGGACATAGCATACAGAAAAAGAAGCAAAGATATGTTAAATTTACAAGGAAAAAAAAAAGAATCTGAAAAGGAGAAAAAACTAATCCAAAGCATATCTCATATGCAAATTGATTTCAACAATTAAGCCTCCACACTTGTGAACTGCAATTTATATTTCATGCTACTCATTCCATTATTAAATGTTTAAAATATTTGACCAATTTTGCTTTTCAATAATTTTACAACTATCTACAATTCTAGTTCATTAAATAATACAAAGTTTATACTTTGATGCAATATTTCTTTTATTACCATTTCAACCACTAATTTTACAGTTTGCCTATCGTTATTGATATAATATATAAAATGCTCGTGAGGAAACAAAAAATATACAGAATGGCCGAAAGAAAGTGTAGAATTTATCTGATGCAAAGAGTGCAGTTGAAATGATGTGCAAAAGGTGGCTACTTCCTAGAAGGTAGACGGCTTGCAAAAATATTTGGAAGGTTTTAATGATAAATGTTCTTTATTTCTAAACTATAGATCTCGAGTTTAAGTTGGAAATATAGTCATCTTCTCCGGGAACCCTTCCATAATATTTTTTTTACGATGCGGATTCAAATTAATCGGATGAATAAGTTTCGGACACCAAATGTAAAAAAGCTAAACATTGTGCTAGCTAAGCTATAATCTATGTAACTAGCTTGCCTGCTATAGTAAATAGAGACATGCAGAATTTTATGGAATTAAGTCCATATAAAATTTGGATTATTTTCCATTTGTTTATTCCATGAGGAGCAAAATTTCACAAATTGCATCATAAATGATGCCATGTGATTAAGGGTGTTTATCGGGCGGATCAGACGGATAATTATGCTTAACAATTTGGCTTATTAGTTATCGGATTATAAATGTAGTAATCTGCTAGCCATCCAATAAGACAACGGACGGATTGGTATCGGATTAACGATTATATGACGGTTTATCGGCTAAACTAACAAGCACAAAACACACACTTAAATTGTGCTCGCTAGTCAAAGATAGTATAGTATAATATTGTGTCCACAAGAATTGGATTTAAACAATATTATCGTAGTTTGTAGCTCGATTGCTATTCAGGAGGATCAACAGTTGAGATTTATACAATTAAGAATTAAAATTAACTAAGAATCTAAGCTATTGACTAATGATAATCGCAACAAAGGTAAGCAAGGAAGTTATCAATGGGAGAAAATATTGGTTGATAGGATAAGTACAAGATAATTATTCGGAATCTAACTCTAGATAATTCACTTCTAATGTTCAAGTGAGTCTCTCAAATTCACTTAATTATCAATACAATTGTTAGTAGAAACTACTCTCTCGATTAAGTCTCAACCTCACAATATGAACCAATTTAAGCTCGGTGAAGATATGCAAGAATTCGTAATGGATTGGTCTTTAGGAGAACCTCTTTCGATTATCCTCCTAACTAGGTTTAATCAAGAATTCAACTAGCCTCTTTCGATTATTTAGAAGAATCTATGAACTCAACCAACAACATAGTGCAAATATATCACAAGTTATGCCTCTTTCAATTACAAGAACAAGTGAACATAGATGCAACAATTAAATCTTCCAAAAATAATTCAAATACATAAAAATAGAGTTATAATCTACAAACAACCATCAATACACCAAATCCATCAAAACACAAAAGGTTCTACTCCATAGATATGGAGAAGTTCTTCACAAATAAAATAAAAGTAGAGGAACACATAAATACAATCCAAACCCGGATCTTGAGTGAGGAAGGAGGGATGAAATCCTTGTGCTCTTGCTTCTCCCTCTTCTCTTTAGCTTCCCTAGGTCTAAGGTAAGTCCAAAAGTGCAGAAATGGTGTTTTTCCCGTGTATTTAACTATTCCCCAAATAAACCCCAAACGAAAATATCCCTTTTTATCGGAATTGAGAAAATACTCTAAGACTTTTGCACTACCGTGTTGCATGCCGCGCCGCACCATGCGGCGCGCTTGTGGAGAATTCTAGAACATTTGTAAAATCACTTTCTGGGTAGATTTTGCACAGTCGCGCCACACCTCGCATCGCCCCATGAGCCGCGAAAGTTGAAAATTTGAAAAAATATAAAATATGAAAGTTGTAGCCCTTTTAAATAGCTTTCCAACGATATATTGTAGAGCCCAAACAAATTTCTGAACGAAAAGTTATGTACATTTTACTTGACAATGCACAGTATGCCTGCTCGATTCTTTGTTTCGTTCTTAAAGTGCACTATCATCCGTTGATCCCCGAACATGATCCCAACTTAATCCTTGGGCTTTTACTTAGACTTCAAAGCTCCAAAATAGCTTGAATTCATTCGTAACATCTAAATAATTCGAAATCACTCCTACACAACATAAAAATACAATAAGTGTAAAACACTACTAATTAAAGCTCAACATGAGTAAAGTGGAGCAAATTAGAGTGCAATAAGCGACTAAAATACGGGATTATAGCCTACCATCAGTACCTCACACTTAAACCATTGCTTGTCCTCGAGCAATCAAACTACACTTCACACAGATACGGCCTTTTTAAATAACTCTCTTAACTCATCATACCAAGAATAATAGAACATATTAAGCATAATACCGTAACATCCTCGGTTCAAGATTTGACTCAAAAGCACCACGCATTTTGTACAACCTGCTCACTTACTCTAACATAGAGATCAATGACATTACCTTTCCTTCATGAATCAAGTACCTTCACCCAACAATAGAGAGTAGTTCCACACACAATAAAAGTTAAGAATAATTAAGAACTCAAGATAGAAAGAATTCACTCACTCTCAGAACAACATTCATATGCCACAAAAGATCCACCATAGGCTTGCCCGTAGTGTACTACTCTACTAATCGAGTTTGTTCAGTCAAGGATCGAGTAGGACTTTAATTGGTTGTAATGTAGGCTGTAGGATGGGTATGATGCATTTAGATATAAGAGTAACTACACCTCCCTAAGCACTTTTAATACATATACTTAACCTTTAAACCCCATACTTATGTCAAACCATAATTCCATCTTCTCATCCGTATATGTCAACTCCCAAATTATTTAAGCACAAATACATCAAGAGTTACCACTATCAATGAATATAAACTATTTTTTTCTTCATCTTCTTTTTCGATTCAAGTGGCTCATACTTTTTCACAACAGTGCACCTTTCTCCTTATTTCAATATTTCCACTTAAAAGCCAAACCAACTACCCCATACTTCAACTTTTACAAGAATCATACCAATTTCAAGTGTTCACGAGAGGTAAATGGTTCAAAAAGATAAGGTTTGTAATGTGGTTACCAAAGAAACATGATTACAGGCTCAACGGGGTTAACTACGATACATAACAATTTAGTGGGTAACATATATAGCTGGCTCAACAAAGAAACGCCTATATCACTTCCAAGACTGAACAGATCTACTATTTCTCCTTGCAAACACACGGGCCAAGTTCTAGACATCAATTGTACTGCACAGAATACACAAAGCCTCACACACACATGACACAAAACTCACTCAGGATCAGACTCATCAAGACACTCTAATCAAAGTAGTTAAGCAAAGTTAAGAACATACAATTTAAGATGTTTATACGAGAGTCAAAAACTGAGACTAAGCATCACAACTAAAGCACATATTATTCTCAAGGCATAATGAAGTCAAAAGATATTGCTTTCATTTAAAATCACAGCACAAGGTCTCCTACTCCTAAAAAAATTAACTACACCCGGTTCAAACAAAACCCTTAGAAAAGAATCGCGACAAAAAAAAATCAAGGGGGGATTATTATACTACCTAAATAAAATTACATATATATATATATATATATAATTTTCTTCGACTTAATCCCTCAAGAAACCTGTCGATTGACATCCATTATTGGGAAAAATCAAAATTTTTAAAATTTTCAATCAAATGAATTGCAAAAAAAACAAACACAAATATTTATATATTTTATACATATATACATCCCTACCCCATGCTTTAAATTGTGTCATGTCTCTATGACACACAAATAAAAAGAAAGAGGTAAGGACAACTTTCCTGAACATCTAGTCGGGGTTTGAATCGAAGTTGGGCTCCATCCCTTGCGCCCGAACTAATGCACACATCCATGTAGACAACTTCTTCTCGGCCTTCTTTGGATACACCCCACACTTATCTTTTTCGCTCGCCACAGTCTTCTCTTTCTCGCCCTTCACTTTCCACACAACACTATCAGCTAGCTTCTCCCTTTTTTACTCCCGTTTCTACATCCATCTCAATAATCACAGTCTCCTCGCCCACTCTAAGCATGAGTTTTCTCTCATGTATATCTAATATTTCTCTACCCGTTGCTAGGAATAGTCTTCCTAGGATGAGGGGGACCTTATTTTTCTCTTCCATATTAACCACTATGAAATCCACAGAAAATACAAACTTATCTACCCGAACTAAGACATATTCAACTATTCCCTCGGGTATTAGAGTCGTTTGGTCTGCCAGCTGCAAAGATATTAGTGCAGACCTTATCTCTCCAATCTCCTTCTCCAGTTTCCTGTAAATAGATAGAGACATTAAATTAATTAAGATACCAGAATCACATAGAGACTTATCAAAATTAGTAGTGCCTAAAGAGCAAGGTATGGTAAAATTCCCCGGATATCAACACTTTTGTGGGAGTTTGTTTTGCAATATTACACTGCAATGCTCTGTGAGCTTGACCACTGAGGTCTATTCTATTTTCTTCTTCTTTGTCAGAATTTCTTTCAAGAACTTGGCATAAGCCGGCATTTGTGAGAACACTTCTGTGAATGGTAGGTTTACATGAACCTATTTCAGCACATCTAGAAATCTCTCAAACTGCTTGTCCATCTTTTCTCGACTCAACTTTTGGGGGAAAAGGCAGCGCAGACATATGCTTGCTCTCATCATGTTCCGCCCTTCTTGATTTTTCTTCCTCATTTTTCTCAGTTTTCATCGGGCCTTTATTCTTTTTATCAACATCACCCTTCAACTGCTTCTCACTTTATTTTTCAAAGTTCACCTCATTTTGGATCGGGGTGGGATCTTTCAACACTTGCCCACTTCTCAAAGTTATAGTTGTTACACCATGTGCGTCTCAAGGTGACGTATAATGAATACGAGACTTGTTAATCATGATTTAAATGATTTTAAAGTCATAATAATACTATATATGATGTTTCGATAAAACATATAAAGTTTGGAAAAAATCGGATTAAAGTTGCGGAAAAACCAACTAAGAATTTGCCCTATAATAGAACTTTTTGAGAAATAAATTTCGTGTATTATATGAAGTATTTTTGGGACATATTATATACAAAATTAAAGGTCTTGGAATGTAGTTTCCAACTCTCTTAACCGTTCATTCATACGATATCCGGATAAAAAGATATAAACTCCGGAAGATGAGCGAATGAGAGGGTGCCAAGCTAGCACCTTTTGACTTTTCAAAAGTTGATATATATGTCTTAACTCGTCTCTCTCTTCATTTCTACATAGAACCTGACCAGACAACATCATAAAAATAGTCCTTGAGCTCTATAATAGTGCTTCAAATAATACTAACATCCCAAGTACGAAATCGAGAAGTGATAACATCAAAATGATCCCTACGACGTAAGTATCGCTATATCGCCTCTCTTTTTCTTTGTAGTTTGAGTTTTGAAATATATTTAATAGTTAATAAAAATTACTAATTTCTGTATTTAAGCTTTAAAATATCAAGAAAGGTTGATAAATTCATTTCCTAATAGTTAGACCTCACGGGACGGTGATCGAAAACCGTGAGTTCGAGTTATTTGACTTGTAGTGGACTGTTTTATGGGCTGTTTTGTATTGCTTTTGGGCTGTCTATTGTACTTCTGATTTATGGAGTTTGAAAGGATAAAAAGGGCATGGAGAAACGCCACATATAGTAGGGTAGTAGGTTGGTCGCTCGTCATTGTAGTTACATGCTAATTGATAACTTGTTGATTGTGTGTATTATGGTATATTTGGGGGTTTTGTTGTATTGAAGGTACAAAATTGTAATTAGGTTGGTTTTGAGTTGTTGATTGTATTATGTTTGTATCTCGCCTATAGTAGGCTTGAGGGAGCAGTAAAATCAGGGGAAATGCTGCCCGTTTTATTTTAGAATCGAGTTATCGTTTGAGATACGTAATATACTATCGCCATCTAAATTGTACACGTATTTCTTTATTATAGGTTTGGCGCGCTAGTTGTCATAAGCTTGTTGTTGAGTTGCATTGACAACTTGAGGTATGTTAAGGCTATCCCTTCTTTCTTTTTGGCATGATCCAAATGATACAAGCGAAACGAGCAAAATACGCAACTTTCATAAATGAATCTATTCATATAAATACTAGGGGTGTCTATATTCTTGATTACCTATGTGAATTATTATTATATCCTCTGGTCATGGGTTTCAGAAAAATACACATTTGATAAAGTTTGTCCGAAAGGCATATTAATTTTATGATATTCGAGAAATCTTATTAACGTATTTCTTATGCATTTCATGCATTTATACATGTACATTGACCCATGACCAGAAGGCGTTATATACGCGTATATTATATGTATATGTAATATGGGAAAAGGTTACGGTGTTATATATGCACCACCACATGATCAGCTGGTATACGTTGATGATTTTCCCACAGTGACCGAGATGATATGATGGGATGCCCTCAGAAGCTTGATGATGTTATGTACACCTATACCTATGCAGGATACGACATTTATATGCACGTGCATGGCATTATAAATGTTTCTAGATTCACAAAGTTATTTAGACTCACATGTGGAATTCTTTACTCAATGTTTCATCTATTCTTTTATGTACTGATTTTCATGCCTTACATACTCAATACATTATTCGTACTGATGTCCCTTTTTGCCTGGGGACGCTGCGTTTCATGTCCGCAGGTGCAGGTAGACAGGCTGACGGTCCCCCTTCTTAGGATCCTTGATCAGCAAGAGTTGGTGTGCTCCATTTGATCCGGAGCTTCTTTGGGTTTTGGTACGATGTGTTTGCATACATATATGGGTACGACGGGGCCCAGTCCCATCCTTTATACAGTTGTACACTCTATTAGAGGTCTGTAGACAGTGTGTGTGTGTGTGTGTGTGTGTATATATATATATATCTGTGTGTGTGTGTGTGTGTATGTATATATATATATATATATATATATATATATATATATATATATATATATATATATATATATATCTGTGTGTGTGTGTGTGTGTGTGTCTTTTGGGAATGTTTTCTCACGTAGGTTGTTCATATTAATTAGTAGTTTATTTCCAAATGTTATGCATGACCTACACTTATTTCATATTTATATCTTAGACGAATGCTTAGGGGTGTTCGATAGGTAAAACTCGGACACTCGTCACGGCCCATCGGTTTGGGTCGTGACAAAAGTGGTATGAGAGCAGTTCTGTCCTAGGGTTATCTACAGATCGTGTCTAGTAGAGTCTTGTTTATGGGTGTGTTGTGCACCACACTTATAGTCAGGAGGCTACAAGATATTTAGGATGGTTACTTTTATTTCTTATCTTAGATCATGCGATACAAGAATTCATTTTCCTAACAACATGTTATGTTTTCAGCGATGCCCAAGAAGGCTACAGCCGCCCAGAAGGGCAAGTCCGTGGATGATGAGACTACAAGTAGAGCACCACGAGTTACCAGGTCTCGGGGAGAGTCTTATAGTGGGACTCCATCTCAGACTTCACATACCCTGCCCTCTCCAGAGGAGATCCGAGGGGCACCCGCTCTAACACCCTCTCCGGCACCCTCTCCAGTACCTCCAGCTCCTCATCCAGATGCACCGGGTCAGGAAATGAGAGATGTTATTCAACTATTGACTCAATTAGTGGTCGCACAGGCTCGACGCCAGGAGGTAGGTATCGGTCATGAAGATATGGCCATCAGTGCGAGGGTTCGTGATTTCATTAATTTAGACCCTCATGTACTCACTGGAGCAGATCCAAACGAGGACCCTCAGGTATTTATCGATAGGATGTAGAGGACTTTGAGGGTAATAAAGTCCATTACGACTGAGTCAGCTGAGCTAGCTTCCTATAGACTTCGGGATGTTACAATTAATTGGTACGAGTCTTGGGAGTTGTCCAGAGGTGAGGATGCTCTTCCAGCAGTATGACAGGAGTTTACAGAGGCTTTTCTTTGTAATTATTTGCCACCAGAGCTTAGACGGTCTAGATTTGATAGGTTCTTGACCCTTCGACAGGGTAATATGAGTGTTCGGGAGTACAACCTTTAGTTTGATTCTTTGGCTAGGTATGCTCCCACTATTGTAGCTAAGATAGAGGATCGAGTTCATCGGTAGAAGAGCGTAAGCAGAAGCAGAGGGCCGATCGTGAGCATGATAGGGGCTAGAGTAAGAGAGCGAGATCTTCAGGTCATTTTGGTGAGTTTCGAGATGATCAGAGACAACAATACCCGAGGTATTCAGCCCAGCCATCGGCTAATGCACCCCCTCAGTTTGCCGGTAGGAGATTTGATCGTTCCACATATTGAGGGCCCAGTCAGATTTTCAGGGCCTCTAGTTCTTAGTATAGCGGTGAGTCAAGTCAGATGAGGCCACCCTTGCCACGATGTGCTCAGTGTGGTAAGCAGCATGTCAGGCAGTGCCTTGTAGGGTTAGGTGTTTGTTATACTTGTGGTTATCCAGGCCACGTTATGAGAGATTGTACGACAAGAGGTGGTGCAGGTATAGTTCAGCCAGCGAGATCTGTAGCCAGTTCGTCATCACCAGTACGCCCCCTTATGCAAGGTTCACAGGCACCAACTGGTCGTGGTAGAGGCAGAAGTGGAGCATCTAGCTCGAGCGGTCCTCATAACTGTATCTATGCCTTAGCGGGTCGACAAGATCATGCGTCATCACCTGATGTTGTTACATGTATCTTATCAGTCTCCTCATATGATGTATATGTATTGATTGATCCATGTTCCACCTTATCGTACGTCACTCCGTTGGTTGCTAGTAAGTTTGGGATAGAACCTGAGTTGATTGAACCTTTTGAGGTGTCTACACCTATTGGGGATCCAGTGATAGCTAGACAGGTATATAAAGACCGTATAGTAGTAGTTCATAGTCGTTCTACAGTAGCAGACCTGATTGAGTTTGATATGGTGGAATTTGATGTTATAATGGGTATGGATTGGTTGGCTTCTTGTTATGCTAACGTTGATTGTAGATCAAAGATGGTTCGGTTCCAGTTTCTAGGGGAGCCAATTCTAGAGTGGAAAGGTAATACTGTATCACCGAGAGGTAGGTTTATTTCCTATCTCAAGGCAAGGAAGATGATCAGAAAGGGCTATATTTATCACTTAGTTCGGGTACAGGATGTGAAAGCAGAGTCACCGACCCTTCAATCTATCCCGGTGGTTAATGAGTTTCCTGATGAGCTTCCAAGCCTTCCGCCAGAGCGGGAGATTGAGTTTGCTATTGACACATTACCAGATACTCAGCCGATATCTATTTCTCCTTATAGAATGACACCTGCAGAGCTGAGAGAGTTGAAAGAACAACTGGGGTATTTGCTTGAAAAAGGCTTTATCAGACCCACTACATCATCGTGGGGAGCACCTATGTTATTTGTGAGAAAGAAAGATGGTTCCTTGCAGATGTGTATTGATTACAGACAGTTGAATAAGGCGACGAACAAGAATAAGTACCCGCTCCCGAGGATTGATGATTTATTTGATCAGTTGCAGGGTGCCAGATGTTTCTCGAAGATAGACTTGAGGTCGGGGTACCATCAGGTAAGGGTTAGAGAGAAAGATATTCCGAAGACAGCATTCAGGACCAGATACGGGCACTTTGAGTTTCATGTTATGTCGTTCGGCTTGACCAATGCCCCAGCGGTATTCATGGACTTGATGAACCGTGTGTTCGGGCCCTTTCTGATCTGCTCGTGATTGTATTTATTGATAAAATTTTGGTTTATTCTCGTTCAGAGGTTGAGCATACATATCATTTGCGTACTATGCTCAGAGATCTACAAGAAAGGAGGTTGTATGCAAAATTCTCTAAATATGAATTCTGGTTGAATTCTGTAGCCTTCCTTGGTCATATTATTTCGGGTGAGGGTATCCGGGTCGATACACAGAAGATTAAGGCAGTGAAGACTTGGCCTAGACCCACGACACCGACAAAGGTTCGTAGCTTCCTAGGTTTGGCAGGTTATTACAGGAGGTTTGTAGATGGATTTTCTTCCCTTTCAGCACCATTGAAAAAGTTGACTCAGAAGGCAACCAAGTTTCAGTGGACTGATGCTTGTGAGCGGAGGTTTCAGGCATTGAAGGACATATTGACTTCAACACCGGTTCTAACACTTCCAGAAGGACCGATGGTTATGCTATCTATTGTGACGCTTCGGGCGTTGGATTGGGTTGTGTATTGATGCAGCATGGTAAGGTTATCGCTTATGCTTCTAGACAACTAAGAAACCACGAGAAGAATTACCCGACCCACGATTTAGAGTTAGCCGCGGTGATTCATGCACTAAAGATGTGGATGCACTATTTGTATGACATTCATGTTGATATCTATACGGACCATAAGAGCCTTCAGTATATATTCAAGCAAAAGGAATTGAATTTACATCAGAGGCGATGGTTGGAGCTACTAAAAGACTACGGTGTTGATATTTTATACCATCCAGGAAAGGCGAATGTAGTAGCCGACGCCCTCAGCCGTAGATCTATGGGTAACTTATCATATTTACAGCCAGAGAAGAGTGAGATAGCTTGTGAGATTCATCAGCTAGCTAATCTTGGAGTTCGATTATTAGATTCAGGTGGTACCAGAGTTACTATTTAGGACACGACAACATCCTCTCTAGTAACTGAAGTGAATGAACGCAGTATGAAGATCAAGTGCTAGCTCATTACAGATATACAACCCCTCAAAAGGAGAAGACACCATTGGAGATTACAGGAGATGGAGTCCTCAGATATCGAGGTCGATTATGTGTTCCTAATGTAGCAGGGTTGCGCCATCAGGTTATCGGAGAAGCTCACTATTCTCGTTATTCTATTCATCCAGGAGCGACGAAGATGTATCATGATATCAGGGAATATACTGGTGGGACGAAATGAAGAAGGATATAGCAGAGTTTGTTGCTCAATGCCCTAATTGTCAGCAGGTCAAGATTGAGCATCATAAACTCGATGGATTATTGAAGGCTATAGAGATTCCGACTTGGAAATGGGAAGTGATTAACATGGATTTCATCATAGGCTGACCTCGTACCCAGCGTAAGTTCGATTCTATATGGGTTATTATTGATACTTACAAAATCAGTCTACACAACATAAAACACACAATAAGTATAAAATACTACTAATTAAAGCTCAACATGAGTAAAATATAGTAAATTAGAGTGCAATAAGCTACTAAAATACGAGATTATAACCTACCATCATAAACCAAATAAAAAAAATTGGTATAATATTGAAATGAATTCTTTTTTATAGGTGATTTTGTTAACAAACTTCATGTACGCATCCTAACAGACTTGATGAGCTGGATAGAATTGAAAATTCGGGTGAAAAAGTTATAAATTGGAATGGACATCGAGTCTTAGGAGTTCTTGCTACTTCAAAATTCATAGAAAAGTAAATATAAAAATTCTTAACGGGTTAATAGTTTATCCGATAAGAAAATTGAGTAATCCACCCCCAAACCGTTAAATCGTTAATTATAAAATCTCAATCCGTTCACCGTCCATTATTCTGATAATCCAATATCAATAAGCCAATAGATTTCGGTTCGATTTTTAACAGCCCTACGTTGATCCTATAGATACTTAAATTTTCTTGTTTCAGTAATATACTAGCAGTTACTTCTGAAAAACAATAACATTTGTACTCAATTAAATACTATTGAATATAATAAGACAAAAGGCAATAGTAATAATTACAAAAAGAAAATCCCAATATGGAACATACACGCAAATCCCTATGATACATCAGATCCGGCTTGACACTTGAAAGTTTACATGTTCAAAACTTATGACAGTTGTTATCAAAAAATGTTAAAATGAGTTTATCTCATTTTCTCTCTTGTAGCAAGGGATTGAGATAATTTACTTATTATCAAGTAAAAAGTAAATTATAAGATTGATAGAAATATTTGTAAACTTCTTAATGAAAAAGTATCGATATATTTTATTGACCAAGTTATTTTCCGCACTAGGTGTAGATCAATTTAATTTTGTCTAACCAAAACAGAAGTTCAAGTTCTTCGCTTTTTGCTCCATTTTTTTTTTGTTATTTAGTTAAACTAATGAGATGATGGTAGCTTAGTTCTGGTAAAGTTAGCTTTGGTTTCTCTGGTTACTGGTTAGGCTGTGGTTCAAATTTAAAAGATACACTAACAACACAATTTTAAAAATATTTTTTGCTAAGAAAAAGAAAAATCAACGGCCGAAAATGATCCAAAAGTTTTTGAAACAAATACCAACTTTTTTTTTTTTTTTTTTTTTTGCAAGTTAAAAAAGATAGTTCATGCACAAATGCAATTTTATAACTCAGGTATGACACATTATTTTATTTCACTTCTACTTAATATTTCTGGCTTTTGTTTTGTATATATTTTCAAAACATTTATTTGTGGGTTGTTCTTATTGTTTGATTAGGATTCTTAGTTAATAACTATGAGAAAAATATGTCTTTGCATCCATATGTTTGACGTAAACATTGAGTGCAAGTAAAATTTTTTGGTAATAATTTTCTTATTATAGTAAAAGACAAATCCAAATGCACTACCCTACTCCTAACAAAAACTTTAGCTCTAGTGGGTCTTTTGATTATCGTGATAAAAGTATTAATTTTTGTATAAAATTTAGGATTATATTTATTTCAGATTTGGTTATGAATATTAATTAATATCAAAATAAATTTTATAGCAAAGTCTTAGTATTAAGTATATCATATAAGATGTAGAATTATAATTCCAGAATTATAATATTCCGAATCAAATGACCCCTTACGGAACTATTTCTCTAAAATATTTTCAATATTTCCATTTGAGTTGTCTTCCCACCAAATTGCTTTCACTCTTTCTTTATTCCTTTGTCTTCCCTCTCTAACTTCAAATTATAAAGGGTTGATAAACCACAAATTTTAATTTGAAACAAAATAACCATATGAGTTAAATATATGATAACTACACTTTAATCATTACTATACACAACACCCTTTTTAAATTTGAGAAAGAAAGAAAGTAGAAGCCTTAAATAATTAAACTTCACCTTTTCCTTTCTAAAAAGTAAAAAAAAAATGATTATATAAAACACCTACTTTGTTCAAAATTTTAAAAAGTCATTCTACAAAAATAACAATCAGATCTCAGCCGTTGGATGAGGTATCGTCCAGTGATTAACGGCTCAGATTGGCTGCACTTCCATTTTTTCTGAATCATTTTGAATTTCCATGATTAAATAAAACATTACAAATTAATTTATTAACTTTGTCTTCTCGAAAGCGCCATTTCTCCTTCTTCTCCTTCACCTTCTCAAATTTTCTTTTTCTCATTCTGCATTTCGCCATTGTTAAAATTTCTAAGCCATTTTAATTTTCAATTTATCCTCCATAGAATAATCCTCAAATTCACAGCTTTTATGCATTGTAAGCTTTCAACCGAACCTACTCATTTCTCCAATAATATATATACGTAATGCATTTCACTTCGAATTTCACTGACTCTAAATTCTAACTGAAAGGACGAAAATCAAAGGGGTTTATTGAATGCGGTTGGCTCTGTGAATCAACAAGTTGATGCCTGGTTTTGATTTCTCGATGACAACCACTAAACGTGCTTACAAGCTACGTATCCTTTTTTGTTTTGTTTTAAATTTTCATTTTATTTTCTTAATTTTGTTATTTGTCTTGCAATTTATCATATAGGGACACAATTTCTTCATAATAAATGAAAGATCTAAATGAATATAGAAGATTGATATAGTAGGTAGACAAATAGTTTTGATTAGGCTCTTAATGATTTTTGTTTATTGTGTAAAAAAGGGGGAGTATTTGCATAAGATTTTAAGGTATATATAATGTAGAAATTTTTACATCATGAGTGCAATTTAATGTGTTATAGCATTACTTACCCTTTATTACATGTCACCAGTTAGTGCTAATTAATTGAAATTAGCTACAATTACCTTTTAAGTGACCTGACGGTGTAAAGAAAAATTTACACAGTAGTGCATAAAACTTAAACTCTTTGCATAATCTTGGCATGGGATGAGTTTAAATGGAGTAATGTGTTCAGTAAGGATTCGTATAGTCGACCCTGACTTGTTTGGTACTGAGGCTTAGTTGTTGTTATTATGGAAACGGGGTGGTGGTGGTGGTGGTGGTGGTGGTGGGGGGGGGGGGGGGGAATGAATGGTATATTTGAGAACTGAAGCTATAATTTGCAGACCTTGACAATGCTTTGTAATTAGAGGAATTTGTAGCACATTCTTTAAGTGTGAATTGCTTAAAGATAGGGAGGAAATCATCCAGGGTTCTTGTAACCGGGGGAGAAGATCACAAAGTTAACCTCTGGTCCATTGGCAAGCCTGATGCCGTATTGGTTAGTACCTCCTGGAGTATTTTTTCTCTTTTAGCTCTACTTTCAATTCCTTTGTTCTGTATATATTCGCATTGAGATCATAATGTGTTTTATCTTTAACCAAAAAGGAAGCTATATGAGTACAAATGGTGAATACTTAATCATAAAATATAATTTACACTTTGAAGCAGCTGAATCTGTTATGTTTAAGTCTTTTTCTGGCAACTAAAAGAGGAAAATGACCTTTTTAGAGAGTACTGGAGAGCGGGAGAAAATGTCTTTACAACAACAACAACAACCCAGTAATAATCCCACTAGTGGGGTCTGGGGAGAGTAGAGTGTACGCAGACATTACCCCTACCCCGGAGGGGTAGAGAGGCTGTTTCCGGGAGGCCCTCGGCTCAGAAACCGGGAGAAATGTCTTTCTGGAAAATATTTTCCATGATTGAGGCTGTTGTTTGGGGCTTAACCTTTACGCTATTATTTTCTTTGTTTGTTAAGATGCAAACTTTTAGCGGCGATATCCTTTGTTTTTACACATGGTTTTGTATCTGTATTCTTCTGTAGAGTTTGTCAGGTCATTCAAGCGGAATTGATTCAGTTAGCTTTGATTCTTCAGAAGTTCTGGTAGCTGCAGGAGCAGCAAGTGGTACTATCAAGCTTTGGGATTTAGAGGAGGCCAAGAGTATGCTTGTTATAATCTTTTTTCCTTGTGAAAATGTTTATTGTTTACTGTGAAATTTATAAATTCACTCTCTTTATCTATCTGTCTGTCTCAGTTGTTCGGACTCTCACTGGACATAGATCCAATTGTATATCATTGGACTTCCATCCCTTTGGTGAGTTCTTTGCATCTGGGTCTCTGGACACAAATCTAAAGATATGGGATATTAGACGCAAAGGGTGCATTCACACATACAAAGGGCACACTAGAGGTGTCAACACCATCAGGTTCACGCCAGATGGCCGCTGGGTTGTATCTGGTGGAGAAGACAGTACCGTAAAGGTCAGACTTCTCCCTTTTATTTTTTTTCCTTGTTCAGTAATATATTTGCGAACTAACACGTTGAAGTGCCTTCTTATGGTTGGGTGGAGCCATTTCAGAGTGTTCTTAGTACTGTTTTGGATGATGTCTAAACCACAAAACTCAAAAAGAGAAAGAAAAAAGGACAGATGATTATTGCCATTCACCAACTTATGAAACATTCACTTATGGTGATGGACTTCAAACTTGCTGCACCTTACAGAAACTACTTGTTTTAGATCTACTTCGTTATAGGTTAGTCCATTGCTAGTTTAAACATGGTCATGGGATGATTGAATGACGGATGTACTTAATACATTTTTATAATCATGATGAAAACCACTGTTACTAAAAAGTGTCGCTTCGTCACTTAAAGTGACAGCGATGCAAAGTGAGTGGTTATCAGTTTATATGGGTGAAGTGACGCAACTTGCAAGAACTGTGCGCTTGCAGCGATGGAGTGCATAGCATTTTAAGTGAGAAGGAATTTCTTTGAATCTGTCTTTAAATGATTATAAAAATGATAGTTCGACACTCAGTCTTCTATTCGTGCCATCATCTTTTCTTTTCCAGTTTGGATTGACTCTTTGTTTACTACTTTTATTTCTCCGCTTCTCTTGATTTGCTCTTTATTCCCTTCTTCTTTCTTCATGAAGATCCTTTCTTCTTCTTCTGGTGTGCAATTCCTTTTCTTTGCTACGGTTATGGGCTTTCTGCCTGCATCTTTCTTCTAGTCTCTTGTTATCAAAGTTCTTATTTTGTTCCCTTATCTGATCTCTAATTTGTTTTGTGTTCTTCAATTCTTGATTTATAGGCTGTTTGTTAGAAAACAAAAGACTTGTAATCAGAGTAACTCTTAATACAGTTTACTTGGGCAATTAAATATGAAATAAATTTATACAAATTTATATGTTTGTCAGATCAATTGAAGAAAAAAAGATCATATTTTGATTGAAGTGGCTTGTCTGAGATTACATCTTGACATATTGAATTTGAATTCAGATTAATACTGACATTATTGTATATTGGTTTTCGAAATTAGTAATTTTAAGTGCAATTCTGATGTTGCAACTACTAAGTTCATTTATATGAAGTAATTATTATTATTTTTTAGAGCGCGCAGTTTGGTTTCTGCAAAAAGCCCCAGGAGCCTTGTCGACTTTTTTGTTGCGCTTTTCGTGTTTAAAAACTAATCTTTCAAGTAGTCTCTTTGTTCCACGTGCCTCTCTTTCTAGGACATTATTGGTTTGCTTGATATCAAGTAGGTGTGTAACAGCTTTTAAGCTCTTTAAGTATGGTTATCCTGATAATAGATTTAGTGTTGTGGCAGATATGGGATTTGACTGCAGGAAAGCTTTTACATGATTTCAAATGTCATGAAGGACAAATTCGGTCCATAGACTTTCATCCTCATGAATTTTTACTGGCAACAGGTTAGATAAAGCTTTGACATAGTCACATAGCGCTACATTGTTCTTTTCCCAGAAATCTGGAGTTTAAGTGAAGGTTATACTTCTTGTGGTCTTGTACATCCTCCTGCAACTTTTGTTGTATTCTTGAAATGAGTTCTCTGATGTATGCTATGATCTATGTAGAACTTGAATCTAGTGACTACCTAAACTTTTCCCATGCCGATATTCTTAGGGAAAAATACCCAGACATTTTGAAAAAGAAATGACAATTCTTTTGATAAGGTAAAAAGAATGACAAATTGAGAAGAGTATACTCATTAGCTGGACTTATGACCAGATTTGATAAGTTTTGCCTACTGATTCTTCACGCTCCAAATAAGTTTATCCACTGTGATTAGTCTCATTCTTGTTTCATATTTTTCGTTCTTCCAGTATTTAATATCTCCAGTATAAGTGCTTTCCTGTCGAATCAGATCTGTTGATTTCCATCTCGGGGTACTATCTATAGAACTGCTTTGTCTACTTATATAAGAAATCTGTTTTCTTATGTAAGTATTTACATAAAAAGTATATAGAAATGCTTTGTCTCATTTTGGTGCATATACGTTGAGGAGATGATACCTAGCAATATGTTTTTCATATAAACGTCGCTTGCCCCATGAAGCAATACTCTCTTCTTTCCTTATAGTTGAGTTTTCCTTCTTCAACCAAAATAAAGGAAATCCGAACATTAGCACTCTTTCCCCCAATATTAAAACTAATGATTAGTTTCTTTAGCTTTGAGGTTCTCCTGCGGCAGTTCTGCTGAAAATATACCAGGAAGCCCATTTTAAAAGTGATATCTACATTTTAGTGTCAAATTATTGGAGATTAAGTTTTACCAGTTTTTTTTTTTTGTGTGATTAAATTGGCAGTTGAGAAAGAGGGAGGGGGAACTGAGACGTGAAAACTGCTATATTAAGTTTTGAGAAATTATAACGTGCTCACGTAATGGAAGCCTGCATCTTCAGTTGCAGGCTAGTAGTGTTGATAACCTAACCAAATTCAGGGCGGGGTGGGGGTAGGTGTGTGAGGATCGAAGAAAGGGCTCAAATTAATTAAAAAGGGTCGCTTGAGAGTTGGGCTGCATCATCTCTTATCATCAAAGTCGTCAGATGCCTTATAATTTGTTGCTGG
Source organism: Nicotiana tomentosiformis (assembly GCF_000390325.3). NCBI lineage: Eukaryota > Viridiplantae > Streptophyta > Magnoliopsida > Solanales > Solanaceae > Nicotiana > Nicotiana tomentosiformis. The sequence continues at coordinate 20,436,699 of NC_090815.1, read as the reverse complement.
TTTTTGTCTTACCAGGTTCTGCTGACAAAACCGTTAAATTTTGGGACCTTGAAACTTTTGAACTCATAGGTTCTGCTGGACCTGAGGTTTGTAGTCATCTTTGTTGAGTTCTTCTCTTCTATCTTCTTTTTGTCATTACAGTATAACTGCTGAATGTTTCTCACGGGTCTTGGTAACTGTTCGAATTTTCAGTATAACAAACATTACTGTTTTTATCTCAAATCTAGACAACAGGAGTGCGTTGCATGGCCTTTAATACTGATGGAAGAACCCTTCTTTGTGGTTTACATGAGAATTTGAAGGTAGGCATGCATTTGCTGTTCCTTGAAACAGCTTTTTAATACATTGTGGCATTTCGTGCCCCTAAAGAAAGTAGTCCTTCTTTGTAGGTTTTCTCGTGGGAACCAATTAGGTATCATGATACAGTAGATGTTGGCTGGTCTACATTGTCTGATCTTAGTATTCATGAAGGAAAACTTCTTGGATGTTCTTACAATCAAAGTTGTGTTGGAGTGTGGGTTGTCGATATTTCAGTAAGTGTTACCTTTTTCCATTGAAATTGTTTTTGATGTTTTGCTTCTTCTGAGATTTTGAAGTAATGTCTAACTTTGTCGTGTTTGTCTTTTGCAGTGTCTTGAACCATATACAATGGATAGTACTACACGATTAAATGGTCACTCAGTAGTGAAATCCAATTTGAGAGCGAATTTATCCACTCCGGCTGAGGAGGCTACAGATGCAAGTTTCGGGAGACTATTAAGTTCCCCAAATTCTGATCCTGTGAAAGAATCCAAGTATTTTGAAAGACTTTCTTTGTCACACAACAAGGATCTTCAGAAGGATTCTACTACTATTACTAGTATGCTGCTCTTCCTTTTTAATATGTTTGCCTAACATTATTAGCTTGACACCTTATCTTAAGTTTTTACTCTGCTTCTTTAATTCCCTGTTTGCGACTTATTTTCGAGCTACTAGCCTTTGATTATCTTCTTTTATCTAAGTTTGGCTACCACAATATATTTGACTCTCACTTATCTTTTGAATGAAGCTATCACGGATACTCCTGACACCTCACAAAAAATAAATCTCAGTACTGGTCCAAGAGCACCTCCAATCAGCTCAAGAGCAGTTCCTAATACAACTGGTGTAAAGAGGAATTCAGCAAAAGCCCAGGCAACAGAAAATGCTTTTATTGTCAATAAGTCAGAGATAATACCTGTTCTTGTCCCAAGAAATAATGAAAGAATGGAGCTAGCACCCGAACGCAGGAAAGGAGGAGTTGCAGGAAGGGAAATGCCACAAAGATTGCAGCCAAAAGTATCTGATTGGAAGTCTCCTACTCCCAACGAAAACCTTGGGAGGCCAACTGCTGCAGTGCAGTCTGAAGTTGAAGTACCTAAGGCTATTGAAAGTAGCAGTCCTGCAGATAGGAACATTTTCCCTTTTGTTAAATGCTCGATATTTGGAAATGCGGCAACTGATAGAAACGTGAATGATGACAAGAATTTAGTTTCCACAAAACATGAAATGGATACAGCACCAGAATCACTCTCCGGACACCAAATTGAAGATTGTGCGTTTTCTTGATCTTTTTCATCTGCTATGTTTTTGTGTGTTGTGGTTTTTTTCTTTTTGAAATTTTGTTAGGTATAGTTTCCCATTCAGTATCAATTACTTACATGCCCGCTATTAGATCTAGAAGTTTAGCACCATTCTTTAGTGGTAACTGGTAAGTTGCACCATTCTTATTTTCTGACTATTTCAACTGACAATCACCATAATTTCTATGGAAGGGAAAAGACTTTTTTGTTTAATCCTTCGCTTTATTCATTTCTGTAGTTCTTTCCCATAAATTTTCACTTTCTTCTACTCAGTACAATTTCTTAAAAGATGTGTTCATAGTTTTGTGTTTACCAACAAATGTATTTTTCTTTTTCCCTTTCTTTAGAATAATTTGAACTAACTATGTTGGTAAAACTTACCATCTGTTCCAGATGAAGCCCGTGGAAATATTCTAAATAGGAATCCTTATTCCATGCAAGGTCAACTAAGAGGTAGAACATTCTTTACTGCCATTAGTGCGCTTCTCAATTAAGCTCGTCTCACTGCGTTGAATTTGGAAATTAGGAAGGACACGGTCTACTGTTGCAAACTGGGAAAAGAGAGACAGCGTTCCTAATTATGAGGGTCTTGCTTCCTCCATTGTCAGGACGGTACCTGATCCGGATGTGGTTCCAACCAATATGGTATGAGTCTAATCTGAGTTGTTCTGCTTTTTTATTATTCGAAATGTTTTTTCATATTGAGATTTTCCCCTTTTACTAATATTAACCATTTGTTGCTTAATTTAATGATGATTATACAAAGGATGTGGAAGCATTTCAGTATTTTCAGAGTGTGATTTGCTTCCACATATAACTTGTGGAATTATTTTTAGTTATATTAGCTCTTTCACAATCATGGACAAGGATAGTGCAGGAACAGGGGAGACTTGGGTTTCCATTGATAGTTAGGAGTGCGCTTAAGCCAAGCTGAGTCAAAACTCTGCCAGGCTTGGCAAGATAATGTTTGGCCCAACATAATACTTGAAAGCTCTCAGTGATAAAATAATAAAATCAACAAGGCTGCAAAATCACCTACCTAACAACAATTATCAGAAACCCGATTCCTAATTTATCCAACCGAAAGAGCAAAAGGTAGAACCCACGACATGTTAATTCAAACGGGAATCACAAGGGCGGTGGGGCAGCTAGCATGCCACCATTGAGGGAAAAAGGAAAACTAAATTCATCATTGGAACTTCCTTTTCCTATGTTTTGTTTGATCTCTATCATTTTGGTTGGTAGCTCTACTGCTGACAAATTTCCTTATTATTAGAGAAGAATATTGGACAGCAACTGCAATTTCATTCAGTATTATAGTAGTTGTGGAGACCTCATAGATAAACATGCACTTCTATGGCTACATAGACAATGCGTTGGGACACGTGATTGCTGGACATACAACTGTTAATACCTGAAAAAGTTTTCCACGTAATGTTCATGATTTAGTTGTTTCTTTCATGAATGTCATAGGATTAAAGTCATCTATGTGAAAATAGTAAATCTATGTCTTTCCTGACACAGAATTTAACTCATCGTAATTCAATAATCATACATGAAAAGAGAGAAGATCCCCTTTCAGCTGTAAGTGAGGTGGTTGTTGCTGCCGATGAGGATACCATTGCTGACTTGATGGAACAGCACAACCAATTTGTTGGCTCGCTGCAATCTCGTTTGGCTAAATTACAGGTAACAATTTGGAAAACTCGTGGTTATATGATGCTCCGATTTGTGTCTGGCTATTATAAAGCTTTTTCAGTCCCTTGTAACTAATTTATGTGTCCCTTATAAGCGATTTGCATTATCATGAGATGATGACCTGCATGCAATGTTTAGCCTACTCATTTACAGGGTCTCTTGCTAATCGCCCTCCCTAAGACGTGCAGATGGATGGGGGATGGATTCATTCAGCTGATCTCTACCATGTTATATTGGTCTTCAAGAGTCCGCTTAATCAGATATAGATTTTGACCTTTTGTAGGTTGTGTACCAGTACTGGCAAAGACATGATATTAAAGGGGCAGTAAGTGCACTGGAGAAGATGGCAGATAATGCTGTAAGTCTATTGCTTTTGTGCCCTACTTTTTATCTCAATACTTACCTTTTTAACACCATAAGTTTACCATTTACTGATGCTTATACAGGTGCTTGCTGATTTAGTGAGCTTCTTAACTGAGAAAAATGACGTTATCACATTAGAGATTTGCACATGCCTATTACCACTTCTCACGGGGCTGCTTCAGAGCAAGTTGGATAGGTAGAACTAAATGAGCTTTATTTTCGTTTTCTTCAGCTAACATTGTTCAAAAGCTTCCATGATTGACATGTTTGCTTCTTGGTGCACTTCCTTTAGGCATCAAGATATTTCATTGACCATGCTGCTCAAACTTGCTAAAGTATTTGGTTCATTGATTTATACTTCGTTGTCTACTCCAACATCAGTTGGTGTTGATATTGAGGCGGAGAAAAGGTATTATTACATGTTTTGTTATACTTATATGTTCTTTCTAGATGTAGTTTGAACTGTTTTATTGCTTATTGACAACAAAAGGATGGAGCGCTGCAATCTCTGCTTTATTGAGCTTGAAAAAGTCAAGAACCATCTGCCTGCTCTTTCTAGGTATGTCAAAGCATCTTAAGCAACTTGTGTGGTCCGTGGAAAGGTTACATTGCTAACATATCTCTATTTCTGTACCTTTTTTCATTTAGAAGAGGAGGATCCATTGCCAAATCTGCTCAGGAACTAAGTCTAGCACTTCAAGAAGTTTCATGAGTTTACCATTATTGCATGGAATAGCGATCCAATATTTTCGGGAAGTAACTATGATGTTGCTGAACTCGAGAGCGACTTTTGTAGATCTGAAGCTACCTGCACTGCATGCTTTTGTATTTTACCGTGCTAGAGTTCAGTGTATTGCATTCCTGCACAGGATGGAACACTGACTGCTAATTCTTTACATTTTCACTGATCATTGATAGTTAACGACAACCTGCTCTACTCTGCTAGTGGTCTCAATGTTGTTGCCAATGAACGTGCTTGTCGGAGAAGGATCCGTCATACTTATTCTCATCTAACCCTAAGACATATCACTCTTTGTAATTGTAGGTTTCTTGAGCGAAGTCATGTACAATTGTGGTAGTTAGTATATTATGGAAGGGTGTCTAAACAATAGCCGACTCAACTAGTTTGAGATTGAGACAACGTTGATTGATATATATGTGACGGTATCTAAACTGTGTTGTATCTGGACATTCTTGTATCTATCTTGATAATTTAGGGGTATACATGGACCGGGTTGGTTCGGATTTTATCAAAATCAAATCAAACCAATTATACCGGGATTGGTTCGGTTTCGTCGGGTTTTTCAGATTTTTTTGTTGGTGAAATATGTAAACGGCCCCTTTAAGTTGTCCATAACGATCATTTGAACACCTCAACTGAGGCATTTTTCATTTAAACATTTTACATGACTAAAAAGTGTACTCAATAAAAACCTGACCTAGTCTGTTGTAACACACCTCCGGTGTATATTATAAGAACGAATTAAAAGCTGACACATGGATAAACTATAAGAAATAATTAATTAAAAGGCGTCTAATTAAAAACGACAAACACAAGGGTTATTTTCATCGAAAAATCCGCCTGTCTCATTCCCACACCTGAAGTCTCTCTCTCACCTGATGCCACCCTACTTCATCTCTTCGATTAAGCTTGGTTTAATCGGCTTTTTTGTTGCAAAATTCAACATTCCTTTCATATACAAGTAGGGTTAAATGTGGTTTGTTCGAATTTGATTGTTGGCTCACGATTTATCATCTGAAGGTTGTTCTAGGGTTTTGACAGTGAAGTTTCTGTGAGAAAGGGAGTTGGCTGTAGTGACTTCGATTACTGCATAAAGGTATGTTATTTTATACTTAGATTATATAATTTTGTATTTTATTGCTATTTGACTGTTATGGTGCTATTAGATTTATTTTTTTCTCCTAGAAAAGTGAAAAGGTTAGGGAATATTCACTGGTTTTCTTTTGTCTTTTTCAGTATCGAGTCATATGGACGAATATATTGGTTGTCTTTCGGGGGGTAACTTTATTGATGGAAAGTATGTGGGGGAGCGGGATATTGGTTGTCTTTCGAACGAATATATTGGTTGTCTTTTGACAGTGAAGATCATTTCTTTTTGACAGAGATTCAGTCTTACACAAAAGTAACCCCTGAAATGCGCTACAATTCAGTTGGTGGGTTCTCTGTTCAATGCCCTAAAACTCAAAAATTCTTTCCAATTGAAAATGACTATCAACTAATAAATTTGATAAAAGACTTGAATGATGAGGATACTTTTGATGTCTACGTAAGTTATGTGATAGATAATTTAGAGATTGCAGAGGATGAGGTTCCTGTGGGATATTTACCTTGCTCACAGGTTGGTGATAGTGACCAAGCTACAACTAATCCGGAAATTAGGGGTGGTCCGGGGGTTAGTGTACATGTTTGGTGAGGGAATTGGTGTAAATGTTGATGAGGGCGTTGGTGTAAATGTTGATGAAGGCGTTGGTGTAAATACTGTTGAGGGTATTAATATAATTGTTGATGGGGGTATTGGAATAAATGTTAACGATGGTATTGGTATAAGTATGGTTGAGGATATAGGAGTAAATATGACGGAGGGTAGTGGTGTAAATGCATAACAAATAGGGTTAACATGACAACAATAATGAAACATATACAAATATGTCTGAAGATAAAACTTTTTGTGAAGATGACAGTGAGATAGATGATGAGTTAAGATCTGTGAGGAATGTTGTCAGGGAAGTAAAAAGGAATAGGCTGAAGAAGAATGTGAATGATGCTGGATTACAAAGTAAGAGAAAACAGAGGAGAAAACCTATTTTTACAGAAGAGGTAATTCTTGGTGAGGCTGGAATTGATAATGAGTTTAAAGATATAGGGATAAATAAGAAGGATAAATATGTTGGAAAGCTAGGTGGAGATGAAGATTACTTGGAAAACTCAGATGTTGGGAGTGTAGACAGTGATGAAGAGTTAGACCCACTTGGTGAACCTGATGCCGATCTTCCTTCTAGAAAACGAAGTCAAAAGATTAGGTATGACTTTGATGCTAAAATTCCTCTATTTCAGTTAGGCATGATCTTTGATAATGTAGAAGATTTTAGAAAAGCTATTGCTGACTATGCTATTCAATATAAAGTATCTTTAAAGCTTAGACCTAATGAGAAAGATTTTAGAAAATCTATTGCTGACTATGCTATTCAATATAGAGTAAGAGTTAAGTGTAACCATGAAAAGTGCAAGTGGCACATATTTGCTAGTAAGGATAATAATTCAGGGAACTTTACTGTGAAGAGATATATATCTGTCCACAAATACCCAATAAAGAACAAGAACAAGCTTTGCACAACCAAGTATATTGCAAGAAAGCTCCAAGATAGAATCATCTCAACTCCAAATATCACAGTACATGAGTTGCAAGAGGTTATAAGGTTTAAGTGGGGTTTGTATGTAGGAAGATCACTTATTTATAGAGCCAAAATGAAGGTTATTAGCCAGTTTATGGGTGACTGGAACCTTGAGTTTTCAAGGTTGCTGGACTATGCTGACATGATTAAATCCACCAATCCTGGAAGTTCATGTTGGGTGAGAATTGATACAGAAATAATTCCTGGGAAGCATCTGTTTAAATATTTTTATGTATGCTTTGAGGCTATGAAGAAGGGATGGATGGCAGGTTGTAGAAGAATCATAGGTTTTGATGGTTATTTCCTAAAGGGAGCTTGCAAAGGTGAATTATTAGTGGATGCTGTGAAAAATAGAAATAATCAGATGTATTCCATTGTTTGGGCTTTGGTAGATAAAAAGACTGCACATTCGTGGAGTTAGTCCATCAACTATGTCAAAACAGACTTGGTATTGAGGAATAATGAAGATTTAACGGTCATGTCTGACATGCAAAAGGTATTGGAATCCATTTATTAAGTTATTTATTTGCTTTGTTAAGTTAATATTATTATTATCTTTCATTACTTTGTCTTCTAATATAGGGACTGTCATCTGATGTTGCTGATTTGCTACCTGCTGCTGAAAGAAGAATATGTGCAAGACACATTTGAGCAAACTGGCTGAAATCATGGAGGAGAAAGGAGAGAAGAAAGCAGTTTTGGAGATGTGCTAAGACTCCTTTTAAGGTAAAGTTAAGAGAAGAAATTGGATGAATTAGGAAATTGTATTTGTGAAAGTTTATTGTCCTATGATAAAAAATATTGGTGTAGGGCATATTTCAATGAGAAGGTTAGATGTGATATTGTAGAAAATAACATGTGCGAAATATTTAATTCCTGGATATTAAGTCCTAGGCATAAATCTGTGATAACTATGTTTGAAGAAATTACGCACAAAATGATAATTAGGCAAGTTGATATGATCAAGTTTGTTGATACATGGGCTTCTGGTATATCATCTATGGCAAGACTAGTTATAGAGGAAAACAAGAGAATAAGAAGGAAGTTGAAAGTTCACTGGAATGCTCACACTGGATTTGAAGTACATGAAGGCATCTATAGACACACTGTTGATATATAAAAAAGAGAATGCAACTGCAGATTATGGCAGTTAAGAGGTATACCTTGTCAACATGCAATATGTGCATTTTATAAGATTGGGAATGAGCCAGAAGACTATATTGAATGCTGGTATAGGAAAGACACTTTCCTGGCTGCTTACCAGTACTATATTCAGCCAATTCGAAGTCTGCAAATATGACATGAGACTACCAATCCATCAATGAGCCTCCTGAGGTTAAACCAATGCCTAGTAGGCCAAAAACTTCAGAAGAAAGGACAAAGATGAACCAAAGAAGTGGAAAAAACTACCAAAGAAGGGTGCTAAGATATCATGTTCTATTTTCCATTAAGTTGGTCATAACAAGTCAGTATGCAGTTTAAGGGTAAGTTTGATGACTTCTATTTTAATTTGATTTCATAGTTTTCATAGTACTTGATTAATGACTTGTCACTTTATACTAGGGACAATCAAGCACACAAACTGGAAGGTCAAATAGAACAACCAAATCAAGCACGCAAGTTGGTAGTCCAAGTTATACAACCCAACCTGCAGGTACATCAATTACCACAACCCAAACTTCAATGGCTCCATCTTTCTTGTGTGCTACAACATAAAAAATAAGAAGGAACACACCGTCAGGAAAAGGTAGAGGAACTGTAGGAAGTGTTGGTAGAGGAAAAGGTGGAGGACTGGAGGAGATGGTAGGGGAAGAGGTGGAAGAGCTGGTAGGGGAAATTTCAACCTACCCGGATCTGCAACTGGTGCATCTATTTCTGCTGCTGCCAGATCACTTGTTGCTTCTATTGGAAAGAAAAGGACCAGAAATGTTTGTTTTGGTTTGTACACATATAAGAACTAGTATCCTTAATATAAGTGTGAGAAGTATTGTATTTTTTTGTTAGCTTCTGCATTATTCAATACTAACTAGCTGCATTTTCTAGCCTGGTAGGTCAAGTGAAAGACTTATTTCAGCCAATGCATACTTGATGAATGCTGCACAAACTAATGTAGATCTTGGATTTAAACCAAATGGTCTTAAGTGGAAAGGGAATAGAGCTGTCACAGGGAATTAGCTTCAAAAGAAAAGAGATGATGTAGTTTCCAATAAAAAGATGAAAGATGGAACCTCTACTTCATCTACACCAGTTGACTCTTGTCAAAGTCAAATTTAGGAAGAAGTTTCTTGTATTTGGTTGGTCACGTGTATAAACCTTATTTTGTGAAGTAATTTGAACCTACTTATGTTGGTCATTTGGTCATATGTATGAACCTTACTTTCGTATGGGATGTAATATGATTCAGCTTTTGTTAGTCCAATTTTTTAGATTAATCCACCGTTGCTATTATGATATTGGCAGTATAATTTTTTTGCAGAAATTGAAACACATTTGATCATTTAAAACTTCATCATACATATTGTAAATTTGAAGTACATTGAATAGGAAACATGGGCCATAAATCAACAATAATATTGCAGTAAAACAAATGGGGTTACATGCCCATATGAATATACCATATACCTAAATAATAGAAAATTCCCTCAAAAACCAAGCCACAATTATAATTATAAGCAACCACATCAATTTCCTTTGTTTCTTCATCATCTTTGACTTTTCTTCTTAATGATTTTTTACCCTCTTTAATAATCCATACATGACTTTGGTATAGTGTTCAAACAATTCAACATCGTACCAACGAAGAAAATCGCATCCACCATCGGCAACTTTCCCAAATCTACAACTATATAATCTTCTACCTAGATTAAATGGTGACCACAAAAGTTTTAAAGGAATAATTTGGCTACATTTGCAATTAACAACAGGATCCATTGAAATAGAAGAAGTAGAGAGGGATAAAAAAAAGAAAAAATAATTTTCTTCAAAGGAAGGAAGAAGATAGATAACTGGAGATGGTGAGAGAAGTGAAATGAATATTTAGGGTTGGGTTTGGGAATTTAAATTAGGGAGTTCATTAAGGGTTTTTTTTTGGAATTTCACAAAAAAATCCATTTATTACTGTTGGGATGACTTATACACGCACGAATTCGAATATGTGTTACACGCGACGGGGGAAGACTAGGGTGGGTGTTTATTGAGTACACTTTTTACTTTTTAGTCACGTGGCATGTTTAAATAAAAAAAGCCTTAGTTGAGGTGTTCAAATGATCGTTAGGGACAACTTAAAGGGGCCGTTTATGCATTTTTTTTTTTTGTTACATGAATATTTTTCAATCTTACTTTGTTAAAGTTATAATTAAAGTTTTGATAAGTGAATATATGCTTAGTAAAAATTTTAAAAATTGACAAACATATGAATATGATCTATTAAAATATTATTATGGGAGAATTATTTTAGTAACACATGATAATTATTTTCTTTGTTGTCTAAAAAATTAATACTACATCCCATGAGATGATCTCAAATATTTCTATATTTTTTAAAGAAAATTCAATATAAAGTCTTACAAGTATATATAAAAATTATATATTCATATGTCGGTTTGGTTCAGATTTTTTAACTCAATACCAAACCAAATCAAACCAATCCTAGTCGGATTTTTTAATCTGTTTGATTTGACTTTTCGGTTTGGTGAGACTTTTCGATTCAATTTGAACACCCCTACTTAATATACAACTTTACTAACCACTAAGCTGCACCATGCCACACTGTCAACTTTACGTTTCCACTGAGTTATGGTTAGGTAGGTCATATAGAATGCACAGTAGGTTGCATTTTCTGGAGTTACAGCTCAGGATAATAACCCGATAGTATAAAAATTATTTTTTGTTATGAGGGTAATTTCTTGTCATAATAACTACCTTTTCTGTTACATGTACGTTCACAACAACAACAACAACCCAGTAAAATCCCACAAGTGGGGTGGTAGAGTATACGCAGACCTTACCCCTACCCCAAGGGGTAGAGATGCTGTTTTCGATAGACCCTCGGCTCAAGCAGACGAAAAAAATAATATATCAGTACCAACCACAGAAAGCATAAAAATAATAACAGAATCAAAAGTACTAAAAAATAGATGAAAAACAATAACAATAGCACGAAAGAAAGGCTCGGAACTATAAAAAGTGAAAGAGAAGTGTGGACACAATAATGACCACTAGCACTCTAGGACACAACCCTGTTAGACTAGCCTCTCACCGGTGCAGAGTAGCAAAGAGCTCTGCTACCACTATCCTACAACCATAATGCTAGACCTCCACACTTTCTTATCAAGGCCATGTCCTCGGAAATCTGAAGCCTTGCCATGTCCTGCCTGATCACCTCTCCCCAATACTTCTTGGGCCGCCCTCTACCTCTTCTTATACTTGTCAAAGCCAACCGCTCACACCTCCTTACTGGGGAGTTTGAACTTCTCCTCCGCACGTTCCCGAACCATCTGAGCCTAGCTTCCCGCATCTTGTTATCCATCGGGGCCACGCCCACCTTCTCCCGAATATCTTCATTCATAATCTTATCCATTCTAGTGTGCCCGCACATCCACCTCAACATCCTCATTTCTGCTAGTTTCATCCTTTGAATATGTGGTTTCTTAACCGGCCAACACTCTGCCCCATACAATATGGCTGGTCTAACCACCACTCTATAGAACTTACCTTTGAGCCTCAGTGACATCTTCTTGTCATATAGGACTCCATATGCTAACCTCCACTTCATCCACCCCACCCCTATACGGTGCGCAACATCTTCGTCGATCTCCCCATCCCCCTGTATAACCGACCCAAGGTACTTGAAACTGCTTCTCTTGGGGATGACCTGTGATTCAAGCATCACGTCCACACCCACTTCCCTCGACTCGATGCTGAACTTGCACTCTAGGTATTCTGTCTTAGTTTTGCTAAACTTGAAATCTTTAGACTCAAGGGCCTGTCTCCAAATCTCTAGCCTCTAGTTAACGCCGCCTCGCGTCTCATCAATCAGAACTATGTAGTCAGCGAATAACATACACCATGGCACCTTCCTTGAATATGGTGCGTCAGTGCGTCCATCACCAGGGCAAATAAAAATGAGCTAAGCGCAGATCCTTGGTGCAACCCCATAACAGCCGAAAAATGCTCTGAGTCACCTCCCACCGTCCTAACCCGTGCCTTAGCTCCCTCATACATGTCTTTAATCGCCCTAATGTAAGCAACTGACATACCTTTCGCCTCCAGGCATCTCCAAAGAACCTCCCTAGGTACCTTGTCATACGCTTTCTCCAGGTCAATAAACATCATATGCAGATCCTTCTTCCTATCCCTGTAATGTTCCACCAACCTTCTAATAAGGTGGATAGCCTCCGTAGTTGAACGACCCGGCATGAACCCGAACTGGTTATCAGATACAGACATAGTTCTCCTCACCCTCTTTTCCACCACCCTCTCCCAAACTTTCATGGTATGACTTAGTAACTTAATACCCGTATAGTTGTTAGAATTCTGAATATCGCCTTTGTTCTTGTACAACGGTACCATCGTTCTCCACCTCCACTCATCCGGCATCCTCTTCGTCCTAAAAATAATATTGAATAGCCTAGTCAGCCACTCAAACCTGCTCTACCCACGCTCCTCCAAAATTCAACCGGAATTTCATCTGGTCCGGTTGCTCTACCCCTACTCATCTTATGCATAGCCCCCACGACCTCCTCAACCCTAATGCGTCTACAGTACCCAAAGTCTCGGTGACTCATGGAATGTCCCAATACACCTAGCACTATATCCCTGTCTCCATCTTCATTCATAAGTCTATGAAAGTAAGTCTGCCATCTCCTCTTAATTTGTGCCTCCCCTATCAATACTCTGCCGCCTTCATATCTGATGTATCTCACTTGGTCCAGATCCCGAGTCTTCCTCTCTCTTGCCTTGGCCAATCGGAAGAGCTTTTTATCCCCGCCTTTGTCCCCCAGTTCCTCGTACATACAAGCAAACACATCAGTCTTAGCCTCCGTGACCGCCAACTTCGCCTCCCTCCTAGCTACCTTATACCTTTCTATGTTCGTTCTCCTCTCCTCCCCGTCAGTTCTCCCTACTAACCTCAGGTACGCCGCTTTCTTCTTTTCCACTTTGCCTTGGACCACTTCATTCCACCACCAATCGCCTTTATGCCTGTCAGTGTAACCTTTCGAGACCCCTAACACCTCTTTTTCCGCCTCCCTAATACAGTCCGCCGTCGTCGCCCACATAGCACTCGCGTCCCCGTTACTCCTCCAGGTTCCTACTGTCGACAACCTCCTCTCCAATTCCTGAGCTTTATCCTTAGTCAAGGCTCCCCACCTGATCCTCGACCGTCCTCGTGCTGATCTCTTCTTTCTCTTAATCACGATCCAGATGTCCATCACCAAGAGCCTATGCTACGTCGCGAGAGTCTCCCCCGGTATAAGCTTGCAGTTCTTACACAACCCTCTATCACACCTTCTTAGGAGGATGTAGTCAACCTGGGTCCTCGCCACTGTACTTTGGAAAGTAACTAAATGCTCCTCCCTCTTCGGAAAATTAGAGTTTGCAATCACCAGCTCAAATGCCTCCGCAAAATCCAACAACGAAGTACCTCCTCCATTCCTAACCCTAAAGCCAAAGCCTCCATGCACCACGCCATAGCCATCATAAGTCGACCCAATATGACCATTGAATTCTCCTCCTATAAATAACCTCTCAGCAAACGGGATACTACGCACGACCTCATCCAACCCTTCCCAAAAGCGCCTTTTGACCTCCTCATCCAAGCCTGCATGCGGTGCGTAAGTGCTAATTACATTTAGAGTGCACTCCCCAACCACTAGCTTAATAGTCATTAATCTATCACTCATTCGCCTGACCTCTACCACCGACTCTCGAAGCTCCCTGTCCACCAAAATACCCACTCTATTCTTACCCTTCGTGACTCCAGAGTACCACAACTTATACCCGTCCGCATCCCTCGCCCTCGATCCTACCCACCTAGTCTCCTGGACACAAGCTATATTAACCTTCCTCCTCTGAAGAATCTTTGCTAACTCTATAGACTTACCCGTCAGTGTTCCTAAGTTCTATGACCTAATTCTCAACCTAGATGCTCGCTTGTTCCCCTTACTCCCCTTGCCTCCCGTCCCACCCCCTGTGCCCTGCCCCACCCCCCACCCCACCTGAGGACATGACCTTACTCTACCATCCCATACCTCAGCCACTATACCTACATCAGACTAGGGAAAATCGCTAACCCAAAAATAGGCAAAAGGCCAATCTAGAAGAAAACGATCGGTAACTACATGCACACAGATATTATGATTATACTAATGCGACCGAAATGTCACCAATTTAACTCATACAACGAAGAGAGAGAGTGAGGCAGGAGGTACCAACTCCCGACAGAAAAATCTGGATATTTGCCGCCTTTGCTGCCACTTCTTCAAGACAATCGCCGGAAAAGGTCACCGGACAGTTGGACGTAATGGCTGTTGCTCACCGGAGCCGGCTGAAAAGTTGTGGGACAGGGAACTTCTGAAGAGACGACTGTTGCGAGTGTGTACAGTAAAAGAGGGGGGATGTAAAAGAGGGGGAGGGGGAAAGAGAGAGAGAGAGAGAGGAAGAGAGGGGGATATAAAAGAGGGGGGATGACAGTCACCGGCTCTGTGCAAGCCGCCGGCGTAGGAGGGAAAGCGGGTGGAGAAAGGGATATGGTGGAGATAGTAGAGGAAGGAGAGAGGGGGATGAGAGAGAGAAAGGAGGGGGGTAGAGAGCGAGAACTTACCTGACGGGAATGGCTAACGCCGGTGCCGGAGCTTGGCTTGTCACCGGTGGTGGCAGAGAGCCGTTAGGCACAGTGGATAAAGTCACTATGTTTATCGAAACGTAAACAAATGGAGAAGAAATCAGTTTTTGTCTTGTCCCTAACAATACTCGTGTTTACATGCACGTTCACATGAGGATAATTCTCAAAAGACCGAAATCACTTCTTTGTAACGCAATTCATTAAACATCTTTTCAATTTTTTTAAATCAAAAGTTACTTGTTTGGAATTCATCTTTAATTACTTAAAATTTTAACCTCCTTGAATGTGCATTAGGATGTCAAGTAGTATTTGCTCTGGCTCTGTGTGTACCTAAAAGAATAAAGGTAACTGGCTTCATATAAAAGAGAAATAGGTTACTAGCGCATCACTTTGACAAAGCTACGTTTGTAGTGGTTGCACTCTACCTTACACAACTAAACCTGAGCTATGATTTGAAACTTAAAGGTTCGAAATTCTAACCCTTTTATGTTATTGGGTTCTAAATCATCAATTTGTACACATACATGAGTTTTTCAAGACAAATACAGGATTTGAACTGAAACTATTGCGTTCGACGAACTCATAAATCTCAACTCTTTGCTCGCCCCTGCAACTAATGGCTTATGTCTTCCTGCATATGACGATATTTTATGCATTCCAGAATCATGTACACATACATGACTCGGGTCAAATATACATTCATTAATAGGATGTGGAACTGAAGTTGAGAACCAAAATCAGATAGCAATATATAGGCATAGAAAACTCAAACATAATGAGAGGACTTTGCATCCCATCTCTTTAATGATGTATAATTAATTCTTGGTCTACATTTGACAAATGACTAGTTTATTTTTGTATTAAGCATAACAAATTGAGAGAAAGAGACTAAGAAGTCTGGTGCCAACCATTCTCTGAATCCTCATGAAGCAATAGGCTTCAATACATACATCTTGCACGCATGAGAGTTCACTGTAGCTGTCAAATTCTCTTCAAATCGTGTCTTCAATGTCTTGTGCTGCATCTCAAAATTGCATCCATGTCATTTTGCAACAAGAATATGCCAAATTATTTCCATAATGAGTAAAAGGGCTAGCAATCAATGAGTGAATAACAGTAAAGATTTTTTTTACTTTATTGATCTGGCTGAGTATAATGTATACTATTTTATGGATCTGGCTGAGTATTATATGGAGGTATATATCAATCAAGAGTATGTTCAAGTTGTATATCCATGTCATATGTGCCCTTCGGACATTGGTAAGTCTAATCTATACAGATAAAGTATTTGGTTATATATATATATAGTTGATCGAATATAAAAGTTCATCCAGAAAGTGTCAATCTATAGTAAGTCTTGGAGCTATTATACTTGACTAAGTTTTAAGGGAACTTGGAGCTTTTATAATTGACTAAGTTTTAAGGGAACTTGTCTGATTTGATGTGTATGATAATTCTTGTTACAACAACAACAACAACAACCCAGTATAATCCCACTAGTGGGGTCTGAAGAGGGTAGTGTGTACGCTGACCTTACCCCTACCATGGGGTAGAGAGACTGTTTCCAAGAGACCCTCGGCTCCCTCCCTCCAAGAACTCCCCAACTTGCTCTTGGGGTGACTCGAACTAACAACCTCTTGGTTGGAAGTGGAGGGTGCTTACCACTAGAGCAATCCCCTCTTGGAAGTGTGTGATAATTCTTGTTGAATTTATAAAAGTCCAAAACTTTCTGTTTTACTGAAAATCATTCTTCCTGGAATTTGTTTGGACCAATGACCTTACAAAGGTTTTGAACCCCCTTGCCTACTAAGCTATGCTTTTGGGCGTGTTTTGCCTTATATATATATACCGTGTCAAGGGGATCCAAAATATAATATATAGAGGTAAAAACAGATTTTGCCTTATATATACCGTGTAATTTTTCGACAAAGGGGTTCGGGTACCCACTTCCGCCCCCTAAATCCGCCCCGGCTCTAGGGGCTCATTCTTCCTAAAATCTTTCGAAAGACAGATTAGGAATTGTAACATAGACATACCTCCCAAAGATCTCTTGCCTCTACGACGCTGTTAGGAGGGATTCCAATGTCATCCCAGTGTGCTGTTATTTCATATTTCTGAGGACCACGGTTGAGAAGCACTAAAGCTACTCTATAGCCTGATAAAGGCCCTGCCCATACCTGGCCGTAATAGAATGTGAAAAGATTATTGTCTGCAATCTGCAAAATCGGCAAGGAAAAAAGTTCTACTATGTATAGATTTTTTACCTCAATATCGCCTTCCATTCTGACCTTTTTGCCCTGGACGCCTGATTCATCTGTTTAAAGCAAAAGAATGAGTTGCTAATAATACCTTTGAAAACAACGGAAAGGATCTAGCTCCTATCTTTGTTATCGCGAATAAATTATAACAAATGACTAGTTGTTGTTAGCATATTATGCAGTTTAGTACCTTGGTTTACAGCAATGACCTCCTTGTTGGCAAGTATTTCCTTGGTATCCTTTGTTACATTTCTCACATCACAACCAATGATAAGGGGAGCCTATAATTAGCATAGAATGGATCATACATTTTGCCTCAAGGAGCACAAATAGCCTTAATAAAAAGTGAAATATACATTTAAGAAAGATGTTGCTCTACCTTTGAAATAGCCCAGAGACTGAAGTGGACAATGTATTCATCCTTTGTCATCCCTCCATTTCCCACCTCAAGCATGTCGGGATCTGGTTGGAAATAATTGCAAGTGTGGATACATAATTAAGTAAAAAAATTGTGTTCGCTTGAACAACAAAACTTTTAAAATGTGATGGTCACACTTCAACATGGTATCGGAGTATGCAAAAGGTCATAGGTTTAAATCTCATGGCCACTCAAAAGCAAAAGAATATTTCCACATGTTTGGTCCATGAAAAAGAATCGAACCACACGAGAGAAAGCATGCTGAGACATAATATAATTAAGTAATTATCTGCTCTCTTTAACAGCTTAACTTTTAGATGAGATGGTCACACACTTCAACAATAAGAATATAGAGTTTTAAGACAAAATAAAAAGTATCTAAATACTAACCATTCCAGCCACCAGGCCTTGCAAGGTCTGCATAAACTTCATTCTGGTCTGCTCTAGATATCATGCTGTCGAAGAAGGAAAGATGAATACTAGACCAAGTCATGAAATCTGTCCATTTAAAAACCTATTTAACCATTACCTTTCCCATGTATCAGAGATATCGTTTGTGTTTCTCCAGCTATTACCTACTTTGCCACCCCACAATGCCGGATGCAAGTCGCCCCTATTTGAAATAAATAGGCACATGTGGTCATTACAATAATGTCAAAATGAGAGACACAGGAAGAAAGCATAAGTGTAAGGTCTTATTAGGGAAAAAGTAGTTGTCACCATTCACAAAGACTAAAGAAGATAGGCCGTCCAGCGTTCATTAGAGCTCTTGTCATTACAGGATATCTACACAAGAAAAGGATCCCTCATCAAGAAAAGAACACATGAGTGGAATCTGTCACACATGATTTCACGAGTTGAACAGAACACAAAATATTTACCGCACAGTAGGCTTTGTTCCATCATGGTTGCAATTATCATACTTCAAATAATCAATACCCTGAATGAAGATGTCGTTATTCACAACTATGTTCGAATTGTTTTATGGTTAATTGTCAAGATTAATCAAGAACCTTGTACTTACCCATGCTGCAAAAGTTTTTGCATCTTGTTCCTCATGACCAAGTGAACCAGGCATTTTCTTGCTGCAAGTATAATACCTGCAGAACAAAATAAAATCTCGCGATCAAATAGGTTATCTTTTTAAAATGAATGTTATGTGCAAGTTCAAGTTACCCTGCATCTGAGTAGATTCCAAGCTTAAGACCTTTACTGTGAACATAGTCAGCTAGAGCTTTCATTCCAGAAGGAAATGTGGAATTCTTAGGTGCAAAATTTCCCTGGAATTTGGATTTCGTAAGCAAAGAAACTAGTAAGGAATGCAGTAAGGTCAAGCAAAAATTTCCAGTTAAGACAAAAGTACCTGATCATCGCGTTGAGGTTCAGCCCAGCAATCATCTATAAGGAAAAGGTTCGTACACACGGTTTTAGCAATGTTAATAACTAAGGGAAGTAGCTGCAGACAGCAGAATCAAATGCAGAGGCAGATCTAGCATATAAGCAGTGGGTGCTATTTTGGACACGGATTGTGTAAGTATATAGAAAATTTAGAAAAAAGTTTAATAAAGGGCAGCTCGGTGCACTAAGCTCCCGCTATGCGCGGGATCCAGGGAAGGACCGGACCACAAAGGTCTATTGTACGCAACATTACCATGCATTTCTGCAAGAGACTGTTTCCACGGCTCGAACCCGTGACCTCCTGGTCACATAATTTATATATATATTAGGAAATTTCTCGTCTGCTTTTAAATCTTGGATCCACCTTTAGTTGAGGACATACCTATATTGACATACTTATACCCCAGCTTATCAAGACCAGTTGAAACCAGGGCATCAGCTGTCAACCAAAAGAAATTTCAACATTACATATAGCTGAATATGAATTTGTTGATTAGGTAATGCAAACAAAAAGAGAGAAACCACTTAGTGCAGTACTTAAAACTTACCAGTTTCTCTTATGACTTTCTCATCAATGTTGCAGCCAAAATGATTCCAACTACTCCACCTAAAATAAAATTTTGCTTTTGTTAGTTAGAATTTCCAAAGGACAAAGAGATTAATTGAATGTGCTCAACTGATTTCAAGAAAAAGTCAAGATCCATGATTTTACAGAAAAGGGTGCAGAGGATCATGCAACCACTACTTTTTTGTGACAATATGTACATACATAGCATAAACTCAATATTAGGATCGAAATAATCACGGGACATGCGAAAATTAGTAAAATAAATCTTGAACGACGATAAATCTGATAACAAAAGAGAAATATACCAAACAAGACACAAACATTTAACGTGATTCGGTCAATTGACCTACGTCCACGACGAAGATGAGCAATCCACTATATAAAAGCGAGTACAAAAATATTGAGAGAACAACCTCACGAAAAGACAAACACAAGTGACACACTAACACTTGTCCCGAAAAGTTTTCCCCCTAAACAAGACTCTCAAACCCCATATGGCTACATTGTGGATGCTACTCAATGAGAAGGAAGGATCCTCAATTTATAGAAGTCTAAAATCTTTTCCTCCAAGAAAAAGGACTAGCCAAATATGAGATATTTATAATTTTTTTCTAAGAAAAGGAAAACTCAATTATGATAAATATGTTTGACCTTTCCTTCAACAGATAGAAAAATCAAATATGATATGAAAATTAGGACAAACACCTGACACTCAAACACACACACATATAATGTGTACAAATCGATTGGAGCAACAAAGAACAAACACAAAGATAGAGTCTATGATTTTCTGTAAATATATGCAGAGCTCTGCCATGCCAACTACTACTTTGTGCAAGAGGCAGGCAAATAGAGGCGGAGTCAGAAATTGAAGCTAATGGGCTCGGTATTATATCTGTTTTAGCTATTGAGTTCTAAACTAATAATTTGTAAATATTTAATAGATTTCTTAAGACAAATACATAGTTTGGATCAAAGCTACTGGGTTCGGCCGAAACAACTAGCTCCGCCTTTGGCTGTAAACGTAGTATATATGATTAACGGGTTCAACACGGAGCATAGACACGTGCAAAAAATTCTAAAATCTAAAAAAAATTAAACTTTGATCCATAATTTCAAAAGTGTAACCGATTCAGCGGTGAACTGAAAATTTAAATCTTGAATCTGTCTTTGAGTATACACATGGGCAGATGTACAACATAAGCTACGGGTTCAGCTGAATCCAGTAGCTTTGATTGAGACCCTATATTTGTGTTAACAAATCTACTATATTTAATTTCGAATCAAATAACTCCGATGGTTAGTAGGTGCAGTGACATTCAGAACCCATAAAATTCAAATCCTAGATCCACCGACGACTATACATTGTTTAAAATGAGAACAATAATGCTACTAGATCATACATCATAGCCCATGAGCAGACATGGTTAAAGATGAAAATCATAAAAAATAAAAAATCAAATTGAATTTAGTAATGGAACTTTTTAGTAGTGATATTATTGGATGAGATCGATAGGATTTACCCCATAGGAGGAGTCAAACCGAGTCCATTGGAGAGCAAACTGCGTCGTGTTTCAACTGAATCCTCTTTCTCCTTTTGCTGCTGCCGTCGGTTCAAAACTTGCCACCGCATATCTGCCGTAAGACGGTGGCTGTTACCACCAATCACGGCGGATATCAGTAAGCATAATGCAAGTAATAATAACTTGGTCCCTATTCTTATCTCCATCACTTTTACAGTTTACTTGTGCACAAACTTCACTACACTATTTTCTCGTTTACTTGAATTATGGGATTTTTACAGTGTCCAGCGTACGAGGTTATATAAGAGCTGTTGAATGCTGATGTAGTACGAACGTTATCCGTTGAATTAGAGATAATGATTGACAAGATTAACGTTTCTGGAACACTCTTCTAATTATTCCATAAAATTACTATATTAACGTTTCTGTAATAAGTTGACTACTTTATTTAGATAATTAAGTATTTTTTTCCCTTAAGCATTTAAAACATACTAGTTTTATGCACGCGCGTCTACCCTCTAACGAGTATATAGTTTCTTAAAAATGCATAAATATTAGTATTAAATAATACATGCGAGACATAAAATAAAGATTAAAGAGAAAAAAAATCTCTTAATATGAAAAAGGTCAATGATATTTAACTAAGTAAATAAATAATTGTAATTGACTTTTTACTCTATAATAGTTATTTATTTTAAACAAAGTGTACCTTCGATGATATGGAATTGGCGGAAATTAGTGTAATTACTTTTTATTCTATGTTTGGTCAATTGTTTTCTAAATAAAATTGAACCTCCTTAAAAAAAAGTTTTCGTAAAACTCCTTACAGAATAAGAAAAGGTATAAAGGAAATATTCCTAGAGTCTAAACATAAATTAAAAAGAAAATACACATCTAATAAGGAATTATATTGTCTGGTTATTTTGAACATCTAACATCTAAAAGTTTTATTATACTGCCTAACGAAGAGAAATTTAAATTTAAGAAATTTATTATACATTGAAGGTCCTAAATATTAGTCCTTGTACACTAGTGGGAGTTGATTTTAAAATCCTAAATAGTGGAGGGTAACTTAAATTACAACTTTCTCCTATATAAATTTTGTTAATATTTCGTTAAGGGTTTTCGTGCTTTTAATATGATATGAATTTGGTCAAACTACAAAAATTAACTTATTTTGAGAAGTGCTACTCATCAAAAGTGCTTTTGTAAAAAATTGCTTTGAGATAATAACAATTTGTGTTTAGCTAAATGATTTGAGAAGTATTTTTATTAATATAAATTTGTATTGAACCAAAATTTTTAAAAAGTAATTTTAAGTGTTAAATTACAAAGAGAGAGAGAGAGAGAGAGAGAGAGAGAGAGAGAAGAATATGCATATAAATTACCAACTATTATCGATTAGCAAGGTGACTGTTGCGACCAAACACTCACGCAAGTATACGTGGTCGTCAAGTAATAGAGTAGTGAGTAGAGTATCGTTCCCACGAAGACTTATGATTCACTTTTGACTAATTCAAACTTAAATAACTTATCGATTCAAGCGATTTCTTACAAAATAGATAATTTTCTAATTTACTACCTAAAAACTATCAAGTAATGAAATACTAGAAATCAACCACAACACTTAAATAGTTTTGAATAACAATCAATAGGAGATAATATTCCAGGGTCACGGGTTATCTAACAATCATGTTGCATTCTTAGCTTAAAATAACTAATTGATTTATCTGGATTGTTGATTGACAGGGTTAATATTACTCATAAGAATCTGTCGAGTCCTTACTCGCCTATTCAGGCTAACTTAATACCTATATGTCTATGGAATTAAGATTAACAAGAACGCATTTACAATTCCTGTATTGCAACCGAGCAAGGCAATTAGGTATATGTCTATCTTAATTGTGAATCCGTTCCCCGATGCCGGGTTTAAGAACTTGCTCTATTTAATTCTATATGCAATCTAGAATTCCTACTTTCGAGTTCAACTCTAGATTCGTAGATAGTATTTCACTGTTAGCTACTCAGCAAAATAATTAAAAACAGAATTAAATAAACAACCCAATATGATAAAATAAACTTCGTCAAATTAAACTTCAAACGTCAACATTCATGTATACCCATGACCCTAGAACAATCTTTTAGCCACTCATGTTCATACAATCATCAAAAATAATATTTTCGAACATAAAATCAATGAGTACTAGGAAAAGGATGGAAGAATTGATCAAATCCTTGCTTCTGAGTGTTTGGCGCCTCCCCCTTCTCTCTCAATCACGTCTTCCCCCTAAAAAATAGGTGAGGTTGGCTTTTATATAAGTTGGGGGCGTCTAGGGGTCGAAATAACCGAGTCCTAGTCGAAAAAGTATACTTTCCCGTCTTGAGCGTCCAGGGCAGCGTGGGGAGCTGGCCCTGGCGCTCAAATATTTTGGCTGCTGTAAATTGCGCTACAGCCAGCGCCCCACGCTGGCTTTGGCCCTCAAATCTCACTTTTTGCGTTTTTGTCCCGATTTCGCTCCAATTCGTGCCTTAATACCAAAATTTAGCACAAATAATCATATTAAACATCTCAAATCGTCGAGGCATGAGCAAAATGTGAGGCTATATATATCAAAATATGCATACATTAAGTCGATTATCAGTGACTCACAAAAAGTTGTTAAACACTTATTCTTTGGCTGGACCTACAAAAAATCAGAGGCGAAGTCAGGATTTGAACATTATGGGTTCGAGATTATAATCCTTTTAAGTTACTGGGTTCTAAATTAATAACTTGTACATATTTAATGAATTTTTAAAATAAATACATGATTTAAATAAAAGTTACTAGGTTCGGCCGAACCCGCATCCCGCACTTTGCCCGCCCCCACGAAAACGTTTTCATGGAAACTGCATAAAGAGTTTTAATTTGAATTGATTGCATTTTAATTTGTCACGTGTTTTTCTTCTTTACCTACTTAGTCTTATCACCTAAGGAGTTTTTGAGTCTCTTCGTACCAAGCTTTACCAAGCTTCAAAGCATATTCATTTGGATCAGTGCTAAAATGCTTTGGTTTTTTTTTCCATCTATAATGTGGTGTTTTTTTTGCTTTGTGGTTCCTTTCTCATTTTTGTGGTCATTGGTTGCTCTTTAATTTGGAAATAGTCTTCTTTTGAATTGTCTCTTCCGGTCATAATTCAATATGCGCAGACCAATGGCATAAATTTCCCACATATGACAATACTTTACACAAGATACATTGCAGAATTATCAACTGATTATACGGATCATATATATATGGAAAAAGTTACGGGTCAAATTGATCTATTGTAAGGTGTGGTACTGAAGTTGAGAATCAAATTCAGAAAGCTACATGCAGAGAAAACACAACAACTCCATCTTTCCGTCCCATTTTATGTAGTATACTTAGGCTTCATTTGTTTGCATTTAATGGAGGTCTGAATTTTAATCATTTAGATCTTAGACATTAGTGTGTTTGTTTTAAAAGTTTGAATCTTAAACATTTAGATTTTACTTATTAAGTGTGTTAGTTTTTTTCTACTTCACAACCACTTAATGAGTTTGAATAGGTCTGTATGATTAAGATCTATAACAAAGACTTTAATATCATTAAGATGTTATCATTCACATTTATTGTTAATTGCTGTCACCGCCAGCCATTATCAACTACCACCACCACCATTCTCAACCATAGCGCCACCACTACCACCACCCACCACCCCCACCACCACCATCCTTAACCATAACCACACACTTATCCACCTCAACTATCACCACCAACCACCCCATCTTCATCAATAACCATAGCCGGTACCGCTCACCATTATAAACTACCATCACCTTCCTCAATCACAACCAAAACCACCACCACCACCACCACCATCATACACCATTATTAACTATCATCACCCACCACCACCATCCCCAACCATAATCCCTATCGCTACCAATCACCACTAGCTACTATCCAGAACTACCACTATCAACCAAAATCACCACCAAACATCACTTTTAGTTGGTAGTGATGAGCTACACAGTTATAGTTCATTTTCAGTAATTCCAGCAAAGAATAGACATGCTTTCAAATTCGCCAATTTAAATCAAATCAATTTTATACATTTCAAGTTCATGTAATCCGGTTATAGAATATTTCAGGAATTTCACCACAATAACAGATAGCAACTAAGTGCATCAACCAATGAAAAACAAATACAGCCTCTCAGGACAACAATAACTCACAGGGCTCCCAGCCCTCAATACTCACACTCAATGGGTACCCGTGCTCACTGGGGGTGTACAGACTCCGGAGGAGCTCCTACATCCCAAGCGCTATAATCCGCACGGACAACTCACGTGCTATAGTATCAATATCTGGATCCGCACGGACAACTCACTTGCTGCGCGGACAACTCACGTGCTATAGTATAATATCTGGATCCGCACAGACAACTCACGTGCTGCACGGACAACTCACATCCTATAGTATAATATCTGGATCCGCACGGACAACTCACGTGCTGTACAGACAACTCACGTGTTATAGTATTATATCTGGATCCGCACGGACAACTCACGTGCTGCACAACTCACGTGCTATAGTATAATATATCACAATCAGGCCCTCAGCCTCGCTCAGTCATAAATCTCTCCAGTCTCTCGGGCTCTCAACAATCACGAAATCAGCCCAAACAACAATGATATGATGCATCAATAATGAACAATAGAGACTGAGATAAAATAATCAAGTAAACTCTAACTGAGTACAAAATAACAATTAAATAAATAGTTCAACATGTACACGACCTCTGTGGGTCCCAACAGTACCAATATATACCCTAAACATGGTTTCTAACATGACTTATAGTCAAATTTCCACAACACATAGAGAGCACATAGCTAACAACAAGTTATTCAACTTTATAGTTTTCACGGGATGGACCAAGTCACAATCCCCTCGGTGCACGCCCACATGCCCGTCACCTAGCATGTGCGTCACCTCTAAAATAATCACATGACACAAAATCCGGGGTTTCATATCCTCAGGACCAGATTTATAACTGTTACTTATATCAAACCGTGAAATTCTTATTCCGCTAAGCCTTTGTCTCGTGAATTGGCCTCCAAACGCCTCGAATCTAGCCACAAATAATTCGATTCAGTCAATAAAATTTATTGAAATTATTTCCATAAGAAAAATATAAATTTTTCATAAGAATCCGAAATTTAACTCAAAATTCCCCGTGGGCCCCACGTCCCGTAACTCGACAAAAGTTACAAAATCTGACAACCCATTCAATTACGAGTTCAACCATACTAATTTCACTCAAATCCGACTCCGAATCGGTGTTCAAATCCCAAAAATTCGTTTTATGAAATTTCTATAATTTACCCCAAATTTCCATCTCAAAATACTGATTACATGATGAAAACAACGATATATTTATGTACGTTTACCAAATCTGAGTTAGAATCACTTACCCCGATAAATTTCTTGAAAAACCCACGAAAACTCGTCTTAAACCGAGCTCCCAAGGTCCAAAAATGAAATAATAACCTAAATGTCGTTTATATAGTACATTCTCTGAACTCACCATGTGCGGTCCGAACAATTCCAAGTGCGGCCGCACATCCTAGCCCCCGAGGTCGCATAAAAATTGTGCGGCCGCACATAAAAATTGTGCGGCCGCACTTTCTTGGTGACTACACTGCCAGGCTTTAGTGGTTTGGCCATAACTTTCTCTACAAATGTCCAAATGATAATTTCTTTACCTTTCTGGAAAATAGACACGAAGTTCTACAACTTTAGTTTTTGAATCATCTCAGAATGCCTTGTAGATCAAATGATATAAGCTTCCGAAATCGGACAAGTGAATCTGAGAGTTCCTGAGTGCGGCCACACACAAAATTTTGCGGCCCGCACACTCCTCTGCAGCCTGAAGTGCGGCCGCACAATTCCCCTGAGGTCCGCACTTCCCTTTTGTCTCAGCACTCCCAAAATGTGCGGTCCGCACTTCCAAAGACCCCCAAAATAACATTAGAGTGCCGAAAAGCCCATACTCGCTCAAAACTCACCCCGAAACTCACCCGAGCCACTCAGGATCCCGTTCAAATATGCCAACAACTTCAATAACATAACACGGACCTACACGGGGCCTCAAATTATATGAAACAACATCAACACGTCGAATCGCACCTCAAATCAAAATCTATAAACTTTGAACATTCAAATTCTATATCTTGTGCCGAAACACATCAAATCAAGTGCGATTGACCTCAAATTTTGCACACAAGTCATAAATGACATAATGGAGGTATTCAGATTTTTAGAATCGGATTCCGACCCCGATATCAAAAGTCAACTCCTCGGTCAAACTTCCAAACTTAACTTTCTATTTTAGCCCTTTCAAGCCTAATTTAGCTACAGGCTTCCAAATAATTTTTCGAACACATTTCTAAGTCCAAAATCACCATACGGAGCTATTGAAATCATCAAAATTCAAATCTGAGGTTGTTTACACATAAGTCCACATCCGGTCCACTTTTTCAACTTAAGCTTCCAACATGAAATTCATTCTTCCAAGCTAACTCCAAAATACTTTAAAACCAAAATCGATAATTCACACAAGTCATAATACCTCGTAGGAAGTTATTCAAGACTTCAAATAGTTGAAAGGAGCGAAGATTCTCAAAACGACCGGTCGGGTCGTTACAATCTCCCCCACTTAAACATACGTTCGTCCTCGAACGTGCCAAGAGTTGTTCTTAACCTTCTAATCTCTATTCCACCTTACCAAGCAAATACCCGGGGGTGATCTCACGTCACCCTATTCTATATAGGTCTGACCACACAGCATAACTGAAAATCATTAATTTAACCTTAGCCCAAAAACCTTGGAGCCAAATTTCTAACATCTAGAATTCTTTTCAAGACCCGAATCTCACATCTACACACTGTATAAGCCTGAACAAGATGTATCCAACCATAACCATAATCCCAAATATAACTGCATAACATACTACACAACTCATATACTCGTAACACCATTTCTGATCAGAGTAACTACTCAAAACCAACGAAGTGCTAGTATAAAACCTCATATCAAGCCAAACCTCGTTCCAAAAACCTTCGTACACTGCTGATAATAAAAGAAACATGCAAAAATCTCATGACCCCTTATCAGAGCAACAAGTCATGGAGCTCTCTCGCCCCAACCAGAGCCATAATCACTTTCTAAGCCGACTTTCAATATTATCCTCCCGAATATACCGTAATCAAACCGGATAGTACCCATTCTAGGTCCAATGACCTTATATTATTAAACACAACTATCCCACAGACACGCCACATCAATATAACTCAAGCCACAACTGTGCAATCCATGTACCCAAATATGGGAGATGTCTCAAGAAAGAGAATTATATTGCAAGTTCAACAAGCACCACCACAACCATAATGTTACAACCAACTCCTCAAATTTCGTGAAGAGGATAACCGTAGGCGCATATGCACAATTGTAGAGGAAGGAAACTAATAAATCCGATAAATTATCATAGAAATAAAATTACCACAGACGGCACGGATAACTCACGTGCCAATAATATGAATCGACCGGCATAGTCACAGGCCTCCAGTCCCAACATATCATACAAGAGCAATTAAACAAGTACACTTGTATATGATAATGAAATAAGATTCTCATGCTCCTAGACTGGTATAAATAGCACGCCATAGTGTAACCATGTGGAGAGTCTGCTATTACACCTCAAATCGGTAATTTTACGCAGAATTAGTAACTATCCCGTTTATTTAGGGAATCATCTTCTTTGTAACCTCAAGTATAGCCCATATAGTTATCAACAAAGGTACGAATACGGGAAACGTTATAATTTTACACTTAACAATTAACCCTAGGCATATTATAGCCTAAGCATTCTTCCGAGTATGAATACTTGCTCTAATGCCCGCACAATGGCTCAAACTTCACATATATGCGCACTCATAGCGCATAGCTATCACAAATAATTAACACAAATAGTGCCTCCACTGTGTTTTAAATAAAATAGTCACCCCAAATAGGTCGCAACCCCGAAACAATATACTTCTGAGAACTTCCGGTCTCCAAATTCATTGAGCACATGAATCACTGTAACTGATCCCAACTCCAGCACTAAAATAACTAACACATCTTACATTCACGATAATCCCATGAGGAATACTTTCATAATTCTTCCGTGCCACATAGCAATAATTTGAATATTAGCAGTCTATCAACTAGGTGAGTCTTGCAATACCGATGAACATCCGTAATTCAAAACACAATGCGCCTTCTGAAATGTGCACCCTTCTTCAGGAATTACCGAGCAGTTATAACATTCATCGAAATATCTGAAACTAACCATGCTATCCAACATTCGTCACCTTCTCTTCAAGACTGAACTGTCACCTTGTACATGTAAATCCTAATCCCGCACAACACACCATATCTATTATGACATCATGTGACAAGCACAAGAATTCCATTATCAACTCTGAGTCACCAGCAAATTACATACCATATTAGTTAGAAACCTCTCTCTTACTTCTTTCCAGGAGAAAATCACGATACATAACACGTTCCATACACCGGTAGAAAATATCCAGTTCAAACCATAGTAGAAACCATCATGAACACTTTGAAATCCATTTGCACATAACCAAGCTATCAGAACTGAATTTCTCTAACTCCACCAAGCCACACAAGTTGCCAAATCCGAGAGTATTGCCACAAAACACCTGTAAAGTCCCACATCATCATAAGAACCAAAAGAATCGAGCATACCATTACCATACTGATCCAACATGTTACTCATTTGTCCTATTTTCTCCGAGTTTCTTCTGAATCACCCTCAAGTTGACATTTCTCCTTGTCCAAACACTACTATCCTTACCCAAAGCTCACTACAAGACATCCTATCATAAAACCACACCGCCCTAAGGCCCATAAGCCACTGTATTCTTCTTAAGCACCTTTATAAATACCCAAACCATAATACTCACTCTGAAAATACCTTATGCAAATTTAAAATTATTCCTCTTTCCTTTCTTATACTTAAATGTAGAATCCATAGTCAAATAGAATTACCGCATGTCCCGATACCATCCACTCTAAGTAACTGATTCTAGTAATATACAAATTTGATTTTTTTAAATTTCCACATATACATTTTGAATCCATTAGAACCTTCTCGAGAGTCATCTGCTCTTCTCAAATCTAATTTACTCCGCCCCAAACGGGCCGAAAGACATGTGCTCCTTTAGCACAATCAACACTCAAAGAAGTAACCCTACCTTACCACGACCAATCGAATTCATACTTCGTGCGCACTACATCCTTCAAAATAACAACTCAATCATTCTATAATTTTCATATTTTCATAAAGTTCAATGTAACCCGTATCCAGAAATTTCCTTACTCGAGTCATTCTCGAACTCTACCTCTGCAAGTCATTACTGATTCCCAAGTATGCTTCAGACCAAAACACACAAAAAACATTTGACACATAACCATGAATTGAATTGTAAATAGAAGGCTCCCCACTTGGCTCAAAGCCATAGAATAAAATACTTGATAACTCACAATACCCATACTTTATTACTGCCTTAATACCGCAGTCAGTTCAATGAAAATTCTTCTCAAGCTCAAGACACTAACCATAAAATACATCAATCATCCGCTAATCTCACATTCATTCTCTTAACACTCAAGCCAACTTTCTCAACCAGATTCAAATTCAAGTCTCAACACATACGCCTCGCTAGCAGAAAAGAAATTCTCTATTCACATCATAAGAAACACGCCTACATAGATTACTCTGCAGGAGACAATCCACATGCTTAGTCTCAAATTGGCATCTTTTTATACTCTTTTACATCCACAATTACTATGAAATCACTTAATCTTTCTGAGTCTAAACTCATTAACCAGACACGAGAATTTAATTTGCCCCAAAATTTAACAACGTGAAAGATCTTTCAAAACATTCACACACGATATTGTACGTCACATCAAAACAAAAATAAAGCACCCAATGGACTTCCTTTACATTTCAAGGAAACACTTCTCGTCATATTCAAATTGTCTTAACACATCCCGCAGTTACATCATGCTCATCACAAATCCATTCCACTGCTCATCGAGCCATAAATTCCACTCGTAGGGACATTACCGGATATATGAGTCCAAATGTACATGTTACAATTGAAGCTACCGAGCTTAAGCTGCGGTTTGACCCTGACCTCAAGTCCACCAGACTAGCCCATCACCAAAATACATAATACACATCTTGAACCTCATTCATAGAATCACAAGCCGGCGACGCATAGCTGATACCGAGCGCTCATGTGCGCATACAAATGCGTGGAAGGAATTCAAAGAGTCAGGTTTCAAGATGAATCAATTCCGCATGATAAAATACAAGAAATGAAAATTTTTCCTAAGGGTTTGTCAGCCTCTCGAAGATAAGTACAGACGTCTCCGTACCAATCCGCAAGACTCTACTAAACCTGCTCATGACTCGTGAGACCTATGTAACCTAGGCTCTAATACCAACTTGTCACGACCCAAAATCTCACCCGTCGTGATGGCGCCTATCTCAATACTAGGCAAGCCGACAACCTCAATAAACCGCATCTCTTTTAAATTTGAAAACATAATGATTCAATTCAGTGAAAGAGATCTCACAAGTACAAATATAAATACTCCCCAAACCCGGTGTTACTGAGTATATGAGCATCTAGTAGAAATACAAGTCCTAAAAAAATACGGTCTACAATAGTCTGAGACCAAATACAATAAACAAGGAGATAGGGAAGGAGATGCAAGGTCTGCGAAACACGGCAGCTACCTCTGAATCTCTAAAAATTCAACTGTGCGAGAAAAGCAACACCCGCTATGTCCGGGAACACTTTGATATGCACACGAAGTGGAAGGTGTAGTATGAGTACAACCAACTCAGCAAGTAACAATAATAAATAAAGAACTGAAGATAGTGACGAGCTACACATTTATAGTTCATTTTCAGTAATTCCAGCAAAGAATAGACATGCTTTCAAATCCAGAAGTTTAAATCAAATCAATTTTATACAGTTCAAGTTCATGTAATCCGGATATAGAATCCTTCAGGAATTTTACCACAATAACAAATAGCAACTAAGTGCATCAACCAATGAAAAAAAAGTACAGCCTCTCAGGACAACAATCACTCACTGGGCTCTTAGCCCTCAGGACTCACACTCAATGGGTACCCGCGCTCACTGTGGGTGTACAGACTCCGGAGGTGCTCCTACATCCCAAGCGCTATAATCTGCATGGACAACTCACGTGCTGCACGGACAACTCACGTGCTATAGTATCAATATCTGGATCTGCACGGACAACTCACATGCTGCATGGATAACTCACGTGCTATAGTATAATATCTGGATCCGCACAGACAACTCACGTGCTGCACGGATAACTTACGTCCTATAGTATAATATCTGGATCTGCACGGACAACTCACGTCCTACACAGACAACTCATGTGCTATAGTATAATATCTGGATTCACACGGACAACTCACGTGCTGCACAACTCACATGCTATAGTATAATATCTCACAATCAGGCCCTCGACCTCGCTCAATCATAAATATCTCCAGTCTCTCGGGCTCTCAACAATCATGAAATCAGCCCAAACAAAAATGATATGATGCATTAATAATGAACAATAAAGACTGGGATAAAATAATCAAGTAAACTCTGACTTAGTACAAAACAACAATTAAGCAGATAGTTCAATATGTACACGACCTCTGTGGGTCCCAACAGTACCAACATATAGCCTAAACATGGTTTCTAGCATGACTTATAGTCAAATTTCCACAACACATAGAGAGCATATAGCTAATAACAAGTTATTCAACTTTACAGTTTCCACGGGACGGACCAAGTTACAATCCCCTCGGTGTATGCCCACACGCCCGTCACCTAGTATGTGCGCCACCTCTAAAATAATCACATGATACAAAATCTGGGGTTTCATACCCCCAGGACCAAATTTATAACGGTTACTTATATCAAACCGCAAAATTCTTATTCCACTAAGACTTTGCCTCGTGAATTGGCCTCCAAACGCCTCGAATCTAGCCACAAATAATTAGATTCAGTTAATAAAATTTATTGGAATTAATTTCATAAGAAAAATACAAATTTTTCATAAGAATCCGAAATTTAACTCAAAAATCCCCCGTGGGGCCCACGTCCCGGAACCCGATAAAAGTTACAAAATCTGACAACCTATTCAATTACGAGTTCAACCATACTAATTTCACTCAAATCCGACTTCGAATCGGTATTCAAATCCCAAAAATTCATTTTATGATATTTCTATAATTTCCCCCAAATTTCCATTTCAAAATACTGATTACATGATGAAAACAATGATATATTCATGTATGTTAACCAAATCTGAGTTAGAATCACTTACCCCGATGAATTTCTTGAAAAACCCACGAAAAATCGTCTCAAACCGAGCTCCCAAGGTCCAAAAATGAAATAATAACCTAAGCTCCTACGGTCCGCACAATTCCAAGTGCGGCCGCACATCCCAGCTCCTACGGTCGCACAAAAATTGTGCAGCCGCACTCTCTTGGTGACTGCACTGCCAGGCTTTAGTTGTTTGGCCATAGATTTCTCTACAGATTTTCAAATGGTGACTTCTCTATCTTTCTGGAAACTAGACACGAAGAGCTACAACTTTTGTTTTTGAATCATCTCCAAATACCTTGTAGATCAAATGATATAAGCTTTCAAAATCGGACCAGTGAATCTGAGAGTTCCTGAGTGCGGCCGCACACAAAATTGCACAAAATTGTGTGGGCACACTCCTCTATAGCTTGAAGTGTGGCCGCAGTAAAAATTGTGCGGTCCGCATAATTCCCCTGAAGTCCGCACTTCCCTTTTGCCTCAGCACTCCCAAAATGTGCGGTCTGCACTTCCAAAGACCCCCAAAATAACATTAGAGTGTCGAAAAGCCCGTACTCGCTCAAAACTCACCCGAGCCACTTGGGATCCCGTTCAAATATACCAACAACTTTCATAACATAACACGAACTTACTCGAGGCCTCAAAGCACATCAAACAACATCAACACGTCGAATCGTACCTCAAATCAAAATCTATGAACTTTGAACTTATAAATTCTATATCTTGTGCTGAAACACATCAAATCAAGTCCGATTGACCTCAAATTTTGCACACAAGTCATAAATGACATAATGGAGGTATTCAAATTTTCAGAATCGAATTCCGACCCCGATATCAAAAAGTCAACTCACAGTCAAACTTCCAAATTTAACTTTATATTTTACCCATTTCAGTTCTAATTTAGCTACGGGCTTCCAAATAATTTTTCGAACACACTTCTAAGTTCAAAATCACCATACGGAACTATTGAAATTATCAAAATTCTAATCCGAGGTCGTTTACACATAAGTTCACATCCGATCCACTTTTTCAACTTAAGCTCCCAACATGAAATTCATTCTTCCAAGCTAACTCCGAAATACTTTAAAACCAAAACCGACAATTCACACAAGTCATAATAGCTCGTAGGAAGTTATTCAAGACTTCAAATAGTTGAAAGGAGCAAAAATGCTCAAAACGACCGGTCGGGTCATTACAACCATAATAACACACACACACACACACACACATACATATCCTCAATCATAATCGTTATCGCTATCAATCACCACTAGCTACTACCGAGAACCACCACTATCAACCAAAATTACCACCAACCAACTACCGCCTCTAGTTGACACTCACAAGCACCTCTGTTAGCTATCACCACCGCCAACTACCATATTGATATATATATATTTGTCTTGAATAAAATAATTTTTTGTTTCCGGTTCTTGGAAGAAGCTAGAATTTGTAGCTTCTTCTCAAAAGCAGAAAAACTACTTCTGATGCTCAAAAATATTTTTTCATCTTGGCCAAACACCTTAAATTTTTCAAAAAGTACTTTTTGTCACTCCAAGAAGCTTGGCCAAACGGGCTCTTAGTGATGTTTAATTAATACTCTGTCTGAATTCACATCAGAAATCACCAACAAGAACATAAAAGAAATCTTCAACTGCATATAGAACAAAACAAAGACAAATGACTAGCTAGTTTAGTTTTGGTATCTAAGCATATAACAAAATGGGAGGAAGAAAATTTTGAATTCTGGTGCCAAGCATTCTCTGAATCCTCATGAAGCAATAGGCTTCAATACATACATCTTGCATGCATGAGAGTTCACTGTTGCTGTCAAATTCCCCGCAAATCTTGACTCCAATGTGTTGTGTTGCATCTCAAAATCACAAGCATGTTATTTTGTAACAAAAAATATGCAAAAATAATCCCACAATATGTAGAG
Source organism: Nicotiana tomentosiformis (assembly GCF_000390325.3). Lineage (NCBI taxonomy): Eukaryota > Viridiplantae > Streptophyta > Magnoliopsida > Solanales > Solanaceae > Nicotiana > Nicotiana tomentosiformis. The sequence continues at coordinate 20,401,170 of NC_090815.1, read as the reverse complement.
AGCTACTCCCTCCGTTTTAAAAAGATTGTCCTAGTTTGACTTGACACAAACTTTAATAAAGAAGAGAACTTTTGAGATATGTGATCTTAAATAAGCCACAACATTTGTGTGGCTGTAAAACTTTTGAAACTTGTGGCTTAAACCTGTCATATAGAATTCGTGTGGCTATAAATACTTCTTATTAAGGAAATATTGAAAGGTGCCACTCTTTTGGAAACGGATTAATAAGGAAATAATGTCAATCTTTTTGAAACAGAGGGAGTAGCAATCAGTGAGTGAATAATGGTTATAAATTAAAGTTCTGCCTTTGTGATTAACTTTGAAATCTTTTATCCTGGAATTTTCAATAGAACAAAGTTAGGAATTTGTAAGTTTGTAACTTAAACACATACTTTGTAACAAAAACACATACCTCCCAAAGGTCTCTTGCCTCTACAACACTGTTAGGAGGAATCCCAATGTCTTCCCAGAGAGCTGTTATTTCTATTTTAGTTGAGCCGCGATTGAGAAGCACTAGAGCTGCTCTATAGCCTGATAGAGGCCCTGCCCACACCTCGAGATCGCCTTGCATTCTAACCTTTTTTCCCTGGATACCTAATTCATCTGTTTAAAGCAATGAAATGAGTGTTAATACCCTTGAAAACTACTCAAAAGGATCTGGTTTCGCGTATACTAATGACTAGTTCATGTTAACATAATATGTGGTATAATACCTTGGTTCACAGCAATGACCTCCTTGTTGGCAAGTATTTCTTTGGTATCATTTGATAAGTTTCTCACATCACAACCGATGATAAGGGGAGCCTGGAATTAGCAACAAAGCTCAAACTGAATCATACATTCTGTCCCGAGAAGCACAAATAGTTCTAATAAAAAGTGAAATATAAATTTGCCTTTTTTTTTTACCTTTGAAATCGCCCAGAGACTAAAGTGGACAATGTATTCATCCTTTGTCATTCCTCCATTTCCCACCTCAAGCATATCAGGATCTGTTTTCAAACATTGTAAGAATATGGGATTTTAACAAAAAATAAAAAAGCATCATGTTTAATACTAACCATTCCAACCACCAGGTCGCGCAAGGTCTGCATAAACTTCATTCTGGTCTGCTCGCGAAATCATGCTGTCAAAAAAAGGAAAGATAAAGATTTTCAAGATCAAAGATACATGAAATCTATCACTTTATAAAGGTATTACCTTTCCCATGTATCCTGAATATCGATTGTGTTTCTCCAACTGTTACCTACTTTGCCACCCCACAATGCCGGATGCAAGTCACCCCTATATAAATTAGATAGGTACATACATAGTATCATTATAATAGTGTGAAATGTGAGCAGAGAAACCAGAGAAGAAGAAATCATAAGTGTAGGCCTTACTAGGGGAAACATGTGTCACACCATTCACAAAGACTAAAGAAGATAGGCCGTCCAGCGTTCATGAGAGCTCTTGTCATTACAGGATACCTACACAAGACAGGACCCCCTGTTAAGAAAAAAACATACCATAGATGACTAGTGGAATCTGTCACACATGATTTCGCGAGTTGAACAGAAACAAGAGATATTTACCGCACAGTTGGCTTTGTTCAATCATGGTTGCAATTGTTATACTTCAAATAATCAATTCCCTGAATGAAAATGCTGTCACTTACAATTATATTCGAATTATTTTACAATTAAAAAATATCAAAATTAATCAGGAAAATATTACTCACCCATGCTGCAAAAGTTTTTGCTTCTTGTTCCTCATGACCAAGTGAACCAGGCATTTTTCTGCTGCAAGTATAATAACTGCAGTTTTCTGCTGCAAGTAGTACTAAACACAGTTTTCAGTTGAGACAAGATCACCTGATCATCGCGTTGAGGTTTTATCACGACCCAAAATCTCACTTGTCGTGATGACGCCTATCTCAATAGTAGGCAAGCCGGAAATCTCAATAAAACACCATATCTTTTAAATTTGAAAACAAAATAATTAAATTCAGCGGAAGAAATCTCACAATTTCAAATTTAACACTCCCCAAATCCGGTGTCACTGAGTACATGAGCATCTAAATGAATACAAAGTCTGACCGATAAATATCACTGTCTGAAGTATAGAACAGTACAATAACTAAACAGGAAGGGAATCAAGTCTGCGGTCGTCAAGCAGCTACCTTGATACTCTCCAACAGAAATAACTCTGAATTCTAGCAGTCGTCATATCCGGGAGCACCTGGATCTGCACACGAGGTATAGAGTGTAGTATGAGTACAACAAACTCAATAAGTAACAAGACTAACCTCTAGGCTGAAAGAAATGATGAGCTCCGCAGGTACTATCCAGTAAAAATAATGGCACAGAAATGTAGGCATGCTTTCAAGTTCAACAGTTAACCTCAATACAAGTGAAATAGATCAATACTGCATGATATGAGGCATATAACATCTCAGTAGAAAGACCTCATGTAAATACTGGTCACAAATTATCTGGTCACTCGATACTGTTTATGGCCAATCTAGCCCAGGGGTGTTCCAACCCGTATATTAATACACATCGACTGACAGTCAGTCGCCCAGTATCGTATAAAGCCAATCCACCCCTGGGATAATTTATCCCTGATTATAAATGATACTGACAAGATCCATGTCGAGATAACTCATTACAATACAAATAAGTAAGGCAAGTCCATTCCCTGGGAAAATTCATCCCAAATATATATAAGTAGTAAGTAAGGCAAGTCCATGCCGTGGGAAGTGTTTACAAAGCACTTGAGCTTCTTCCTCTCTCTAGAACACTCTCCCTTCTCTCTAAAAATGTCAGATTTTTGCTCCAAAATGAGTCCCAAAGCCTATTTATCAAAATGTGATAGGGTTATGAAATAGAAAAATTAACTCTCCGAAAGAAGGTTTGCGGTCGCATAATGGACCGCAGAATGGGTATGCGGGCTGCAAAATTGATCGCAAAATTGGTGCCCAGAATTGGGCTCTTCTGGTCCATTCTGCGACCAGTTTGCGGTCGCAGAAGCAGTTTTGCGATCGCATAATTGGTTGCAGAATTATATTTTTCCAGCCTTTGGTAATTTGACCATAACTTCTTGTAAGAATGTTCAAATGACAAACGGGTCGAAGAGTTAGAAACTAGACTCAAATATCTTTCATTTAATAGGTAATACATCATATAACACTTCATAGAATGAGAATTATGCTCATTTGAAGTTGGATCTTGTGCGAACTCACTTGAACTTTAGTCTTTTATGAAATTTCCAACTTCTACATTCGATGACGAAACCTATCGAATCAAATCCGTTTGACCTCATATTTTTCACACAAGTCATAAATGACATAACGAACCTATTTCAATTTTCGAAATCGGATTCCGACCCCGATATCAAAAAGTCAACCCCCCGGTCAAACTTTCCAAAAATTCAACTTTCGGCATTTCAAACCAAATTCTACTACGAACCTCCAAATAATTTTTCGGACATGCTCTTAAGTCCATAATCACCATACGGAGCTATTGGAATCATCAAAACTCTATTCCGGGGTCGTTTATACATAAGTCAACATCCGGTCAACTATCTCAACTTAAGTTTCCAACATGAAATTCATTCTTTCAAGTTAACTCCGAAATACCTTAAAACCAAAACCGACAATTACACAAGTCATAATACCTCGTAGGAAGTTATGCAAGACCTCAAATAGTTGAAAGGAGTGTAAATATTTAAAACGATCGGTCGGATCGTTGCAGGTTCAACCCAACAATCATCTAAAAAGAAAAATGTTACACATGGCTTTAGTAGCGGGCTTTTAACACATTTGACAGGCTGACCAAAAATAATTACATCCGCTAGCCAAAATATACATTGATTATGTATAAAATATGTATATTATATATTAATAAACAAACAATTTCTATTGATTAGTAGCACCAACTATTTTGGACTCAGATCGTTGTATAGAAAGATTTCTTAAGACTTATGTATATATATTAAAAGATTTATCCATTGTTTCTAATTCCTGGATCCATCTTTGGTTGAGGACATACCGATATTAACATACTTATATCCAAGCTTATCAAGACCAGTTGAAACCAAGGCATCAGCTGTCAAACAAAAGAAAGTTCAACATCAGCGGTTAAATTAAGCAATGCAGGCAAATACCAAATAGTAAATTTCTTAGTATCAGTAGTTAATACTTACCAGTTTCTCTTATGACATTCTCATCAATGTTACAACCAAAATGATTCCAACTACTCCACCTAAAATAAAAAAAAAACTATTGTTAGTTAATATTGCCAAAAGACAAAAATCTATTGTTGTAGGAGATTGTATGACTTATTCTTCAAGTAACTTGTAATATGGCCAATATTTTGGCTAATAAAGTCCATCTCTATAAGTACAAGCATCTTTGCAAAGTGTAGATTTTGTTGGCAATACTCTTTGGGACCCAAACATATTGCATTGTATGGTGGACATCATTTGCACAAGTTGTATCTCTTCTTTTAAACCTAATAGACCAAGACTTTTTTGCCTATAAAAAGGAAGGTCATTAGTTCATTTTAGACACACCAACAAGACTTGTCTTCAATTCTTGTTTCTTCCTTTCCTCCTTTATTAAGAGTGTTTTGTATGATAGTTAGTATTGGAAAGCACTTGTGTGAACCCTTTCTTTGGAGCGATCTTGTGAGGTTATTCTCTTAGGGTATTTGAGATTAATTATAGTATTTACTCTAATTTTGTACTCTCTTTTGTACTCTTATTGTTATAGTAAATTGTTCCTCTCCGCTTCTGGACGTAGGTCACTTTGACTGAACCACGTTAAATTGGTGTCTACTTTATATATTTTAATTGCCATTGTTATCAACTTCCATTATCTTTGTTATTACCATTATACCGTTGTTTGGCTATATTCTGCACTACCCGAATTTTCGATCCTAACAAATTGGTATCAGAACCGGATCTAACCGGGTTTGTTTCAATAGCCATAATGACGCTAACAAAGACCTATGTTGAGAAATTTGACCGAAGTGCAAACTTCGGAATGTGGCAATTAAAGATGAAAGTTATCCTAATTTAGGATGGCTTAGACTTGGTGTTGCAAGGAAAGGAGAAGAAGCCGGATTAAATGACGGATGAGCAGTTTGCCGTCATAGACAAAAAGACAAAAGCAAGTAACATTTTAAATCTCTCAAATGACGTTTTACGTGAAGTTTCTGTAGAAACTACAGCCAAAGGTATGTGGGAAAAATTAAAAACCTTATATATATAGAGGACGGTGGAAAATAGACTTTACCTGAAGCAGACGTTTTATACAATTCGTATGGGTGAAGGTACCTCTATTCTCTCTCATCTTGACACCTTTGATTCCATTCTTATGGATTTGAGTAATATAGATGTTAAAAATAAAATATGAGGATCAAGTTGTGTTACTGCTTTGTTCTCTACCCCTATCTTTTAAGCATATAAAAAATACTATGCTTTATGCAAAGGATAATATCACTTATAAGGATATTAAATCTATCTTAAAATCAAAAGAATAGATAGATAGTGATATTACTAGGGAAGCTAGAGGAATTCAAGCGGAAGTTGGCTTGTTTGTTAGGGGAAAACCGATTCCATATCCAGATACAATAATTTAGAGTGTCGCTATTGTCATAAGAAATGTCACATTATATCTGAATGCTATAAGCTGAAAAATAGAGAAAAGCATAAGGAAAGGAAAAATGAGCACAAAAATATTGACACCGCCGAAGCTAGTGTAGCAACTTATGAGATTGAGGGAACTATATTTTTAGCAACTGAAACTAGTTTCAAATTAGACAATGAGTGAATTTTAGATTCCGGTTGTTCATATCATATGTGTCCTAGTAGGGACTTGTTTTCTATATATGATTCAGTTGCAGGTGAAGTTGTCCAACTGGCTAACAATGTTACTTGTAACGTTATTGGCAAAGCTACAATTCAGATCAGAATGCACGATGGTGTGGCGAGAACTCTCATAGATGTTAGATATGTTCATAAGTTGAAGAAAAATCTCATCTCTTTGGATACTTTAGCATCCCTTGGGTGCAAATTCACTGGTGAAGGTGGAGTTCAAAAAGTATTTCAAGGTGCTCTTGTGATCATGAAAGCACACAGATCTGGTTCGTTGTATACTTTATTGGGCTACACTATTATAGGCCCTACTACAGTTTCAGTATCAGACAAATTATTTGATTTTGATGGCATTCAAGTTTGACATATGCCCATTGGGGCTTTTGCGGAGAGGGTGGAGCAAATTTACTATATCAGCCAAAATTAGGCCAAGGTGGAGATTTGTAATATGACCAATATTTTGGCTAATGAAGTCTATCTCACATAACCATAAACATCTTTGCAAAGTGTAGACTTTGTTGGAAATATTCTTTGGGACCCAAAATTATTGCATTGTATGGTGGACATTATTTGCACAAGTTGTATCTCTTCTTTTACAGCTAATAGGCCAAGACTTTTTTGCATATAAAAAGGAAGACCATTAGTTCATTTTAGACACACCAACAAGACTTGTCTTCAATTCTTGTTTCTTCCTTTCCTCCTTTATTAAGAGTGTTTTGTATGAGAGTTAGTGTTGGAAAGTACTTGTGTGAACCTTTTCTTTAGAGTGATCTTGTGAGGTTATTCTCTTAGGGTATTTGAGATTAATTAGAGTGTTTACTCTAATTTTGTACTCTCTTTTGTACTCTTATTGTTATAGTAAATTGCTCCTCTCCGCTTCTGGACGTAGGTCACTTTGACCGAACCATGTTAAATTGGTATCTTCTTTATATGTTTTAATTGCTATTGTTATCAACTTCCATTATCTTTGTTATTGCCATTATACCGTTGTTTGGCTATATTTCGCACTACCCGAATTTTCGATCCTAACAAATTGGTATCAGAGCCGGATCTAACTGGGTTTGTTTCAATAGCCAAAATAACTCTAACAAAAACTTATGTTTTGAAACTTGACCGAAGTGCAAACTTCGGAATATGGCAATTAAAGATGGAAGCTATCCTAATTCAGGATGGCTTAGACTTGGCATTGTAAGGAAAAGAGAAGAAGCCGGATAAAATGACGGATGAGGAGTTTGCCGTCATAGATAAAAAGACAAAAACTTGTATCATTTTAAATCTCTCAAATGAGGTTTTACGTGAAATTTCTGTAGAAACTATAGCCAAAGGTATGTGGGAAAAATTGAAAACCTTATATATGAAGAAGATGGTGGAAAATAGACTTTACCTGAAGCAGACGTTTTATACAATTCGTATGGGTGAAGTTACCTCTATTCTCTCTCATCTTGACACCTTTGATTCCATTCTTATGGATTTGAGTAATATAGATGTTGAAATTAAATATGAGGATCAAGCCGTGTTATTGCCTTGTTATCTACCCCCATCTTTTAAGCATATAAGAGATACTATGCTTTATGAAAAGGATAATATCTCTTATAAGGATATTAAATCTATCTTAAAATTAAAAGAACAAATAGATAGTGATATTACTAGGGAAGCTAGAGGAACTCAAGCGGAAGTTGTCTTGTTTGTTAGGGGAAATCCAATTCCATATCCAGATACAATAATTTAGAGTGTCGCTATTGTCATAAGAAAGGTCACATTATCTCTGAATGCTATAAGCTGAAAAATTAAGAAAAGCATAAGGAAAGGAAAAATGAGCACAAAAATATTAACACCACCGAAGTTAGTGTAGCAACAGATGAGATTGAGGGAACTATATTTTTAGCAACTGAGACTAGTTTCAGATTAGACAATGAGTGAATTTTAGATTATGGTTGTTCATATCATATGTGTCCTAGTAGGGACTTATTTTCTACATATGATTCATTTGCGGGTGGAGTTGTCCAACTGGGTAACAATGTTACTTGTAACGTTATTGGCAAAGCTACAATTCAGATCAGAATGCACGATGGTGTGGCGAGAACTCTCATAGATGTTAGATATGTTCATAAGTTGAAGAAAAATCTCATCTCTTTGGACACTTTAGCATCCCTTGGGTGCAAATTCACTGGTGAAGGTGGAGTTCAAAAAGTATTTCAAGGTGCTCTTGTGATCATGAAAGCACACAGATCTGGTTCGTTGTATACTTTATTGGGCTACACTATTATAGGCCCTACTACAGTTTCAGTATCAGACAAATTGTTTGATTTTGATGGCATTCAAGTTTGACATATGCCCATTGGGGCTTTTGCGGAGAGGGTGGAGCAAATTTATTATATCAGCCAAAATTAGGCCAAGGTGGAGATTTGTAATATGACCAATATTTTGGCTAATGAAGTCCATCTCACATAAGCATAAATATCTTTGCAAAGTGTAGACTTTGTTGGAAATATTCTTTGGGACCCAAAAATATTATATTGTATGGTGGACATCATTTGCACAAGTTGTATCTCTTCTTTTACAGCTAATAGGCCAAGACTTTTTTCCCTATAAAAAGGAAGGCCATTAGTTCATTTTAGACACACCAACAAGACTTGTCTTCAATTCTTGTTTCTTCCTTTCCTCCTTTATTAAGAGTGTTTTGTATGAGAGTTAGTGTTGGAAAGCACTTTTGTGAACCCTTTCTTTGGAGTGATCTTGTGAAGTTATTCTCTTAGGGTTTTTGAGATTAATTAGAGTGTTTACTCTAATTTTGTACTCTCTTTTGTACTCTTATTGTTATAGTAAATTGCTCCTCTCCGCTTCTGGACGTAGGTCACTTTGACCGAACCATGTTAAATTGATGTCTTCTTTATATATTTTAATTTTCGTTGTTATCAACTTTCATTATCTTTGTTATTGCCATTATACCGTTGTTTGGCTATATTTCGCACTACCCGAGTTTCCGATCCTAACTTAACTAATTCAACTTATTATGTGCAGTTAGTTAAATGTGGTTACTTATTTTTTAGATGATGTGTAAAAATTCTTTTATATTGCCGGTGTATAGAAGTTAAACTTGTATAAGCAAAGCATAATACGCATACATGCAGTTATTCTCTACTTTCAATTTGCACGTAAACTTTACTTCTTCCCCTTTCTAGTTGATCATTACAGATTAATCAGAGTTAAATCTATCGCAATAAAGAACAAACACAAAGACGAATCTAGGATTTTTTTATATATACATATATACACATCGATCCACTCCTATTTTTTGACGTTGCCATCAAACTTAGTATATATAGTTCGAACTGAAAATAGTGAATGCTACCGCATCATACTACATCCACCCGTGAAGTTTAAGATGAACAGAAAAGAGCAAAAGATCAGAAAATAAATAAATGGAAATAATCAAATTGACTTTACTAATGGAAAAAGTATGATTTACCCCATATGATGAGTCAAGTTGTCTCGACCCAAAATCTAACTAGTCGTGATGGCACATAATCCAACCTGTTAGGTAAGCCAATTACCAACTATCCAATTTCAATAATAATTATTAAAGCAATTTAAGTGAATAAAGGTCTTAATCTTGTACAATCCCCAATAACTGGTAGTACAAATCAAGAGCTTCTAAGAATAGAGTATACAAAGCTGGTATGAAATAATACATCATCTGTTTGAAAAGTACATAAACAGAGTTTTCATGAATCTAAGGCTACCATGAACAAGAGGCAGCAACAACCGGAAGGCAGGTACATCTTTAAATCCCGCAACCAACGAGCACAACGACAATAACAGCCAACATCTGCATGCAATATGCAAAAGTGTAGTATCAGTACAACCTGCCCCATATACTGAGTAGGTAACAAACCTAGCCTTAGGTTGAAAGTAGTGACGAGGTTCTTCCAAGGTCGGGTCCAAAATACTAGTCCACAATAGTCCATAACAACATAAAGCAAATAATACCAGAAGTAATCCCAGAGATGAAATGCTCAGCAAAATCATGATTTCAAAAATAATAGTTCTTCCTTTAAATACATTAGTGAAAAACCCAAATCGTTTACCGAAATTTCAAAAAAAATATGAATAAGTTTGAAAGCAATAATTTTTCCCAACATCCTTTCAATAATAAATGACATGTTTCATTTTCTTTCCAGATAAGCCGTGTAAAACAAATGCATCACTATTCCGATCTGTCAACATGTGTGAGAAATCATGAATAATGTGATACCGTACAACATGAGGAAAACACATTTCTATGCATATATGTCATGAGTGCATGTCAATGCAATGTATCTCAGAGATTGTACTCATGTACTCACACTCTCAGAGTACTCAAACTCACTGTCTCGCATTCCCTCTCACTATGCTTAGCACACTCAATCATTCAGCGCTATACAATACCTACTGCGGCGTGCAGCCCGATCCCTGTTTATAGTCGACTGCGCTCACTGGGGGTGTGTACAGACTCATGATGGGACCCTACAGCCCAAGCTTTATAAGCATGGGCAACTCACGTGCCATAATATATATATCTGGATCCGCACGGCCAACTCACGTACTGCACGGCCAACTCACGTGCAATAATAATATAAGGATCCACATGGCCAACTCACATGCTGCACGACCAACTCACATGCAATAATAATATAAGGATCTGCACGATCAACTCATGTGCTGCACGGCCAACTCAATGCAATAATAAGACAATAAGGCCTGCTGCGGGCGGGCATCCCCGATCCATATAATAGTAATAATATATATAAAGCCAACATAGCCTACTGCTGCGTGCAACCCGATCCCAAAAATATCCTCACAATTAGGCCCTCGGCCTCCCTCACTCATCAATCTCTCCAGTCTCTCTCATGGGCTCACAATGTCATGAGAATAGCCCAAATATGATGATATGATGTATCGATAAATAACAACAGAGACTGAGATATGATATGCAATGAAATGAATATGACTAAGTACGAATTTTCAATTTATAATAAATATTTCACAATAATATGACCTCTGTGGGTCCCAATAATACTGGCACATAGCCTCAACATAGCTCAATTTCTTTAACTCATAAAATCGCATGGAAATTGCCAAGATCATTTAACCACAAAATTTCACAGAAACAATTATGTCATAATTTCTATAGTGCACGCCCACACGCCCACATGCCCGTCACCTAGCATGTGCGTCACCTCCCAACAATTTACGAAATACATATATTCAGGGTTCATACCCTCAACTCCAAGATTAGAAGAGTTACTTACCTCGAACAAGCCAAATCCAATGTCGAGCAAGCTAAGCAATGCTCCAGTAATTCCACTATGTGTGTATCAACATCCAAATGGCTAGAATATAGTCACAATTAATTTGATTCAGTCCACAAAATTTATAGGAATTAATTCCATTTCAAAATACTAATATTTTCACAAAATCCAAAATTATGCCCCAAACATCACCCGTGGGGCCCACGTCTTGGAATCCGATGAAAGTTACAAAATATTAACGCCCATTCAACCACGATTCCAACCATATAAATTTTACTCAAATCCGACATCAACTCGATCCTCAAATCTCCAAATTAAACCAAGAGGGTTTTCACAATTTTCTGACTTAATTCACCAATTAAATGTTAAAAACAACCATGGATTCGGGTAACTTAACCAATATTCAGTTAAGAACACTTACCCCATTGTTTCCTCTGAAAATCTCCCAAAATTTGCCTCAATCCGAGCTCCAAATCGTTAAAAATGAAAAATGGGACGAAGTATATAACCTAAATGCCCTGTAGCGGCATGCAGCCCGATCCCTGTTTATAGTCGACTACGCTTACTGGGGGTGTGTACAGACTCATGAGGGGCTCCTACAGCCCAAGCTTTATAAGCACGGACAACTCACGTGCTGCACGAACAACTCACATGCCATAATATAAATATCTGGATCCGCACGGCCAACTCACGTGCTGCACGGCCAACTCACGTGCAATAATAATATAAGGATCCGCACGGCCAACTCACATGCTGCATGGCCAACTCACGTGCAATAATAGTATTAGGATCCGCACGGCCAACTCACATGCTGCACGGCCAACTCACGTGCAATAATAAGCCAATTAGGCCTGATGCAGACGGACATCCCCGATCCATATAATAGTAATAACATATATAAAGCCAACATGGCCTACTGCGGCGTGCAGCCAGATCCCAAAAATATCCTCACAATCAGGCCCTCGGTATCCCTCAGTCATCAATCTCTCCAATCTCTCTCTCATGGGCTCACAATGTCATGAGAATAGCCCAAAAATGATGATATGGTGTATCAATAAATAACAACAAAGACTAAGATATGATATGCAATGAAATGAATATGAGTGAGTATGAATTTTCAATTTAAAATAAATATTTCACAACAATATGACCTCTGTGGGTCCCAATAATACTGGCACATAGCCTCAACATGATTTTTAATATGCTTTTCAGCTCAATTTCTTTAACTCATAAAATCGCATGGAAAATGCCAAGATCATTTAACTTCAAAATTCCATAGAAATGATTATGTTACAAATTCCAGCGTGGGACGCTCGCTGTGGCGCACTTTACAGAAGCAAAGAAGTTTGAGCGCCAGGTCCAGCGCCCCACGCTGGCCTGGACGCTCACAATGGGAATTCTCCTTTTTTGACTAGGATTCGGTTATTTCGACCCCTAGACGCCCCCAACTCATATAAAAGCCAACCTAAACCTATTTTTGAAGGAAGAAAACGTGATTTAAAGGAGAAGAGAGGCACAAAACACTGGAAAGCAAGGAATTGATCAATTCTTCCATCCCTTTCCTAGTATTCATTGAATTTATGTTACAAAATACAATTTTTGATGATTGTATGAACATGAGTGGCTAAGAAACCCTATAGTTCTAGGGTCATGGGTATACATGAATGTTGATGTTTGAAGTTTAATTTGACAAAGTTGATTTTATCATATTGGGTTGTTTATTTAATTCTGTTTTTAATTATTTTGCTGAGTAGCTAACAGTGAAATACTATCTACGAATCTAGAGTTGAACTCGAAAGTGGGAACTCTAGATTGCATATAGAATTAAATAGAGTAAGTTCTTAAACCCGGGCATCGGGGAACGGATTCGCAATTAGGATAGACATATACCTAATTGCCTTACTCAGTTGCAATACAGGAATTGTAAATGCGTTCTTGTTAAACTTAATTCCATAGACATATAGGTATTAAGTTAGCTTGAATAGGCAAGTAAGGACTCGACAGATTCTTACGAGTAATATCAACCCTATGAATCAACAATCCAGATAAATCAATTAGTTATTTTAAACTAAGAATGCAACATGATTGTTAGATAACCCGTGACTCTGGAATATTATATCCTATTGATTGTTATTCAAAACTATTTAAGTGTTGTGTTTGATTCTTAGTAATTCATTACTTGATAGCCTTTAGGTAGTAATTTAGAAAATTATATGTTTTGTCAGAAATATTTTGAATCGATAAGCTATTCGAGTTTGAATTAGTCAAAAGTTAATCATAAGTCTTTGTGGATGATACTTTATTTACTACTTTATTACTTGACGACCACGTATACTTGCGTGAGTGTGTTTGGTCCCAACAAGTTTTTGGCGCCGTTGCCGGGGACTTAGAAATTAGCTACTTGACTAAGTTAAGCTTTTATTAGTTATTTGTTCAAGTTTTAATTTTCAGTTTGCCTTGTTTGTGTTAACGCAAGATCTTCTCTTGAATGTGGAGGAGTAGAAGTGCAAACAACCTCATTCCTCTTGATCCAGAAATCGAACGAACACTTCATAGAGTGAGAAGTGAACTCTAAGCTAGAATGAGAATAGAAAAAGAGTTGGACATCGTAGTTCAACCACAGCCAATAGAGATGGCAGGTAATGAAGAGCGTCCGGTGATTAAAGCCGCAAGGCCCAATCTTGCGAATATGACTCAGGCTATTGTGAAGCCTGATATCACTGGGCATTTTGAACTCAAACAGTACATGGTACAGCTGATTCAGTCCACAGGACAATATGTGGGTCTATCTCACGAGGACCCGCAGAGGCACATTCAGAACTTCTTGGAAATTACGGACACTTACAATTATCCGAACGTTTCCAAGGACTATGTCAGGCTGACACTATTTCCCTTTTCACTGTTGGGTGAAGCTAAGGAATGGTTGCAAAAAGAGCCCGCGAACTCCATCCACACTTGGGATGATCTAGCAAGGAAATTCTTAATCAAGTTTTTCCCAACTAAGAAGACAAAGTCACTGAGGAGCCAAATTCTTGGGTTCCAACAAAGGGATGGCGAGACACTTCGTCAAGCTTGGGAAAGATACAAGAAGCTACTCAGAGACTGCCTGCATCATTGTCAGATTGATGAGGTATTGGGTCACACTTTTGTTGATGGGTTAGATGAAGCATCAAAGATGAATATTGACTCAGCTTGTGGAGGTAGTTGCATGGCAAGGCCGTATAGTGAAATACAACTCTTGCTAAATAACTTCACTGCCAATGACCATAATTGGCAAGGAGAGGGGGATTCAAGAAGGGCAATTAAATAGAAGGCAGCCGGGTTGATTGAGCTTGATGACTTCTCCGCCATGAGAGCCGATATAGCAAAATTGGCAAATCAGATGAATAGAATGACAACGCAACAAACACAACATGTACAACAGATGTCTATTTGTTGCGAACTATGTGGTGACAGTCATATGAGTGACATGTGCCCCACGAATCTTGAGTCTATATACTATGTGGGACAACAGAGCAGGGGTCCAATGAATCAGCATGCACAATATGGGAATACTTACAATCCAAATTGGAAGAATCATCCTAACTTCTCATGGGGAGGAAATCAATAGAATCAGAACCAGTATAGGCCCCAAGGAAATTTCAATCAACCTCAGAGACCACCCCTACAAACAGAAGAGAGTACGAATGACTTGCTGAAGAAGTTGTTGCTTGATAATCAACAACTCAGGACCGATTTCAGAAATCTTGAGAGGCAAATGGGACAGTTAGCAGCAAATCAAAATACTAGACCTGCAGGCGTGCTTCCCAGTGATACAGAGAAGAACCCTCAAGTTAATGCAGTTACACTCAGAAATGGGAGGGAACTAGAAGAAGTGCCAAAGAAGAGAAAGAACAGTCCTATACCTGAGAGGGAGCTAATCCCTAAGGCAATACACGAGTCAAAGAAAAATGATGCAAGTTCAGAGCCAGTGGAGGCTGTAAGGCCACCACCACCTTTCCCTCAGAGATTGCAGAAAAAGAATGATGATCGCATGTTCAATAAATTTCTCTCTATGTTAAGCCAAGTTCAATTGAATACTCCGTTGGTGGATGTACTTCGTGAAATCCCAAAATATGCTAAGTACATAAAAGATATAGTGGCTCACAAGATGAAATTGACTGAGTTCGAAATAGTTGCACTTACTGAGGAGTGCACTTCAAGGGTCCAAAACAAGCTTCCTCAAAAGCTTAAGGATCCTGGCAGCTTCACCATCCCTGTACAAATTGGTAATATTGACGTGGGTCGTGCCCTTTGTGATTTGGGGGCAAGCATAAATTTAATGCCCTTGTCATTATTTAAGCAATTGGGTCTGGGAGCTCCAAGACCAACCACTGTGATGTTGCAATTAGCTGATAGGTCCATAGCCTACCCTGAAGGAGTAATTGAAGATGTATTGCTGCAAATTGGGAAATTTATCTTCCCAGCTGACTTCATTATTCTTGATTTTGAGGCTGATGAACAAGTTCCAATCATATTGGGACGACCTCTCTTGGCTACTGGTGATGCAATAATTAAAGTGCGAGAGGGAAAAATGATTATGAGGGTGGACAACGAGGAAGCAGTTTTTAATGTATACAAAGCGATCCAACTTCCCCGCCACTATGAGGAGCTCTCTATGATATCTGTAGTGGAGGTGGATGAGAAACTTTTTGACACGAGTGTATATCTAGACGATTCTCTAGAAAAAGCAATCATGATGTTTGATAGCTTGGAGATTGATGATGAGGTTGAGGAGATGATGCATATCCTAGATGCATCATGTGCTTACATGTAAGGAATAAACCCGCTTGAGCCCCTGAATAGGCCAAGTGGCCCCCCCTCCAAAGCCGTTAATTGAAGAAGCTCCAAAATTGGAGCTTAAACCCCTACCCCCTCACCTTCAATATGCTTATTTAGGAAGTTTTGACACTTTACCTGTTATTGTTTCTTCTGACTTGTCTAAATTGCAGGAAGAAAAGTTGTTGAGAGTGCTACGTGAGCACAAGCGAGCAATTGGGTGGACGATGTCTGACATCAAAGGCATTAGTCCAGCTTTCTGCATGCATAAAATCCTCATGGAGGACGGACACAAACAAAGTGTAGAGCAACAACGCCGCCTAAATCCAATCATGAAAGAGGTGGTAAGAAAAGAAGTGATTAAGTGGCTTGATGCAGGTATTGTATTCCCAATCTCTGATAGCAAATGGGTAAGCCCCGTTCAATGTGTGCCAAAGAAAGGGGGGATGACTGTAGTGGTTAATGAAAATAATGACTTAATTCCTACAAGAACTGTCACTGGGTGGAGAATTTGCATAGATTATAGAAAATTGAACAAAGCCACCCGAAAGGACCACTTCCCCCTCCCCTTTATTGACCAAATGCTTGATAGGTTAGCAGGACAGGAATACTACTATTTCCTAGATGGTTATTCGGGGTATAATCAGATTGCTATAGCCCCAGAGGACCAAGAGAAAACCACATTTACATGTCCCTATGGCACGTATGCGTTCAAGAGAATGCCCTTTGGTCTCTGTAATGCACCTGCGACTTTTCAAAGGTGTATGATGGCTATTTTTACTGACATGGTTGAAAGATTTGTAGAAGTATTCATGGATGATTTTTCTGTGTTTGGATGTTCTTTTGATAATTGTTTAACGAACCTTGATAAAGTGCTAGCTAGGTGTGAAGAGACAAACTTGGTACTCAACTGGAAAAAGTGCCATTTCATGGTACGTGAAGGTATAGTTTTGGGGCACAAGGTGTCAAAACATGGTTTACAGGTGGACAAAGCAAAGGTGGAGGCAATTGAAAAATTGCCCCCACCGACATCCGTCAAGGGCATTCGCAGTTTCTTGGGCCATGCAGGTTTTTATCGTCGATTCATTAAAGATTTTTCAAACATTTCTTCTCCATTATGCAGGCTTCTAGAGAAAGATGTTACCTTCAAGTTTGATGATGCATGTCTGAAAGCATTTGAGGAGCTGAAGGGAAGGTTGGTGACTGCACCAATTATCATCGCCCCAGATTGGGGACTGCCATATGAGTTGATGTGCGATGCAAGTGACATAGCAATCGGAGCTGTTTTGGGGCAAAGAAGGGATAAAATATTTCACTCCATTTATTATGCGAGCAAAACTATGAATCCAGCTCAGATGAATTATACAGTTACTGAAAAAGAGTTGCTTGCAGTGGTATGGGCATTTGACAAGTTCAGATCTTATCTAGTGGGAACCAAAGTTGTCGTCTACACAGATCATTCAGCTATCATATACTTGTTTGAAAATAAAGATGCCAAGCCGAGGCTGATTTGTTGGGTCCTCCTCTTGCAAGAATTTGACTTAGAAATCCGAGATCGAAAAGGGACAGAAAATCAAGTGGTTGATCACTTGTCCAGATTAGAAAGTCAGAACCATGTAGCTGAAGGAGAGTCAATCAAAGAAACATTTCCTGATGATCAGCTATTAACAGTCACCTCAGGTGAAGTCCCATGGTATGCGGATTATGTGAATTTTATTGCAAGTGGGGTGACACCACTAGAATTAACACCTGATAAGAGAAGAAGATTCTTACATGATGTGAGGCTCTACATATGGGATGAGCCATTCTTATATAGGCAATGCGTAGATCAGTTAGTGCAAAGGTGTGTTCCTAAAGAAGAGATGAATGCAATATTGCATGGCTGTCATGCTTCGCCATATGGAGGTCATCACGGTGGGGATAGAACCGCCCAAAAAGTGCTACAATCAGGTTTCTATTGGCCAAAATTATTTAAGGATGCACATGCCTTTGTTAAAAATTGTGACAGATGCCAAAGAACCGGAACTATCACAAGGAAGCACGAGATGCCCTTGCAAAATATTCTGACAGTAGAGCTTTTTGATGTTTGGGGGATTGATTTCATGGGACCGTTCCCATACTCTAATGGTCACAGGTACATTTTGGTGGCGGTCGACTATGTTTCTAAGTGGGTGGAGGCCATTGCTCTGCCTACTAATGACACAAAGGTAGTGGTAAGTTTTGTAAAGAAGCACATCTTCACGCGCTTTGGGACTCCAAGAGTGTTGATAAGCGACGGAGGAACTCACTTTTGTAACAAATTGCTGAATAATGTTCTCGTAAAATATGGAGTTAAGCACAAAGTTTCCACTGCCTATCATCCCCAAACGAGTGGTCAAGTAGGAGTTTCAAACAGAGAGGTAAAGCAGATTCTGGAGAAAACAGTAAGTGGAAATTGAAAAGACTGGGCAGGAAAGCTGGACGATGCATTATGGGCATATCAAACTGCATACAAGACTCCCATAGGTACTTCTCCGTACATGTTAGTTTATGGGAAGGCATGACACTTGCCAGTCGAGCTTGAACATAAAGCTTATTGGGCGATCAAAAAGCTAAATATGGATATGGACTCAGCTGGTGAGAATAGATTGCTGCAACTCAACGAGCTTGATGAGTTTCGATTGCATGCATATGAAAATTCCAAATTATATAAAGAAAAGACGAAGAGGTGGCATGACAAACACATTCAACATCGAGAGTTTGAGCCGGGTCAAGAAGTTCTTTTGTTCAATTCAAGGTTGAAGCTATTCCCTGGAAAGCTCAAGTCCGGTTGGGCAGGTCCTTTTGTTGTGGTAAATGTGAGGCCTCACGGAGCGGTGGAACTACGTGATAAGAGCTCAAGTGGTACCTTCTTGGTAAATGGCCAGAGGATAAAACATTATTGGGGTGGTGACATTGCACGTCACAAGACCTCAGTGGACTTAACTGATGCTTAAACATGTGTTGAGTCGTGCCGCGACGTTAAATTAGGCGCTCGTTGGGAGGCAACCCAATTTTATTTTTTTGGTGTAGAATGTGTGTAATGTATATATCGAGTGATCGGATAGTCGGGATTTTATAAAAAAAGAAAATGTCCGATGCGAGCGCCCAGGCCAGCGCCCCACGTTGCCTGGGGCGCACTTTCCAGTGCATGAGAAGTTCCAGCGCTAGCCCCAGCGTGGGGCGCTGGGCTGGCGGCTCAGGTAAATTTCATTTTATTTTATTTTTTGTTTTCTTTATTTAATTAAAAATACCCTACTCAATTACCCAATTACCCATATACACTAACATCCCAACCAATACCCAATAACCCAAACCCACTCCCCCACCTAAATACACACTCACAACCGAAAAACCCCATTCTTCAGTTCACTCACGCTTTCATCTTCTTCTTCCCCTTTTCTCTCAAAATTTCAATATTCTTCAATAAATCTTGCTCAATTCCATCTCAAGACTCTAAGGTTGCTATGGCTTGTGACGATGCCGCTAAAGGAAAAGGGGTGGGGAAATCCTCCACTACTGCTCCCCCTCCAAAGAAATGCAGGCAAGGCGAGAGCTCCTCCCGACAAGCCAAAGGAAAGCAACAGGCTAGTGGGTCTGAAAGGCCACCACAGCCTCGAGTGGAACTTGTTCGGGAGGACGCCATCAAATGGCATGATACTTTTATTCCATATGGGCGATATGTATCTGAAATGGGGATAAATGTGAAAGCTTTAGAATGGAACTTCCCAGATATACTTGCTACATTGATTGAAAAGAAGATGGATAAGCTCCTCGAATGTCCGGGCCCGGCAAATCTCAGCAAGGTAAGAGAGTTATATGCTAACTGGAACGAGAAAAATGACATGTCATGGGTTAGAGGTCAGGAAATTCCAATGGATAGGGAAGCCTTGTGTCAATTTTTAGGAGTTGATAGTCCTGACCCACGAAGGCTTCGAAAGTTCGTCAAAAGTTCAAACTACCAAGCAATATGTCATACTCTTTGTGGCGTTGATTCTAATGCAAGATGTACGCGAACTAAGGGCAATATTCACCTTGAAATGCTCCGTTTCGACTTCAACAAAACGGCCAAGGTTTGGCAAAACTTTGTGCAAGCTAGATTAATGCCCGTTGGACATAATACTGAGTGCACTCGAGCTCGAGTGTGTGTGATTTACTTTTTGATGACCGGGCACCCCATAAATATGGGTGAGCTCATGCTTAGGGAGATGACCCGCACCCGTTTTGGAGGAAGGATAAAAAGGTTTTTCTTCGGCAACACCTTAACACAATACATGCTCTCTCGTGGGGTGCCAGAGTACCCTGGCTATGATGAGGTAGTGGAGGCATCCACAACATTGTTAGACATCACATCCATGCTAGAACCCACATCCAAGCTCACCCAAGCTGCTAGGAATGAGAGGGACAAAAATTTCAACAGGTATCTTTACAAATCCCTCAATGTTATTATGAGCAAGCTTGGGGTGTCAGATGGGGAGCGCGCGCAGATGCGTAGTGATCTCTCCAATTCTTCCAAGGAGATGTTGGGCATAGCACCAGGCAGTCCCATTCATCCATCTGAGGATGAAAACACTGGCGAAGAATCTGATAATGCGGATGATGATGACGATATGGGACCAATGGCTTTGGTACCCTTTGGGGATGATGATGCGCACATTGCCGCCGCCTTATTTTCGAATTTATTTAGCATCGGGGACTATGCCTTATTTAAGTGTGGGGTGGAGGGAATACTCCTTGAATTGAAATTTTTAGTGTTATTATTATTTTATATTTTTTTATTTTTTCTCTTTCACCTTTTAGCTTAGTTTAAGACTAACAAAAAAAAGAAGACTTTTCCCGACGATGGATCTATTGGACACTTTTCCTGAGGGATGAAAAGTCTGATTAAAAATACCAAAAATATTCTCTTTGTTTTACTTTTGATAGTTAGGTAGTATCCCTTGGTTTATCTTTGGACGCCGGTTCTTTTCCAAGGGTGTAGCTCGAACCGGGTGTTTTGTTTTATTTCTTTTTAGAAGTAGGATAAGGGAGAAAATTGAGATTGATCTGAGGTACCTGTTGACATGTTTGGTGTTGGTAAATTAAGTTAGGGCATGTGCTCTATCTTCCTGCGTATATGAGTTGAATTGTAATGCCCAAGTAAATTAAAGTAGCTTACTCTTTGACGCTGTTTTCTCAGTTGATTGACTTGTATACCACCTAGCGCAGTGTTGCTTAAAGATCCTCAACTTGATATGCTTGCTTGACTTGAGAGTCGCACAAAACCGTCTTGAGTGAGTCAAGTGCCATATGTGTTTAAGGATTGTTAATATTCTGTGCTACCCTGTGTAGTCTAGAACTTGCCCCGTCTGTTAATCGACGCGAAATCATTAAGTTGTGCTAGTCTAGGAGATGACATAGGCGTTTCTTGCTTGACCATAAAGGTGCTTGTCACTGACAGATAA
This sequence comes from Nicotiana tomentosiformis, assembly GCF_000390325.3. Classification (NCBI taxonomy): domain Eukaryota; kingdom Viridiplantae; phylum Streptophyta; class Magnoliopsida; order Solanales; family Solanaceae; genus Nicotiana; species Nicotiana tomentosiformis. Next base: position 20,379,743 of record NC_090815.1, on the reverse strand, counting down.
AATTTTCCCATTGCTAGCCCCTTTGAGCCTATAGACCGTTTCCTTGGCAACCACATTACAAGCCGTACTCCTAATTGTTCTTAAGGTGAGATTGTTGAACCTTAACCTCCTAAGGCACTTAGTCGCTAAAAGTAGTAAGGTGAAAGATTAGGAAGTGGCTTCCGAGTGGAACCATGAAAGGGCCCCTAAGGTGCACTAAAATTGTGAATAAAGGTCACTAGTTTATGAACTTCAATGTATGGAGTGTGTTAAAAAGAAGAAGAAGTTCAAATAATGAAGAAAGATACACACCTCCTAATCTATCTCACTAGTGCTAGTGAATCCTTAGAGATGCTTAATGGAAAAGAGGCTATGTTATTTATGGTGTATGACAAGTGAATGGGTTGAGAAGATATTGCGCTTGAATTATGAATATAGTGTATTAAAGTGCTTAGGAGGGTTAGTCACTACTCCCAAATGTATCCTACCCATCCCTTAGCCTACATTACAACCTTAAAGTCCTAATTGATCCTAGAGTTAGCTAACTTAGATTAGTAGAGATGTACACTATGGGCAAGCTTATGGTACGACCACGGGATGCACATGAATTCTTTGGGAGAGTGAGTGAATGTTGTTCAATTGTGTGATATCCTTAATTTATGTTCAATGACATATTCAAATTTGTGAACTACTTTGATATTCACTCTTTTGCTTGTGGTGAGGGCACTTGATTTCATGACGGATTGGTGATATTGCACTTTGATATTAGTGTTGGGTGAATGCGTGAGTTGAGGATGCTTAGTGGTAACGAGTCGTCTCTTGAGGTAAGGTTGTTGTGGAGAGGTTGCTTGAGTTGATTGAGTTGGTTGAAAAACATTGAGTATACTTGCGTTATTCAAAAATGGTAAGAATGTGAAATTTGTGTGTTCATGCTTAATGGCCGACATCGATCATAGTCAACAGGTAGGGTGAATTGATTGAATTAATTGTGAAGTCCTCTTTAGTGCTTAGATAGTTCCAGTGCTCGAGGACGAACAAGAATTTAAGTATGGGGTGTTGATAATCGGCTTAATGAATGCATATTTTGGTATATATCGCCTCACATTTTGCTCATGTCTCGATAATTTGAGATGTTTAATATGATTGTTTGTGCTAAGTTTTGGTATTTCTATGTGTAGGAATCATTCGGATGCAATTTGGGATGAAAGGGCGCGAATTGGAGCGAAATCGGGACAAAATTGTAGAAAAAGAAGTTGAGCGCCACAGCCAGCGTGGGGCGCTCGCTGTGGCGCACTTTACAGAAGCAAAGAAGTTTGAGCGCCAGGTCCAGTGCCCCACGCTGGCCTGGACGCTCACAACGGGAATTCTCCTTTTTTGACTAGGATTCGGTTATTTCGACCCCTAGACGCCCCCAACTCATATAAAAGCCAACCTAAACCTATTTTTGAAGGAAGAAAACGTGATTTAAAGGAGAAGAGAGGCACAAAACACTGGAAAGCAAGGATTTGATCAATTCTTCCATCCCTTTCCTAGTATTCATTGAATTTATGTTTGAAAATACAATTTTTGATGATTGCCTGAATATGAGTGGCTAAGAACCCTATTGTTCTAGGGTCATGGGTATACATGAATGTTGATGTTTGAAGTTTAATTTGACGAAGTTGATTTTATCATATTGGGTTGTTTATTTAATTCTGTTTTTAATTATTTTGCTGAGTAGCTAACAGTGAAATACTATCTACGAATCTAGAGTTGAACTCGAAAGTGGAAACTCTAGATTGCATATAGAATTAAATAGAGTAAGTTCTTAAACCCGTGAATCGGGGAACGGATTCGCAATTAGGATAGACATATACCTAATTGCCTTACTCGGTTGCAATACAGGAATTGTAAATGCGTTCTTGTTAAACTTAATTCCATAGACATATAGGTATTAATTTAGCTTGAATAGGCGAGTAAGGACTCGACAGATTCTTATGAGTAATATCAACCTTGTGAATCAACAATCCAGATAAACCAATTAGTTATTTTAAACTAAGAATGCAACATGATTGTTAGATAACCCGTGACCCTGGAATATTATATCCTATTGATTGTTATTCAAAACTATTTAAGTGTTGTGTTTGATTCTTAGTAATTCATTACTTGATAGCCTTTAGGTAGTAATTTAGAAAATTATATATTTTGTCAGAAATATTTTGAATCGATAAGCTACTCGTGTTTGAATTAGTCAAAAGTTAATCATAAGTTTTCGTGGGAACGATACTTTATTCACTACTTTATTACTTGACGACCACGTATACTTGCGTGAGTGTGTTTGGTCCCAACAGTTACTTACCTCGAACAAGCCAAATCCAATGTCGAGCAAGCTAAGCAATGCTCCAGCAATTCCACTCTGCGTGTATCAACTTTCAAACGGCTCGAATCTAGTCACAATTAATTTGATTTAGCCCACAAAATTTATAGGAATTAATTCCATATCAAAATACTAATATTTCCAGAAAATCCGAAATTACGCCCCAAAAATCACCCGAGGGGCCCACGTCTCGGAATCCGATGAAAGATACAAAATATTAATGCCCATTTAACCACGCGTCCAACCATATAAAATTTACTCAAATACGACATCAACTCGACCCTCAAATCTCCAAATTAAACCAAGAGGGTTTTCACAATTTTTTAACTTAATTCACCTATTAAATATTAAAAACAACCATGGATCCGGGTAATTTAACCAATATTGAGTTAAGAACACTTACCCCGTTGTTTCCCCTGAAAATCTCCCAAATATCGCCTCAATCCGAGCCCTAAATCGTTAAAAATAGAAAAAGGGACGAAGTCCCATTTTCTGAACTTAAACTTTCTGTCCAGACCTCTCTTCTTCGCGAACGCGACAGGTCCCTCGCGTTCGCGAAGCACAAAATGTGCTTCCCAACATTTGCTCTTCGCGAACGCGAGACACTGTTAGCGAACACGATGCTTTACGGAGACCTCTTCGCGAACACGAAGGCAAAAACCTATGCCCACTATGTTTCCCTTCGCGAACGCGATATACCAAACGCGAACGCGATGCACAACCCAGCTCCTCTTCGCGAACGCGAGACCCCCTCGCGAACGCGAAGAGTAAATCCTGTCTGCCTGAAATTCCTTTTCGCGAACGCGAGGGCCCACTTGCGAACGCGAAAGAGAAAATCCGAAAAATGCAGCAACAGATATTAGCAATCTCACCAAGGCCAAAAATTATCCATTAACCATCCAAAACTCACCCGAATCCCTCGGGACCTCAACCAAATATACTAACAAGTCCTAAAACATCATACGGACTTAGTCGAACCCTCAATTCACCTCAAACAACGCTAAAACCATGAATTACACCCCAATTCAAGCCTAATGAACTTTGAAATTTCTAGTTTCTACAGAGGACTACGGAACCTATCAATTCATGTCCGATTGACCTCAAATTTTGCACACAAGTCATTAACGACATAACAGAGTTATGAAAAATTTCAGAACTGGATTTCGATTTCGATATCAAAAAGTCAACCCCCAGTTAAACTTTACAAAAAGTTCAACTTTCGGCATTTCAAGCCTAATTCCACTATGGACCTCCAAATAATTTTTCGGACACACTCCTAAGTCCAAAAGCAACATACAGAGCTATTGGAATCATCAGAATTAAATTCCGAGGTCATTTACACATAAGTCGACATCCGACCACTATTTTAACTTAAGCTTTAAACCTTGGAACTAAGTGTTCCAATTTATTCCAAAACCTTACTGGACCCGAACCAATTGCCCCGGCAAGTCACACAACAACTGTAAAGCCCAATTTGAATAGTAAATGGGAAAACGGGGTTGTAATACTCAAAACGACCGGTCGGGTCGTTACACAAGCCGAGTCCATTAGACTGCAAATTACGTCGTGCTTCATGTGAACCTACTTCCTCCTTTTGCTGCTGCCGTTCCGGCCACTGCAGTCCCACCGTCGGCCGGTGGGAATAACCACCACATACGGCAAATATCAGTAGCCATAATGCAAGTAGTAACTTGGTCCCTAGTAATTTTATCTCCATCCCTTTACTATTTCAGTAATAACTGCTACTACTTTGCTACTTTGTAGCTCGTACTATATTGTATTATGGATTCTTATTGTGTTAGACTGTGTCAGCGTAAATATACCATCCGTTTCAATTTATGTGAACCTGTTTGACTGAACATGAAATTTAAAAAAATGAATTTTTTTAAAATTTGTGGTCCTAAACAAGTAAGAAAAGGGGCCAGTGCAATTGTGTGGTTATAAAAACTTCTTATTAATGCTAATATTAGAAGTTTAAGCTAAATTGTTTTTAAATTTAGAAAATGATCATTTTTTTTGGAACAGATTAAAAAGAAAATAGGTTCACATAAACTAAAAGGGAGGGAATAGTATTTACCCGTTGTATACAAGTTATTGAATGCTTAGTAACGTTATCCATTATATTTAGATAATGATGGACAAGATTAACGTTATCCTCTCTTTATGCCAGAAAGTTACTGTGTCCTAATTGGATTTGAACTGCTGAATGCTGACTAAACATTATCCATTTGGTGGATATAATGATTCACAACATTAACGTTACCTTCTCCAACACTCCTTCAATTCCCTCTTTATGTCCGGGAAGTAACTATATATATCATATTGTAGGGTGGGACCCACTTAATGATTATCAAACTTCTAAAACCTAACTTATTTTAAAAAGTGTTTTCTCAAAAGTATTTTGTTTGTGAGAAGCTGTTTATGATTGACTAATACAGTAATCTTCTATATATAAATATAAAAATATATATATATATATATATATATTAAAAGCACGAATTCTCTATCAAAATATCGTTTGCCTTTTTACCCTTCGTAAGTACATTCTATGTCGGATAAAATTATAAATAGATATTAAGTGTTTGTTTTCTTATAGAAAAAACTAAACCGTAAGATTTAAAAAGGAAATGGAAGAGGAGAATAAGTAGGTTTTAAACTCATTAAGGTCTGTCCGTATGCCAACAACGTCAATTTAGGAGTCTCTTTTTTCGTAAGTGCGTAGGTTAAAAAGGAAAAAGAATTTATATACTTTTATTAGTACTTTTATGTAATCACAATTAGCACTTTTATTTTTTGCGTAACTAATATTTAGGTATTTGAGATCTACTATAAAATTTTCACTTTGACCCAATCTCCCACGTAAGGAAGGCACTAAAAAAAAACTCCTAATCTAGTACTAATTCGAGAGAAGATTCATATTCATATGAATTTATATGAATGGCCAATAAGAAGTTTTACCGAACAAGTTCTCCATTGACGATAATCAAGATGAACTACTTCACATAACACATGAATATTTTTCTTGATAAGTTAATTTTCTCTATCACATGAATTCTCTTTCAAAGATTAATTTGTATGTATCTATCTCAATGGAGTATAAATTATGCCAGTATTCCTTCTTGTTTAATAGTATGAGTTAGCCGCTTTATAAACATCGCCTCAAGCAAGAATTATTAGTCTTTCATGAGACCTATGGTTTTTTCTGATGTGTCAAAAAATCAGAAAACAATAAATCTCTATTATCACTACAATTTTGATTGATATGGGTATCTTTGTATTTTCGGCCCCGACCTTTTTCTTTTATGTCTATTCTTCTATTGGTTCTCTTCCTCTGAATTTTCTATATTATGAGTTTTCACTCACAGGTTCTTTTCGAATAAATTTGAGTTCAAAATTTTAGCTGAATTCTACCGCCAATCTGTATGGTAAGTGTGAATGAAATTAACTTCTTTTTTTGTGTGTCTTTCTTGTTTTACCTTCGACTCTTGGGGTCTATGTTGTGGGCTTGTGGCTTATTGATTTGTTGAATTGTTTTGGAGGGGGTACAAACTTTGGTTTATTTAGTGTCCATAGATTAATATCGAAATAGTTGGATTCTAATTTAATTTTTTTATCGGTCATTTTGGAGATTAAAAAAAATGAGTATGATCTGTGTGTGATTTTCTTTTCATTTATCCTTTACATGAAGGAAAGAACGCTTGAACCCCAAAAAGGAGAAGGAAAGAGAGGTCAAAGTAATCATTTAGTATCACATGTATATATGATTAGTAATGAAAGTGTACAAATTAGAAAAAAGTAATGAAAAAGTTACAAACTAAAGATATGTTCAACGTTCAAGATTTATTTTCAACAAGACCTTAGCGAAATATAAAATTCAAATCGGACAAGATAATCATTTAATTTTTTTTAAACACTTAAGAAATATGACATTGATAATTAACTATGCCTATTCAGTCTTTTCTTATAATTTGAACAATGTAAAAACTCCTAATATTTAGAAATTTAATTCACCTATGAATTTTTTATATCATTAAAAATTCTTTATGTATCCAAATCAGTCTAGAATTCGTCTCTTATATGTAGATGTATTTCTTATATGGTAATATCAGATAAATATGATTTTTTTCTCTTTTCCGATCTCTCTCTCTTCTTTCTTTATACCCTTTTCTTTCTAATAGCCTTATCACCAAGAGGTACACTTTTAATTTTCCCCCTCTATTTAGCTTATTTTTTTCAGTTGTTGGAATCGTATTTTCAAGTAATTAAAATCTGTTAAAAATTTATGAGCATTGGTTTTTTACTTTGTAGAAGAGAATCGGTTTCTCGAGTTAGTCAAATTCGTTAATTATTGAGGTTGCATTATTTTTTGTCTGGAGTAGAGGTGATTAAGCGTGAGGACTGTAACTCATCATGGGTGGCTCGGTCGAAAGTGATCAGCGGTTGACAAGAATGAGCCGTTGAGTACCCTTTAGGGCCGAGGTCGAGCGGTAGGAACATAAGTAATGGCTAGTTATATGTCACGACCCCAAAATCACTAGTCGTGAAGGCACCTAACCCAACCTACTAGTTAAGCCAACTAATAATTATCCAATTTTAATAATGTTAACATGACAATTAAACGAAAGTAATTTACTGAATTCTATACATATCTCAAGGACTGGTAGTACAAATCATGAGCTTCTAAGAATAGAATTTACAAAACTGATATGAAGTAAGTACATCTTCTGTTTGAAAAGTACATAAACAGAGTTTTATAATCTAAGGCTACCCCGAATAAAAGAGGTAGCTACAACAGGGACGCAGGTACATCTTCAAATCCCGCAACCATAGAACACAACAACAACAACAGCCAACATCTGCACACAATGTGCAGAAGTGTAGTATCAGTATAACCGACCCCATGTACTGAGTAAGTAACAAACCTAACCTTAGGTTGAAAGTAGTGACGAGCTATCACAAGGTCGGGTCCAATACCGGTATTCTACAATAGTTCATAACAGCATAATACAAGTAATAAAAGGGATATCTCAGAAGTAACATGCTCATCTCGTTCACAGTTCTAGAAAATGGGCATACTTTTCAAGTATCTCAGTGAAAATCCAAAATTTTTACCAAAACGCCAAAAATACGAGTAAGTTTGAAAACTCTAATTTTTCCAAATATTTTTTCATAATAAATAAGATGTTTCATTTTCTTTCCAGATAACAAGTGAAAAATACCTCTCTATGCCCACATATCAATGTGTGTAAAAAATCATGAATGATGTGATACTATATAGCATGAGGAAAAATGCATCTCTATGCCTGTATGTCATGTGTCCATGCAAATGCCATGTATCTCATAGATGAATCATGTACTCACACTCTCAGAGTACTCAATCTCAATGTCTCGCATCCTCTCTCACTATGCTCAATGCTCAGCACACTCAATCACTCAACGCTGTACAATAACAACTGCGGCATGCAGGCCGACTCTCCCCCCCTAATTAAATAAACGTATATATATATATATATATATATATATATATATATATATATATATATATAAACGACTGCGCTCACTAGGGGTGTGAAGACTCCGGAGGGGCTCCTTCAACCCAAGCACTATATCGCTGCGGCGTGCAGCCCGATCCCATAAAATATAATCAATATATCGCTGCGAAGTGCAAACCGATCCCATAAAATATAATCAATATATACTGCTGTGGTGTTCAACCCGATCGCATAAAATATAATCAATATATTACTTCGGCGTCCAGCCGAATCCTATAAGGTATAATATAATATGTTGCAGTGTGCAGCCCGATCCCTAAATGTCACTCACTCAGGCCCTCGGCCTCACTCAGTTATCACTCTCTCCAGTCTCACTCACGGGATCACAATGCCATGAAACTAGCCCGACAACAATGATATGATGTATCAATAACAACAACTGAGACTGAGATATGATATGAATGCATGAATGTGACTGAGTACGAAATATCAATGAAATCAGTGAGATGACAGCAAGAAACGACCACTATGGGTCCTAACAACATCAGCATGGAGCCTAAACATGATATTTAGCATGATTGATAGCTCAATTACTTTATCGCATGGTGAAAACACAAATATCAACAAACTAGGGCCACTATACAGTGCCATGGAAGTAACAGAGTCCCAATTCACATGGTGCATGCCCACACGCCCGTCACCTAGTATGTGCCTCACCTCAATACAAATCACATAACACGTATTGCGGGTTTCATACCCTCAGTACTAAGTTTAGAAGAGTTACTCACCTCGAACATGCCAAATCCAATACACAGCAAGCCAAACGATGCTCCAAAAAAGGCAATCCCGCATGTAACGACCATCCGAACGGCTTGAAACTAGCCAAAAGTAACTAAAATACATCAAATAATGCCAAAGGAAACAAATCCCGTCGATAAAGGTCGAATCTTTAATCAAACTCCCAAAATCGACCAAAAAATCAAACCCGGACCTGTACCTCGGAACCCGATGAAACTCAAAAATTCCAAAAATCAATTTAATTACGAGTCCAACCATACAAATTTTACTCAAATCCGACTCTGAATCGATGTTCAAAACTCAAAAATTCACTTTATGAAATTTTAGACAAAACCCCCAAATTTTATTTTGAAATCATCAATCAAATGCCAAAAACGAAGATGGATTCATGAAATATAACCAAAATCGAGTATATAACACTTACCCCAATTCATATTGTGATAATCATCTCAAACAACTGTCCAAATCCGAGCTCTCCAACTCAAAATATAACCAAATGAACAAACCTTCGATATTATGTATTTTTGCCCAGCTGTTATGCCTCGTTTTGCGTACCAAATGATTCCAAAACTTATTTTTGATGCATCCAATGGATTCCTTGTGAAATTGCAGTCAAGATAGGCTTTTGAATCACTCCATTTGACATATATTGAAGGAGATATGTTAGTTTCAATATTTGGAAATGGGCAGATTTTTAAATACGAAGTCGGTAGCAATTTCGTAATTAATCTGAAAAATCTGGCAACCCAATTCTTAGTAAAATGACTATAACATCCTCATACAATGTCCAAATTTGACGATTCTTTTTACTATGGGTCCGTAATTACAATGCGGATCTAATGCTTCAATCAAAACAGAAATCAGAACTCATTTGTTCAATATGATATCATTTATGCTTGATGAAACGACGTCGAAACATAAGAAAAATGAGCGCAACACAACCCAAACTATACGAAACTCAACCGAGCCCCTCGGGACCCCGTACGAACATACCAAAAAGTCCCATAACATAACAAGGACTTACTCGAAGCCTCAATTCACTCACAACAATATCGAAACGACGAAACGCACCTCAAATCAAACTTAATGAACTTTCGACTTCTAAAAAGTCGAGCCGAAACATATCAAATCAACTCGGAATGAACTTAAATTTTGCACACAAGTCCTAATACATTATACGGAACTGCTCATACCCTCAAACTACCGAGCAAAGTTCAAATGCTCAAAATAATCGATCGGGTCATTACATTCTTCCCCGCTTAAACATACGTTCGTCCTCGAACGTGTCAAGAGTTGTTCCCAAAACCATCAAACCGCCGTATAACCTTACCATGCAGATACTCGGGGGAGATCCCATGTCACCCTATTCCATACAGGTCCGATAACACAACATGACTGAAATTTCTTAATTCAACCTAGCCCACAAGCCTTAGAATCCAATTTCCTATACCCAGAATTTCTTATAAGATCTGAATCTCGCAACCTACACACTGTATAAGTCTGAACAAGTTGTACCAAACTGCAACCATAACCCAAGATACAATTACAAGATATACCATATAACTCAAATACCCATAGCAAAATCTTCGATTAGAGTAACTGCTCAGAACAACCCAATCCCGGTAATAAACCTCATACTTAACAAAACTTTATTCTAAAACCTTCGTACACTGCCGATAATGAAAGAACACACGAAAACTCATAACCATTCATCAAATTAACAAGTCGTGGAGCTCCCTATGCTTTGACAAGAACTATAGCCAATTCCTAAGCCGACTTCCGATATTATCATTCCAGATATACCGCAATCAAATGCGATGGTACCCATCCTAGATCCGACGACTCTATCTTATCGAATACCCACTACTCTACTGACACGCAACACCAATACTATTCAGCCACAAACCGTGCAATCCATGCACCAATAAGCAACAATCTAAATGTATTTAATCTTGTAAATGATTCAATTAAGAGAATCGTCTCGCAAGCTCAACGGGTACCACCACAACGAAATGCTAAGAACCTATCACACACCGTAGAACCCTCACTCGACTCTAACACAGGTTCATACCTCAACATAACTCCGTTGCAATGCGCGACTCCATCAAAATGGCGGTCCATATCATATATCTCGAGCCACCCTGCTCAAAATCAATAACCACGCAAAATTCGACATCAAGTACCCAAAGTGTATTACCATAACCATGGAGAATCATATGACACAATGCCACACCACACCCGAAAGAACATAATGAATACTCCCTCAATCATGCAATACCCAATTACTCATCTCGCGCAATTTCCGCTATAAGACCACAATAGAACCACGCCATGTGTGCCTAAAACCAACGAATCGCAACTCCTCGTAGCATAGAAGAGTAACTCATAGAAAATTTAAGAACATGAATAAGCTCAGCAACAACCGAATAGCACATCCTTCAATAATTGCACTACGGATCCAACCAATCCGACTCGGTATAGAATACACATCCTAATTGGGCCTACCAATGGACCCCCAATCATCTCCGGGCACCCACAAATAGATAAATAAACCTCCGAAAGCCCGCAATGACTGAATCATAACACATACTATTATCTGGCTAGCTTAGGCCATGACTTCACAGTCCACAACCATGAAACAATCCGGTCCTGAGAACTCCCAGTATCCAAATTCATAGAACACACGAATCACCCTATCTGATCCCAACTCCACAACTAGAATGCCTAACACATCTCTCATACACGATCATCCCATGGGGAGTACTTCTAAAATTCTTTTGTGCCACATAGCAAAATTTGAATATCAACAGTCGATCAACCAGGAGAGTGCTATAGTACCAGTGAGGTATCCATACATAAAAACACATTGCCCCTTCTAAAATGTATACTCTCATCAAGCCATACCAAATAGTAATATCATTTACCTAGTCATCTGAAACCGTCTATGCTGCCTACGAATTTATGTCATTCCCTTCCAAACTGACCCGTAACCTTACAAATCTCAATCCCACACAACGCACTGTATCTACCATGCCATCCTGTGAAGAGTACAAGATTCTCATAATCAACTCTAAGTCACAAGAAGAATACACATCCGATGAGTCATAAACATTTCATTTGATCCTATCTTGGAGAGAATCCCATTACGCACATATTTTTCACGCTGGTAGGAAATATACTCCTCGAACCGTGGTAGAAACCATTGAAAAACTCTTTGAAGACCATTCGTACATCACCAAGCTATCAAGACCGAATCTCTCTAACTCCACCCAGCCACGCAGGTCGCCATAACCCAATAGCATTGCCACGAAACACCTATAGAGACTAGCCACGTCATAAGTACCCAAAGAACCGATCATACCCATTACTGTGCTGATCCACCCTACTACCAAGCTGTCCTATTTCTCCAAGCCCTTTTCAAATCGCCTTCAAATTGATACTTCTCCTTGCTAGAACACCACGATCCCTAACCAAAATTCACCACACAATAGACCTAACTATAAAACCACAACGCCATAAGGCCCCTAAGCCGCTAACTTCCCTCTTAAGCACCCCAAAGAACCACAACCGAGACACCCACTCTAAAGAGACTTATGTGACCCTAAAACTGTTTCCTTACCTTTTTGATATTGAAATGCATAATCCACAATGATATAAAAATACCACAAGTCTCGACACCATCCAATGTAACTCTCAGTTTCTAGCCATATACAATTCTTGAAAATTCCAAATCGCTACATATAAATCTTGAATTCATTAGAGCCAATCTCGAGAGTCATCCACTCTTCTGAAATCTCAATTAAACCGACCAAACGGACCAAATGACCTGTGCCCCATTAGTACAACAACACCTAAGGGAGTAACCCACACTCCTAAGCAACCGAAAAATTCCTACTCCATGTACACTACATCCTTCAGGAATAACTACTCAATTATGTTTATGATTCCCATATACCCTTAGAGTGTAATACAACCCGTATCCAGATATTCCCTTACTCGAGTCATCCTGTAACGACCTGATCGGTCGTTTTGAGAATTAGAGACCCGATCCCCTAATAACTATTTTCCCTATGTTTGTTTCCGCTATTTGGACTTGCCGGAGTGATTGGTTATGGAATTTAGAGAGCTTTGGGACACTTAGTCCCTAGTTATGAGTTTAAGCCTTAGAATTTGGACCGTAGTCGGAACTGTATGAAGATGGATCCGAAATATAATTCCGTTGACTTCGTTAGCTCCGTTTAGTAATTTTAGGGTTAGGAGCGCATCCAGAATATGATTTGGAGGCCTGTAGTAGATTTAGGCTTGAATTGGCGAAAGTTAGTTTTTCGGCGATTTCGGCCGATAATGGAAATTTTGATATCGAGCTCGGAATGGAATTACGAAAGTGGCTGTAGGTTTGTAATGTTATTTGTGACATGTGTGTAAAATTTGAGGTCAGTCGGACTAGATTTGATGTGGTTCGGCGTCGTTTGTAGAATTTGGAAAATTTTAAATTCTTAGGCTTGAATCCGTGCTTAATTCATGATTTTGGTGTTGTTCGATGTGGTTTGAAGGCTCGACTAAGTTCGTATGGTATTTTAGGATTGGTTGATATGTTTGGTTGAGCTCCCGGGGGCTTCGGGTGTGTTTCAGATGCTTAACGGAATGAATTTGGACTTAGGAAAAATTAGGTGCTTTTGTTGGTTTTGCTGTAATCGCACTTGCGCAAGGATGCCCGCAGGTGCGAGAAAATTGGCGTAGAAGCGGAATTGGGTGGATTGGTCAGGGGTTACAGGTGCGTGGGAAAAGGCCGCATCTGCGATACCCGCAAATGCGCAAGACCGTTCGCAAGTGCGCAAGTTACGCAGAAGCGAAAGGGATTTCCGCAGGCGCGCACGTGCAGGTGTGTCCCTTTCGTCGCAGGTGCAAAGGCAGATGGGGCAAGTGAATTGCGCAGATGCGCACTTTTTCTACACAAGCACACCCGCAGGTGGGAGCCCAGGTTCCGCAGGTGCGAAAATACCTGGGCAGTGGTTAAAACCGAAGGGCTTCACGATTTTTGCCATTTTATACTTTGCAAACTCGGTTTAGGGCGATGTTTGAGAGCATTTTCGAGGCATTTCTTGAGGTAAGTCCCTTGTGCTTATTTTTGATCAATAATCTTTCCTTGCCATGTATTTTTCCACCTAGTTAGTATGTATTTAAGGTGGAAAATTGGCAGTTGAAGGCTATGGATTTAGAAGTTTGATTTGTAGATTTGGAGGACCATTTGGTGTCGGATTTTAGTAAATTTGATATGATTAGACTCGTGAGTGAATGGGTATTCAAATTTGTAATTTTTACCTGATTCCGAGACGTGGGTCTGGGGAGACTTTTTTGGGTATTTTTTTCTAATTTCACGCTTTAGCTTCGAATTAATTAGTTGAATTAGTTACTTGTAGTTATATTTACATTATGCAATTACTTTGAATAGATTCGGGCCATTTGGAGTCGGATACTCGTGGCAAGAACGTGATATCGATTTGATTTGAGCGGTTCGAAGTAAGTGGCTTGCCTAACCTTGTGTTGGGGACTTTCCCCTTAGGATATCTTGATATTATTTGGTGTGTGGGCGCCGTGTACGTGAGGTGACGAGTACGTACACTGGCTGTTATTGCAAAAATTATGTTTATCCTTTTTAAATCATAAATTGTTTCTCTAATTAAATTGCACTAATATATTTAATTATTTAGTTTAGACTAGAAAGGCATGCTCACGTGTTTTAACTACCTATTTGACATTCTGTGCACCATGCTTAGTTAAATCCCTATTTTCCTTATCTGTGATTAGTGTAAACTGTATAATCCGAGGCCATACCTATCATTTTATCTTGCATTGCATATTTAAATTGGGACTACGAACGTATTTCGGAAGATCCCCCAACACTGCATATTTACTTTGGGACTATAGACGTATTCCGGGAGATCCCCCTGTACTGCATATTCATTCGGAACTACGGGACGGTATCCCGGGAGATCCCCCAGCACTGCATATTTACTTTGGGACTACGGATGTATTCCGAGAGATTCCCCATTATGTTTACTTTGTTCAGAGCCGAGGGCTCCCTTAACTGTTAAATTTTCGAGAATTTCTTTAACTGTGTTACCGTAAAATTTTACTTATATCTTTTACTGTTTAGTTTATTATATTTACTCCGGTAGGGCCTTGACCTGACCTCGTCACTACTCAACCGAGGTTAGGCTTGTCACTTACTGGGTACCATTGTGGTGTACTCATGCCTTTTCCTGCACATGTTTTCGTGTGCAGATCCAGGTACGAGCCATTAGCCTTGGGGTTAGTGTGTACTGCTGATTCTAGGAGACTTCAAGGTACTTCTGCTTGCGTCCGCAGATCCTCGGAGTTCCCTTCTACTCCCTCGCCTAGAGACTTTCTTTATGATCTTCAGACTTTTGTATAGAGCTACATAGATTATAGCAGCTTGTGACTTAGTGATATTCCGGGTATTGGGAAATTATTTTGTATATGACGAGTGGTACTACTCTTGGCTATTCACAATATGCTGTTTAATATTTAAAACGTTGTGTTTTTTTTATATTTGTTTTTTTTGTAATATTAGGCTTACCTAGTCGTAAAGACTTGGTGCCATCACGACACCTTATGGAGGGTTAATTTGGGCCGTGACACATCCTCAATCTCAACCCCTGTAGTTATAACTGATTCACTAGTATACCTCAAACCGAAACCTATACAACACATAATCGTATAATCAACTCGTCGGTAGAAGACTCCCCCACTTGGCTCAAAGCCATAGATCAAAACACACAATAACTCACAATGCCCATACTCTATTACTTCCATAATACCGTAATGAGATTCAACTAAATCCTTCTTGAGCTCCTGCAACGCAAACCATCTAATACCTCAAATTATATGTAAATCTCACATTCACCCTTGTAATATTCAAGCCAATTTCCACAAGCGATCCAAACTCAAATTGCAACACATATCATACACTGATAAAAGAGAACTCTCTACAAAACATCATTGGAACCGCACAACCTCAGGACACCTCGCGGAGGTAACCCACTTTCTTTGCCTCAAACTGACTTCTCTCTATACTCTTCCACAGTTATACTATTACGCAATTACTTAATCTTCCTGAGTCTGAACTCATAACATGACATGAAAATCTACTTCACTCCACAACTAAACAACATGAGAGGTCCTTCAACACACCCATAACTCGAGGCATACGCCAAATCAAGACAGAAATCAATCGCCCAGTAGTCCTTGCTACATCTCAAGTAAAATCTTGTCATCACATTTGAACAATCTGAACATATCTCGCAGTCACATCATACTCATCACATAGTCATCCAATCCCAAATTCCACTAAAAGAGACACCACCAGACATATAAGTCCCAAAAGCATGTGCTCACTCAATCGAAATATCCATGCTCAAGCTACCGTCAAAACCCAACCTCAAGTCCTCTAGACTGGCCCATCTTCAGCATGCCAAAATAACATCTCACACCTCAACCATGGAATCACAAGCCGTCGATGCACGACTGATACCGAATGCTCATGTACGCATAAGAATGCGTGGAAAGAATTCAAAGGGTTACGCTTCAAGCTGAATCAATACTGCACGATAAGGAAAAGAAAGATGTGAAGTATATCCTAAATGTGCTGTATCCTCTCGAAGATAGGTATGGACGTCATCATACCGATCTGCAAGACTCTACTAGACACTTGCTCATGACTTGTAAAACCTATGAACCTAGAGCTCTGATACCAACTTGTCACGACCCCAAAACCACTAGTCGTGATGGCACCTAACCCAACCCGCTAGGTAAGCCAACTAATAATTATCCAATTTCAATAATGTTAACAAGACAATTAAACGAAAGTAATTTACTGAATTCTATACATATCCCAAGGACTGGTAGTACAATCATGAGCTTCTAAGAATAGAATTTACTAAACTAATATGAAGTAAGTACATCTTTTGTTTGAAAAGTACATAAAAAGAGTTTTATAATCTAAGGCTACCCCGAACAAAAGAGGCAGCTACAACAGGGACACGGGTACATCTTCAAATCCAACAACCATCGAACACAACAACAACAACAACCAACATTTGCACGCAATGTGTAGAAGTGTAGTATCAGTACAACCGACACCATGTATAGAGTAAGTAACAAACCTAACTTAGGTTGAAAGTAGTGACGAGCTATCACAAGGTCGGGTCCAATACCGGTATTCTACGATAGTTCATAACAGCATAATACAAGTAATAAAAAGGGTATCTCAGAAATAAGATGTTCATCTCATTCACAGTTCTAGAAAATGGGCATGCTTTTCAAGTATCTCAGTGATAACCCAAATCTTTTACCAAAATGCCAAAAATACGAGTAAGTTTGAAAACTCTAATTTTTCCAAATATTGTTTCCACAATAAATAAGATGTTTCATTTTCTTTCAAGATAACAAGTTAAAAATACCTCTCTATGCCCACATATCAATGTGTGTAAAAATTCATGAATGACGTGATACTATATAGCATGAGAAAAAATGCATCTCTATGCATGTATGTCATGTGTCCATGCAAATGCCATGTATCTCATAGATGAATCATGTACTCACAATCTCGCCATGCTCAATGCTTAACACACTCAATCACTCAGCACGGTACAATAACCGCTGTGGCATGCAGCCTGATCCACACACACACATACATATATATATATATATATATATATATATATATATATATATATATATAGATAGATAGAACTATGCTCACTGGGGGTGTGCAGACTCCGGAGGAGCTCCTTCAGCCCAAGCGCTATATCGTTGCGCCATGCAGCCTGATCCTATAAAATGTAATCAATATATCGCTGCGAAGTGCAGCCCGATCCCATAAAATATAATCAATATATTGTTGTGGTGTGCAACCCAATCCCATAAAATATAATCAATATATTGCTTCGGCGTGCAGCCGAATCCCATAAGGTATAATATAATATGTTGCGGCGTGCAACCCAATCCCTAAATGTCACTTTCACTCAGGCCCTCAGCCTCACTCAGCTATCACTCTCTCCAGTCTCACTCACTGGCTCACAATGCCATAAAACTAGCCCGACAACAATAATATGATATATCAATAACAACAACTGAGACCGAGATATGATATGAATGCATGAATGTGACTGAGTACGAAATATCAATAAAATCAGTGAGATGAAAACAAGAAACGGCTACTATGGATCCTAACAATATCAACATGAAACCTAAACATGATATTTAGCATGATTGACAGCTCAATTACTTTATTGCATGGTGAAAACACAAATATCAACAAACTAGAGCCACTATACAGTGCCATGGAAGCAACAGAGTTCCAATTCACATGGTGCATGCCCACACACCCGTCACCTAGCATGTGCGTTACCTCAATACCAATTACATAATACGTATTGCGGGTTTCATACCCTTAGCACTAAGTTTAGAAGAGTTACTCACCTCGAACAAACCAAATCCAATAACCAGCAAGCCAAACGATGGTCCAAAAAAGGCAATCCCACATGTAACGACCATCCGAATGGCTTGAAACTAGCCAAAAGCATCTAGAATACATCAAATAATGCCAAAGGAAATAAATCCAATTGATAAAGGCCGAATCTTTAATCAAAATCCAATAATCGACCAAAATATCAAACCCGGACCTGTACCTCGGAACCCGACAAAATCACAAAATCCGACAACTTATTCAATTACGAGTCCAACCATACTAATTTTACTCAAATCCGACTACGAATCGATGTTCAAAACTCA
The DNA here is from genome assembly GCF_000390325.3 of Nicotiana tomentosiformis. Taxonomy (NCBI): domain Eukaryota; kingdom Viridiplantae; phylum Streptophyta; class Magnoliopsida; order Solanales; family Solanaceae; genus Nicotiana; species Nicotiana tomentosiformis. Next base: position 20,361,302 of record NC_090815.1, on the reverse strand, counting down.
AAAATTCACTTTATCAAATTTTAGACAAACCCCCAAATTTCACTTTGAAATCATCAATCAAATGCCAAAAACGAAGATGGATTCATGAAATATAACCAAAATTGAGTATAGAAGACTTACCCCAATTCATATGGTGAAAATCACCTTCCACAATTGTCCAAATCTGAGCTCTCCAACTCAAAATATGACCAAATGAACAAACCTTCGATATTAAGTATTTTTGCCCACCTGTTTTGTGCGTGACATTTCAGTCAAGATAGGATTTTGAATCACTCCATTTGACCTTATAATGAAGGAGATGTGTTGGTTTCAATATTTGAAAATGGGCAGATTTTTAAATACGAAGTCAGTGGCAATTTCGTAATTAATATGAAATATTTGGCAACCTAATTTTGTAAAATGACCATAAAATCCTCATACGATGTCCAAATTTTAACAATTCTTTTTTGCTACGGGTACGTAATTACGATATGGATCTAATTCTTCAATCACAACAGAAATCAGAGCTCATTTGTTTAATATGATATCATTTATGATTGAAGAAACGGCGTCGAAACATAAGAAAAATGAGCGCAACACAACCCAAACCTATACGAAACTCAACCGAGCCCCTCTGGACCCCGTACGAACATACCAAAAAGTCCCATCATATAATAAGGACTTACACGAAGTCACAAATCACGCATAACAATATCAAAACGACGAAACGCACCTCAAATCAAACTTAATGAACTTTCGATTTCTAAAAACTCGTGCCAAAATATATCAAATCAACTCGGAATGAACTTATATTTTGCACACAAGTCCTAATACATTATACTGAGCTACGCGTGCCCCCAAACTACCGAGCGAAGTACAAATTCTCAAAACGATCGGTCGGATCGTTACATTATATTAAAAGCACGAAGGCCCTTAGCGAAATCTCGTTCGCCTTTTTTACCTTTTAAAAATAGATTTCATATTGGATAAAATTGTAATTTAATTATTTTCCTAAGTTAAAAATAAACTCCAATTTTGGTTATTAAGTTTTTCCTTATTTGAACTATATTAAAAAATCCTATATAATACTCTAAAATCACTTAAAATTTAACTCTTAAAAACAATTACTTAGTAAAACTAGGTTTATTGTTATTGTCTTTTACCCTAGAGTTTTTTTGCCTCACGAAAGTCATACTTTATGAGTTTCGAGGGATTCTTGTTCAACAGCATCACGTGCAAGAACCAAAGAATGCAAACTATTACATGATTAGTGTCATGACCCAAAATCTACTAGTCGTGATGACACCTAACCCAACCCGCTAGGTAAGTCAACAAATATCTATCCAATTCCAATAATTTTAACAAGCCAACTAAACATAAGTAATTATCTAAATCTTATACATTTCCCAAGGACTGGTAGTACAAATCATGAAATTTTAAGAATAGAATTTATAAAGCGGGAATGAAATAAATACATTGTCTGTTTGAAAAGTACATAAATAGAACTTTATAATCTAAGGCTACCCCGAACAACAGAGGAAGCTACAACAGGGACGCGGGTACATCTTCAAATCCAGCAACCATCGAACACAGCAACAACTGCAACCAATATTTGTATGCAATGTGCAGAAGTATAGAATCAGTACAACCGACCCCATGTACTGAGTAAGTAACAAACCTAACCTTAGGTCGAAAGCAGTGACGAGCTATCACAAGGTTAGGTCTGATACCGGTATTCTACAACAGTTCGCAACAGCATAATACAAGTAATAAAAGGGGTATCCCAGAAGTAAAAATGCTCAACTCGTTCACAGTTCCAGAAATTAGGTATGCTTTTCAAATATCTTAGTAAAAATTCAATTCTTTTGCCAAAAATGCCAAAAATATAGGTAAGTTTGAAAACTGTGATTTTTCTCAAAATCCTTTCACCAATAAGTAAGAAGTTTCATTTTCTTTCAAAATAACGAGTGCAATAAAAACACCTCTCTATACCCACATATTAATATATGTAAAAAGTCATGAATGACGTGATACTATATAACATGAGGAAAAATGCATCTCTATGCATGTATGTCAAATGTGCATATCAAATGCGATGCAACTCAGTGGTAAAACCATATGCAAGCTCTCAGAGTATCAATTCACTCAGTCCTCCTAGTCACTCAGTCCTCACAGTCACTCAGTCCTCCCAATCACTCGTCACTCGGCACTCGCACTGAGTAGGTACCTGCGCTCACTGGGGGGGTGTGTACAAACTCCGGAGGAGCTCCTTCAGCCCAAGCGCTGATCCCATAAATCAATAAACATGTTGTAGTGTGCAGCCCGATCCCATAAATAAACATGTTGCGACGTGCAGCCCGATCCCATAAATAAATATGCTGCGTCGTGCAGCCCGATCCCATAAATAAACATGTTACGACGTGCAACCCGATCCCATAAATATCCTCACAATCTAGCCCTCGGCCTCATTCAGTCATCAATCTCTCTAGTCTCTCTCTCTCGGGCTCACAATGTCATGAAACTAGCCCGAATATGATGATGTGATGTATCAATAAAATAACAGCAGAGACTGAGATATGATATGCATATGAGTGCGTATGACTGAGTATATAAACCAATGAAAACACATAACTCCATAGCAGAAATGACCTCAGTGGGTCCAAACAGTATCGGCATAAGTCTAAGCATGATATCTAGCATGATTGCCAGCTCAATTACTATATCACAGGATGGAGACACAAATAACAACGAGATAGGGCCACTATACAGTTCCATGGGAACCTCAGAGTCCCAATTCACAGGGTGCATGCTCACACACCCGTCACCTAGCATGTGCGTCACCTCAAAACTAATCACATAACATGTATTACGGGATTTTATACCCTCAACACTAAGTTTAGAAGAGTCACTTACCTTGAACAAACCAATTCCAATACAAAGCAAGCCAAACGATGTTCCAAAAATGCCATCCCGTGCGTTCCAACCTCCGAACGGCTCGAAACTAACCAAAAATAACTCAAATATATCAAACAATGCTAAAGGAACTAATCCCAATCGAAAAAGGTCGAATCTTTAATCAAAAGCCCAAAATTGGCCAAAAAGTCCAACCCGGGCCCGCACCTCGGAACCCGACAAAACTCATAAAATCCAACAACCTATTCAATTACGAGTCCAACCATACTAGTTTCACTCAAATCAAACTCCGAATCGATGTTCAAAACTCAAAAATTCACTTTATGAAATTTTAGACAAAATCCCCAAATTTCACTTTGAAATCATCAATCAAATGCCAAAAACGAAGATAGATTCATGAAATATAACAAAAATCAAGTATAGAACACTTACCCTAATCCATTTGGTGAAAATCGCCTCCGAACAATTGTCCAAATCCGAGCTTCCCAACTCAAAATATGACCAAATGAACAAACTTTGATATTAAGTACTTTTGTCCAGCTGTTTTGCCTCGTTTTGCATGCCAAACGATACCAAAACTTGCTTTTGATGCCTCCAATGGATGCCTTGTGAAATTGCAGTCAAGATAGGCTTTTGATTCACTCCATTTGACCTTATAATGAAGGAGATATGTTGGTTTCAATATTTGAAAATAGTGTAGATTTATAAATACGAAGTCATTGGCAATTTCGTAATTAATCTGAAAAATCTAGCAACTCAATTCTTAGTAAAATGACCATAAAATCCTCATACGATGTCAAAATTCGACGATTTTTTTTACTACGAATCCGTAATTACGATACGGATCTAGTAAGTCGTTATTCACAACTACGTTTGAATTGTTTTATGGTTAATTGTCAAGATTAATCAAGAACCTTGTACTTACCCATGCTGCAAAAGATTTTGCATCTTGTTCCTCATGACCAAGTGAACCAGGCATTTTTCTGCTGCAAGTATAATAACTGCAGTTTTCTGCTGCAAGTAGTACTAAACACAGTTTTCAGTTGAGACAAGATCACCTGATCATCGCGTTGAGGTTCTGTCACGACCCAAAATCTCACTTGTCGTGATGACGCCTATCTCAATAGTAGGTAAGCCGAAAATCTCAATAAAATACCATATCTTTTAAATTTGAAAATAAAATAATTAAATTCAGCGGAAGAAATCTCACAATTTCAAATTTAACACTCCCAAAATCCGGTGTCATTGAGTACATGAGCATCTAAATGAATACAAAGTCTGACTGATAAACATCACTGTCTGAAGTATAGAACAGTACAATAACTAAACAGGAAGGGAATCAAGTCTGCGGTCGTCAAGCAGCTACCTTGATACTCTACAACAGAAATAACTCTGAATTCTAGCAGTCATCATATCCGGGAGCACCTGGATCTGCACACGAGGTGTAGAGTGTAATATGAGTACAACTAACTCAATAAGTAACAAGACTAACCTCTGGGCTGAAAGAAATGATGAGCTCCGCAGGTACTGTCCAGTAAAAATAATGGCACAAAAATGTAGACATGCTTTCAAGATCAATACTTCATGATATGAGGCATATGACATCTCAATAGAAAGATCTCATGTAAATACTGGTCACAAATTATCCGGTCACTCGTTACTGTTTATGGCCAATCCAGCCCAGGGGTGTTCCAACCCGTATATCAATACACATCGACTGACAGTCAGTCACCCAGTACCGTATAAAGCCAATCCAGCCCTGGGATAATTTATCCCTGATTATAAATGATACTGACAAGATCCATGTCCAGATAACTCATTACAATACAAATAAATAAGGCAAGTCCATGCCCTAGGAAAATCCATCCCAAATATATATATATATATATATATATATATATATATATATATATAGCAGTAAGTAAGGCAAGTCCATGCCCTGAGAAGTATTTACAAAGCACTTGAGCTTCTTCCTCTCTCTAGAATACTCTCCCTTCTCTCTAAAAATGTCAGATTTTTGCTCCAAAATAAGTCCCAAAGCCTATTTATCAAAATGTGATAGAGTTATGAAATAGAAAAATTAACTCTCCGAAAGAAGGTTTGCGGTCGCATAATAGACCGCAGAATGGGTATGCTGGCCGCAAAATTGATCGCAAAATCGGTGCCCAGAACTGGGCTCTTCTGGTCTATTTTGCGACCAGTTTGCAGTCGCAGAAGCAGTTTTGCGATCACATAACTATTTTGCGATCGCATAATTGGTCGCAAAATTATATATTTCTAGCCTTTGGTAATTTGGTCATAACTTCTTGTAGGAATGTCCAAATGACAAACTGTTTGAAGAGTTAGAAACTAGACTCAAAGATCTTTCATTTGATATTCTTTCATATAACACTTCATAGCATGAGAATTATGCTCATTTGAAGTTGAGTCTTGTGCGAACTCACTTGAACTTTAGTCTTTTATGAAATTTCCAACTTCTACATTCGAAGACGAAACCTATCGAATCAAGTCCGTTTGACATCATATTTGTCACACAAGTCATAAATGACATAACGAACCTATTTCAATTTTCGAAATCGGATTCCGACCCCGATATCAAAAAGTCAACCCCCGGTCAAACTTTCCAAAAATTCAACTTTCGGCATTTCAAGCCAAATTCTACTACGGACCTCCAAATAATTTTTCGGACACGCTCCTAAGTCCATAATTACCATACGGAGCAATTGGAATCATCAAAACTCTATTCCGGGGTCGTTTATACATAAGTCAACATCCGGTCAACTATCTCAACTTAAGCTTCCAATATGAAATTCATTCTTCCAAGTTAACTCCGAAATACTTAAAACCAAAACTGACAATTCACACAAGTCATAATATCTCGTAGGAAGTTATGCAAGACCTCAAATAGTTGAAATGAGTGTAAATGCTTAAAACGACCGGTCGGGTCGTTACAAGTTCAACCCAACAATCATCTAAAAAGAAAAATGTTACACATGGCTTTAGTAGCGGGCTTTTAACACATTTGACAGGCTGACCAAAAATAATTACATCCGCTAGCCAAAATATACGTTGATTATGTATAAAATATGTATCTTATATATTAATAAACAAACAATTTCTATTGATTAGTAGCACCAACTATTTTGGACTCAGATCGTTGTATAGAAAGATTTCTTAAAACTTATGTGTATATATTAAAAGATTTATCCATTGTTTCTAATTCCTGGATCCATCTTTGGTTGAGGACATACCGATATTAACATACTTATATCCAAGCTTATCAAGACCAGTTGAAACCAAGGCATCAGCTGTCAAACAAAAGAAAGTTCAACATCAGCGGTTAAATTAAGCAATGCAGGCAAATAACAAATAGTAAATCACTTAGTATCAGTAGTTAATACTTACCAGTTTCTCTTATGACATTCTCATCAATGTTACAGCCAAAATGATTCCATCTACTCCACCTAAAATAAAAAAAACTATTGTTAGTTAATATTGCCAAAAGACAAAAATCTATTGTTGCAGGAGGTTGTATGACTTATTCTTCAAGTAACTTGTAATATGTCCAATATTTTGGCTAATGAAGTCCATCTCTATAAGATTAAGTATCTTTGCAAAGTGTAGATTTTGTTGGCAATATTATTTGGGACCCAAAAATATTGCATTGTATGGTGGACATCATTTGCACAAGTTGTATCTCTTCTTTTACACCTAATAGGCCAAGACTTTTTTGCCTATAAAATGGAAGGTCATTAGTTCATTTTAGACACACCAACAAGACTTGTCTTCAATTCTTGTTTCTTCCTTTCCTCCTTTATTAAGAGTGTTTTGTATGAAAGTTAGTGTTGGAAAACACTTGTGTGAACCCTTTCTTTGGAGTAATCTTGTGAGGGTATTCTCTTAGGGTATTTGAGATTAATTAGAGTGTTTACTCTAATTTTGTACTCTCTTTTGTACTCTTATTGTTATAGTAAATTGCTCCTCTCCGCTTCTGGACGTAGGTCACTTTGACTGAGTCACGTTAAATTGGTGTCTACTTTATATGTTTTAATTGCCATTGTTATCAACTTTCATTATCTTTTTTATTTCCATTATACCGTTGTTTGGCTATATTCCGCACGACCCGAATTTTCGATCCTAACAAATTGGTACCAAAGCCGGATCTAACCGGGTTTGTTTCGATAGCCATAATGACGCTAACAAATACCTATGTAGAGAAATTTGACCGAAGTGCAAACTTCAGAATATGGCAATTAAAGATGGAAGTTATCCTAATTCAGGATGGCTTAGACTTGGCGTTACAAGGAAAGGAGAAGAAGCCGGATTAAATGACGGATGAGGAGTTTGCCGTCATAGACAAAAAGACAAAAGCATGTATCATTTTAAATCTCTCAAATGACGTTTTACGTGAAGTTTCTGTAGAAACTATAACCAAAGGTATGTGGAAAAAACTGAAAACCTTATATATGAAGAGGACGGTGGAAAATAGACTTTACCTGAATCAGATGCTTTATACAATTCATATGGGTGAAGGTACCTCTATTCTCTCTCATCTTGACACCTTTGATTCCATTCTTATGGATTTGAGTAATATAGATGTTGAAATTAAATATGAGGATCAAGCCGTGTTACTGCTTTGTTCTCTACCCCCATCTTTTAAGCATATAAAAAATACTATGCTTTATGCAAAGGATAATATCTCTTATAAGGATATTAAATCTATCTTAAAATCAAAAGAATAGATAGATAGTAAGATTACTAGGGAAGCTAGAGGAACTCAAGCGGATGTTGGCTTGTTTGTTTGGGGAAAATCCGATTTCATATCCAGATACAATAATTTAGAGTATCGCTATTGTCATAAGAAAGGTCACATTATCTCTGAATGCTATAAGCTGAAAAATAGAGAAAAGCATAAGGAAAGGAAAAATGAGCACAAAAATATTGACACCGCCGAAGCTAGTGTAGCAACTGATGAGATTGAGGGAACTATATTTTTAGCAACTGAAACTAGTTTCAAATTAGACAATGAGTGAATTTTAGATTCCGGTTGTTCATATCATATGTGTCCTAGAAGGGACTTGTTTTCTATATATGATTCAGCTGCAGGTGGAGTTGTCCAACTGGGTAACAATGTTACTTGTAACGTTATTGTCAAAGGTACAATTCGGATCAGAATGCACGATAGTGTGGTGAGAACTCTCACAGATGTTAGATATGTTCCTGAGTTGAAGAAAAATCTCATCTCTTTGGGCACTTTAGAATCCCTTAGGTGCAAATTCACTAGTGAATGTGGAGTACTAAAATTTTTTAAGGTGCTCTTGTGATCATGTAAGCACACAGATCTGGTTCGTTGTATACTTTATTGGCTGCACTGTTATAGACCCTACTACAGTTTCGGTATCAGACAACTTGTCTGATTTTGATGGCATTCAAGTTTGACATATGCCCATTGAGGCTTTTGCGGAGAGGGTGGAGCAAATTTACTATATCAACCAAAATTAGGCCAAGGTGGAGATTTGTAATATGGCCAATATTTTGGCTAATGAAGTCCATCTCACATAAGCATAAACATCTTTGCAAAGTGTAGACTTTGTTGGAAATATTCTTTGGGACCCAAAAATATTGCATTGTATGGTGGACATCATTTGCACAAGTTGTATCTCTTCTTTTACTGCTAATAGGCCAAGACGTTTTTGCCTATAAAAAGGAAGGCCATTAGTTCATTTTAGACACACCAACAAGACTTGTCTTCAATTTTTGTTTCTTCCTTTCCTCCTTTATTAAGAGTATTTTGTATGAGAGTTAGTGTTGGAAAGCACTTGTGTGAACCCTTTTATTGGAGTGATCTTGTGAGGTTATTCTCTTAGGGTATTTGAGATTAATTAGAGTGTTTACTCTAATTTTGTACTCTCTTTTGTACTCTTATTGTTATAGTAAATTGCTTCTCTCCGCTTCTGGACGTAGGTCACTTTGACCGAACCACGTTAAATTTGTGTCTTCTTTATATGTTTTAATTGCCGTTGTTATCAACTTCCATTATCTTTGTTATTGCCATTATACCGTTGTTTGGCTATATTCCGCACTACCCAAATTTTCGATCCTAACAAATTGGTATTAGAGCCGGATCTAACCGGGTTTGTTTCAATAGCCAAAATGACTCTAACAAAGACATATATTTTGAAATTTGACCGAAGTGCAAACTTCGAAATATGGCAATTAAAGATGGAAGCTATCCTAATTCAGGATGGCTTAGACTTGGCATTGCAAGGAAAGGAGAAGAAGCCGAATAAAATGACGGATGAGGAATTTGCCGTCATAGATAAAAAGACAAAAACATGTATCATTTTAAATCTCTCAAATGAGGTTTTACATGAAGTTTTTGTAGAAACTACAGCCAAAGGTATGTGGGAAAAATTGAAAACCTTATATATGAATAGGACGGTGGAAAATAGACTTTACCTGAAGTATAAGATTTATACAATTCGTATGGGTAAAGATACCTCTATTCTCTATCATCTTGACACCTTTGATTCCATTCTTATGGATTTGAGTAATATAGATGTTGAAATTAAATATGAAGATCAAGTCGTGTTATTGCTGTGTTATCTACCCCATCTTTTAAGCATATAAGAGATACTATGCTTTATGAAAAGGATAATATCTCTTATAAGGATATTAAATCTATCTTAAAATCAAAAGAACAGATAGATAGTGATATTACTAGGGAAGCTAGTGGAACTCAAGCGGAAGTTGGCTTGTTTGTTAGGGGCAAATCCAATTCCATATCCAGATACAATAATTTAGAGTGTCGCTATTGTCATAAGAAAGGTCACATTATCTCTGAATGCTATAAGCTGAAAAATTAAGAAAAGCATAAGGAAAGAAAAAACGAGCACAAAAATATTGACACCGCCGAAGTTAGTGTAGCAACAGATGAGATTGAAAGAACTATATTTTTCACAACTGAAACTAGTTTCAGATTAGACAATGAGTGAATTTTAGATTCCGGTTGTTCATATCATATGTGTCCTAGAAGGGACTTGTTTTCTATATATGATTCAGTTGCAGGTGGAGTTGTCCAACTGGGTAACAATGTTACTTGTAACATTATTGGCAAAGCTACAATTCGGATCAGAATGCACGTTGGTGTGGTGAGAACTCTCACAAATGTTAGATATGTTCATGAGTTGAAGAAAAATCTAATCTCTTTGGACACTTTAGAATCCCTTGGGTGCAAATTCACTGGTGAAGGTGGAGTTCAAAAAATATTTCAAGGTGCTCTTGTGATCATGAAAGCACAGATCTGGTTCATTGTATACTTTATTGGGCTACACTATTATAGGCCCTACTATAGTTTCGGTATCATACAACTTGTCTGATTTTGATGGCATTCAAGTTTGACATATGCCCATTGAGCCTTTTGCGGAGAGGGTGGAGCAAATTTACTATATCAACCAAAATTAGGCCAAGGTGGAGATTTGTAATATGACCAATATTTTGGCTAATGAAGTCCATCTCACATAAGCATAAACATCTTTGCAAAGTATAAACTTTGTTGGAAATATTCTTTGGGACCCAAAAATATTGCATTGTATGGTGGACATCATTTGCACAAGTTGTATCTCTTCTTTTAAAGCTAATAAGCCAAGACTTTTTTGCCTATAAAAAGGAAGGCCATTAGTTCATTTTAGACACACCAACAAGACTTGTCTTCAATTCTTGTTTCTTCCTTTCCTCCTTTATTAAGAGTGTTTTGTATGAGAGTTAGTGTTGGAAAGCACTTGTGTGAACCCTTTCTTTGGAGTGATCTTGTGAGGTTATTACCTAGAGTGTTTACTCTAATTTTTTACTCTCTTTTATACTCTTATTGTTATAGTAAATTGCTCCTCTCCGCTTCTGGACGTAGGTCACTTTGACCGAACCACGTTAAATTGGTGTCTTCTTTATATGTTTTAATTGCTGTTGTTATCAACTTCCATTATCTTTGTTATTGCCATTATACCGTTGTTTGGCTATATTCCGCACTACCCGGATTTCCGATCCTAAGATAACTAATTCAACTTATTATGTGCAGTTAGTTAAATGTGGTTACTTATTGTTTAGATGATGTGTAAAAATTCTTTTATATTGCAGGTGTATAGAAGTTAAACTTGTACAAGCAAAGCATAATACGCACACATGCAGTTATTCTCTACTTTCAATTTGCACGTAAACTTTACCTTTTCCCCTTTTCTAGTTGATCATTACAGCTTAATCAGAGTTAATTCTATCGCAACAAAGAACAAACACAAAGACGGATCTAGAATTTTTTTATATATACATATATACACATCGATCCACTCCTATTTTCTGACATTGTCATCAAACTTAGTATATATAGTTCGAATTGAAAACAGTGAATGCTATCGCATCATACTACATCCACCCGTGAAGTTTAAGATGAACAGAAAAGTGCAAAAGATCAGAAAATAAATAAATAGAAATAATCAAATTGACTTTACTAATGGAAAAAGTATGATTTACCCCATAAGAGGAGTCAAGTTGTCACGACCCAAAATTCAACTAGTCGTGATGGAACCTAACCCAACCCGTTAGGTAAGCCAATTATCAACTATTCAATTTAAATAATAATTATTAAAGCAATTTAAGTGAATAAAGGTGTTAATCTTGTACAATCCCCAAGAACTGGTAGTACAAATCAAGGGCTTCTAAGAATAGAGTATACAAAGCTGGTATGAAATAATACATCATCTGTTTAAAAAGTACATAAACAGAGTTTTCATGAATCTAAGGCTATCATGAACAAGAGGCAGCAATAACCATAACGCAGATACATCTTTAAATCCCGCAACCATCGAGCACAACAACAACAACAGCTAACATCTGCACGCAATGTGCAAAAGTGTAGTATCAGTACAACCTGCCCCATGTACTCAGTAAGTAACAAACCTAGCCTTAGGTTGAAAGTAGTGACGAAGTTCTACCAAGGTCGGGTCCAAAATCACTAGTCCACAACAGTCCATAACAACATACCAGAAGTAATCTCAGAGATGAAATGCTCAGCAAAATTATGATTTCAAAAATAATAGTTCTTCCTTTCAAGTACATTAGTGAAAATCCCAAATCGTTTACCGAAATTTCAAAAAAAATATGAATAAGTTTGAAAGCAATAATTTTCCCCAACATCCTTTCAATAATAAATGATATGTTTCATTTTCTTTCCATATAACTCGTGTAAAACAAATGCATCACTATGCCCATATGTCAACATGTTTGAGAAATCATGAATAATGTGATACCGTACAGCATGAGGAAAACACATTTCTATTCATAAATGTCATAAGTGCATGTCAATGCAATGTATCTCAGAGATTGTACTCATGTACTCACACTCTCAGAGTACTCAAACTCACTATCTCGCATTCCCTCTCAATATGCTTAGCACACTCAATCACTCAGCGCTATACAATACCTGCTGTGGCGTGCAACCCGATCCCTGTTTATAGTCGATTGCGCTCATTAGGGTGTGTACAGACTCATGATGGCCCCCTACAGCCCAAGCACTATAAGCACGGATAACTCACATACCATAATATATATATATATCTGGATCCGCACGGCCAACTCACATGCTGCATGGTCAACTCACGTGCAATAATAATATAAGGATCCGCATGGCCAACTCACGTGCTGCACGGCCAATCACGTGCAATAATAATATAAGGATCTACACGGCCAACTCACGTGCTGCACGGCCAACTCAAGTGCAATAATTAGACAATAAGGCCTGCTGCATGCGGGTATCCCCGATCCATATAATAGTAATAATATATATAAAGCCAACATAGCCTACTGTGACGTGCAACCCGATCCCAAAAATATCCTCACAATTAGGCCCTCGGCCTCCCTCAGTCATCAATCTCTCCAGTCTCTCTCTCATGGGCTAAAAATGTCATGAGAATAGCCCAAAATGATGATATGATGTATCAATAAATAACAACAGAGACTGAGATATGATATGCAATGAAATGAATATGACTGAGTATAAATTTTCAATTTAAAATAAATATTTCACAATAATATGACCTCTGTGGGTCCCAATAATATTGGCACATAGCCTCAACATGATTTTTAATATGCTTTTCAACTCACTTTCTTTAACTCATAAAATCGCATGGAAATTGCCAAGATCATTTAACTACATAATTCCACAGAAATAATTATGTCACAATTTCTATAGTGCACGCCCACACGCCCATCACCTAGCATGTACGTCACCTCCCAACAATTTATAAAATATATATATATTCAGGGTTCATACCCTCAACTCCAAGATTAGAAGAGTTAGTTACCTCGAACAAGCCAAATCCAATGTCGAGCAAGCTAAGCAATGCTCCAGCAATTCCACTCTGCGTGTATCAACATCCAAACGGCTCAAATATAGTCACAATTTATTTGATTCAGTCCACAAAATTTATAGAAATTAATTTCATATCAAAATACTAATATTTCCACAAAATCCAAAATTACGCCCCAAACATCACCCGTGGGGCCCACATCTCGGAATCCGACGAAAGTTACAAAATATTAACGCACATTTAACCATGAGTCCAACCATATAAATTTTACCCAAATCTGACATCAACTCGACCCTCAAATCTCCAAATTAAACCAAGAGGGTTTTCACAATTTTCCGACTTAATTCACCAATTAAATGTTAAAAACAACCATGGATTCAGGTAATATAACCAATATTGAATTAAGAACACTTACCCTGTTGTTTCCTCTAAAAATCTATCAAATATCGCCTCAATCCGAGCTCCAAATCGTTAAAAATGAAAAATGGGACCCATTTTCTGAACTTAAACTTTCTGTCCAGACCTCTCTTCTCGCGAACATGACAGGTCCCTCGCGTTCGCTAAGCACAAAATGTGCTTCCCAACATTTGCTCTTCACGAACGCTAGATACTGTTTGCGAGCGCGATGCTTTACAGAGCCCTTCTTTGCTAATGCGAGCTCCCCTTCGCGAACGCGAAGGCAAAAACCCATGCCCACTATGTTTCCCTTCGCGAACGCGATATCCCAAACGCGAACACGATGCACAACCCAACTCCTCTTCGCGAATGAGAGACCCCCTCGTGAACGCGAAGAGTAAATCCTGCCTGCCTAAAATTCCTCTTCGCGAACGCAAGGGCCCACTCGCGAACGAGAAAGAGAAAATTAGAAAAAATGCAGCAACAGATATCAACAATCTCACCAAGGCCAAAAATGATTCGTTAACCATCCAAAACTCACCCGAACCCCTCGGGACCTCAACCAAATATACCAACAACTCCTAAAATATTATACGGACTTAGTCGAACCCTTAAATCACCTCAAATAACGTTAAACCCGGATAACGGAGCTATGAAAATTTTTAGAACTGGATTCCGACCTTGATATAAAAAATTCAACTTTCGACATTTCAAACCTTATTCCACTACAGACCTTCAAATAATTTTTCGGATACGCACCTAAGTCCAAAATCACCATACGGAGTTATTGAAATCATCAGAATTATATTCTGAGGTCATTTACACATAAGTCGATATCCGGTCACTATTTTAACTTAAGCTTTAAACCTTAGAGCTAAGTGTTCCAATTCATTCCAAAACCTTAGAGCTAAGTGTTCTAATTGCCCCGTCAAGTCACACAACAACTGTAAAGCCCAATTTGAGTAGTAAATAGGGAAACGGGGTTGTAATACTCAAAATGGTCGGGTCGTTACATTCTCCCCCACTTAAACATACGTTCATCTTCGAACGTGCCAAGAGTTATTTCCAAGACATCAAATCAATGTTCCATCTTACCACACACGTACTCGGGGGTAAACCCACGTCACCCTATTCCATATGAGCTTGACAACACAATACAACTGAAATCATTGATTTAACTTTAGCCCATAAACCTTGAAAATTAATTTCCAACCTTTAGTATTTCTTTCAAGACACGAATCTTACATTTATATACTGTATGAGTTTGAACAAGCTATATCAAGCCATAACCATCACCATAACCATGGACATAATCACCAAACATATTACACAACTCGCATGCTCGTAGCACCATTCCTGACCACAGTGACTACTCCAAAACCAACTGATTACTAGTATTAAACCCATATCGAACCAAACCTTATCCCAAAACCTTCGTACATTGTTGATAATAAAAGAAACCTGCGAAATTTCATGACCACTTGCCAGATCAATAAGTCACGGAGCTCTCTTTCCCCAACCAGAACCATAAATCGCTTTCTGGGCCGACTTTCAATATTATCCTTCCGAACATACCGTAATCAAACATGATAGTATCCATTCTAGGTCCAACGACCTTATATTACTAAACACGACTATTTCCACAGACATGCCGCACCAATATATCTCAGAGCCACAACCCGTTCTATCCGTGTACCAATACACAACAATTCAAATGTACTCAGTCATGGAAAATGACTCAAATGAGAGAACTGTCCCGCCAGATTAACAAGTACTACCACAACGAAATGCTGAAAATTCATCATACATCGTAGAACCATCACCCGATCCTAACACAAGGTTCATACTTTAACATAACTCTGCAGTAATGCGTGACCCCATCCAAACGCTGGTTCATAATATATACCTCGAGCCATCCCGCTAAAAAATAATAACCACAGAGAGGCAATTGACAAAAATGCCACTCAAAACCTGAAAGAACATAACCATTACGCAATCGGTCATGCAATACCCAAATACTCATCATGCTCAAATTCAGCTATAAAGCTCAAATAGAACCGCACCATCTATGCACATAACCAATGAATCACAACTCCTCGTAGCATAAATGAGTAACTCACATATCATTTCAGAACCCAAATAAGTTCAACATCAACCGAATGACACATCCCTCAATAATAGCAGTATGGAGCCAACCATTCCGGCTCGGTGTAGAATACATATCTTAATTGGGCCTACCAATGGACCTCCAAATCAACTCGGGTTGCCCACAAATAGATAAAAATCCCTCCAAAAGTCCATAATGATTGAATCACAATACATTCTATCATCTGGCTAGCTCTGGCCACAACTTCACAGTCCACAACCATGAAACAATTTGCTCATGGGAACTCCCAAATCTCCAAATCCGTACAACACGCGAATCACCATATTTGATTCCATCTCCACCGCCCGAATGACTAACACCTCTCTCATACACGATCATCCCACGAGAAATACTTTAAAAGTTCTTCCGTACCACTTGGAAAAATTTGAATATCAACAGTCTATCAACCATGTGAGTACCGCAATACTAATTAAACATCCGTAAGTCAAAATATAATGCGCCTTCTGAAATACGCACCCTTCTCATACACCAAGTAGTATTCGTATTCATCTAGTCATTTGGTACCGCCCATGTTGTCTAAGAATTCATGACCATTCTGCCCAAACTTCGTTACCTTCCTTCAAGACTGAACTGCCACCTTGTACTTGTAAATCTAACTTCCGCACAACACATGACATCTATCTTGCCATCATGTGAAAAGCACAAGAATCTCATTATCAAATCCGGTCACCAACAAATTACATATCCTGTTCCAACCATGGTAGAAACCATCAAGAATACTTTGGAATCCATTTGCACATAACCAAGTTATTAGAACTAAATTCCTCTAACTTGACCAAACCACGCATGTCACCAAACTCAAGAATATTACCATCAAAATATCTGTAGAGTCTCACCACATCATAATTACCCATATAAATATTACAACCGAAACACCCACTCTGAAAATACCTTATTTGAGCCTAAGGCTGTTTTATTCACCTTCCTGATACCAAAATATAAAATCCTCAATGATATACAAAAATGCCACAAGTCTCGACATCATCCAACTTAAATCTCAGATTTTAGCCGCAAACAAATCCGCCAAAAATTCTCAATCGTTACACATAAATCTCAAATCCATTAGAACTTTCTCGAGAATCACCCTGTTTGTTCAAATCCACGTTACACCGCCCAAATGGACCAAACGACATGTGCCTCATTAGCACAATAACTCTCAAAGAAGTAACTTTATATTAATAGCACCTATCAAATTCATACTCGTGCGCACTACATCATTCACAAATAATAACTCACTCATCCCACGATTTTCATTTACTCATAAGTGCAATATAACTCGTATCCAGGAATTTTCTTATTCGAGCCATCATCGATCACAACTTTTGCAAGTCATAACTAACCCACCAGTATGCCTCAGCCCAAAACTAAACCTTTACATATAACCATGAAATTGAATTATCAATAGCAGGCTCCCTCACTTGGCTCAAAGCCATAAATTAAAATATTCTATAACTCACAATATCAATACTCTATTACTGCCATAATGCCACAGTCAGTTCAACGAAACTTCTTCTCAAACTCATGCAACGCCAATCATAAAACAAATACCCCAAATCATCCCCTAAGCTCGCAATTATTCTCTTGACACTCAAGTCAACTTTCTCAGCCTGATTCAAATACCAAAACATAAATCGGAGCTCCTTTATTCAATGTGGTACCATTTATGCTTGAAGAAACGATGTTGAAACATAAGAAAAACGAGCGAAACACAACCCAATTCTATCCAAAACTCACCTGAACCCCTCGGGACATTGTACGAACATACCAACAAGTCCCATAACATAACACAGACTTATTCGAGGCCTCAAATCATACATAACAATATTGAAACGATGAAACACACCTCAAATCAAACTTAATGAACTTTCGAACTTTGGGCTTCCAAAAACCCGCGCCGAAACATATCAAATTAACTTCAAATGAACTCAAATTTTGCACACAAGTCCTAATATATCATACGGAGCTACTTGTACCCCCAAACTACCGAGCGAAGTGCAAATACTCAAAACGACCTTTCGGATCGTTACAATTAGCTTTCTAGATGCTGGTGAGTTAGAAAACAAATGTAATTGCAAGTAAAGCCTTTAATTTTCTCGTAGCGAAGCGTATAATTAAGATGGATAATAGTATTGATTTATAATTGAAGGCCTTACATTCTATTATTTTTTAAAGTTTCTAAGGTACGTTCAATTATTTTTATTCTTGTAGTATGCATTAATTTTTTTTTCTATATATCTTGCATATACTAATAGAAACATAAGATTTTTATTTAGTTGAGTGACGTTTGTATAGTTTGTTTGTTTTTTTAGTACATTTTTTAATCCAATTCAGCTAATTTAATTCAATATTGAGATCAAGTTATTTGATATATTTATTTAGAATAGATTATATCTTTACGAAATATAGTGTAACAGGTATCAAATTAGTAAGATACCACTAATGACTGAAGCTATGAATAAATTTAATTTTACTGCAGTCACTCATATTATAATTAAATTGAACTTTGGAGGACCAAATCGGGTTGCACAGAGTATATTGTCAAGAGAATCTTTAGCAAGTTAAAGATGAAGTACAAAACAACAATATGAATTAATGTATGTAGTTCTATTGATGTTTTATGTATTAAGTTATTTGTAGTTAAGTATCTCCTCTTTCTTTCACATTATATCTTGTATTTAGTTTTTTCAAGCATAGATTTATTTTGACTCTATTGCCTGCTGGAAGTACATATCTACCAAGGACTGAAAGTAATATAGTAGTCTTTATAATTTAATATTATTCGAGAGCATTTCCATAGTTAAGCTTGGAAGAAATTATCTCATTTAGTACAAAGAATTGATCAGACTTAATTCCCGAACAAGATTGGGATTTCATGAGTGAAGAGCATAGTAGAATGACTTCCTTTTGCTTATTTTTTTTGCCAGTGTGACCTCTCTGCATGAATACTTCAATTATGCATCCTCACTAAGTTTTAAATGTCCTAATAAGTGATATATTTTTCAATTGTTAAAAGTCTAAGCGTTAATAATTTTACAAATTTAACTCCTGGAATTTGTTTGTTACATAAATATAATTTAGAGCACTATATTGAAATTTTGGCCGAACGTTTCACTACTATTCCCAATTATAAAGAAACAAATAAGACTCTAATTATGTTAAAAGAACACATCAGTTCTTTCAAAATAATTTCGAATATATTTATGATTTGCAATAATATAACTCAATGTCAATCTCAAAAGTTGAACATATTTTTTTGCTGAGACATGATTTCGCACATGAACAATTAGATATTGTACTCATTAGAAAAATATTAATGTCGATAACAAAATCTTTAATCTTGACAAAGCGGTCAAAGAGACAGAAGGGAATATACACCAAAAATATTATTTATAAATAGGTGTTAGGCGAGATACAACACAACATACTTGTAGCTCATATAATAAAATATTTACATTTACACAATATAGGTAACATATTTTATGCGGTACACACGTGCAACACACGTACATTAAAACTAGTACAATTCAAAAGCACTTTTGAGCAACAATTAGTGTTTGACCAAGTTGTTAAAAAAAATTCTAAGTATATTTTTCTCAAAAGCTTTTTAAAAAAAATGCTTTGAGGGAGAAACTATTTTTTTTGCTTCTAAAAAATTGCTCGTGGTTCTACTTGAGTATTTTTTTTCCTTCTAAAAGTTTCCAAACACCTTAACTTTAGAAAAAAGCACTTTTAGCAATAATAAAAAAAAATACTTTTCAAGGAAGGAGTATCACTGATAATATATTGTTCACTCATGAACTATTCAAGGGCTATAATAGGAAGGAGATTTCAGCAAGGTGTGTGCTTAAGGTTGACCTTAGGAAGGCCTATGACATATTGGATTGGTATTTTCTAAAAAGACTTATGATTGAACTGGGATTCCCACATAAGTTTATTGAGTGGATAATGGAATGTATAACAACTGTCACTTATTCCTTAACACTGAATGAAGGTCTCACTAAGCCCTTCAAAGGCCAAAGAGGAATAAAGCAAGGTGACCCTATGTCACCTTACCTGTTTGTGCTTGCCATGAAATATTTACAGAGGGAATTTGATCAGTTGGCTTTGAACAAGGAGTTTCACTTCCACCCTAGATGCAAAAAGTTGGGAGTGATCCATGTGTGTTTTGCTGATGATCTGTTGATGTTTTGTAGGAAAGACCTCCCTTCTATTAGGTTGCTTCAACAGGCTTTTATGAAGTTCTCAAAGGCTTTAGGATTACAGGAAAAATGCAGACAAGAGCTCTATTTACCTTGCTGGCATTTCTGCAAATCTGAAGGAGGACATCTTGCAGGATTTGGGTTATAATGAGGGCACATTGCCATTCAAATATCTGGGTGTGCCACTAGCATCAACGAAGCTGTCAATTAACCAATGACGGCCACTGGTAGAAAAGATCACTGCAAGGATAAGTTGTTGGACATCAAAACTTTTATCATACTTGGGAAGATTGCAGCTCATAAAATCAGTGATCTTTGGTGTACAGTCATACTGGGCAAATATTTTTCTATTGCCAAAGAAGGTGTTGAATATGATTGAAGCCACATGCAGGACATTCCTATGGACAAGTAAAGCAGATATCTCTAGGAAAGAATTGGTGTCTTGGGAGAAGATATGCATGCCACAAGCAGCTGGAGGACTGAATGTTATATATTTGTATAACTGGAATAAAGCAACAATGAAAAAACACTTATGGGATATCACAAAGAAGAAGGATTTCCTTTCGATCAGGTGGATCCATGCTTACTACATCAAGAACCAGACTATCGATACTATGTCTATACATAAGAATGCAGCCTGGGTAGTGAGGAAAATCCTTGAGCTCAGGAAGCTTATCCTTTATCTACCTACCATGCAGCGTGACCTGACTTCAAGACTGAGGAAATTGCAGAGTACTGATGGAAGATTCAGCATCAAGAAGCTATAACAGATGCAAATCACTCAACTCCAAAAGGTAAAATGGAAGAGCCTAATCTTACAACCACATATACATCCTAGACACAAATTCAACTTATGGCTAGCTGTACAGGGTAGACTACCTACTGTTGAGAGGCGACAAAAAATCGGTATTCAAGTTCCTCAAGCTTGTGTATTTTGTGGCTAGATGAAGAACACCTTGAACACTTATTATTTGGTTGTGAATACACAAAGAATATCTAGAAAAGGCTTCTTAATTGGCTTGGTTATCCAAGACAGATAAATACATGGCAAGAAGAGGTGAAATAGGTGACAACCTGTGCTAGGAAAAAGAAGGGATTTGGGACAATTGTCTCAGTTGTCTTTGGCATGATGGTATATCTTATACGACGAGATAGGAACAAGATCAAATTTCAGAGTGGCAGTTCGTTTCCAGATAGAATGTGTAGAGATTGCAGTCCATATACACATCAGAGAAAACTCATATCTTAGTTGGCAGAAGCATTTGGAGGCATTGAACTGGATTCCTTAGACAATTTTAGCTTATATGTTCTGTCATTGTAATGTCTATTTGTCTATGGTGCAGATTGTATATACATTAGGATGTTGTATAGGATATAGTTAAAATCAAAACCTTGTATAGGTTATAGTAGAGTAATTAGTTGTCGAGCATAGTAAAGGAACTGGTCAGCAGTTCCTGTATTGTATTGAACTTTTTTGGTTAAATAAAAAGAATGTTTATCCAAGAAAATATACTTTTGGCCAAAAAGAAGCTTGACCGAACAGGCTATAGGTTGTCATGCAGTGTCAAATTTTATATATATATATATATATATATATATATATATATATATATATATATATATATATATATATATATATTAGATGATGAATCCTCTTACCTTCTTTGCGTGTTTATTTTTTTTATTTTTTGAATGCTCTCTGTTGCAGAATATCATGGGTTAACTAGCACGCAATCACATATAAAGCAAATAGAGAAGAAAAATCAACACAAGAATTTAACGAGGTTCAGCTAAGCCTAATCCTTGGGGCAAAAGTAGAGAGAGTTTTTCACTATGAATGAGAAGAAAAGTACTGTACAATCTATAGAATCCTTAACTACAACCCCTATATATAGATCCTAAAAGGTTACATACCTATAAGAGAAAGGTTTTTCAAATTGACAAGGAAGATAGTTTTTCCTTTTCTATTAGGACAATGGGTTTTCCTAAACCTATAGGGATTATGGGTTTCTTAAAAATACAAGAAAATAATTCAAGTCACAAAATAACAAATCTTCCCCTTGGCTTTAATTCTATTCACTAACAGGAACAACGTCTCTCTAACTTGCTCTCATCCCTCGCAAGGGCTCTACCCATTGCCGCACACATCAACCAAGTCTAGGCAATGCCTAAACTTGTTAAGAGACTCAATCTCTTCAGCCATAGAACTAATCCGTCGATTGGTTTTGTACCCGAAATAGCTTCTGAATAGCTGTAACACTCAAACGCATCAACGAACTCTGCAACTGCCAAAGCAAATCCCACAGGATTCGTATGTCCAAGAAGATTCCCATCAATTACATTTGCAAACCTTTGCGGTCGGTTGATCACTCTCTTCTCTCTACCTGTTGCAGTGTTAAATGGTTGTTGTTGCGCAGGTGCATCAACATTATCATCTTGATCAATATTTTACACCTCTTTCACTTCCTCTACTCTAGAACAACTTGACTGAGCTAGTGGAGATTCAATTTCTAGCTCTATGCATTCACTGACACCATGAGTGTGTGGATGGAGATCTGTTGACCAAATAACAAGCTGTATTGAATGCTTCAGCCCAAAAATCCTTACTAACACATGAGTGTGAAAGCATGCTTCGTGCCCTATCACAAAGCGTTCTGTTCATACATTTTGCAACACTATTTTACTGTGGTGTTCCGACACAAGTGCGGTATCTTACTATGCCCTATCTGCTGCAAAAATTATCGAACTCAAAATTGCAACATTCTAACCCATTGTCAGTTTGAAGACGCTTAACTTTTATTTCCATCTGCCTATTAACCATCATCTTCCATTTAACAAATTTTGGAAATGACGCATATTTTTCTTTTTCCAGAAAATACACCCATACCATCCTTGAGTAATCATCAATCAAAGTCATAAAATATCTGGCACCACTCTTGGAGGGAACTCTGTTTGGACCCCACAAGTCTGAATGTATATAATCTAACTTGTCTCTGGTCTTATGCTCGGCCTTCTTGCTGAACTTTACCCTTGTCTACTTAACAAACACACAATGCTCACAAAAATTCAAAACTTGACTTTTGTACCCATTCAGCAAATTCTGCTTACTCAACAAAGACAATCCCTTATCACTCATATGACCAAGTCGCAAGTGCCATAACTGAGACTGATTTAGATCACTTTTCCTAGAAGCTACAACAGCTTCCCCTTTAACTACACTGGCCTGAAGATGATACAATTTAGAATGCAATTTACCTTTCATGAGTACCATGGAGCCTTTACACACTTTAAGTATTCTATTCTCGGAGTGAAATTTATACCTTTGATCATCCAAAGTCGAAAGAGAAATCAAAATTCTCTTTATCCGAGGAACATGCCAACACTCTTTAACGACCCAACTTGTCGTTTTAAGAATTTACACCCCGTTCAGTGACTTAAGGTCTCGAACAGCTTCGTAATATGTATTATGACCCGCGAGTGTGGCCGAGATTCAAAATTTAATTAAAAGAACAATTCTCATTTTTGAAGCTTAAATAAAAAAAATTGACCGGAGATTTGACTTATGTGTAAACGACCTCGAATTCGAATTTCGATGATGTCAATAGCTCCGTGTTTTTATATGATAATTTGATGTGATTGTTACTTGAAATATTTATGAAATTTCGTGAGTATTGTTGGTTTAGTATTTCTTGGAAATTATTCCAATATAAATTTTCTTATGCAAATAATTAATTTAAGCGAGCTTAGGAATAAGTGTTAATATAATTATCTAAATTTACGTTAATGAAGGTTTTGCTTTATGCTGAGTAATTTCTATCTCTATTGATTGTTTTTGGGTGTTATATACATTGTGTGGAGCTTTGGGCTATTTGTTGTGAAATTAATTGATTTTTTTATATCTTTGGAATTTGGTTGTGGCCATTGGGCAAATTATGATATGAATTGATTTTATTATGTTGCCGTGTTAATTTTCCGTGTTAATTATTGTATTGTGTGAGTTATTATTTTGGGGAGATAACGGTGGAATTTCACCGTTGATATTATGTGGGTATAAAGGTGGCATTTCACTGTTGTTGTGTTTGTTAGAATATTGTCTGGGCGGAGCAATAAGGGTGGCTATAGGAGTGATAAGGGTGGCAATAGGAGCGATAAAGGTGGCTATTGTCAGGGACGATATGTGATGATGTGGGGTTGTGGTGTTGATAATTTTCATGTGATGTTGTGATTTTCTTGTGTTTACTTTTATACCTTGTGCAATTTGTCTTGTTATTGCTAAATTGATAACAATCTGATTTATGTTGAAATTGAGAGCATGTGGCTATTGCCAGACATATTATAAATTAAAATGTGGGCATGTGGTGCCGTGAGTAAATAACGAGGATATTTGGCATGTGAATTGTCCGTGCAGTTGTGATATAAAATATGGGCACGAGGTGTTGTGATAAAATGATGATGATAATTTGCACGTGAATTGTCCGTGCAGTTGTGATATGATATAATTATGGGCACGAGGTGCCGTGAAAATATGAAAATGGGCTGAGACCCGTGTTTACAAAAAATATAAAAATGGGCTGAGACCCGTATTATTTATGATTATGAAATGAGGTGTCACATGGTGACTTTTTAATTGAAAGAATTATATTCAAAATATTTATTTGGAAGGATTTTTATTCAAAAAGAATTATATGAAAGAATTGTATTTGAAAGATAATTATTTGAGGAAAATATATTTGAAAAGATTTATTGAAAGAATTATATTTGAAAAATAATTATTTGAGAAAACTACATTTGAAAGAGAGTTATTTGAAAGAATTTTATGTGAAGGATATTTATTTGAAAAACTTGAATTAATTGGGCGCATATATATTATTAATTATTGAGTGATGTTTATGGTATTCTTGTTATCTTGTTGCGCATACCACTGATTGTTTTATCCTGCCCTTATTGCTATCTGTTTTCTAGTATTTTGTATATTATATTGCACAAGTTATTAGACTAGTGAGTGTCTTGACCGTACCTCGTCTCTACTCCATTGAGGTTAGTCTTGATACTTAATGGGTACCGGCCGTGGCATACTCATATTACACTTCTGCACATTTTTGTGCAGAGGCAGGTATTGAAGATAACGTACTTGAGCAGAGTTAAAGCGCGATCGTAAGGATTCAAGGTAGAGTTTCTTGGTCTTCGCAGTCCCTTGGAGTCTTTTCATTTCATTGTACTGTTAACTTGTAATCAAACAATATTGTATATTCGGTCCTCGTGATCATTCTACGTATTCAGTTAGAGTTCGTGACTCAGTACTACCAGTCTTGGGAGGTTGTATATTGTAATTATTTCCGTTGTTAGTTTCAAAAACAAAAATGACTTAAAAATGTAATGGAAATCGGCTTACCTAGTCTTAGATACTAGGTGCCATCACGACTACTGTGGTGGGATTTTGGGTCATGACATACTCAATGTTACTGATAATTCCATAGAAAAATCTCAATTTGATGTTACCAATCCCCTCTACTAGTAATGGATTATCATCTCCCATGTAGACAGTCCCACTCATTTTCTTGTAAATTGCAAATCAATTCTTGTGTGGACACATGTGGAAAGTAGCACCACAATCAAGAACCCAAGAATTCTGCCCATGACTAGAACTCACAGCACAGACTTCCCCTACATAGTCACTATCATCAGAATTATTGCCAGTGTCAACAATATTTGCCGAATTATCTATTTTCTGCTTCCCTCTTTTCTTCTTCAGCTTAGGACGATCTCTCTTGTAGTGACCTTGCTCCCCGCACTCATAACAATTTTGCTTCCTTGCTCTAGACTTTGATCTATCGGTTGACTTTTTTTTGTTAAAGTCTTTTGTGGTGTTTTTCCTCTACTCACAAGATCCTGGCTCTCAATCCTGTTGTCTAGAAAGCTCTTTTTCAACTCTTTAGATTTTAGTGCATTACTAACATCTTCTAGTGAAATGTTGTCTTTCCCATATAGCAGTGTATCAGGTAATGACCCGGCCGGTTGTTTTGAGAGTAATAGCCTCGATCCCCTGTTTACTTCTTCCCTCGTATCTTTTTCTGGTTATATGACTTTCCGGGAGGTTTTGTTTGTGGGTTCGGAGTGATTTGGGACACTTAGTCCCTAAAAAGGAAGCTTAAGTTCTAAGATTTTGACCGTAGTTGGAACTGTGTGAAGACAACTCTGGAATGGAGTTTTATCAGTTTCGTTAGCTCTGTTGGGTGGTTTTGGTCTTAGGAGCGTGTTCGAATTGTGTTTTGGAGGTCTATAGATGAATTAGGGGTGAAATGACCAAAGTTGAACTTTTGGGAAGTTTGATCGGAAGTGGACTTTTTGATATCGGGGTCGGATTCAGATTCCGAAACTTGGAGTAGGCCCGCAATGTCAATTATGACTTGCGTGCATAATTTGAGGTCTATCAGACATGTTTTAATAGGTTTCGGCATCTGTTGTAGAATTTTGAAATTTCAAAGCTCATTAAGTTTGAATTGGAGGGTGATTCGTGTTTTTAGCGTTGTTTTATGTGATTTGAGGTCTCGACTAAGTTCGTATAGTGTTTTAGGACTTGTTGGTATGTTTGGTTGAGGTCCCGGGGGCCTCGGGTTGATTCCGGGTGGTTAACGGACTTGGAGTTTGATTTGAGGGACTGTTGAAGTTTGGACTCAGCTGGTGTGATCGAACCAGCTAGGATTTTGGCTACAGGTGTGATGCCGCAGATGCGGCACAAAGACTGCAGGTGCGGAAGTGAGGAGGATCAGCAGAGTCTGCAGGTGCGATGTTTCTCCCGCACATGTGATAGCGCAAATGCGGATAAGAGGTCGCAAGATCGGAGGCAGCTAGGAGTAAGTGGTTTGCACAGAAGATCTCATTTTTTCGCACAAGCAGGCGCGCAGGTGTGAGCCCAGGCTTCGTAGGTATGGAAATGCTAGGGCAGAACATATTTAAGCGAGGTTCCGAGATTTTTGGCAATTTTCATCATTTTGAACTCAGACTTTGGAGGTTTTTGAGAGGGTTTTTGAAGAGATTACTGAGGTAAGCTTCTTGTATTAATATTTCTTCAATAATGATGTTTCCCCTGCTGATATTCCACCTAGTTGGTGTGTTTTTTAGGTGAAATTTTGGGGTTTGAGGCTAGGAATTTGGAGAGTGAAGTTTGGGGATTTGAAGGGCCATTTGGTGTCGGATTTTAGTAAATTTGATATGGTTAGACCCGTGAGTGAATGAGTGTTCATACTTTTGTGACTTTTACCCGATTCCGAAATGTGGGCCCGAGGAGGCTTTCAAGGCGATTTTTTAATTTCTTGTGAAAGTCTTGATTTCATTAATTAGCTTAGTCTATTATAGTTATATTTATGATATGTAGTTATGTTTGCCTAGATTTGGGCCATTCGAAGTAGGATAATCAAGGAAAAGGCATTCTTACGGATTGGTTTGAGCTTGGTTCGAGGTAAGTGGCTTGCCTAACCTTGTGTGGGAGAAATCCCTTTAGGATTTGGTACTGTTGTGATATGTGAGCGTCATGTACGTGAGGTGACAAGTGCGTACACGGGCTATTTATTGTAAAACCTGATTTTTACAGAGAAGTAACCTGTTTACATCTTAATTGAGTTATACCCCCATGTGTAGTTATCTTTTTTAGCCTAATATCGCATGTCTATGTGCTTTAACTGCTTATTTAAACTCTATGAAGCATGCCTAGTTGATTTCTTGTTTTTCCTTGATCTTTATCAGTCTTAACTGTAGAATTCTTGCTGTTAACTATTGTATTTATTGGTTTGAGCTGTGTTTTTACTTTTGAGACTACGAGGCGGTTACTTGGGAGTTCTCCCTGCACATTTACTTTTGAGACTACGAGGCGGTACCTCGGGAGTTCTCCCTGTATATTTACTTTTGAGACTACGGGGCAGTACCGCGGAGGTTCTCCCTGCACATTTATTTTTGAGACTACGAGGCGGTACCTCGGGAAATCTCTTTGCGTATTTACTTTGGGACTACGAGATGGCATCTCGGGAGATCCACTGCCATTTATACCTGTGTACTGTACTACTATTTTTGCTGTGTTTTCCTTTTGTCACATTCCGGTCTCTTATTATACTGTACATTCTCCTGCTTTGTTTATTATATACCAATGGGCCTGGCTGACATTGTCACTACTCGACCGAGGTTAGGCTTGGCACTTACTGGGTACCGTTGTGATGTACTCATGCTACTCTTCTGCACATGTTTTGTGTGTAGATCCATCTGCTCATTGATGTCGCCCAAATTCACACCACAGTTTTGGGTTGTGAAGTGGTCGATTGCAATTATAATTACCCAACTGGGAGTCAAGATCGATTCCTCAGGGAGCGTAGATGGGATTAGGTATATACGCTGACTAAGCGTACAACGTGTCTAAAATGCAGTTCCACATACTTTGTTGTTTTAGTCTACTTCTAAATTAAGCTACTTTTTGCAAATGTAAAGCTATAGGATGATATTTTTGGTGTTATTTTTCAAGTTTGTAAAAGATCCAGGGCTGTGACTTCCACCTAGGTGTTTGCCTAACGGGTTGTGGGATTTAGAGAGGGTTTCGTTGGTCGGGGTGTAAGCAATCAACACTTAATTACCCACTCAATACCTCTCGGTAATAGGGTGGTTTTGCCCAATTTAGTTTTCTCAAGTCCAAATGGGTATTTCATAGAACAGTTAATAGATGCTCAAGTCGGATTTTACTATCTCTAGATTCAACCCTTTAATTGGGACTATCAATTTCTTAAGTTCATCCCAATTTCTTGTTAGCCAAATTTTTCTAGACTCAATCTCTCTTTCTCAAGTAGAGACTAAGTCAAATAGGCTTGAATCAATATTTGCAACCATTAATTCTACAATTAGAGCAACAACTAGGCTAAATATTGCACACCCAAGTATAAACAAGCCCTAAATCAAACACCCATTAGGTACCCACACTAGGGTTGGGTCACAAACCTAGCTAGAAATTTAGCTACTCCTAAAATAGAAAATAAAAATGGCTCCCAACTTTCAGATGTTCAAACTTAACAATTTGTCAAAAAAGACTATTTATACACAACTGAAATTTTCAGAAAAAATTGCCCTTTCGGAGGTTCTGCGGCAGCATAACTCTGTGTGCAGTCCGCACTTTGATGCAAATCTTGACAGGAGGGATTTCTGCAGCCGCACAATTCTGAATCGCGGCCGCACTTCTTAAATTCTGCAGACCGCACATTCCTGAGTGCGGCCGCACTTTTGAGTTCTGCGGCCACACAATTATTGTGCGGTCCGCACTACTTGATGGACTCAAACTTGGACTCTTTGATCTTCATCTTCTACAGCCGCACTTCTCAAAGCTGCTATGATAGAAATCCTTCATGATCTGCGGCCGCAGACAAAATTCTGCGGTCCGCACTTTGGCCTTTTTGCCTGGATTTTGTCCTTGTCCAAAAATACCCCTTCTTGAGTTGAATTTCATCACTTTGGCTCATTTTTCAATACTCATGCAAGAAAGTATATTTCATAAGTTTTTGGGAATACCTTTAAACAATTTTGAGCTAAAACGAAAGTAAAAAGGGCGCACATAAGTAGTCAAAATCCTTACTTATTAACTCCCCCAAACTTAAGCTTTTGCTTGTCTTCAAGCAAATAAGGTAATTTCCTCCTCCACAAGAAAAGAGTTATTTCAGCTAGCCTAAGGTGAATCAAACACAGATCAATTGGGACCAATAACTACCCACACACTCATGAATTATTAACAAGGCTCTGTTTTGGGTTAAAGCACGAATAGCTCTAATATGACACTTAAGCATCAAGAGTTGACTTTACTCATCAAGGAAGTTCGCACTTTTATGTAGGTAACTATGGATCCCAAACTCCTCCTCTTATACTCTCTGTTAGCTCATCTCACTTAAGAATGTAGCACTCAAATCAATGACTTGTAAAAAGTTCGCTCATCACTCTCAAAATAATGTCACAAGTACGGCTCTACTTATCATATACTTGCCCCTCATATCCTCTACTAACGCAGGAACCTGTGGTGCTGTTGGGGTAGAAAACTGTGCTGCAACAGCACTGGATATGTCAGACAGCTTTGCAATGGCTGTTTGCATCTAGTTATTGAGACTCACCTATGTCTGGGAGATTCGCAACGCAGTGAGTGGATATATGGAGCTGGCAGGTACTAATACTGATGCTAATGGTCTAGAAGATGGAGGTAGTGACATGTTAGTGTCTCGGTGGAAGAACCGGTTGTTGTGGAAGGCATGGAAGTTGTAGAAGGCATAGCCGCTGAATCTGTAACCACCAACGTTGGCTCATCAGACTGGCCTATGGTAGCAGTTGACTTACCCTTGAGCGTCTGGTTTCCGGGGTCCTTCAAAGAATACTAGGAGAAGGGATTCTTAGCCCGCACCTTTGTATCAAAACTCCTTGGCTCCACCTTGGCATCCGTGAGATACTCTATGAGGGTGTTGGGGTACGAGTAGGAGCTCTCACCCTTTCTGACAACTACTAACATCTTGGCTGACATGATGGCACCCACATTGATTGGGTACCCTACCATGATAGATGCTACCAAAATTGCCCTAGGGATTGGAAGATTGTTCTAATTTTGGCTCGGGTCTATACGGCTGCACATAAATGTTTGCCACCCTTTTCCTTCAAAGTTGACGGTATCCCGTGCAATGGGAACCCCCCGCTGTGATCCACGGTGGTGGTGGTCCTGGAGTTACCAAGATCTCTGCTAGCCAAGGGTGAGCTGCATCACCCATCAAAAACTTCTCCAAGTACTGGACTGGCTCCACCTCCTCGAACCCCAAGTAAGTATTCAGAGTGCTTTGATCAAATATGACCTTCAAGTTCCTCACCTTGGTCACTTTGGTACCTTTCTTGATGTGTGCCACATTGGCATAGAATTCCCGTACCAAATGCTCCTCAGCATCCATAACATTCTAGGTGAACCACATCCACCCCTTTTGCTCCCTGAACTGCTTAAGCACATTTGGATTGAATTTATCTAAATCCTTCAATAAAAACTGTCGCTCAAGTGTGAGCGATCTCTGGGGCCACCATTCTCTGAACTTGGTGAACGTTGTCAAGCTCACAAACCTGTATTCCCATATCTCCTTTTTTTTCGACCTCTCTAGGCCGCCCACTCTAGTGTCACCTCCTCTATTATCATCAGGAACATCATCATCATCGTCCATTGCAGCTGGTGCAGGGGGAGTATGTGTAGAGGAGTGCTCTGAACCCTGAGAAGAACTTGCTGAGGTGGAGGGTTCGTTGCGGAGTTGGTATCTCCTAGGGAATTGTGATGGTTGGGATTGGGCCTCAGGTTGTTCCTCAACTGAGTGGCCCTTGGAGGCTTCCCTAGACAGGATATAAGAGCTTGATTATGAGGGCTCAGTGGCCCTACCTCTCCTCATGGTTTGCTTCTTGGCTATTGCTTTCTTCTGCATTGCCGGAGGTTGAGTACCCTTGCCTCGGCCACGGGAAGGTTCACCCTTCCCTTTAGAAGTATCACCTCTACCTCTTGATCAAACCATCGTCTGCAATACAAAGCAACACGAGTAGTTAAAGTCTAGAAGCAATGTGTTAAATGTTTCAGGTAAAACAATGTGCAAATGTGAAAGTGCGGTCCGCATAATCTTGAGTGCGGCTGCAGATTGCCTTATGCGGACTGCACAATTTTAAAATACGGTCGCACAATCTGAAGTGCAGAACGCACAATTTTGAGTGCGACTGCACAAGACCAGGCCCAAAACTACTGGTTCTCTGAAGCTTGAACCTGCGGTCGCAAACATATTTTTGTCGACCGCACAATTTTGAATGCGGTCTGCACATTGAACGCATACTTTTTTTCCCTAACTCAGGATCTGCGGACCGCACAATTCAAAATTATATGGCACTGTACTTAGGTTTTTCAATGTTTTTGCACAATTTAGACATGGTATTGGCAAACTAAACATGATACATGATTTACCCAGCCCCCAATGAGTGCATATGAAATTACCCACACAATGTTAAGCACACATGATGAACATTTGACATTTTAGGCCTAAAAATAACTATACTACTTAAAAACAAACACTAAGAAAACTTGAAATATCTAAACATAAATTGAACATACCAGTGGTGAAGGATGCAAGGTAGAATTTAGGCTGATGCAATGAGTGTGGAGTGTGAAACAATTTTTTGTGCACTGTACTTGCTTTGGTTTCAATAGTTCAGAGTGCGTAAAGTTTTAAACAGTGCTATGAGGGCCTATTTATAGGTTGACCAAATTAGGTCAAAAATGAAGTTGGGTGCGGCCACACATTTTTGTGTGCGGTCTGCACTCTTTACCTGAGCCCTACTGAAGATTTGCGGTCCGCACAAAATTGAGTGCGGACGCATATATTTTTGCGGACCGCATAATTTCAAGTGCGGTCGCAGAATGGCTATTTCTCTGCAATTCAAAACTTCAAAGAGTTGTATTTTTGGGTCTCCAGTTGTGCAGCACAAAGAATTGTGCGGCCGCAGACTCCTCTCTGCTGTGGCATTAAATATTGTGCGGTCCGCACTTTTTCAACACTTGGTCATTTTTTCGAGCACAGTTCCTGCAAGACACACTCATTCTTGCAATTCACTTCAAAACCAGTAGCATAAAACAAAGCCTATCTAAAAAAAAAAAGAAGAAAAAGTAAAATAAAAAGAAACATGGGTTGCCTTCCAAGAAGCGCCTGATTTAACGTCGTGTTACGACGCAGATTACCATCAATCACTTGAAATGAATTACTGCCACGACTTGGCCATCATCAACTTTTCCAAGATAATGCTTCACCCGGTGACCATTGACTATAAACACTTCATCATTTTTATTCTTCAAATATAATGCACCAAAGGGTGTCACATTCACAACCTCAAATATACCATTCCACTTAGACTTCAATTTTCCCAGAAACATCCGTAACCAAGAATTGAACAATAACACAAGATCACCTTCTTTGAACTCCTTGTTCCTGATGTACTTGTTATGGAGGTACTTCATCTTCTCCTTATATAAGGAAGAACTTGTATATGCATGGTACCGGAATTCATCAAGCTCATTCAATTGTGCCACCCTAAAGTTGGCGGCGACATCCCATTCAAGATTAAGCTTCTTCAATGTCCACATAGCTTTGTGCTCAAGTTTCACCGGAAGGTGACAAGATTTCCCAAACACTAACCGGTATGGATACATACCAATCGGTATTTTGTAAGCCATCCTATAATCCCAAAGAGCATGATCAAGTTTTTTCGACCAATCCGTCTGGTTGGCATTCACTGTCTTTGGCAAAATACTCTTGATCTCCCGGTTGGAGACTTCCACTTTCCCGCTTGATTGAGGGTGATAGGGGGTCGAGACTTTGTGAGTGACACCAAACTTGGTGAGTAAGGTATCAAAAGTTTTGTTGCAAAAGTGCGATCCCCCATCACTTATAATGGCCCTTGGAGTACCAAATCTTGTGAAGATGTTCTTTTTCAAAAATGCCACCACACTTCGAGCTTTGTTGGGTAAAGCCACATCTTCAACCCATTTTGACATATAGTCCGCAGCTACCAAAATGTAAGTGTTCCCACTAGATCTTATGAACGACCCCATGAAATCAATGCTCCACACATCAAAAATGTCAATTTCAAAGATGGTGGTGAGGGGCATCTCATTTTTCTTAGAAATCCCACCGGCCCTTTGACATTCATCACAATGCTTGACTAGATCACTAGCGTCTTTGTAGAGAGTAGGCCAATAGAATCTACAACTCAACACTTTTATCACTGTTCTAGCTCCACCATGGTGACCACGATATGGTGAAGAGTGGAAAGCCTAAAGAATTTTCACTTGTTCTTCCTCCGGTACACATCGTAGAATCACACCATCGGTACAAATCCGGAAGAGATACGGTTCATCCCAATAATAGTCAAGGCAAT
This sequence comes from Nicotiana tomentosiformis, assembly GCF_000390325.3. Classification (NCBI taxonomy): domain Eukaryota; kingdom Viridiplantae; phylum Streptophyta; class Magnoliopsida; order Solanales; family Solanaceae; genus Nicotiana; species Nicotiana tomentosiformis. The sequence goes on along the minus strand of NC_090815.1, from coordinate 20,327,340 downwards.
CCCGTTTTGAGCTTCTTCCTTTGGTTTGAAGAGAACTCATTCAGTACAATACCACTCACAAGATAATTTTCTAAGTCGGCAAACCATGGCATCCCGGTCATTGAAATGGCTAGAAGTTGCTTGTCGGGAAAGGAATCATTTATCTCAAGGCCTTCATGTGGCCTCCCTTCCTCCTCCAAGCGAGACAAGTGGTCCGCCACTTAGTTTTCACTGCCTTTGTGGTCTTGAATTTCTAGATAAAATTCTAGCAATAAAAGCACCCACTGCATTAACCTCTCCTTTTAATCCTTTTTGCTCATTAAGTACCGAAGCGCCACATGATCGGTGTGGACAATCACTTTTGTACCCATCAAGTACGGGCAGAACTTCTCCATAGCAAAGACAATAGCAAGTATCTCTTTATCGGTCACCGTGTAGTTGACTTTGGCATCGTTCATGGTCTTACTAGCATAGTAGACTGGATGGAAGATTTTGTTGATACGTTTTCCCAAAACTGCTCCGACCGCTACATCACTTGAGTCACACATGAGCTAGAAAGGCAAGCTCCAATCTGGTGCGGTGATAATAGGAGTAGTAGTCAATTTGAACTTGAGCGATTCGAATGCCTTCATGCAATCCTCGTTGAAATGGAACTTGGCATCCTTCTCCAAAAGTTTATACAAGGGGTTCACCACTTTGGAAAAATTCGTGATGAAACGGCGATAGAACCCCGCATGACCCAAGAAGCCCCTCACTCCCTTCACGGATGTAGGGGTGGGATTTTAGAAATCACCTCTATTTTGGCCTTGTCGACCTCAGTACCAAACTTTGAAATTTTGTGACCGAGGACAATGCCTTCCTCAACCATGAAGTGACATTTCTCCCAATTCAATACCAAGTTTGTCTCCTCATATCTTGCCAAGACCTTATTCAAAATTTTCAAGCAATCATCAAAAGAATTCTCGACCATGGAAAAGTCATCCATGAAGACCTCAAGAAAATCCTCCACCATGTCGGTGAAGATAGCCATCATACACCGTCAAAAAGTCTCCGGTGCATTGCATAACCCAAATGGCATCCGCGAGAATGCGAAGTACCATAGGGACATGTGAAAGTAGTCTTCTCTTGGTCCTCCGGAGCAATAAGAATTTGATTGTAGCCGAAATATCCATCAAGGAAGCAATATAAATAACGACAGAACAACCTATCAATCATTTGATCAAGGAATGGAAGTGGGAAATGATCTTTCCGTCTGGCTTTGTTGAGCTTGCGATAGTCCATACACACTCTCCAACCGGTCACCGTTCTTGTAAGAATCAACTCGTTCTTGTCATTGGTGACCACAGTCATGCCCCATTTCTTTGGGACACATTGCAACGAAGAGGTCCACGAGCTATCAGAAATGGGGTAAACAACCCCGACATCCAACCATTTTATGATCTCCTTCTTCACCACCTATTATATTGCTTCATGTAATCTTCTTTGATGTTCAATGGAGGGTTTGTCATCCTCCTCTAAAATATTCTTGTGCATGCAAAAGGAGGAGCTTATACCCCGAATGTCCGCCAATGTCCATCTGATAGCTTTCTTCCTCTTTTGTAGCACCATCAAAGTAGAGTCTACCTGCACGTTAGTAAAACTAGAGGAAAGAATAACCAGTAAAGTAGAAAATGGGCCAAGGAATTCATACCTGAGATATGGAGGCAATGGATTTAACTCCAAAGTGGAAGGCTCCTCAATTGAGGGCTTTGTTGGAGGAGTCTTCCGGTTTTCAAGATCTAAGGACAATTTGCGGGGTTCATAAGTGTACGACCCTATTCCTTGCAATGCATTCACACATTCACATAGCCATCCTTCTCATCATCATCATGATTGAGCAATACGGCCTCCAAAGTATCATCAACATTCATCATGGCACTACTATCATCAACACTCACCTAGGTCACTAATTCCACAAACGAACAAACTTCATTGCTATTCGGTTGCCTCACAGATTTGCATACATGGAAAACCACCTTTTCACACCCACCCAGAAGGTGAGCCCACCGGCTTCCACATCAACAAGAGCCTTCCCCGTATCAAGGAAAGGTCTACCCAAAATAATAGGCACCTCATAGTCCACTTCACAATCAATAATCACAAAGTCCGCCGGGAGGATGAACTTATCAACACAAACCAACACATCATCAATAATACCTAATGGTCTCTTTATAGTTCGATCCTCCATTTGTAACCTCATAGATATGGGTCTTGATTTCCTAATTCCCAAAGGTTTCAACACCGAGTATGTCATCAAGTTGATACTCGCCCCTAGATCACAAAGAGCTTTTGAAAAGTCAGCGCTTCCAATGGTGCAAGGGATTGTGAAAGTGCCAAGATCTTCTAATTTCTTAGCCATTGAGTGCACAATTGCACTCACTTGATGTATCATCTTTATATTCTCACAATTCATCGACATTTTCTTTGTCACCAAATCCTTCATGAACTTTGCATATCCGTGAATTTTCTCCAAAGCCTCAACCAGTGGCACATTAATATATAAGCTCTTCATCATGTAAATAAACGTCTTGAATTGGTTCTCGCCATTTTGCTGGGCAAGACTTTGAGGGTATGGAGGTGGAGGCCTTGGCATTGGTGCCTTAGCCTTTGGCACTACTGTCACGACCCGAATTTCCCACCTTCGGACCGTGATGGCGCCTAACATTTCACTTGCTAGGCAAGCCATCGTTAGAATAATATTAACCGTTTTTAAAACAAATTTTAAATTTATTAATAACAAGGAAGAAAATGCGGAAGCAATTTTGAAATAATCCACAATAATAACGGTGTCTAAATACCATCCAAGAATTGGTGTCACAAGTGCACGAGCTTCTAGAATAAATACAAATAAAGTTCTGAATAAAATAAAGCTGTCTGAAAATAAATACACAGCTAAAGTACAATAGACGGGGACTTCAGAACTACGAACGCCATGCAGTTATACCTCAAGTCTTCTCTGATAGCTGAAATCCGAGCAAGTCTATGGTAAGCCGCTGTGACCAACTCCAAAATCTGCACAAGAAGTGCAGAGTGTAGTATCAGTACAACCGACCCCATATACTGGTAAGTGCTGAGCCTAACCTCGACGAAGTAGTGACGAGGCTAAGGCGGTTCACTTACATTACCCTGTACGCAATATTAGTAACAACAACAATAATAGGAATAAATCAGGTAATTCATTTATAATAATTGAAGGCAACTCAGCAGTCATGACCAATTATCATTTCCATTATTTCTGTTGCAACGTGCAACCCGCTCTCACGATATATCCATATTCAGTTCTGTTGCGGCGTGCAACCCGCTCCTCCAACATATTCATTTTAATAAAGTCTGTTGCGGCGTGCAACCCGATCCTCCAATATTAACTTTTTAATAAGTCTGTTGCGGCGTGCAACCCGATCCTCCAATATTGACTTTTAATAAGTCTGTTGCAGCGTGCAACCAGATCCTCCAATATTGACTTTTAATATGTCTGTTGCGGCGTGCAACCCGATTCTCAAATATAGATTTTTAATAAGTATGTTGCGGCGTGCAACCCGATCCTCCAATATATTCATTATAATCAATCATGTTGCGGCGTGCATCCCGCTCCTCCAGCATTTTCATTTACCAATTCTTATAGAAGAAATTTTTCCAATAAATGTAACAATTAATATAAAATTATAAGACAACAAGCATACAATAATTATGGTTTAATTATGAAGCAAACAATGACAAATAGTAAATTATTATGGAAATCAGGGAGCAAATATGCAGTTTAATATTTATTATACTAAATATCAAATAACAATTAAGGCACATAATTCAAATAGCATGTAATAATTAATGCAGGAATTCAAGAATTTATATTTGCAAAGAATAAGAGAGAAATAATTATTATAATAATTAATTTATGATTAAAAACAATTTGTGAATTTTCAAGTAAGCAGGCAAACAACTAATTTGACAACATATAGACACTCGTCACCTCGCCTATACGTCGTTTACATGCAATTCACATAACAAACAATTTAAGGGTTCTATTCCCTCAAGTCAAGGTTAACCCCGACACTTACCTCGCTTTGCAAATTCCAATCAATTATTTAACCATAGATTTTCCTTTTAAATTTGCCTCCGAAAGCTTCAAATCTATTCACAAATAATTAAATATATTCAATACTAATCATAGGAATTAATTCCATATGAATTTACAAATTTTTCGGATAAAAATCCTAAATTCATTAAAATATTTGGCAGTGGGACCCACGTATCAAATCCCGGAAAAACTCACAAAATCCAAACACCCGTTCCGATACGAGTTCAACCATACCAAATTTGTCCAATTCCGATATCAAATGGACCTTCAAATCTTAATTTTTCGTTTTTGGAAGATTTTATAAAAATCTAATTTTTCTACCATAAATTCATGGATTCATGATATAAATGAGTATGAAATCATGAAATATAATCAATATAGGATAAGAAAAACTTACCCCAATGTTTTCCCGTGAAAATCGCCCAAAAATCGTCTTACCCGAGCTCGAATATGGGAAAGAATTGAAAATGGGTCAAAACTCCATTTCCAGAACTTATGTACTGTTTCTGGGATTTTTACCCTTCGCGAACGCGGTCCGTGCCTCGCGTTCGCGAAGCACAATTATGTGCTGTAAAATTTTACTCTTCGCGAATGCGAGGGCTACATCGCAAACACGATGCATGCCTGGCTTGTCCTTTGCGAACGCGAGATGCCTCTCGCAAACGCGAAGGCTAATTTTTCCTGGCCAGTCTCTATTCCTTCGCGAACGCAAGGCTTCTATCGCAAAGGCGAAGCTTTGAACCTCAAGACTTCGCGAACACGGTCACTATGTAGGGAACGCGAAGCACGAGAGTTCTAAATTTGCTCTTCGCGTTCGCGAGAGTACCTTCGCGAACGCGAAGAAGAACACACCAGAAGCCTGAAGTCTGCAGAAAACCAGATTTCCTATGTCTGAAATCATCCCGTAGCCTATCTGAAACTCACCCGAGCCCTCAGGGCTCCAAACCAAACATGCACACAAGTTTTAAAATATTATACAAACTTGCTCGCGCGATCGAATCGCCAAAATAACACCTAGAACTACGAATCGGACACCAAATCAAAGGAAGTTTTCAAGAAAATTTTAAAATTTATATTCTTACAAACGGATGTCCGAATCACGTCAAATCAACTCTGATTCTCACCAAATTCGGCAGACAAGTCATAAATGTTATAGTGGACCTATACCGGGCTCCAAAACCAAAATACGGACCCGAGGTCAATAAATTTAACATCAGTAATTTCTTAGAAATCATTAAGCTTTCAAACTTTTAATTTTTTATCAAAATTTCATATCTCGGGCTAGGGACCTCGGAATTCAATTCCGGGCATACGCCTAAGTCCCAAATCACGATACAGACCTACCAGAATTTTCAAAACATTGATCCGGGTCCGTTTGCTCAAAATGTTGACCAAAGTCAATTTAGTTGAGTTTTAAAGCTCTATTTTTCCATTTTAATCCATTTTCATATAAAAACTTTCCGTAAAAATATACGGATTGCGCACGCAAGTCGAGGAATGATAAATGGTGCTTTTCAAGGTCTTAGAACACAGAATTACTTATTAAATTGAAAGATGACATTTTTGGGTCATCACAACCTCTAAAACAAACGTTCGTCCTCGAACGGAGTTAGAAAAAGTACCTGAGCTGGAGAAAAGGTGTGGATATTTACTCCGCGTGTACGACTCGAACTCCCAGGTAGATGCCTATACCGGCTGACCTCTCCATTGCACCCGAACTGAAGGATAACTTTTAAACCTCAACTGTCGGACCTGCCGGGCTAGAATAGCCACCGTCTCCTCCTCGTAAGTTAAATCTTTGTCCAATTGGACTGAGCTAAAATCTCACACATGGGACGGATCACCATGATATTCTCGGAGCATAGACACATGGAACACCGGATGAACCATTGATAACTAGGTCGTAATGCAAGCCTGTAGGCTACTTCACTCACCCTTTCAAGAATTTGAAAGGGTCCGATATACCTAGGGCTCAACTTGCCCTTCTTTCCGAACCTCATTACACCTTTCATAGGTGAAACACGGAGCAATATTCGTTCTCCAACCATGAGTGCAATATCACGAACTTTATGGTTGGCATAACTCTTTTGCCTAGACTGAGCTGTGCGAAGTCGATCCTGAATAATCTTGACCTTATCCAAGGCATCCTGTACCAAATCGGTACCCAACAACCGAGCCTCTCCCGATTCAAACCAACCAACTGGCGATCGGCATCGCCTTCCGTATAATGCCTAATATGGAGCCATCTGAATGCTCGACTAGTAGCTATTATTATAAGCAAACTCCGCAAGTGGTAAGAAATGATCCCAAGAACCTCCAAAGTCTATAACACAAGCGCGAAGCATATCTTCCAACATCTGAATAGTGCGCTCTGACTGTCCGTCTGTCTGTGGATGAAATGCTGTACTCAACTCCACCCGCGTGCCTAACTCACGCTGTACAGCCCTCCAGAAATGTGAGGTAAACTGCGTACCTCGATCTGAAATAAATTTCAGCTAACCTCTCTGAAGAATAGGTAACTGCCACTGGAATGAAATGGGCTGACTTGATCAACCTGTCCACAATGACCCAAACTGCGTCAAATTTTCTCTGAGTCCGTGAGAGCCCAACAACAAAATCCATAGTGATACGCTCCCACTTCCACTCCGGAATTTCAAACTTCTGAAGCAAACCACCAGGTCTCTGATGCTCGTACTTAGCTTGCTGATAATTCAGACACCGAGCTACATGTGCAACTATATCCTTTTTCATTCTCCTCCACCAATAATGTTGCCGCAAATCATGATATATTTTTAGCAGTACCTGGATGAATAGAATACCTGGAACTGTGTGCCTCTTCAAGAATTAATTCACGAAGCCCATCCACATTAGGCACACAAATACAGCCCTACATTCGCAGAACTCCATCTTTCCCCACAACAACCTGCTTGGCATCACCGTGTCGCACCATGTCCTTAAGGACAATTAAATAAGGATCATCATACTGCCTTTCTCTGATGCGCTCATATAAAGAAGACCGAGCGATTGTACAAGCTAGAACCAGACTAGGTTCTGAAACATCTAACCTCACGAACTGATTAGCCAAAGGCTGAACATCTGCAGCTAATGGCCTCTCACCAACCAAGATACACACAAGACTGCCCATACTCACAACCTTTCTACTCAAAGCATCGGCCACCACATTGGCCTTTCCGGGGTGATACAAAATGGTGATATCATAGTCTTTCACCAACTCCAACCATCTTCTCTGCCTCAAATTAAGATCTTTTTGTTTGAACAGATACTGAAGGCTACGATGATCAGTAAATACCTCACATGAGACACCGTAGAGGTAATGCCTCCAAATCTTCAGCGCATGAACAATGGCTGCCAATTCTAAGTCATGAACAGGATAATTCTTCTTGTGAACTTTCAACTGCCGTGATGCATATGCAATTACCTTGCCATCTTGCATTAATACTGCACCAAGCCCAATGCGAGATGCATCATAATATACCGTATACGATCCTGAGCCTGTGGGTAATACCAATACTGGCGCCGCAGTCAAAGTGGTTTTGAGCTTCTGAAAGCTCAACTCACACTCGTCTGACCATCTGAATGGAACACCCTTCTGGGTTAGTCTGGTCAATGTGCTTGCTATAGATGAAAACCTTTCCATGAACCGACGATAATAACCTACCAAACCTAGGAAACTCCGGATCTCTGTAACCGAAGTAGGTTTAGGCCAATTATGAACAACCTCAATCTTTTTAGGATCCACCTTTATGCCTTCTGCCGATACAACATGTACCAAAAGGCAACTGAGTCTAACCAAAACTCACATTTTGAAAATTTGGCATATAACTGATTATTCTTCAAGGTGTGAAGCACACTTCGAAGATGATGCTCATGCTCCTCTCGACTGTTGGAGTAAATCAAGATATCATCAATGAATACAACCACAAAAGAATCCAAATAAGGCTTGAACACCCGATTCATCAAATCCATAAATACTGCTGGAGCATTCGTCAACCCAAATGACATCACTAGGAACTCGTAATGCCCATACCTAGTCCGAAAAGCTATCTTAGGGACATTAGATGCCCTAATCCTCAACTGATGGTAACCATATCTCAAATAAATTTTCAAAAATACCTTGGCACCCTGAAGCTGATCAAATAAGTCATCAATTCTTGGCAGCGGATATTTGTTTTTGATAGTGGCCTTGTTCAACTGCCGATAGTCTATACACATCCGCATCGAGCCATCTTTATTCTTTACAAATAATACTGGTGCACCCAAGGGCAATACACTGGGTCTAATGAATCCCTGATCAAGCAAGTCTTGTAAGTGCTCATTCAATTCTTTCAACTCTGGCCGGGCCATATGGTATGGTGGAATAGAAATGGGCTGAGTGCCTAGAGCCAAATCAGTACAGAAGTCAATATCTCTGTCAAGTGGGATCCCCGGTAGATCTGCAGGAAATACTTTTGAAAATTCACGAACAACTAGTACTGAGTCCATAGAAGGGACATCAGCACTGGGATCACGAATATAAGCCAAATAGGCTAGACATCTTTTCTCTACCATACGGCGAGCTTTCATATAAGAAATAACCCTGCTGGCAGAATGGCCAGAAGTTCCTTTGCACTCTAATCGAGGTAACCCCGGCATAGCTAGGGTCACTATATTGACATGACAGTCCAATATAGCATGATAAGGAGACAACCAATCCATACCCAAGATGACATCAAAATCTACCATATCAAGAAGTAGAATATCCACACTAGTTTCGAGATTACCAATAGTAACCACACACGAACAGTGGACATGATCTAGTACCACAGAGTCTCCCACCGGTGTAGATACACACACAGAAGCACTTAGAGAATCACAAGGCACAACCAAATATGAAGCAAAATAGGAGGACACATAGGAATAAGTAGATCTTGGATCAAATAGAACTGAAGCATCTCTATGGCAAACAGGAATAATACATGTGATCACAACATCAGATGACTCGGCCTCAGGCCTAGTTGGAAAAGCATAAAACCGGGGCTGGGCCCCACCACTCTAAACTGCATCTCTGAGACAGCTTCTAACTGGCTGGCCTCCACCCCTAACGGTCTGGCCTCCACCTCTAATGGCCTGACCTCCACCTCTAATGGTCTGACCTCCACCTCTAACTGCCTGACCTCCACCTCTAACTGCCTGACCCCTACCTCTAGCTGGCTGAGCAGGCGGTGAAGCAACCGGTGTCGGTATGATGGCACGAGAATCTTGCCGATATCTGTTACTCGCCAATGTAGGGCAATTCCTCCTGATGTGACCAATGTTCCCACACTCATAACACCCATCCTGATGTCGTGGCTGCTGAAGTTGAAGTTGACCCAGATGGGCCGGATAACCATTATAGTAACTCTGGAGTGGTGGTGCACTGATAGGAGCTGAATGTGCACTAAATACTGGCTGCCCAGAGTAAGGCATAATAGGATCGTGACTCCCTGAAGCACCGGGAGATACATGAAGTGCTGAATGAAATGGTCTGGGAGGATGACCCCTACCAAAATTAGCCCGGCCTCCAGATGAGGCACCACTGTAACCACTGAACTGACGAGGCCTCTTATCAGACCTCTGCCCTCTTTCCTGTGCAAGAACCATCTCGATCCTCCTTGTGACATTAGCAGCCGCATGAAAAGAAATCTCACTTCCGGTCTCCTTGGCCATCTGAATTCTGATAGGGTGAGTGAGTCCCTCAATGAACCTCCTCACTCTCTATCCCTCCGTAGGTAGTAAAAGGAGAGCATGACGGGCCAAATCTACAAAACGAGACTCCTACTGAGTAACAGTCATACTGCCCTGCTGTAGACGCTCAAATTGCTTGCGAAATTCCTCTCTCAGTGTGATAGGGAGGAACTTCTCCAGAAATAGCTGAGAGAACTGCTTCCAGGTAAGTGCAGATGATCCGACTGGTTAGGTCAATGGGTAATCTCTCCACCACCTCTTGGCGGAACCCGTCATCTAGAATACAGCAAAATCAATGCCATTGGTCTCAACTATACCCATGTCCCGCAGCACCTCATAGCAGCGTTCAAGATAATCCTGTGGGTCCTCAGAAGGTGTACCACTGAAGTGAACTGGAAAGAGCTTAGTGAACTTATCCAGTCTCAATAAGGCCTCAAAAGACATGGCGGGCCTATCACCGGTCTGTGCCGCAACAACTGGTTGAACTACCCCAACTGGCGGGGCTGCTAGAGCATGATTTTGGAGAGCCATCTGCTCCGGAGCGGGAGTAGTGGGAGTTTGTGCTCCTCCCCCAGCCTGTGAGACAGCTGGTGCCACTGGAAATGTACCATTCTGGGCCACACCCTCCATAAGACTCACCAATCGGACTAGAGCGTCCTGAAGCACTGGAGTGGCTATGAATCCTTCCGGGACCTGAACTTGTCCAACTGGTACATTCTGAACTGGGACCTCCTCTTGAAGGTCTATCTGAGGTTCTTAAACCGGTGCAGCTGCTCGAGATTTGGACTGAGCTCTACCTCGGCCTCTGCCTCGGCCTCTAGCATGACCTCGGCCTCAACCTCTACCCCTGACCATAGTTGCCATCGGGGGTTCTGATCTTTGTCCATAGGTAGAAGTATTATGCGTTCTCACCATCTCAAGAGAATAAGAGTAGAATGGTTCAATCATCGATGATAGAATAAAATCACACGATAGAATAAGAAAGAAGTGATATTGTTCCTAAACTTCATAGCCTCTGAGAGATAAGTACAGACGTCTCCGTATCGATCCTTCAACCTCTACTAAGCTTGCTCGTGACTCGTGAGACCTATGTAACCTAGTGCTCTGATACCAACTGTCACGACCCAAATTTCCTACCTTCGGACCGTGATGGCGCCTAACATTTCACTTGCTATGCAAGCCAACGTTAAAATAATATTAACCATTTTTAAAACAATTTTTAAATATATTAATAACAAGGAAGAAAATGCGGAAGCAATTTTGAAATAATCCATAATAATAACAGTGTCTAAATACCATCCCAGAATTAGTGTCACAAGTGCACGGGCTTCTAGAATAAATACAAATAAAGGTCTGAATAAAATAAAGTTGTCTGAAAATAAACACACAGCTAAAGTACAATAGACGGGGATTTCAGAACTGCGAACGCCATGCAGTTATACCTCAAGTTTCCTCTGATAGCTGAAATCCGAGCAAGTCTATGGTACGCCGCTGTGACCAACTCCAAAATCTGCACAAGAAGTGCAGAGTATAGTATCAGTACAACCGACCCCATATACTGGTAAGTGCTGAGCCTAACCTCGACGAAGTAGTAATGAGGCTAAGGCGGTTCACTTACATTACCCTGTACGCAATATTAGTAACAATAACAATAATAGGAATAAATCAGGTAATTCATTTATAATAATTTAAGGCAACTCAGCAGTCATGACCAATTATCATTTCCATTATTTCTGTTGCAGCGTGCAACTCGCTCTCACAATATATCCACATTCAGTTCTGTTGCGGCGTGCAACCCGCTCCTCCAACATATTTATTTTAATCAAGTCTGTTGCGGCATGCAACCCGATCCTCCAATATTAACTTTCTAACAAGTCTGTTGTGGCGTGCAACCCGATCCTCCAATATTGACTTTTAATAAGTGTGTTGCGGCGTGCAACCCGATCCTCCAATATTGACTTTTAATATGTCTGTTGCGGTGTGCAACCCGATCTTCCAATATAGACTTTTAATAAGTCTGTTGCAGCGTGCAACCCGATACTCTAATATATTCATTATAATCAATCATGTTGCGGCGTGCAACCCGCTCCTCCAACATTTTCATTTACCAATTGTTATAGAAGAAATTTTCCCAATAAATGTAACAATTAATATAAAATTACAAGACAACAAGCATACAATAATTATGGTTTAATTATGAAGCAAACAATGACAAATAGCAAATTATTATAGAAATCAAGGAGCAAATAGGCAGTTTAATATTTATTATGCTAAATGTCAAATAACAATTAAGGCACATAATTCAAATAGCATGTAACAATTAATGTAGGAATTCAAGAATTTATATTTGCAAAGAATAAGAGAGAAATAATTATTATAATAATTAATTTATGATTAAAAACAATTTGTGATTTTTCAAGTAAGCAGGCAAACAATTAATTTGATGATGTATAGACACTCGTCACCTCACCTATACTTTGTTTACATGTAATTCACATAACAAACAATTTAAGGGTTCTATTCCCTCAAGTCAAGGTTAACCCCGACACTTACCTCGCTTTGCAAATTCCAATCAATTATTCAACCACATCTTTTCCTTTTAAATTTTCCTCCGAAAGCTTCAAATCTATTCGCAAACAATTCAATATATTGAATACTAATCATAGGAATTAATTCCATATGAATTTATAAATTTTTCGGATAAAAATCCTAAATTCATTAAAATATTCTGCAGTGGGACCCACATCTCAAATCCCAAAAAAAAACTCGCGAAATCCGAACACCCGTTCCAATACGAGTTCAACCATACCAAATTTGTCCAATTCCGATATCAAATGGACCTTCAAATCTTAATTTTTCGTTTTTGAAAGATTTTATAAAAATCTGATTTTTCTTCCATAAATTCACGGATTCATGATATAAATGAGTATGAAATCATGAAATATAATCAATATAAGATAAGGAACACTTACCCCAATGTTTTCCCGTGAAAATCACCCAAAAATCACCTTACCCGAGCTCAAAAATGGGAAAGAATTGAAAATGGGTCGAAACCCCTTTCCAGAACTTAAGTTCTGTTTCTGGGATTTTTACCCTTCGTGAACGCGGTCAGTGCCTCGCGTTCACGAAGCACAATTATGTGCTGTCAAATTTTACTCTTCGCGAACGCGAAGGCTAATATTTCCTGGCCAGTCTCTTTCCCTTCGCGAACGCAAGGCTTCTATCGCGAAGGCGAAGCTTTGAACCTCAAGCCTTCGCGAACGTGGTCACTATGTCGCGAACACGATGCACAAAATGTGCCAGCCCAATTTGCTCCTCGCGTTCGCGAGAGTACCTTCGCGAACGCGAAGAAGAGCACACCAGAAGCCTAAAGTCTGCAGAAAACCAGATTTCCTAAGTCCGAAATCATCCCATAGCGTATCCGAAACTCACCCGAGCCCTTTGGGCTCCAAACCAAACACGCACACAAGTTCTAAAATATCATACGAACTTGCTCGCGTGATCGAATCGCCAAAGTAACACCTAGAACTACGAATCGGACACCAAATCAAAGGAAGTTTTCAAGAAAACTTTAAAACTTATATTTTTACAACCGGACGTCCGAATAATGTCAAATCAACACCAATTCTCACCAAATTTGGCAGACAAGTCATAAATGTTATTGTGGACCTATACCGAGCTCCGAAACCAAAATACGAACCCGAGGTCAATAAATTCAACATCAGTAATTTTTTAGAAATCACTAAGATTTCAAGCTTTTAATTTTTCATCAGAATTCCATAACTCGGGCTAGGGACCTCGGAATTCGATTCTGGGCATATGCCCAAGTCCCAAATCATGATACGGACCTACCAGAATTTTCAAAACACTGATCTGGGTCCGTTTGCTCAAAATATTGACCAAAGTCAACTTAGTTAAGTTTTAAAGCTCTATTTCCCATTTTAATCCATTTTTCACATAAAAACTTTCCGGAAAAAATGTACGGACTATGCACGCAAGTCAAGGAATGATAAATGGTGCTTTTAGAGGTCTTAGAATATAGAATTACTTATTAAATTTAAATATGACATTTTTGGATCATCACAACTACCAGTTCCGGTATGTTAATAATGTGTTCCCTAGACGGGTTCTCTTCTTCTTGAGTCTCCTCCACATTTTCATCAATATCAATTCTCAATTCGTCATTAGCTTGAATCACATTGTTTGGAATCTCATCTTCTTGACTCACTTGATTATCATCATAATTATCCTTTGACTTGAGGTGGTTTCCTCCCCACCTTTTCCACTCCTTGTGGTTATGGCCATGGCATGTCCCATGTTGTTCCCACCCTTCGGTTTCACCACCGTGTCACTTGGTAGTGCACCCTTAGGACGAGTGTTTAAAGCTTGGGAGATTTTCCCCAATTGAACTTCCAAATTACGGATTCAAGTGTTGTGAGAGGCTAATTGAGCATCGGAGTCGGCATTCTTCTCCATAATTTGTTTGAACATGTTCTCAATTCACCCCATCTCATTATTGGAAGAGCTAGGCCCATGATATGGATAAGGAGGCGAGTTGCTTGGTTGTTGATACATCGGGGGCCTTTGAAAGACCGACCCCTGTAACGACCCGGCCGGTCGTTTTGAGAGTTATAACCCCGTTTTCTCCATTCCTACTAATTTTTGTTTTATTCAGCTATATTATGTTATATAGGGTTAGTGGGTTCGAGTCCGGAAGGAACTCGGAGTGAAATGAAACACTTAGTCTCATAATTGAAAAATTGAGTTAGAAAAGTGGATCGGATATAGACCTATGTGTAAACGACCTCGGATTTGAATTTTGATGATTCCAATAGCTCCGTATGGTGATTTTGGGCTTAGGAGCTTGTCCGGAATATTATTTGGAAGTCCGTAGAGGAATTAGGCTTGAAATGCCGAAAGTTTTATTTTTGAGAAGTTTGATCGAGGGTTGACTTTTTGATATCGGGGTCGGAATCCGATTCTAAAAATTGGAATACCTCTATTATGTCATTTATGACTTTTATGCAAAATTTGAGGTTAATCAGACGTGATTTGATAGGTTCCGGAGTCGTTTGTAGAAATTAGAAATTTCAAAGTTTATTAAGCTTGAATTGGGGTGTAATTCATGGTTTTAGCGTGTTTGAGGTGATTTGAGGATTCGACTAAGTTTGTATGATGTTTTAGGACTTGTTGGTATATTTGGTTGAGGTCCCTGGGGCCTCGGGTGAGTTTCAGATGGTTAACGAATCAAAAATTGAACTAGAACAGCTGCTGTAATTTTCTTCTGTTGGAAATTGCTTCTGCGCAGATGTAAGCCCAGATCGAGCTCAGGGTCGAGGGCCACGACCGAAGCCTAGATCGAGCTCAGGGTCGAGGGCCACGATCGAAGCCATGATCAAGCCCGGGGTTGAGGGTCACGGTCGAAGGCCGGGTCGAAGACATGATCGAAGGCCTAGGATCGAGAACCATGATCGAAGGCCTAGGATGGAGAACCAGGATCGAGGACCAGGATCGGGGACCAGGATCAAGACCAGGATCGAGGACCTCGATCGAAGGCATAACCGAGGTTGTCTGGGCAGAATTATAAAAATAGGGACTTCGTCCCATTTTCTATTTTTGACAAATTGGAGCTTGAGGAGAGGCGATTTTTGATATATTTTCAAGGAAAACTTGAGGTAAGTCCCTTGTGATCATTTCTACTCCATAATATTGAATTATCATCGAATAATCCGACTAGATTACTGGATTTTGAGGTGTAAATCGAAGATTGGAACTTAGAAATTTGGAAATAAGATTTGTAGATTTGAGGGTCGAGTTGAGGTCGGATTTTGGTAAAATTAGTATGGGTAGACTCGTGGTTGAATGGGCTTTTGGATTTTGTAACTTTTGTCGAGTTCCGAGATGTGGGCACCACAGGCAATTTTTGAGCCAATTTCGGGTTTTAGTCTAATTTTGTAGTTTTCTTGTGGAATTCATTCCACTAGCGTGTATTGATGGTATTGTACTGATTTTGAATAGATTCGGAGCATTTGGAGGCCGATTCCAGAGGCAAGATCATTGCGGGATAGAGATTTGACCGGGTTGAGGTAAGTAACGATTGTAAATCTAGTCATGAGGGTATAAAACCCCGAATTTTGTATCATTCTACTATTTTGAAGTGACGCACATGCTAGGTAACGGGCGTGTGAGCGTGCACTGTTGAGGATTTGCGACTTGGTCTGTCCCGTAGCAACTGTACTTTGTTGAAACCATTGATACTTACATATTTTAGAAAGATTTTCTGTAAATTGGGCTGAATGCCATGTTTGGGCCTTGCGCTAATGCTTTTTGGACCCTTAGGGGCTGTTTCTTACCATCCTCTCATTGTTTTCGATTGGAAATCTATACTCAGTCATGTTTATACTTGTTTACCGTATAACTCAATTTTTATGACTCTATTTTGATGCATATAAATGTTTTGGGCCGAATGCCCTGTTTTACAGAAATGCCCAAGTGGCCTGATTTGTGAGGATGAGTGTGGATTGGGGCTGCCCGCCTGCAACATACTTTATGACTGAGTGAGGCCGAGGGCCTTATTTGTGAGGATGAGTGTGGATCGGGGCTACCCGCCTGCAGCGTACTTTATGACTAAGTGAGACCGGCCTGATTTGTGAGGATGAGTGTGGATCGGGGTTGCCCGCCTGCAACATACTTTATTATTATCGCACGTGAGTTGTCCGTGAAGATTATAGCGCTTGGGCTGAAGGAGCCCCTCCGGAGTCTGTACACACCCCTAGTGAGCGCAGGTACCTACTGAGTGCGAGTGCCGAGTGCCGAGTGCCGAGTGCTGAGTGACTGGGAGGCAAGAGTGATTGTGAGGTATGCCCGAGTGGCAAGAGTGAATGTGAGGTATGCCCGAGTGGCACGAGTGACTGTGAGGTTTGCCCGAGGGGCTGTAGTGACTGTGAGGTTTGCTCGAGTGGCAAGACCAGATGCTATTGCTTCAGATGCTGTGATTACAGGTATTGTCTCAGTTTGCCATAGAGATGCCTCAGTATTATTTGACCCTGGTTCCACGTATTCATATATTTTCTCGTATTTTGCCCATTTTCTGGATATGCCCCGTGAGTCCTTAGTTTCATCTGTACATGTATCTACTCCTGTGGGCGATACTATTATTGTGGACCGCGTATATCGGTCATGTGTGGTGACTATTGGGGGTCTGGAGACCCGAGTAGATCTATTATTGCTCAGTATGGTTGACTTTGATGTGATATTGGGTATGGATTGGTTATCTCCATGTCATGCTATTCTAGATTATCACGCTAAGACGGTGACATTGGCTATGCCGGGAATTCCGAGGTTTGAGTGGAGCGGTTCTGTAGATTATGTACCAAGTAGGGTGATTTCATATTTGAAGGCTCAGCGCATGGTTGAGAAGGGTTGCCTATCTTATTTGGCTTTTGTGAGGGATGTTAGTGCAGAGACTCTTGGCATTTATTCTGTTCCGGTGGTACGTGATTTTCCGGATGTGTTTTCTGCAGACCTACCGGGCATGCCGCCTGACAGGGATATTGACTTTGGTATTAATTTGGTGAGGGGCACTCAGCCAATTTCTATTCCACCGAATTGTATGGCACCGGCGGAGTTGAAGGAATTGAAAGAACAGCTTCAGGAACTCCTTGATAAGGGGTTTATTCGGCCTAGTGTGTCACCTTGGGGTGCACCGGTTCTATTTGTGAAAAAGAAGGATAATTCCATGAGAATGTATATTGATTACAGGCAGTTGAACAAGGTCACAGTCAAGTACAAGTATCCTTTGCCTCGTATTGATGATTTATTCGACCAGCTTCAGGGAGCGAGGGTGTTCTCCAAGATTGATTTGAGGTCCGGTTATCACCAGCTGAAGATTCGGGATTCAGATATTCTCAAGGCTGCTTTCAGAACCCGATATGGCCATTATGAGTTCTTGGTGATGTCTTTTGGGCTGACCAATGCCCCAGCAGCGTTCATGCATCTGATGAATAGTGTATTTCAGCCCTATTTGGACTCATTCGTCGTTATATTCATTGACGACATCCTGGTGTACTCTCATAGCCAGGAAGAGCACGCTCAGCATTTGAGGGTTGTATTGCAGAGATTGAGGGAGGAGAAACTTTATGCAAAGTTCTATAAATGTGAGTTTTGGCTCAGTTCAGTAGCATTCTTGGGGCACGTGGTGTCTAGTGAGAGTATTCAGGTGGATCCGAAGAAGATAGAGGCGGTGCAGAGTTGGCCCAGACCGTCCTCAGCCACGGAGATTAGGAGCTTTCTTGGTTTGGCGGGTTACTATCATCGCTTTGTGGAGGGATTTTCATCTATTGCATCGCCCTTGACCAAATTGACCCAAAAGGGTGCTCCATTCAGGTGGTCGGATGACTGTGAGGAGAGCTTTCAGAAGCTTAAGACTACTTTGACCATAACTCCAGTGTTAGTTCTGCCATCAGCTTCAGGTTCTTACACCGTGTATTGTGATGCCTCAAGGATATGCATTGGTTGTGTTTTGATGTAGGAGGGTAGGGTGATTGCCTATGCCTTGCGCCAGTTGAAGACCCATGAGAAGAACTATCCTATCCATGATCTTGAGTTAGCAGCCATTGTTCACGCCTTAAAGATTTGGCATCATTATTTGTATGGGGTTCATTGTGAGATCTATACTGATCACCGGAGTCTGCAGTATCTGTTAAGGTAGAAGGATCTTAATTTGCGTCAGCGGAGATGGTTGGAGCTTCTTAAGGACTATGATATCACTATTTTGTACCATCCGGGGAAGGCCAGTGTAGTGGCCGATGCTTTGAGTCGCCGGGCAGAGAGTTTGGGGAGTTTAGCATATCTTCCAGTAGCAGAGAGACCTTTGGCATTAGATGTTCAGACCTTAGCAGGCCAGCTTGTCAGATTGGATATTTCGGAGCCTAGTTAGGTATTGGCTTGTGTGGTCTCCAGGTTTTCTCTTTATGACCGTATCAGGGAGCATCAGTATGATGACCCTCACTTGCTCGTTCTTCAGGACAGGGTTCAGAGAGGTGATGCTAGGGATATTACTATTGGTGATGATGGGGTGCTGAGAATGCAGTGCCGGATATGTGTGCCTAATGTAGATGGGCTTCGAGAGCTAATTCTTGAAGAGGCCCACAACTCGCGGTATTCCATCCATCCGGGTGCCGTAAAGATGTGCCAGGATTTGAGGCAGCACTATTGGTGGAGGCGGATGAAGAAGGATATAGTTGGGTTTGTGGATTGGTGTGTAAACTGTCATCAGGTTAAGTATGAGCATCAGAGACCGGGTGGCTTGCTTCAGAGGTTAGAGATCCCAGAGTGGAAGTAGGAGCGTATCACTATGGACTTTGTAATTGGGCTCCCACAGACTTCGAGGAAGTTTGACATAATTTAGGTTATCGTGGATCGGCTGACCAAGTCCGCGCACTTTATTCCATTTGATACTACTTACTCTTCAGAGCGATTGGCTGAAATTTACATCCGAGAGATCGTTCGCTTGCATGGTGTCCCAGTTTCCATCATTTCAGATAGGGGTACTCAGTTCACATCGCAGTTTTGGAGGGTCGTGCAGCGAGAGTTGGGTACTCAGGTTGAGTTAAGCACAGCTTTTCACCCTCAGATGGGTGGGCAGTCCGAGCGCACTATTCAGATATTGGAGGACATGTTGCGTGCTTGTGTCATTGACTTTGGGGGTTCATGGAACGAGTTTCTGCCACTCGCGGAGTTTGCATATAACAACAGTTATCAGTCGAGCATTCTGATGGCTCCGTACAAGGCTTTGTATGGGAGGAGGTATAGATCACCAGTTGGATGGTTTGAGCCGGGTGAGGCTAGGCTCTTAGGTACAGACTTGGTCCAGGACGCATTAGATAAGGTGAAATTGATTCAGGAGCGACTTCGCACGTCGCAGTCCAGGCAAAAGAGCTACGCAGATAGGAAGGTCCGTGATGTGTCTTTTATTGTTGGGGAGAAGGTTTTGCTGAAGGTATCACCCGTGAAGGGTGTTATGAGGTTTGGGAAGTGGGGCAAGTTGAGCCCCCGGTTCATTGGGCCTTTTTATGTGCTTCAGAGAATAGGGGAGGTGGCTTATAAGCTTGCCTTGCCACCCAGCTTGTCGAGTGTGCATCCAGTGTTTCATGTTTCCATGCTCCGAAAGTATATTGGAGATCCGTCCCATGTTTTGGATTTCAGCACGGTTCAGTTGGGGGGTGATATGACTTATGATGTGGAGCCGATGGCTATTTTAGATCGGCAGGTTCGAAGGTTGAGGTCAAAGGATATAGCTTCAGTGAAGGTGCAATGGAGAGGTCAGCCTGTGGAGGAGGCCACCTGGGAGACCGAGCGGGAGATGCAGAGCAGATATCCATGCCTATTCGAGACTCCAGGTATGTTTCTAGACCCGTTCGAGGACGAATGGATGTTTAAGAGGGGGAGGATGTAACGACCCGACCGGTCGTTTCGAGAGTTATAACTCTGTATTCCCCATTCATACTTCTTTTTGTGTTATTCAGCTATATTATGTTATATAGGGTTAGTGGATTCGAGTCCGGAAGGAACTCGGAGTGAAATGAGACACTTAGTCTCATAATTGAAAAATTGAGTTAAAAAAGTGGACCGGATATGGACCTATGTATAAACGACCTCAGATTTGAATTTTGATGATTCCAATAGCTCCGTATTGTGATTTTGGGCTTAGGAGCGTATCCGGAATATTATTTGGAAGTCCGTAGAGGAATTAGGCTTGAAGTGCCGAAAGTTTTATTTTTGAGAAGTTTGACCGGGGGGTTGACTTTTTGATATCGGGGTCGGAATCTGATTCTGAAAATTGGAATACCTCTGTTATGTCACTTATGACTTGTGTGCAAAATTTAAGGTCAATCGGACGTGATTCGATAGGTTCCGGAGTCGTTTGTAGAAATTAGAAATTTCAAAGTTCATTAGGCTTGAATTGGGGTGTAACTCATGGTTTTAACGTTGTTTGAGGTGATTTGAGGATTCGACTAAGTTCGTATGATATTTTAGGACTTGTTGGTATATTTGGTTGAGGTCCCGAGGGCCTCGGGTGAGTTTCGGATGGTTAACGGATCAAAAATTGAACTAGAACAGCTGCTGCAATTTCCTTCTGTTGGAAATTGCTTCTGCCCAGATGTAAGCCCAGATCGAGCTCAGGGTCGAGGGCCACGACCGAAGCCCAGATTGAGCTCAGGGTCGAGGGCCACGATCGAAGCCATGATCGAGCCCAGGGTCGAGGGTCACGGTCGAAGACATGATCAACGGCCTAGGATCGAGAACCATGATCGAAGGCCTAGGATCGAGAACCAGGATCGAAGGCTTAGGATCGAGAACCAGGATCGAGGGCCAGGATCGAGGACCAAGATCGAGGGCCAGGATCGAGGACTAGGATCGAGGACCTCGATCGAAGGCAGAATCGAGGTTGTTTGGGCAGAATTATAAAAATAGGAACTTCGTCCCATTTGCCATTTTTGACAAATTGGAGCTTGAAGAGAGGAGATTTTTGATATATTTTCAAGGAAAACTTGAGTTAAGTCCCTTGTGATCATTTCTACTCCATAATATTGAATTATCATCGAATAATCCGACTAGATTACATGATTTTGAGGTGTAAATCGGAGATTGGAACTTAGAAATTTGGAAATAAGATTTGTAGATTTGAGGATCGAGTTGAGGTCGGATTTTGGTAAAATTGGTATGGGTAGACTCGTGGTTGAATGGACTTTCGGATTTTGTAACTTTTGTCGAGTTCCGAGACGTGGGTCCCACAAGCAATTTTTGAGCCAATTTCGGGTTTTGGTCTAATTTTGTAGTTTTCTTGTGGAATTCATTCCATTAGCATGTATTGATGGTATTGTACTGATTTTGAATAGATTCGGAGCATTTGGAGGCCGAGTCCAGAGGCAAGATCATTGCGGGATAGAGATTTGACGGGGTTGAGGTAAGTAACGATTGTAAATCTAGTCCTGAGGGTATGAAACCCCGGATTTCGTATCATTCTACTATTTTGAAGTGACGCACATGCTAGGTGACAGGCGTGTGAGCGTGCACTGTTGGGGATTTACAACTTGGTCCGTCCCGTAGCAACTGTAAAGTTGCATACCTTGTTGAAACCATTGATACTTACATATTTTAGAAAGATTTTCTGTAAATTGGGCTGAATGCCATGTTTGGGCCTTGCGCCACTGCTGTTTGGACCCTTAGGGGCTGTTTCTTACCATCCTCTCATTGTTTTTGATTGGAAATCTATACTTAGTCATGTTTATACTTGTTTACCGCATAACTCAGTTTTTACGACTCTATTTTGATGCATATAAATGTTTTGGGCCGAATGCCCTGTTTTACAGAAATGCCCAAGTGGCCTGATTTGTGAGGATGAGTGTGGATCGGGGCTGCCCGCCTGCAACATACTTTATGACTGAGTGAGGCCGAGGGCCTTATTTGTGAGGATGAGTGTGGATCGGGGCTACCCGCCTGCAGCGTACTTTATGACTAAGTGAGACCGGCCTGATTTGTGAGGATGAGTGTGGATCGGGGTTGCCCGCCTGCAACATACTTTATTATTATCGCACGTGAGTTGTCCGTGAAGATTATAGTGCTTGGGCTGAAGGAGCCCCTCCGGAGTCTGTACACACCCCTAGTGAGCGCAGGTACCTACTGAGTGCGAGTGCCGAGTGCCGAGTGCCGAGTGCTGAGTGACTGGGAGGCAAGAGTGATTGTGAGGTATGCCCGAGTGGCAAGAGTGAATGTGAGGTATGCCCGAGTGGCACGAGTGACTGTGAGGTTTGCCCGAGGGGCTGTATATGAGTGATGTTTTTCCCGAGGGGTTATTTATGATTTCATCATTTTTACTCACCTTTGCATTGAGCCTTTGTTTGAAAAACTGTTGGAAAAATGTCTTTAAATGATTTTTACTGGACATATTGTTGCACACAGTTTTGCACTTGTTGACCATTTTGCTTTCGCTTGTTCACCATCATATTTACACCTTCCATTGCATTTACTTGTTTAGGACCTTGAACTTTTTGAAGCTGAGCTTTGGCTAATTGATTCATTGTGGTGGTCAACTCGGCAATTGCTTGTCCATGGTCATGCAATTCTTTAGGTAGGTGAATCACATTTGGATCACCTTGAGGAACATTTGCTCTACTTTTCCATGTTGATGAAGTATCTGCCATTTCATCTAAGATCTCACAAGCTTCGGCATATGGTGTTGTCATGAAATTTCCATCAGCAAATTGGTTGACCACGCATTGATTGGTAGTATTGTTCCCCCTATAGAAAGTTTGTTGAATCATAGCCTCTGTCATGTCATTGTTTGGGCACTCTTTCACCATAGCACAATACCTCTCCCATATCTCGTGCAAAGGCTCATTGGGTTCTTGTTTGAATGCTAGAATCTCATCTCTAAGAGTAGCCATATGCCCGGGAGAAAAGAATTTGGCAATGAATTTCTCTGCCAATTCATCCCATGTACGGATAGAATGGTTTGGAAATATTTCTAACCAATCCAAGGCTTTCTCCCGTAGAGAGAAAGGAAATATCCTCAACCTTAGAGCATCCTCGGAGACGTTAACTTGTTTACTCCCCCAGTAAAGTGTCCACAAACCCTTTCAAGTGTTTGTATGCATTTTTACTCGGAGCCCCGATGAAGAATCCTCGTTGCTCTAGCAATGTGAGCATAATATTAGTGATTTGGAAGTTGCCTGTCCTAATGCGAGGCGGGACTATGGCACTTACGTATCCTTCATTTGGCAACACCTGGTGTCGAGCCGCTCTAGGTGGAGGTGGGGGAGGGACGGGAATATTGTCATAAGGCGGTCGGCCTCGTCTATTTGCTTGAGGTTCAAGAGAAACCTCATCACCTTGGTCATCATCCACATCCTCCCCCAAAAGGCAAGTTTCCGAGAGAATCATTGTTGTTGAAAGTCATTTTTTACCTACAATTGTTTCACAAAAAGGTTAGTAACCCGGAAGGAAAAGAAGACAAGTCACACATAAAACCAAATATATAGCTCAATCTATTTTTTGCTCCCGGCAACGTCGTCAAAAATTGATGTCGCCAAAATTTACACCACAGTTTGGGGTTGTGAAGTGGTCGATTGCAATTATAATTACCGAACTGGGAGTCGGGATTGATTCCTCAAGGAGCGTAGATGGGATTAGGTATATACTCGGACTAAGCGTATAACGTGACTAAAATGCACTTCCACATACTTTGTTGTTTTAGTCTACTTCTAAATTAAGCTACTGTTTGCAAATGTAAAGCTAGATAATGATATTTTTGGTATTGTTTTTCAAATTTGTAAAAGATCTAGAGCTGTGACTTCCATCTAGGTATTTTCCTAACGGGTTGTGGGCTTTAGAGCGAGTTTCATTGGTCGGGGTGTAATATAGCAATCAACATATAATTACCCACTCAATACCTCTCAGTAATAGAGTAGTTTTGCCCAATTTGGCTTTCTCAAGTCCAAATAGGTAATTCACAGAACAGTTGATAGATGCTCAAGTCGGGTTTTACTATCTCTAGATTCAACCCTTTAATTGGGACTATCAATTTTTTTAGTTCATCCCAATTTCTTGTTAGCCAAGTTTTCCTAGACTCAGCCTCTCTTTCTCAAGTAGAAACTAAGTCAAATATGCTTGAATCAATGTTTGCAACCATTAATTCTACAATTAGAGCAAGAACTAGGCTAAATATTGCACACCCAACCATAAACAAGCCCTAAATCAAATACCCATTAGGTATCCACACTAGGGTGGGATCACAACCCTAACTAGAAATTTAGCTACTCATAGATGGAAATGAAGAAATTAAAGAAGAAAAGAATATTAAACTCATATTAAATGATAAAGAGATGAAAATCCAATGTAAAATAGACAAGCTATCATAAAAGTTCCTAAAACAGTAAATAAAAATGGCTCCCAACTTTCAGATGTTCAAACTTAACAATATTTTGTCAAAAAAGACTATTTATACGCAACTGAAATTTTTGGATAAAATTGCCCTTTCGGTGGTTCTGCGACCGCAAAATTCTGTGTGCGGTCCGCAATTTGATGCAAATCTTGACAGGAGGGACTTCTGCGGCCGCACAATTCTGAATTGCGGCCGCACTTTTGAGTTATGCGGCCGCACAATTATAGTGCGGTCCGCACAACTTGATGGACTCAAACTTGGACTCTCTGATCTTTATCTTCTGCGGCCGCACTTCTCAAAGCTGCTCTGACAGAAATCCTTCATGATCTGCGATCGCAGACAAAATTTTGCAGTCCGCACTTTGACCTTTTTGCCTGGCTTTTGTCCTTGTCCAAAAATACTCCTTCTTGAGTTGAATTTCATCATTTTTGCTCATTTTCCAATACTCCTGCAAGAAAGCATATTTCATCAGTTTTCGGGAATACCTTTAAATATTTTTGAGCTAAAATGAAAGTAAAAAAGGCGCAAATAAGTAGTCAAAATCCTTACGTATCACTCATTATCAGTCATGTCATCAGTGAGCAGTGATAGTTTGGAGAATTCAAGGTATATCTTCCGCTTCCGCGGACCTCGGAGTCCCCCTCTATTGTCCCCTATGTCAATTACCTTCTATATTTCTTTTATGAGACTCTGGTGTTGGTGTATAGAGATACTACTTCCTTCTGTAGCTTGTGACTTATGATGTTCCGGGTTTTGAGAAAACTGTGTATTTCTAGAGTATTGGTTATTGTACATGCCGAGCGGCATTGATGCAAGTTATTCCGTTATCTATTGCAGTTAGTTGTTAAGTTTTACTTTCATTTTTGCTATTTCTACAACTTGTTAGGGTTACCTAGTCATAGAGATTAGGTACCGTCACAGCGTTTTACGAAGGGAGTTTTGGGTCGTGACATATCGGCAAAAGTATCATAAGACGGTGGTAAAGAACATAACACAATCAAGGCATGATCCTCACTCTCTATTTTGATATCCACATTCTTCAGGTCCATTATAATTGAATTCAACTCATCAATGTGAGTTTTAACGGGTGTACCTTCGTTCATACGGAGATTGTATAACATATTTTTCAGGTAGAGGCGGTTTGTCAGCGATTTCTTAGAATACAGATCTTCCAGCTTCTTCCATGCCATTGCTGTAGAAGTTTCTTCAGTAATTTCCCGAAGAACGCTATCTGTAACGCTCATGAAGATCGCACTCAAAGCTCTCTCCTTCTCTGTCTCTTTCATCTCTTCAGGAAAATCCTCATCAATTGCCTTCCACAACCCTTGTAACACCAGGGATGATTTCATCCTAATCTTCCATAGATTGAAACTAGAACCCCCGTCAAATTTCTCTACTTTGTACTTTATTGAAGATGATGAAGACATCTTAACCCTATATTATATGTAGAAATCTGAAACTAGTTGTTGCGGAAGATCGTGGGTTAACTAGCACACAATCACACAAAAAGCAAATAGAGAAGAAAAATCAACACAAGGATTTAACGAGATTGGACTAAGCCTAATCCTCGGGGCAAAAGCAGAAAAAGTTTTTCACTATGAATGAGAAGAAAAGCACAGTGCAATCTATAGAATCCCCAACTACAACCTCTATAGATCACGGATCATCCCAAACCTATAAGAGAAAGGTTTCCCAAATTGATAAGGATAATAGCTTTTCCTTTCCCATATCTATTAGGACAATGAATTTTCCTAAATCTATAGAGATTATGGGTTTTCAAAAAATACAAGAAAATAATTCAAGGCACGACATAACACTGCCTTCATTAGTAATAGATCTGCAGGAGTCCGACTCTTTCTTCCGGTTCGTACTTTAATTAAAAAGAACTGTGATTTTATCAATCCCACTTTTAGCTGAATTTACTTCATTTACAAGAAAATTTGAATTTTGATGTATCATTAGTCTTTAGCCTCAAGCTTATTAAAGTAGATTTTGTGTTTTAGGAATACTAATAATTACTTGTCTCTCTGGTTTTGGAACATTCATTGCAGGCAAGGGTGTTCAAGTTTCGGTTTGGATCTGTTTTTCCCTAAAAAGAAATCAAATAGTAAGTCTATTTTTTAAATATTGGAACCAAACCAAACTAATTAAGTCAGGTTTTTATTGATTCAGTTTATATCGTTTTTTGTCGGTTTTCGGTTATGTATCGATTTTTTCTTAAATATGAGACATACACTACCAAACACATATTCCGGCGACTACATTTTCAACATAATACTATCAAACCAATTGCTCTTTTATCTATCATTTATCGAGATATATTAATGATAATTGAATCAAATAGTGATGGATAATTTAAGGACTCAACTAAAAATAGATTTTTTTAACATGAAATAGATTCTTGTACTTAGCAAAAGAAAACTACCAATCAAACTAGAAAGTAAAGCAAAGAACTAGATAAAAAATGCAGACGATTATCATGTACCATGAAATTTTAGAAACTTTATATAAAAATATACATATATATATATATAGGTGTAATAATAAATTTTAAATAGTTACTTCTATAATCTGTTTGGTTCGATTTTTTCGATTAAAATCAGAACCAAACCAAAAAGGTATCAGTTATTTTGATCGATTTGGTTTGGTTTTCGGGTTTTCACGAACGCCCGTAATTGCAGGAAGGAGGATTAGGTATTATATAAGCCTTTTATAAAGAAGGAAAACTTTAGTGTTCTTCTGCTGAACTAAACTTGAAATCAAATCCAAGAATATTAAATGGTAGCTTGAAACCTAACGGGTTAAAACTTTATTCTATGATACTTTTCTTACATTTTTAATGGCATTAGACTTTATTCTATGATACTTTTCTTACATTTTTAATGGCATTAGACTTTATTCAATGATACTTGTAGCTTTATTTATTCTATGATATTTTTCTCACATTGACGTTATTTCACGCTAGTAATATAGGTAAGCCCTAATCTATATATACAGTACTAAAATCTTTTCTGTTTCGACATCATTTTCTTCTTTGCCTTCATAGACTTTTGTATTTTCCATTAAAAATTCATTCCTCTTCCACTATATTTCCAGCTCCCCCCCTCTCATATCCTTCAGAATAGTCAAGCAGAGAAGAACTTAATTAGAAGAAACTCAGCTCAAGTAATATAAATAGTCAAACCAAAGAGGTAATTAACTTCTACATTGTCGTTATGTCATTCTAGCACGAGCTTAATGTACAAGACTTCCCTTTATTTGTCATTTTATGCTAAACACAAGGTGTACTATTGCAATTTTAATTGTTTCATAGTTAAATGTCCCAAATCGGGTCGGATGCGGTAGCTTGGTCTTCTTATCTTTTTTGATAACCAGGTATTTTATTAATTACTAAGTGAAGTTTTTTACAAATCAGCAAGATCAAAAGATAGTCTGCTGTACCAAAAGACAAATCACTCTAACTATATATCAAGACTCAATTGAGAATATGAAATCTTGAAGCACAATTCCTAGGGAGGGTTTATTCAAAATTCTTTACTCATATAACACTTACAACTCTTATTACATCATATAGACTAGTTAATGAAATTATAACTTTTGAAGCACAATCCTAAATGTCCCTGATGTTCTTACATTATAAATACGAGCTATTCTCCCGTTATACTATTACAGTGTCTCTCATCAGTTTGCTCAAAGACTCTAGTATTTCTCTTTTTTCACGCTGCTTAGGCATATTCTGCATAAATCATTCTTAATATATAGTGCGCCTGTATTGTTTTTCCTTTTGTTGTACTCCGTAACTTAGTCTTCTTAAATGGTCTTGAATTCTCATCTCATGAACTAGCTTTTGGGGTTGAATTAGACCCAATATTCATTTTTCAAACATGATATCAGAGCCAGACTCATCCAAAAGAAATGTCTACTAGCTAGTAATTCCCTCAAAGAAATGTCTACCACTCCCTCAAAATGCCAATAGTGTAGGATGATATAAAATGAACAGTGTATATAGATTATAGATATGGATAATAAAGCTTTTGTGTTTTCAATTACTTAAAAAGTGTATCCTTCCTGATATTCTTTTGAAAAATATTTTGTAGAACAAATTAGTTCGTTCAATCTAAGAATTAGAATTTCTAACAGGATAACGTACAAGACATCTAGTTTTCTTTTCATAAGAAGAGATAATACGAGATTTCATTTTTTTTTTTAATTTTTGTCTTTTCTTTTCAAATCAAATTCTGCAATGAATTGGATTAATAATAATAATTTTTGTGTCATACCATTTTAAACCGATATCTGTTGCTTGTAGGAATTATACAGTTGAAGAAAGTAATTAAAGAGGGATGTCACACTCTATTGAGATTACCCCAATAGATCACCGAACTCCACTGCTTCGTCAAGCAACAAAAGATGAGGTCTCTCTCTTTCTCAACACATTTTATTTATATATTTATTTATTGTATTTTGTACAAAAGGAAACAAGGTAGCAAGCATGAATAGTCACTCGTGTATCACTTGTTAATAATTATAATTTTTTAATATATACATTAATTAAGTCATCAAAAGCATTAATAATAACGTCAAGTTTGATCAAGTTTCTTTATTAAGATTCAATTGTTTTATTAATTTTCCTTTTACTCTTTTGGTTTCCACAAATGATGTTTAAAACTTCATTATGATTCACTATTCGATTTTGTTTACCTTCCCTATAATTACTTATTACTTCTTGGTTTACTTTTACTTGTTCACTATTCTAAAATTATATTTTAGTTTTACTTGTTCATTTTAACAACTTATGAGAAAAATAAACGGAGGCAGTAGAATTTATAGAAAATAATAGTATATATAAATATTACTACAACAGGATAAAAAAATTGGAATTCAGCGTGTTAGTTTCTCCAAACGAAAAAGAAAAACTATGAACTCTTTTCCATTAATTACAGATAGAAGAAGAGAAGAAAGTGGATCATCTAATCGAGAAAAAGGAAACAAATGGTCAAGATCAAGTCAATAAATCTGCAAATAAAATCATAGATGAAATATATGAGGATTTGGACATGAATTCGGCTATGAAATCCACCACCATATTCAAAGTAAGTGTGGGGTTACGTGAATCAAATCCAGATGCTTATAAGCCAAAGGTGATCTCCATTGGTCCTTACCATAAACATAATCCTGAACTTCGCTCCATGGAAAAGTATAAACTACGTTACTTACAGCGATTCCTCCGCAGGAAAGAGGGGATTGATGTGGAAAGTTGCATTAGGGAACTGGAGGATGAAGCATTAAACTGTTATGACGATATAGAGAACCTTGACAGTGATATTGTCGGCAAATTTTCAAAACTACTGTTACTTGATGGTTGTTTTCTAGTTGAATTCATTCGAGAGCGTTATGGAATATATCCAGAAGAAGAAGGTTGGATTATCCCTGGAAATTGCATAAGTAATCAAGTACGTCGAGATCTGTTGTTAGTAGAAAACCAACTTCCTTTCTTTGTCCTCACAAAGCTTCATCACATGACTATGGATGATGAAGATGAAATACCATTCACAACAATGGTGAAGTGGATCTTTTTACCTTCATTACCGAAGATGACCCCTGCATCTTTTAATGAGAGTGAAGGTAATGCCGCAGAAATCAAACATTTACTTCAAGTTGTACACATGTCATGTCACCCTTCTGAGATTAAAACTACTAGCCTAACGAATCCTAGCATGGAAACAGAACATTCCTGGAAAAGCTTATGTTGTAATCCTTTGCAAATAATTAGGTCAAAAGATAAGCCAATAGATAAGGACCACCTAACGGGGCATAACGTCATGCCAAACGCAACAGAGCTTTCCGAAGCTGGAGTTAGCTTCGTAAAAGTCGGATATATTTATAATAAATTGAGGAAAGAAAACTATGGAGATAACACAAGTTTATTTGATATCAAATTTGAAAACGGGTTAATGAGAATTCCTAGTTTTAATGTCACTGATAGTACGGAGACTCTCCTGCGTAATCTGATAGCATACGAGCAACAGTCGTCTCATGTACGTCCTAGATATTTCAGTGATTTTGCAATTTTCATGGATTATCTTATTGACTCGGAGAGAGATGTGAATTTGCTTCGCCATAAAGGAATCATCAGGAATAGGATAGGGGAGGACAAAGAAATAGCTAGCCTTTTTAACAAGATTGGGAAAGGGGTCATCGTTTCATCTGAGAACTTCTATTACAAAGAAGAATGCAGAAAATTAGTTCAACATTATGAACAACCATGGAACCTAATGAAGGCAAGTTTGAGGCGCAATTATTTTAGTAGTCCGTGGGTAGGAGCTTCAACTGTGGCAGCTGTCATACTCCTCATACTCACAGCTATGCAGACTGTTCTAGCTTTCACTGATGATTAAGTAGTCATTGTTCTAATTATACACATAATGGTTGTTTGAATGTTTCCACTGTAGTGTTTCCTCACAATTCCATGCATGCAATTTGCATGTGTACATGTTGATGAGCTTACTGTATCAACTAGACGGCCCGTGCCAGTGAGCACATGCATTAATTTGGCCGACATAGTTTATGTTACAAGATTAACCAAAAAAAGGAAATTCAACACCGGGAAGATATTTCGCATAGAAAATTGCATCTTTGTCCAATTGCATAAAGAAAAGAAAGGGAAATATAAAAATTCAAGCTTTTAGCAAAATTTCAAAAGATGAAAGCAGTTTTGTCAAGTACTTGAAAATCCATAACATATGAACTGTTTCAAAAGAAAGTATTCAAGTTGTTCTCTTGTACATGGGATTCTTAGATCATCAAAGTATCATGAAAGATTTTCTGCAAGTGATCTCTTAAACAAAATATATATTATAAGAAATTAGTCCTCTAATTTTGCATCAAGTGTACATATCAAATGGAGGTGGAGTGAAATGAAAAACCTAACAAGTTTTTCAAGTTGGATTTAACTGGCCTAATTAATTCTAAGAGCTTAGATAGATGATAAGTGAGCTAATAAATAATTAATTCTAATTAACTGGCCTGTGCCAGTGAGCAAATGCATTGCCCGACAGAGTTTATGTTATTTTCGTACAACTATAAGATTAACCAAAAAAAGGATATTCAACACCGGGAAGATATTTCTCAAAGAAAACTGCATCTTTGTCCAATTGCATAAAGAAAATAAAGGAAATACAAAAATTTAAACTTTTAGCAAAATTACAAAAAGAGGGAAGCAGTTTTGTCAAGTACTTGAATGTCCATAACATTTGAACTGTTTCAAAAGAAAGTATTCAAGTTGTTCTCTTGTATATGGGATTCTTAGATCATAAATGTCCCGACCCCAAATTCCCTCCGTAGGAGGTCGTGATGACACCTAGTCTCTAAGATTAGGTAAACCTATCAATGGAAAATAATCATAAATATCTGAAATAAATAAACTACAATTCAAATAATTACAACTCTCAAAACCCGGTAGAAATAAGTCACAAGCTTCTAAGAATTTATCCTCAATGTCTCTATATAACAGAGTCTAAGAAAAATAAGGAAGCAACATAACAAGAATAGAAGAGGATTCCAGAGTCTGCGGACGCTGACCGATATACCTCAAAGTCTCCGTGCACAGGTACTCACTGATGTCCGGGCTGGTAAGAAGTACCTGGATCTGCACAAAAAAATATGCAGAAACGTAGTATGAGTACACCACATCGGTACCTAGTATGTGCCAAGCCAAACCTCGGTAGAGTAGTGACGAGGTCAGGTCAGGCCCTACTGAAAAATAATAATAAATGGCATGGTAAAATGTTTCACAATATAATAAAATAAAATGACAATGGAAGTGAATCAAGCAGTAGGTCACCATTTAATTACACAAATAATGGCAAATAATACCTCGTGGAACAAAACATAATTTATTTTCAACTTTAAGAAAAATTACAACAACATCAAAGGCAACTACGGCCATAAATCAATATTAACAAGGGCACTCCCGAGGTACTGCCTCGTAGTCCCAAATCATAAATAAATTCAGAATATTTCATTTCCTTATATCATCGTGGGAGCCTTCACAATTTATTTTAATGAAAATATTTTTTCTGAAATAACATCCCCGTGTTTTAGCCATCCTTATCACACCGCATGAATTCTAGTAGTTCCCCCTACTAGCCACGCGTATCAAGCCACCCTTATCTCACCGCATGTGTTTCGATACCCAGACCTTGTACTACCGCATGCGTATCAAATAATATATCCCAATTTTTACCTCAAGTGCTCAAATAATTTAACTTACCAAAATAATTCAACAATCACTACTAGAAATTCGCTAAAAACCGACCAAAGTTGATCGGTTTTGGCCGATTACCGACCAAAATGCGACCATTAGGGTGTGTACGGTGTTTTGATGGCCAGAATGGCTTACCGACCAACTTTGGTCGGTAGCTTAAAACGACCATCTGACAAGTTTAAGTACTTACCGACCAACTTTGGTCGAAAATATATTTTATTAATTTAATTTTACCGACCAAAGTTGGTCGGTTTAACTAAATTATATTTTTGTTATTAATTATTAAAATTTTAAAAAACCGACCAACTTTGGTCGGTAATTGAAAATATATATTTTTTTAAAATAATTAAAATTAAACATTACCGACCAACTATGGTCGGTAACCTCAACAGTGCAGGCAAAATACCGACCAAAGTTGGTCGGTAATGTTGAATTCTGGAAATTTAATGTTCATTAACCAACCAACTTTAGTCGGTTTTTCTGGGTTTAATTTTGGCATAAAATGTATATTTTGACAGCTACACCACCTGCCAGCATACCAATACACCTAATAACAACAACAACAACACAACAACAACAACAAAAATAATAACAACACAACAACAATAACAACAACAACAAACAACAACCAAAACATTCAATAAATACTTTAAAACTAACAAATTAAAGTTCAATTGAACATAAAAATCCAAAACCAAGTTAAAACTCATTACAACTAGTTCAAAACTGGTTCTATTTGTCTAGTTCAAAGTATATAAAAGTCAAGGGTTGTTTTATACAACATCATCATCACCGTCTGATGAGCTTTCATTTACAAAATGGTATAGAGAACGGTCTTGTGGAGGACAGGAATAACAATCACGGGGAGGACAGGAGGAACGATCACGGGCAGGACGGGAGGAACGATCACGTGGAGGTTGACCCTATGGAGATGACTCACGAGATCGGGACAACGAAAAAGCTCCACTAGATAGGAGAGTTCTGATCTGAGCTTGCATGGCAAGGAATTGAGCATCTCTAAGCCTTTCTCTTTCCTTGGCCGCTTCTAGCTCGGATGTGAGATTTGTCATTGTCTCCCGCATAGCGGAGAGGCTCTCCCTATTAAGTTGCTCTCCTTGCGAGGAAATCCCTATTCCTCGCATTCCACACGTATAGCGTTGGAAGTTTTTAGTAGGAAGCCCGTATACCTTCCCCCATTTTGGACCGCCAACAGACTCCAACCATATTCTTTCAGCATCCTCGTCCGAAGATTGGGTTGGCTCACCCGATTCACCAGCTGAATGACTACGGATGAATTCCTCCACGTTACTTTGGTAGCGACCCTATATTATTTTAAATTAAATCGGTATTTCAAAATTTTTATAAAAGTAAATTATAATACTTAAAGAAAATTGAAAGCTTACATATGCAGTCGAGGCCCGATCCTCGATCCACCTATCTTGATCCCCCTCTTTCTTCTTCTTCTTCACAATATGCGTCTCCTTGAATAGCTCATCATGACTCATTGGACGCCCATACTTCTTTTCCTGAAAATAAATTAATTTAGTTAATAAACATAATAGATATACTTAGAAAAGTAAAATAATTTAAGCAATTATGTACCAATCTTCTTTTTATTGTCCCTAGGCTGATCGCACCTCCAGTGTGCAAGGAGCCTCTTTTCTCGGATGCGCGAGCTTTCTTTCCTTTTTCGCTCCTCTCTAAGAACTCCACGGTAAGCCATTGCCTTTGCAAATCATTCCACAAATTCTCAAGTAACCAGCCAGGCCTCTTGTTCTTCTTTCTAGCATCCGAGAAAGCATCTGCCACTCTCTTGCGAGCTTTATGATGAAAATTTGCAGCCACTTCCGCGCTATAGCGGTCTTTCCATACACACTTGCTATGTATTTCAAAAGTTAAATATTAGATGGAAACATCATAAATATAAATTATTAAACTGTTTAAAAGAATATTTATACTTTAAATTGATTGAAAATTTGCTCCTTCAGTGAGAATGGACAATCAGTCCAAGTCACATAAAGGCCATCATAAAGCTTTCTGATGGCATTGGTGATTATCTTCGTAGTCTTATTACCCGGCCTGAACCTGTAATTTAACAATAAAAATACATTAATATCTTAGTAAAAATGTTACAAATCAATAGACACAAAAAAATGAATAACACTTACCCATCACCCTCAGGGACTATGATGATCCTGCCATATCGATCATAATGCACTACCTCGTCATCAATATCCAAAGCATATGTATCAGAGGTGTAGGCGGGTCAGAGCTACTGCCTCGCAGGCGAAGGCCTGCAATAGATAAAGTCGATGATGAAGATGATTGCGATCCCTGTGACTACGACATAACTGGATGCTACCCAAGTAGAAGTGATACTGATGGCTGTGACCCGAGTGGCTGTGACATGGATGGATGCGATCCATGTGGCTGTGATATGTAGGGATGTATGTGATCCATGTGGATGTGGTGTAGATGGTTGCGATGCAGATAGCTATGAGGCAGATGGCTGTAAGGCAGCTGGATTGTATGTCGGACGTATAGTCCTATGACCCTGTGATGGAAGACCTGGTGTCTGAATGAAGGTGTACGACTCGTGATGCTGTGGCAGCTTAGTATAGCCGTGTGGTGGAGGATAAGACATAGGCATCTCTGAAAAGGGTGGACAAGAGGGACTATTATTTTCTACCCTCCTCTTTCCCTTCCTACCCTTTGCTCGACCCCGAGAACTAGTAGGGTCATTGTTACCTTGACCCTTGCCTGCCATCTGCATAATATAATACACATTTAGATTGAAACATATAAGAAACTAGCTATAAAACGAGAGTACTTTAAAAAACCAACTTTTTAATCCTCATCGACGTATTGTTCCTCGTCCGAGAATTCTTCGTCCTCACTTGTTTGAGCTTCATCTGTTGATTTTTCGTCCTCATTTTCTATAATTGTTACTTCATTTATATCAACTTCTTCCAATATGCGTTCAGGATGTTCCAAATCATTTTCTAACTGATCGTCCACTATTTCGTGAACATTGGAGATATCGTTTTGATATGCAACATCTAACACATTCTCGACTTTCACCCTACATACAGGCTTAGTTTTTATTACAACCCACCAATCGGACTTATTCCGCCGCAATAGATAAGGAGCATAATACACTTGCCTAACGTTATGTGCAATTATGAAAATATCATAGTGATCATACTCCCTCGTATGATTAACCTCAATTATGTTGTATTGGTGGTGTACTCTTGTACCTCTTGTTGGATTTGGGTCAAACCACTTTCATCTAAAGAGTATCAATTTCTTATATGGCCAACCTGCATATTCTAGTTGTAATATTTCTTTGACCATACCATAATAATCAATATCTCCAACTTGGTTGCCATCACCACCTTGAGCTCACACCCCGCTGTTGTTGCTATTTTTATTTTTAGAGCAATCCTCTGTATGAAACTTATAACCATTCACTACGTACTTAGACATTGTTGTGACCTGAAGCCCAGGTCCCCAAGATATATCTTTCAAAAATTGAATTACACCATTATTTGGATTATTTACCTACATAGTGTTAAAAAAATTCATAAGTTAGCACAACTTATGAATCAATTTTTATATATTCACTACGTGTGTGTGTATATATATATATATATATATATATATATATATATATATATATATATATATATATATACTTACAAACTGTTTGAACCACGTATCAAATCTTGTATATACAACATCATGGCCAAATTGGCCCACGAAGTGACTGTGACACATCAAATATTTTTAGTAGTTGCATCAATATATAGTCACATTAAATTTTACATTTTGATAACTAATAAATCAATACGTACTTGAGCAATGGTACAACTTCGGGGCAATTTAGAAACACATGAAGTGTAGCTGACTTGTACTCCATATCACTCAAACTTCTCTTTCTAACATCCTTAGAACATCGTCCTGATTGATTGAATATGAACATTGGTGGATATAATGGATCATTCACACATTCAACCGTGTGCCTATTGGGCCTATTCCTAGAACATGACACGTTACTCTCAAAATAATAAGAACAAATATGTGCAGTTTCCTTTGCAAGATAGGCTTCGCATATAGATCCTTCAATCCTATTCCTCTGCTTAACAAATTGTTTGCATTTGCCAATTGTCCTACATAATGTCATGTTAGCCAAGAACATTCAAATAAAATAGAATATTACATCAAACTTATAATATTACCTCTCAAAGGGATACATCCATCTGCATTGAACAGACCCTCCAAGCCGTGCCTCGTGTACAAGGTGTATTGGAAGGTGTTCCATCACATCAAGGTTATATCGGAGAAGATTATCCTTCCAATAAGGTAACTCCCAAAATATACTATGTTTCGTCCAACTATGATTAACACCATATCCGGGAAATCTATAAGGTGGAGCCTCAGTAACTTTACTGAAGTTCTAGATCCTCTCCCAAATTTCCTCACCTGAAAGTATCGGAGGTGGAGAATCATATTCCACTTTATTCTTTTTGAATGCATTTTTCATCCTTCTAAACTCATGATCAGCAGGCAAGAATTGACGGTGACAATCAAACCATGATTTCTTTCGGCCATGTTTCAAAGTGAACGCTTTACTATTTTCCATGCGGTAAGGACAAGCTAGTCTTCCCAGTAGTCATCCACCTATACAATATTCCATACGCAGGAAAATCGTTAATAGTCCATATTAAATTAGCATACAAATTGAAATTCTGCTTGGTTGATATGTCATATGTTTCAACACCATCATAGCACAATTGTTTTATATCACGACCCGAAATTCCCACCTTCGGACCGTGATGACACCTAACATTTCACTTGCTAGGCAAGCCAACGTTAGAATAACATTATCCATTTTTAAATAATTTTTAAATTTATTAATAACAAGGAAGCAAATGCGGAAGCAATTTTGAAATAATCCATAATAATAACGGTGTCTAAATAACATCCCAGAATTGGTGTCACAAGTGCACGAGCTTCTAGAATAAATACAAATAAAGGTCTGAATAAAATAAAGTTGTCTGGAAATAAACACACAGCTAAAGTACATTAGACGGGGACTTCAGAACTGCGGACGCCATGCAGGTATACCTCAAGTCTCCTCTGGTAGCTAAAATCCGAGTAAGTCTATGGTACGCCATTGGGACCAACTCCAAAATCTGCACAAGAAGTGCAGAGTGTACTATCAGCACAACCGACCCCATGTACTGGTAAGTGCTGAGCCTAACATCGACGAAGTAGTGACGAGGCTAAGGCGGTTCACTTACATTAACCTGTACGCAATATTAGTAACAACAATAATAATAGAAATAAATCAGGTAATTCATTTATAATAATTGAAGGCAACTCAGCAGTCATAACCAATTATCAGTTCCATTAATTCTGTTGCAGCGTGCAACCCGCTCTCACAATTTATTCACATTCAATTCTGTTGCGGCGTGCAACCCGCTCCTCCAGTATATTCATTTTAATCAAGTCTGTTCTATATTTATTTCAATCAAGTATATATAGACTTTTTAATAAGTCTGTTGCGGCGTGCAACCCGATCCTCCAATATTAACTTTTCATAAGTCTGCTGCGGCGTGCAACCCGATCCTCCAATATTAACTTTTCATAAGTCTGTTCTATATTTATTTCAATCAAGTATATATATAGACTTTTTAATAAGTTTGTTGCGGCGTGCAACCCGATCCTCCAATATTAACTTTTCATAAGTCTGTTCTATATTTATTTCAATCAAGTATATATATAGACTTTTTAATAAGTTTGTTGCGGCGTGCAACCCGATCCTCCAATATTAACTTTTCATAAGTCTGTTGCGGCGTGCAACCCGATCCTCCAATACTAACTTTTCATAAGTCTGTTGCGACGTGCAACCCGATCCTCCAATATTGGCTTTTAATAAGTCCGTTGCGGCGTGCAACCCGATCCTCCAATATTGACTTTTAATAAGTCTGTTGTGGCGTGCAACCCGATCCTCCAATATTTCTATTTCAATAAATTCTTATAGAAGAAATTCCCCAATAAACGCAACAATTAATATAAAATCATAAGACAACAAGCATACAACAATTATAATTTAATTATAAAACAAATAATGACAATGAAAAATTTATTATAGAAATCAGGGAGAAAATAGACAGTTTAATATCTGATATGCTAAATATCAAATAACAATTAAAACACATAATTCAGATAGCATTTAACAATTAATGCAGGAATTTAAGAACTAATATTTTGACAAGGAATAAGAGAGAAACAATTATTATAGTAATTAATTTATGATTAAAAATAATTTATGATTTTTCAAGTAAGCAGGCAAACAATTAATTTGACGACGTATAGACACTCGTCACCTCGCCTATACGTCGTTTACATGCAATTCACATAACAAACAATTTAAGGGTTCTATTCCCTCAAGTCAAGGTTAACCCCGACACTTACCTCGCTTTGCAAATTCCAAATCAATTATTCAACCACAAATTTTCCTTTTAAATATTAAATGGACCTTCAAATATTAAATTTTCGTTTTTGGAAGATTTTATAAAAATCTGATTTTTCTTCCATAAATTCACGGATTCATGATATAAATGAGTATGAAATTATGAAATATAATCAATATAGGATA
This sequence comes from Nicotiana tomentosiformis, assembly GCF_000390325.3. Classification (NCBI taxonomy): domain Eukaryota; kingdom Viridiplantae; phylum Streptophyta; class Magnoliopsida; order Solanales; family Solanaceae; genus Nicotiana; species Nicotiana tomentosiformis. Next base: position 20,287,649 of record NC_090815.1, on the reverse strand, counting down.
AGGAACACTTACCCCAATGTTTTTCCACGAAAATCGCCCAAAAATCGCCTTACCCGAGCTCAAAAATGGGAAAGAATTGAAAATGGGTCGAAACCCCATTTACAGAAAAGTTCTGTTTCTGGGATTTTTAACCTTCGCGAACGCGGTCAGTGCCTCGCGTTCGCGAAGCACAATTATGTGCTGTCGAATTTTACTCTTCGCGAACGCGAGGGAAACTTCGCGAACGCGAAGGCTAATCTTCCTGGCCAGTCTCTTTCCCTTCGTGAATGCGAGGCTTCTATCGCGAAGGTGAAACTTTGAACCTCAAGCCTTCGCGAACGCGGTCACTATGTCGTGAACGCGAAGAACAAAATGTGCCAGCCTAATTTGCTCTTCGCGTTTGCGGAAATACCTTCGCGAACGCGAAGAAGGACACACCAGAAGCCTGAAGTCTGCAGAAAACCAGATTTCCTAAGTCCGAAATCATCCCGTAGCCTATCCAAAACTCACCTGAGCCCTCGAGGCTCCAAACCAAATATGCACACAGGTTCTAAAATATCATACGAACTTTCTCGCGCGATCGAATCGCCAAAATAACACCTAGAACTACGAATCAGACCCAAAATCAAAGGAAGTTTTCAACAAAACTTTAAAACTTATATCTTTACAACCGGATGTCCTAATCACGTCAAATCAATTCCGATTCTCACCAAATTCGGCAGACACATCATAAATATTATAGAGGATCTATACCGGGCTCCAGAACCAAAATACGGACCCGGTATCAATAAATCCAACATTAGTAATTTCTTAAAACTCATTAAGCTTTCAAGCTTTTAATTTTTCATCAAAATTCCATATCTCAAGCTAGGGACCTTGGAATTCGATTCCGGCGATATGTCTAAGTCCCAAATTACGATACAGACCTACCAGAATTGTCAAAATACTGATCCGGGTCCGTTTGCTCAAAATGTTGACTAAAGTCAACTTAGTTGAGTTTTAAAGCTCTATTTCCCATTTTAATCCATTTTACACCTAAAAACTTTCCGGACAATTGTACGCACTGCACACGCAAGTCGAGGAATGATAAATGGTGCTTTTCGAGGTCTTAGAACACAGAATTACTTATTAAATTTAATGATGACATTTTGAGTCATCACATTTTAGCTCATCAATCAAAGGTTGCAAATATACATCAATCAAACTTTTTAAATTACATGGACCGGGGATAATATAATTTAGGAATATATATGGACTAGTCATACACAACTCAGATGGTAGATTATAAGGTGTAAGAAAGATATACCAACATGAATATGGTGTCGCAGATATAGAAAAAGGCGTGAAGCCATCCGCACACAGACCTAACCGAATGTTCCTTGGTTCACTAGCAAAATATGGATATGTCCTATCAAAGTGCTTCCAAGCTTCTCCATCTGAAGGATGACACATAACACCAGGTGGTCTTCTATTTTCAAAGTGTCATCTCATATGAGGAGCAGAACTCATCGACGCATATAACCTCTTTAACCTAGATATAAGAGGTAAATAATGCATCGCCTTGACAACAACCATATTCCCGCTGGAAAGCCTCTTGAAACGAGGCTTTTCGCAAAATTTACAACTATCTAAAATTGCATCATCTTTATAATATAACATGCAACCATCTTCACAAAAATCAATTCTCATTGACGAAAGTCCTAACTTAGAAACCAATCTCTTTGCCTTATAGAAATCACTAGATAAGTTGATATTAAGGTCAACTAGTTCACTCATAAGGTCAATGAAAGAGTCCATGGCTGCTTGAGAAATATTCCAATCAGATTTGATACTTAGTAATCTAACTACAACAGACAGCTCAGAGTGCGGACTTCCTTCACGTAGTGGATGACTAGCTTCCTCTAACTGTTCATAAAAATGTTTTGCGTCATCATTAGGAGTTTTTTCAACATTTTTATTGGGCTCACCCCCGAAGTGCATCCCAAAAGCATCCGCAACCATATCCTGAATTCTAGAATCAAGATTTGTATTCTCCACTGACCTACTACTTTCACCAACAACCATGTTATGAAATATCCCACGGCTACCATCGATCTCTCCATGATTAGTCCACACAAAGTAATTCTCTATAAACCCCTTCTATAAAGATGAAGGGCACCTGACACAAGGGCACCTAATTACTCTTTCACTTTGGTATGGTGGAAGTGACATTGCATGTCTAATAAAGTCATCAACTCCTTCTACAAAATCCTCCCGTAATCCCCGCCGATTAGGATAATTCCTATTGTACATCCAAGTACGATGTTCCATCTATACAAATAAAATAAGAACAAATTAATTTATTCTATAATTATAAATTAATTATATCTTTTTTAGTTAATTCAAGATAATTATTTTTTCCTAATTACACCAATTTATATCCTAAAAGTTCAATTCATATCCAAAAGGTCCAATTCATTTCTTAAAAGTTCAATTCATATCCTAAAAGTTCAATTCACAAGAACAAATCCTAAGAACTAAAATTTCAATTCATATCCTACGAGTTTAAACATAAACTAACTAAACTAAAGAAATTCAACCCATACCCTAAAAGTTGGATTCACAAGAACAAATTAATTTATTCTACAATTATAAATTAAATATATTTTTTTTGTTAATTCAAGATAATTATTTTTTCCTAAATACACCAATTTATATCCTAAAAGTTCAATTCATATCCAAAAGGTCCAATTCATATCTTAAAAGTTCAATTCATATCCTAAAAGTTCAATTCACAAGAACAAATCCTAAAAACTAAAATTTAAATTCATATCCAACGAGTTTAAACATAAACTAACTAAACTAAAGAAATTCAACCCATACCCTAAAAGTTCGATTCACAAGAACAAATCGTAAACCCTAGATTCTAACTAAACTATTCAAGACAATACAAAGTTAATAATTCAATTTTAACTAAACTATTCAAGACAATACAAACTCAAAATTGAAACACTCATCAATTACAACTAATTCATAACTAATAGACTAATTAACAAAACTAATTAGTTAATAAAACTAATTAACAAAACTAATTAAAACAAGACCTAAACCCTAATCCTCAATAAAATGCAATGTTCAAATAATTGAAACACTAATCAATTGAAACTAATTCATAACTAATTAACAAAACTTAGAAATAATAAATAAATGGGTTCTAATTCAAACCTAGAATTTTTAGGAGATGGAGAAGGAGAGGGGCGGCAGTGGCAGCGGCGACGGCGGGGGCTGGGCGGTGGCGACGCAGGGTGGGGAATGAGATTTATGTGAGGGAAATAGAGAAGAAGAGGGAGGGGAAGATAAGAGAGAAATGGGGGTTCCCCCGTTTTTCAATACTGATTTCAGAATTACCGACCAAAGTTGGTCGGTACATTAAGTGTTGACCGTTTGACCAAAATCCGACGAACTTTGGTCATTTTTTTATAAAAAAAATTAATTTTTTTTGTGTGTTTTGTTTTCTTAAAATATTATAAGCTATAAAAAAAATATTATAAACTACAAGAATTTACTTTATTTAACTATACAATTATCATAAATAATTATAAACTATAAGCATAATCTTTATAAATAATTATATTAACTATTTAATTTTAATAAATTATAATAGCATCTATCTAAGTAAAGTTTCTAAGTTATAATTAAGTATGTGAGTAATTTCTCTCACACACACATACACTATATTGTAATTGATGCTAATAACTTCTTTTTTCATTCGTTCATCACTAATAATGCATGACATAGATTAATCGATATATAGGTCGAGACGTTTTGATGAATCATCGATTAATATTCATCGATACATCTAAGTAAGTTATAAGTCGATGAATCAATTTACAAATAGATATATTTGATGATAAAGTATATATACTAATTAGTATCTTCCCAAGTCTATCCCTAAAAGAACCCGACCTTGTGGTCCTAGATCTTCGTGTTCTTATATATATACGGCTATACCTATATATATATATATATATATATATATATATATATATACACACACACACACACACACAAAAAAAAACACACTTCACTGTAATACTTTAACTATATATATAGGCTTGTTATAGTATATGTTAGTGTGTATATATATAGCTTGTTAAAGTTTGACCATGTTTGACCTATTAATTTAACTCGTTTACTTAATTCTAATAACTTCTTTCGTTTATTTAATTTGTGATCCATCTATATATATATATATATATATGTCAAAGATGTTTAGTATTAATTCTTCTATTTTTCATTCATTCATCACTAATAATGCATGACATAGATTAATCGATATAGGTCGAGACGTTTTGTTTTTACTATTAGTCGATATAGGTCAAACGTTTTATTTTTAATATTCATCGGTGCATCTAAGTAATTTATAAGTCGATGAATCAATTTACAAATAGATATATTTGATGATAAATTATATATACTAATTAGGATCTTCACAAGTCTATCCCTAAAAGAACCCGACCCCGTGGTCCTAGCGCTTCATGTTCTTATATATATAAGGCTATACCTCTCTCTCTCTCTATATATATACACACACACACACACACACACACACACACACACACATACTCTTCATTGTAATACTTTAACTATATGTATAGCTTGTTATAGTATATGTTTGTGTATGTGTGTGTATATATATATATATATATATATATATATATAACACGCTTCGTTGTACTACTTTAACTACATATATAGCATGTTATATATAGTATATGTTACTGTATTCATTATTTGTATTACAAAAGTGGTAACGAATTATATTTATATTATTTAGATAGTAAATATAAAAGTAATTCGAAAGTTTGACCAATGTTGACGTCATAACCAACCAACTTTGGTCGGTTATTTTGCAGAAAATAACAATTACCGACCAAAGTTGGTCGGTAAATGCTTCCCCTGCATTAACCGACCAACGTTGGTCGGTAATTTTGAATATAAATTCTTAAATATTATAAAATATTTTAAATAGTAAAATAATTATTAAAATTTTAAAAATTGGGTCCAGATTACCGACCAACGTTGGTCGGTAATCCAAATTTTTCTTGTCTGACCAGCTGCGTCAATTCGTTGACCAATTTACCGACCAACGTTGGTCGGTATTTAGTTTTAAAAAAATATAATTTTTTTTTCTAGTTTTCGTCCAAGCTGGACGGTTTTTGGTTGCTTTTTTTGACCGACCAACGTTGGTCGGAAATATTTGGTTGGTTTTTAACAGATTTTTAGTAGTAAATATTTTTCACAATAAAGAGCTCACGGCTCATGCCTAAATAAATCATCAATAATATTTTTCCATAATAAAGAGCTCACGACTCCATCACAATGAGTACGACAATCTTACAAAAATATTCAGAAATAAATAATTCAACAAAATAATATTTCAAAATCTTTTAATAGGTTGCTTCAATACCAAATATAAAAATGTCAAATACTTCATATTAATAATATTTAATTTAAAGAAAATCATCCTTCAAATAATGCAAAGAATAAAAGAAACTAAGTTCCAACTAAACAGGTAAAATAATTAGCAGGAAAAAGGTCAAGCAAATTTAAAGTATATAAATCAAAGCAATGATGGAGAATATAACAAGATTTAATAATTTAATTAATATGCAACAGTGATCTACACAATTTAAAAACATAATCCTTCATATTTAGTCTGTGTACACACTCGTCACCTCGTGTACACGACTTTCATCACATTACAATTAATACCAATCCTAGGGAAAATTTCCCCCACACAAGGTTAGACAAGTCACTTACCTCGACTTGCTCCAATTTAACCAAGTAGTATGCCTTTTCCTCGATTTTCCGATTCCGGTCGACTCGTATCTAGTCATAATTAATTCGATACATTCAACAAAAAATATAGAATCAATTTCATAAGAAAATGCTACATTTTTCATTAAAATCCGAAATTAACTCAAAAATTGCCCATGGGGCCAACATCTCGGAATCCGACAAAAGTTATGATATATGAATGCACATTCAACCACGAGTCTACCCATACTAATTTTACAAATATCCTACCTCTACTCGACCTCCAAATCTTCAAATCTTATTTCCAAATCCCTAAGTTCAAACTCCCAATTTACACCCCAAAAACATGTAATCTAGTCAGATTATTCGATGACAATTCAATATTATTGAGTAGAAAGGCTCACAAGGGACTTACCTCAAAATTTCCCGTGATTTGTCGCTCAAAAATCGCCTCACCCCCTTTTGGAAATGACAAAAATGATAAAATCTCGGACTCCTCTATTTTTAACATTCTGTCCAGGAGTCTCGCACCTGAGGAATTAGAACCACTTCTGCAGATTTTTCCTTCGCTTTTGCGAAATTTTCACTTCTGCGATCACCCATGCACAGGTGCGTGTCCGCACCTACGAGATGCCTTCCACATCTGCGCTCCACAGTCACCAGCCTAGCCTCCGCTTCTGCACATCTCAGCTCGCACCTGCGAGCACGCTTGTGCGAGTTTCCGTTCCGCTTCTGCGAAGTTTGCACACTTGGGAGGTTCATTGCGCTTCTGCGTGTTCGCACCTGCGAGCCAAGTTCCACAGGTGCGATTACACTAGAAGGCAGAAATTTCAGATTTTTCTTCTAAGTCCGAATTTGATCCGTTAACCATCCGAAACACACCCGAGCCCCTTGGAACCTCAACCAAATATACCAACATATCCTAAAACCTTATACGAACTTGCTCGCATAATCAAATTGTCCAAATAACACCTAAAACTACGAATCAGACACCAAATCAAAAGAAAGTTTCAAGAAAATTTTAAAACTTATATTTTCACAACCGGATATCCGAATCACGTCAAATCAACTCCTTTTCTCACCAAATTCGGCAGACAAGTCATAAATATTATAGTGGACCTATACCGGGCTTTGTAACCAAAATACGGACCCAGTGTCAATAAATACAACATCATTAATTTCTTAAAAATCATTAAGCTTTCAAACTTTTAATTTTTTATTAATATTCCATATCTCGGGCTGGGGACCTCGAAATTCGATTTTGGGCATACGCCCAAGTCCCAAATCACGATACGGACCTACCGAAACTGTCAATACACTGACTCGAATCCATTTTCTCAAAATGTTGACCAAAGTCAACTTAGTTGAGTTTTAAAGGTCCAATTCACATTTTAATCCATTTTTCACATAAAAACTTTTCAGAAAATTTTACGGACTACGCACGCAAGTCGAGGAATGATAAATAGTGCTTTTAGAGGTCTTAGAACACATAATTAATTATTAAATTTAAAGATGTTTATTTGGGTTATCACATTCTCCACCTCTAAAACAAACGTTTGTCCTCGAACGGACTTAGAAAAGTACCTGAGCTGGTGAATAAGTGTGGGTAACAGCTGCGCATATCATGCTCGGTCTCCTAAGTCGCCTCCTCGACCGGATGACCCCTCCACTGAACCTTTACGGAAGCAATGTTATTTGACCTCAACTTTCGCACCTGCCTATCTAAAATAGCCATTGGTTCCTCAACATAAGATTGATCCTTGTCCAACTGAACCGAACTGAAGTCTAACACATGAGACGGATCGCCGTGATATTTCCAAAGCATGGAAACATGGAATACCGGATGAACCGCAGAGAGACTAGGTGGTAGTGCAAGTTTGTAAGCCACCTCTCCAACTCTCTCAAGAATCTCAAAAGGCACAAGATACTTAGGGCTTAACTTTCCCTTCTTCCCGAACCTCATCACACCCTTCATAGGCGAAACTCGCAGCAAGACCCGCTCACCAACCCTGAATGCAACATCACAATCTGCCGATCCGCATAACTCTTCTGTCTAGATTGCGCTGTACGAAGTCGATCCTAAATCAACTTAACTTTTTTCAAGGCATCCTGAACCAAGTCTGTACCCAATAGCATAGCCTCGCCCGGTTCGAACCAACCCACTGGAGACCGGCACCGCATACCATACAAGTCTTTATACGGAGCCATCTGAATGCTCGACTAGTAACTGTTGTTGTAAGCAAACTCCGCAAGTGGTAAGAACTGATCCCAAGCACCCCCCAAAATCTATCACACATGCACGAAGCATATCCTCCAATATCTGAATAGTGCGTTCGGACTACCCGTCTATCTGAGGGTTAAATGTTGTACTCAAATCTACCCGAGTACCCAACTCACGCTGTACTGGCCTCCAGAACCGTGATGTAAAGTGCGTGCCCCAGTCAGAGATGATAGACACCGGCACACCGTGAAGTCTGACAATCTCGTGAATATATACCTGAGCTAGATGCTCCGAAGAGTAAGTAGTCATCATAGTAATAAAATGAGACGACTTGGTCAATCTATCCACAATCACCCAAACTGCATCAAACTTCCATTGAGTCTGTGGAATTCCAACAATGAAATCCGTAGTGATTCGCTCCCATTTCCATTCTGGAATCTCTAACTTCTGAAGCAATCCACCCGGTCGTTGATTCTCATATTTCACCTGTTGACAATTTAGAGATCGAGCTACATACCCCACTATATCTTTCTTCATCCGCTTCCACCAATAGTGTTGTCTCAAGTCCTGATACATATTTGCAGCACCCGGATGAATGGAGTACTGCAAACTGTGTGCCTCCTAGAGAATTAACTCATGCAAACCATCTACATTAGGCACACAAAGCCTGCCCTGCATCCGTAATACACCATCATCTCCAATAGTGACTTCTTTGGCATCACCGTGGTGAACTGTATCCTTAAGGACAAGCAGATGGGGGTCATCATACTAACGGTCCCTGATACGATCATAAAGAGAAGAATGATAAACCACACAAGCCAAAACTCGACTCAGCTCGGCTCAGAAACATCCAATCTGACAAACTGATTGGCCAAGGCCTGAACATCCAAGGCTAAAGGCCTCTCTACTACCGGTAAATATGCTAAGCTGCCCAAACTCTCCGCCTTACGACTCAAGGCATCGGCCACTACATTGACCTTCCCAGGATGATAGAGAATGGTGATATCATAATCCTTAAGCAACTCCAACCATCTCTGCTGCCGCAAATTAAAATCCTTCTGTTTAAACAGATGTTGTAGACTCCGGTGATCGGTGTAGACCTCACAATGGACACCGTACAAATAATGCCGACAAATCTTCAAGACATGAACAATAGCTGCTAACTCAAGGTCGTGTACGTGATAATTCTCCTCATGCACCTTTAACTGTCTGGACGCGTAGGCAATCACCCTACCTTCTTGCATCAACACTGCGCCGAGACCAATACGCGATGCGTTACAATACACAGTATAAGACCCTGAACCTATAGGTAATACCAATACCAGGGTTATAGTCAAAGTTGTCTTGAGCTTTTGGAAGCTCTCCTCACATTCCTTAGTCCACCTAAACGGAGCAACCTTCTGGGTCAATTTGGTCATAGATGCAACAATAGAAGAGAAACCCGGTACAAATCGACGAGAATACCCTGCCAAACCCAAGAAACTCCGGATTTCCGTAGATGAGGACGGTCTGGACCAACTCTACACTGCTTCAATCTTCTTCGGATCTACCTTGATCCCCTCGCACAAAACTATATGGCCCAAAAATTCCACTGAATCAAGCCAGAATTCACAGTTTAAATTTTTTGCATATAACTTCTTTTCTCTCAAAGTCTGAAGCACAGTCCTCAGGTATTATTCATGATCTTCCCGACTCAAGGAATACACTAGAATGTCGTCAATAAGCACAATGATGAAAGAATCAAGATAGGGCTGAAATACACTATTCATTAAGTACATAAATGTCGTTGGGGGCATTGGTCATCCCAAAAGATATCACAAGGAACTCGTAATGACCGTACCGAGTCCTGAAAGCAATCTTCGGGATATATGACTCCCGAATCTTCAACTGATGATAGCCTGAATGCAAGTTAATTTTAGAGAATACCCTAGCACCCTGAAGCTAATCAAATAGGTCATCAATACGTGGCAATGGATACTTGTTCTTCACTGTAACCTTGTTCAGCTTGCGGTAATCAATACACATCTGCATAGAACCATCCTTCTTCTTTACAAATAAGACAGGAGCACCCCAAGGTGATACATTGGGTCGAATGAAATCCTTATCAAGCAACTCTTATATCTGTTCTTTTAATTCTTTTAACTCTGCTGGGGCCATACGATATGGTGGAATAGAAATGGGCTGAGTGCCCGGTAATAAATCAATGCCAAAGTCAATATCCCTGTCGGGTGGCATACCCGGAAGATCCGCTGGAAATACATCAGGAAAATCCCTTACTATAGGAAGTGACTCCATGGTAGGAGTATCAACACTAACATCTCTCACATAGGCCAGATACGCATCATACCCCTTCTCAACCATTCGTTGAGCTTTAAGAAATGAAACAACCCTACTAGGAATATGATCCGAGGTACCTCTCCACTCTAGCCGCGGTAGACCTGGCATATGCAATGTCGCCGTCTTGGCGTAATAATCAAGAATAGCGTGATAGTGTGACAACCAGTCCATGCCCAAAATAACATCAAAATCCACCATACTGAGCAATAATAAATCATCTCTGGTCTCAAAACCACTGATAATAATTAAACACGACTGATACACAAGGTCCACAATAATAGATTCACCCACGGGTGTAGATACATAAATAAAAGAACTCAAGGAATCACGTGATATGCCCAAATACAGGGCAAAATAAGATGATACATAAAAATAAGTTGAGCCTGGATCAAATAAGACTGATGCATCTCTATGACAGACCGGAATAATACATGTGATAACAGAATCAGATACAATGACATCTGTCCTAGCATGAATGGCATAATATATGGTCTGGCCTCCCCCTCTAGGGCGACCTCTACCTGCCCGACCTCCATCTCTAGCTGGCTGTGCAAGTGGAGTGGCAACTGGTGCAGTAATCATAGCCTGAGAAGCCTGAGGGCCCTGTGGAATAGGTGGGGCCTGAGAAATCTGTGGAGGTGCACCCCTCCTAAATCTGGAGTAATCTCTTATAATATGACGAGTGTCACCACACTCAAAATAAATCCTCGGAGGACGTGGCTGCTGAGGCTGGCTCGGGCCTGATCGACTAGACTGCCCGCTGAAAGCACCCCGTACAGGAGGTACAGTAGACACTGGCGGTGCATAATATAGAACTTGAGGTTTGGGAGTAGCCGGATTACCACTGGAAGCTGGAAGTGCTGAATGAATAGGACGGCTCACATAACCTCTACCATGATGGGATACAACTGGGGCACGCAAATTATTATATGTGCTAGAATCTCGGGGTCTCTTAGCTTCACTCTCCCGAGTCCTCATACCTTCCAATCTCCTAGAAATTGACACCACCTATTGGTATGTGATGTCCATCCCTAGATCTCGGGCCATACTATATCTGATACTAGGGTGGAGACCCTCTATAAATCTATGAACCTGTTCTCGAACAGTAGCAACTACGACTGGTGCATGTCTAGCCAAATCACTAAATCAGACCACATATTCTGACATGAGCATAGAACCCTGGCGCAGCTGCTCAAAAACTCTAAGGAACATACTCTTTTAAGAACATATCTGAAAATTGAGTCCAAGTAAGTCAAGCTGCCTCACCCGGGCTATCCAACTCATATGCCCGCCACCACTAGCAGGCTGCTCCTCTAAAATGGAATGTCATGAAAGAAACCCCACTAGAATCCACAATACCCATAGTACGAAGGATACGGTGACATTATTCCAGAAAACCTTGAGCATCCTCTGAAGCTAAACCGCTGAAAGTGGGAGGGTGGTACTTCTTGTACCTCTCGAGCCTGAGTTGCTCCCCCTCTGAAATTGATGTCCTAATCTCATGCCGAACTGAGACAACTGGTATAACCTCTGGGGCATGGTCAACTTGAACCCATGGCTCTAGAGTACGGGAGGCGGGAGTCTGTGCTCCAACCCCTGCCTGAGATATGGCAGGAGCAAGTGGAATTAACCCTGCCTGAGCTAAAGTGCCAAACATGCTCAAAACATGGGCAAGTGTCTCCGAAGAAATACGGCTCACTGAGGATGTGTATCGATTATAGGCAGATGAACAAGGTAACTATTAAGAATAAGTATTCACTTCCAAGGATAGATGACTTGTTTGATCAGTTGCAGGGAGCTAGATGCTTTTCAAAGATAGATTTGAGGTCGGGGTACCACCAGGTCAGAGTTCGGGAGAATGATATTCCCAAGACAGCTTTCAGGACCTGATATGGCCACTTCGAGTTCCTTGTCATGTCATTCAGCTTGACGAATGCACCTGCCATATTTATGGACTTGATGAATAGCCTATTCCGGCCATTTTTTAGATTTGTTCATGATAGTCTTTATTGATGATATTCTGGTTTATTCACGTTCATAGGATGAGTATGTGGACCACTTACGAGTGGTACTCCAAACCCTCCGTGATAGTAAATTGTATGCTAAGTTTTCTAAATGTGAGTTCTGGTTGAAGTCAGTAGCATTGTTGGGGCACATTGTATCCGATGGAGGTATAAAGGTAGACACTCAGAAGATTGAGGCTGTGAAATCCTGGCCTAGACCTACCACTCCGATAGAGGTCCGTAGCTTTCTAGGCTTAGCAGGATACTACTGGAGGTTCGTATAGGGATTTTTTTCTCTTTCGGCACCATTAACGAAGTTGACGGAGAAAATAACTATGTTTCAGTGGACAGAGGCCTGTGAGCAGAGTTTCCAAGAGCTTAAGAATAGGTTGACCTCAGCGCCAGTTCTAGAACTTCCAGAGGGTCTAGATGGTTATGCCATGTATTGTGATGCCTTAGGTGTCGGGTTAGGGTGTGTCCTGATGCAATATGGGAAGGTAATTGCGTATGCTTCAAGGCAGTTAAGGAAGCATGAGCGGAATTATCCAACCCATGACCTCGAGTTAGCTGCAGTTGTCCATGCACTTAAGATATGGCGACATTATTTATATGGTGTTCATGGTGATGTATTTACAGATCATAAAAGCCTGTAATATATCTTCAAGCAAAAAGAATTGAATTTGCGACAGAGGCGATGGCTTGAGTTATTGAAAGATATGATGTTAACATTCTCTACCATCCAGGGAAAGCTAATGTGGTAGCAGATGCCTTAAGTCACCGATCTATGGGTAGCTTAGCACATGTTGAGGCCAAGAAAAGACAATTAACTAGAGAGATTCATCAATTGGCTTGTTTGGGGATTCGATTAGTAGACTCTGGCAATGGTGGAGTTGTACTCCAAAATACTGCAAAATCATCTCTCATAGCAGAAGTAAAGGAGAGGCAGTACGAGGACCCAGAGTTGGTCGAGTTGAAAGAGCGAGTTCCGCAGAAGAAGAAGCTGTTGTTAGAGCTCAAGGGAGATGGGGTTCTCAGATAAAAGGGTCATTTGTGTGTACCAGATGTAGCAGGGCTACAAGACAGGATTATGTCAGAGGCACATTATTCGTGGTACTCCGTTGACCCTAGGTCATCAAAGATGTATCATGATATCAAGGATGTGTACTGGTGGAATGATATGAAGAAGAACATCGCTTGGTATGTCGATCAATGTCCTAGTTGCCAGTAGGTGAAGATAGAGCACCAGAAGCTCGGAGGGCTAATGCAGACTATAAAGATCCCGACATGGAAATGGGAGGTGATAAACATGGACTTTATCACGGGTTTACTTCGTTCTCATCATAAGTTAGATTCCATATGGGTGATAGTCGATAGGCTCACGAAATCAGCTCATTTCCTACCAGTCAGATCTACATATACAGCAGAAGATTATGCAAAATTATATATTAAAGAGATAGTGCGACTACACGGAGTACCAGTATCTATTATATCTGACCGTGGGGCCCAGTTTACAGCACATTTTTGGAGGTCATTTCAGAGAGGTCTAGGGACTCAGATGAATCTCAGCATAGATTTTCATCCACAAACTGATAGACAAGCTGTGCGAACAATTCAGACGCTCGAGGATATGTTACGAGCATGTGTGTTGGATTTTAAAATAAGTTGGGATGAACATCTACCTCTTATCGAGTTTGCATATAATAACAGTTACCACTCCAGTATCCAGATGGCTCCGTACGAGGCTTTGTATGGGCGTAAGTGCAGATCTCCTATACGAGAAAATTCCGGTTGCCATCCTAGACTGACAAATACGCAAGCTACGAAATAAGGAGATAGCCTCCGTGAAGGTTTTATGGAGAAGCAAGAAGGTGGAAGAGATGACGTGGGAAGCAGAGGAAGAAATGAAGTCTAAATACCCCCACCTATTTCAAATTGAAGATATGGCTTGAGGTGGGATACCTCAGCACAGCTCTATTCAGGCCGGTAGGTCATCAGGAAAGCTCTTATTTTTGACTTTCAGAATTTATAATAGACAGCTGTGTGAGGCCAAGTGTTGCTATTTATAGACGTTGGCCATGTGTGGCATGTATAATATATTTTCTGGCTACGTGCAACTTGGTTTTAGTCTAGTGTACGGAGGAGACTCTGGCAAAATTTTCCCAAAGTATCTAAGAATAAACATTCGAGGACGAATGTTTCTAAGAGGGGAAGGATGTTACATCTCGCGTTTTCGTACGTTAAAGTTTCGTCTTCAGTTAATTGACGTAGACTCGGGGATGAGATATTATTTAGATTATAAGCATTTATGCTATTTATAACAAGCAATAAGTAAGTGACGTGAAAGATAAAGGGTAAACGAATAAAGATAAGTTTCGTTGAAGGTTGTCGATTTGGGATAAAATACGGTCCGAGCTATAATACCGGGTATTTATGGACTAGTGCCATACAAGGTACTACATGACCATGATAGTAAGGTGTACAAGGTATGTTAAAAGTGAGTAGTATTTTAAGTATGTTGAGATAATTCTTAATTATGTGGGTAATTGGTTAATTATTGGGTAATGGGATATTACCTAATTAATTAAGGATATATTGGATAAGGATTTAATTTCATTAGGTGGCAGCCCCCTTCAAACTAAGTGACTCATGACATTATGTAATCAATATAAGTTGGCACATGGATACTATTCTTAGCCATCTTACAAACACGTAGCAAGGGGGTTGTATTAGTCACCCTACACTTTGTCTTCAATATCAAAACTCATTTTGGAGGAAATTTGAAATTTCATATGAAGACTCATATATCTAATAAAGATGAACGCTCAAAGTTGTCGTTACTTATATTGCTGGAAATTTGGACCTTGCTTCCTACTCTAGTTGATTAAGCACGACGGAAACTACAATATGTGCAAGACCAACTGATCGCTCCTTGACCATGTAAATTTTTTTTCTCAAAATGTTAATGAGTGAATGAATGACTATCAGCTCTTCTCATTGCCCCCTTCAAATAACAGCAACAATGAACAATCTCCCCATTGTTAATTGTTAATGTTAAACCACTATACGGATAAATTTGGGGCGAAGCTTCTTGAGTATATATTTCAAAAGATGTGTTCCCAACATGGAGTTCTTGGTTAGTAAAAGAATTCATACGAAATCGCACTACGTAATAACAATGAGATTTTACAATTCTAAGGGAGTACGGTGCAATCCTTCTCAAGAATATTATATGAATTTTTTCCCTACTTCAGGTGTTTTAAGGCTAAGCCCTTCCTTCATTTCGGCATGATCTCGTAATTACATGTGTTTGATTATGAGTCATAAAGAAAAGTTCTTACTCCTGAATTTATATACATTATCCCAGTCTCATAAATTACAGTATTCTCCTTATCGGGACTTCATATTTAATTAAGTATTGTCTTATTCCAGTCAAGAGAGCAGAGAGCCATATATATATATATATATATATATATATATATATATATATATATATATATATATATAGTATTATAAGATTTTCATTACCATAGAGCTATAATCGATGGGCAGGCCCCTATTGGGTAACCTCTGATAAGATGGTAAGTTATATACCGAGCCTACTGTGGCCGAGCGCCTATGAGCGAGCCCTGTTGTTCGAGATACAGAGCCTAGTCTGGCCGAGCGCTTATGAGCGAGCCTACTACGACAGAACAATTATATATATACCGAGCCTTATAAGGCCGGACATTTATTTTACTTACTATATTGAGAGAGTTGAGTCAGTATCAGTAGGTAAGTATACTTCCAGATCATATTTGACTCCCAGTTACCTTCAGTTATTGTATTATCAGTTCAGTTGCAGCTTTCAGTTATTTTATTGCCTTGCATACTCGGTACATTATATCGTACTGACGTCCTTTTTTTGGGGACGCTACATTTAATGCGTGCAGGTTCAGACAGACAGACGGATAGACCTCCTCAGTAGGTTTTGCTCGAGTTCAGCTTTATCGGTAAGCTACACGTCCTTCGGAGTTACCGGGTCTAGAAGTTTTGTGTACATCTTGTGTATATATGTATATAGGTTATGGGTAGGTCGGGGTCCTGTTCCGATCATAGTACATCCATCAGTAGAAGCTTGTAGACATATCTTGTGAGTTAGTGCAGTATCTTGGGCTTGTAGGCCCTGTATGTATATTTTGTTGGCTTGTCAACTGTAGTAGTTATGACGGCCTTGCCGACCCAGCTTTATATTGACATTTAGTCAGCGTTAGTTTCCATTCAGTTTTATATTTTGCTTTACAATTTGTCTTGAAATGTGTCCCCTGGCCAAAGTATGACATTATATGTCCAGAGTCCCTTACTCGCAAGTTGGTACGCAAAGATAGATGAGGCACCGGGTGCCGTTCTCGCCCCCAGGATCGGGGCGTGACATCTCCGTCCATTTGGGGATGAAACATTGTGCTCAACTCAACCCGCGTGCCCAACTCACGCTGTACCGCCCTCCAGAAGTGCGAGGTGAACTCCGTACCTCGATCAGAAATGATAGACATGGGCACTCCGTGAAGACGGACAATTTCACGAATGTAAATATCTGCCAAGAGCTCTGAAGAATAGGTAACTGCCACAGGAATGAAGTGCGCTGACTTAGTCAGCCTGTCCACAATGACCCAAACAGCGTCGAACTTCCTCTGAGTCTGTGGGAGTCCAAAAATGAAATCCATAGTGATACGCTCCACTTCCACTCAAGAATCTCTATCTGCTAAAGCAAACCACCGGGTCTCTGATGCTCATAATTCACTTGCTGACAATTCAGGCATCGAGCTACATAAGCAACTATATCCTTCTTCATCCTCCTCCACCAATAATGCTACCGCAAGTCCTGATACATCTTTGCGGTGCCCGGATGAATAGAATACCGAGAACTATGCGCCTCCTCAAAAATCTATTCGCAAAGTCCATCCACATTAGGCACACAAACACGACCCTGCATCCTCAAGACTCCATCATCTCTAACAGTAACCTGCTTGGCACCACTGTGACGCACTGTGTCCCTAAGGACCAACAAATGAGGGTGGTCATAATTCTGATCTCTGATACGCTCAAACAAAGAAGACTGAGCGACTGTGCAAGCTAGAACATGACTGGGCTCTGAAATATCTAACCTCACAAGCTGGTTGGCCAGGGTCTGAACATCTGATGCTAGCAGCCCCTCACTGATTGGAAAGAATGCAAGGTTGCCCATACTCGCTGCCTTCATACTCAATGCGTCGGCCACCACATTAGCCTTCTTGGATGGTACAAAATGGTGATAGCATAGTCTTTCAATAGCTCCAACCACCTCCTCTGCCTCAAATTGAGATCCTTTTGCTTGAACAAATACTGATGGTTGCGATGATTCGTGAAAACCTCACATGACACGCCATAAAGATAGTGCCTCCAAATCTTCAGTGCATGAACAATGGCTGCCAACTCTAAATCATGGACAGGGCAATATTTTTCATGAACCTTAAACTGCTGAGATGCATACGCAATCACCCTGCCCTCCTGCATCAATACTGTACTGAGCCCAACACGGGAAGCATCATAATATACCGTGTAAGATCCTGAACCTGAGGGCAACACCAACACCGACGTCGTAGTTAAAGCTATCTTGAGATTCTGAAAGCTCGCCTCACACTCGTCTGACCATCAGAACGGGGCACCCTTCTATGTCAACCTGGTCAATGGGGCTGCTATAGATGAGAACCCCTCCACAAATTGATGGTAATAGCCCGCCAAACCCAATAAACTTTTGATCTCCGTGGCTGAAGTGGGTTTAGGCCAGTTCTGGACTGCCTCAATCTTCTTAGGATATACCTGAATGCCCTCTGCTGATACGACGTGGCCCAATAAAGCGACTGAATCCAACCAAAACTCGCACTTAAAAAATTTAGCACACAACTGGCTGTCTCTCAGAGTCTGAAGCACAATCCTAATGTGCTACTCATGCTCCTCTCGACTACGGGAGTAGATCAAGATATCGTCAATAAACACGATCACAAAGGATTCCAAATAAGGCTTGAACACTCGGTTCATCAAATCCATGAATGTTGTTGGGGCATTTGTCAACCCAAAAGATATCACTAGAAACTCATAATGCCTGTTCCGAGTCCGGAAAACCATCTTAGGGACATCGGATACCCTAATCCTCAACTGATGATAGCCCGATCTCAAATCAATCTTCTAAAACACCTTGGCACCCTGAAGCTGGTCAAATTAGTCATCAATCCTCGGCAATGGATACTTGTTATTGATGGTGACTTTGTTAAACTACCGATAATCTATACATATCCTCATAGACCTATCTTTCTTCTTCACAAACAACACCGGTGCACCCCAGGGTGAGACACTAGGTCTAGTGAAGCCCTTATCAAGCAAATCTTGTAATTGTTCCTTCAATTCTTTCAACTCTGGCGGGGCCATACGGTATGGCGGAATGGAAATGGGCTGAGTGCCCGGAGCCAAATCAATACAAAAATCAATATCCCTGTCGGGTGGCATTCCCGACAGTTCTGCAAGAAATACCTCTAGAAACTCTCGAACAACTGGCATGTAATCCATGGAAGGAACCTCTGCACTAGAATCACGAACATAAGCCAAATAACCCAAACACCCCTTCTCGACCATACACTGAGCCTTCATATAAGAGATAAGCCTACTGGTAGAATGGACAAGAGTCCCTCTCCACTCTAATCGAGGCAACCCCGGCAAGTCTAAGGTAACCTTCTTGGCGTGACAATCCAATATAGCGTGATAAGGTGACAGCCAATCCATACCCAATATAACATCAAAATCAACCATATCAAGGAGTAGAAGATCTACACTAGTCTCAAGACTCCCAATAGTGACCACACACGAACAATAAACATGATCTACAACAATAGCATCCCCCACAGGTTTGGACACATATACAGAGGCACTCAAAGAATCACGAGGCACAACTAAATATGAAGCAAAATAAGATGTCACATAAGAGTAAGTAGATCCCTGATAAAATAGAACTGAAGCATCTCTACTGCAAACTGAAATAGTACCTGTGATAACAACATCAGATGACTCAGCCTCAGGCCCGGCTGGAAAAGCATAATATCGGGGCTGGTCCCCACCACTCTGAACCATATCCCTAGGATGGCCTCTAGCTGACGGGCCTCCACCTCTAACGACCTGACCTCCAACTCTAATAGTTTGGCCCCTACCTTTGGCTGCCTGAACCCTACCTCTGGCTGGCTGAGCAGGCGGTGCAGGAACTGGTGCCGGAACTATGGCACGAGAAGCCTGATTCTATGGCAGAACGCATAATAACCTCAGACAGGTCCTCATGATATGCCCATAACCGCCTCACTCAAAACATCCATCCTGATACTATGGCTGTGGAAATGGAGACTGACCTGAATGGGCCGGCTGACCATGGTAATAACTCTGAATAGGAGGTGCACTAATAAGAGCTGGTGGTGCACTGTAGGCTGGCTGCCCAAAAGGAGGCACATAAGGACCACGACTCCCTAAAGCATTGTGGAATGCTTGAAGCATTGAATAGAATGGCCTGGGAGGATGGCCTCTACCACAAGTACCCCTGACTCCAGATGAGGCGCCGCTGAACCCACCGGAATGATGAGGTCTCTTGTTAGACCCTTGACCTCCTTGTCCAAGAACCATCTTGACTAGCCTGGCAACATTGGTAGCCGCCTGAAAAGAAATCTCACTCCCAGTCTCCTTAGCCATCTGCAATCTAATAGGCTGAGCAAGTCCCTCAATAAACCTTCTCCCCCTCTCTCTCTCTCTCTCGGTAGGAAGCAGAAGAAGGGCATGACGGGCCAAATTGACAAAGTGTGTCTCATACTGAGTAACAGTCATACTTCCCTGCTGGAGACACTCGAACTAACGGCGATGCTCGTCTCTCAAGGTGACAGGCAGAAACTTCTCCAAGAAGAGCTGAGAGAACTGGTACCAAGTAAGAGCAATGGCCCAGCTGGTCTTGTCAACAAATAATCCCTCCACCATTTCTTGGTGGAACAAGTCATCTGAAATGCAGCAAAGTTGACCCCATTGGTCTCCAATATATCCATATTCCGAAGAACCTCATGATAACTATCAAGATACTACTGGGGATCCTCTGAAGTAGAACCACTAAAATGGACTGGGAAGAGCTTGGAAAACCTGTCCAACCTCCACAAGGCCTTATAAGACATAGCTTCCCCATCACCGGTCTGTTTCGCAACAACTAGCTGAACTACTCCGACTGGATGAGCTGCTTGAGTCTGATACTAGAGAGCCATCTACTCCGAAGTGTAAGTAGCAGGAGTCTGGGCTCCTCCTCCAGCTTGAGAGACGGCTGGTGCCATGGGAAATGCGCCAGTCTGCGCCACACTCTCCATAAGGCCCATCAGATGGACCAAAGCATCCTGAAGCACTGGGCTAGCAATGAACCTTTCCGGGACCTGCCACTGAAGGCTCTAGCTGCTGCTTAGCTGAGGAAGAGGTACATGTTCTCTCCATTTATGAGGGAATAAGAGTAGAAGAGTTCAATCAGTATTGAGAAAAACAAATTGCACGACAGAGAAGAATAGAAGTGAAATTTGTTCATAAACTTTATAGCCTCTGGGAGATAAGTACAAACGTCTCTGTACCGATCCCCCAGACCCTACTAAGCTCATTTGTGAATTGTGAAACCTAGGCAATCTAGTGCTCTGATACTAACTTGTCACGATCCGGAATTTCTACCGTCGGGACCGTGATGGCGCCTAACATTACACTTGCTAGGCAAACCAACGTTAGAGGTTTATTAGACAATTTATTTACATTTCAGTGATTAACAATAAGCAAGCTAAAACAAGTCAAAATGAACGCGGAATATAAATAACAGCTTTGATTATATACTACTACTACCAGAATCTGGAGTCACAATTCACGAACATTCTAAGATTTTACTACAAGTATTTGTCTGAAAGAAAATACAACTGTTTGCGAAATATAGAAAACCGTAAGTGTGGGGTATTAAAGGGGACGCCAGGGCCTGGAGACGCCAACATGACTACCTTGGGTCTCCTAGCAAGTGAATCCTACAGCCAACCTCTAGATCATCCCAAACCAGCTGTAAAATCTGCACAGGAAGTGCAGAGTGCAGTATCAGTTCAACCGACCCCATGTACTGATAAGTGTCGAGCCTAACCTCGACGAAGGAGTGACGAGGCTACGGCGGGACACTCACAATATAATCTGCATAAAGTATATAATAAAAGCAGAAAGGAAGACATAATAAAATGAAGCAGTAACTTGCAGGAAGTAAATATAGTTCTCAAAGTACTTCATCAGTGTTCAGATACTACCAATCCTTAAGTGCAATTTAAGACTACCGTGCAGCTAACATAGTCAAGGAAAAGCATAAACATATAGGTTATTGCGGCGCGCAACCCGATCCCACCGTACATATCATATTCCTTCCTTATTTTCTCTTAATAACATAAACAATAGAATATGAATAAAAGTATTGCGGTATGTAACCCGATCCACCATATCACAATAATCACAATCACAATTCAACCTTATTCCACCACAATCCACCCTTATTACACTTGTTGTGGCATGCAACCTGATCCCGCCGTATAATATCAATTCACTCTTATTACTCCTCAATATATCACCCTTATTCCACCTGTTGCGGCGCGCAACCCAATCCCACCATATCAATATCAATTATTCAGTAAGTACAGAAAATTCACAATTCAAATCACATAACCCTTCATAAAGCTTAACTTCAAACTGAAACAATTAGGGAGCTTGTACACTATGAAAATTAACACAAGTAATAATACTCAGCGAGACCAATCCAGAACATACCATAAAAGTACCGATAAATCAACTTAAGCAAATAATATGAGACAATGAAGCTACATAATGACTAATACTTTCAACAAAGGGAAACAATGTCAAACAAGTAGCACTTAGGCATGGGAATACAAGTAAATCATGTAACAGTTAAGTAGGGGAAAATGACAATATGCAAAGAACGGGAAAGAAATAGGCAAAACAGATAAGTTGGCGGGGCATAAGTACTCATCACCTCACATATACGCCGCTCTCATGATTTTCATATAGAAAATAAGTCAAGGGTTCCTAATCCCTCGAGTCAAGGTTAGACACAATACTTACCTCTCTCCATAGGCCACTCAATACTCAATTACTACTTTTCCTCTAGTATCCACCTCCAAACCTCTCGTATTTAGCCACAATTAACTCAACAGCATCAATTATTGCTAAAGGAATCAATTACAATGCATAAATTTTGATTTCCCAAACTTTTCCCCAAAAATTCAAAATTCGAACCCGGGCCTGCTTGGTCAAAACTTGAGGTTCGGACCAAAACCCATTCACCCATTCATCCCCGAGCCCGATTATGCAATTAGTTTTGAAATCGACCTTAATTTGAGGTATAAATCCCAATTTCCCAAAAATCCCTAATTCTACCCAAACCACCAATTTATACCATGAAAATCCATGATTTTAAGTTGAAAATTCATGAAATGTGATGGGTAATTTAAAGAAACTAGGTTAGGATCACTTACCAAAGTTTTGGGGAAGAAATTGTCTTGGAAGAATCGCCTCTAGGATTCTAGAATATGAAAATTTGAAGAATCGCCTCTAGTTTTGGAAGTCTCTTTTCATCAGCTACAGATGTCGTATTTGCGACCTAGGCTTCGCAAATGCGAAGCCCGCAAATGTGTGATGAACCAAAAAGTCAGCTTTAAATTTAATAAGTAATTTTGTGTTCTAATATCTCAAAAAATACCATTTATTATTTCTCGACTTGCGTGCGCAGTTCGTAAAATTTCCGGAAAGTTTTCATGTGAAAAATGAATTAAAATGTGAAATAGAATTTTAAAACTCAACTGAGTTGACTTTGGTCAACATTTTTAGTAAACGGACCCAGATCAGTGTTTTAACAGTTCCAGTAGCTCCATATTGTGATTTGGGACTTGGGCGTATGCCCGGAATTTAATTTGGAGGTCCCTAGCTTAAGTTATGACCATTTAATAGAAATAGCAATTTAAAGGCTAAGATTTTCAAGTTTGACCATGGGGTTGACATTTAAATATCGGAGTCAGAATTCGATTCTCGAAATTTTAACAGCTCCGTTATGTCATTTATGACTTGTGTGCCAAATTTGAAGTCATTCCGGATTCATTTAATATGTTTTGGCACGAGATTTGCAAATTGAAAGTTTAAAACTCAAAGTTTGAATCGGGGTGTAAATTATAATTTCATCATTTTTTGACATGATACGAGACCCCGAGTAAGTCCGTATTATGTTATTGGACTTGTTGGTATATTCTTACGGGATCCCGAGTACCCCGAGAGTGATACGGATTGAAATCGGATCAAGAACTAGACTTAAGCAAAATCTATATTTTTCCTTCTACTGTAATCGCACCTGCGAATTTTTCTCGCAGGTGCGATCTCGTAGAAGCGAGCCTTCGATCGAAGATTCCCCCGAGCGTGGCTGGGCAAAAGTCCGTAGGTGCGTTAACCTGCACGCACCCGCGCGTCCGCAGAAGCGGACCAAATGATCACAGAAGCGAAGGCAGCGCATGTGCGCATTTTTCCTCCGCAGGTGTGAGGCCTCGCGTGGTAGCCCTGTTTCGCAGATGCGAGCTCGCATGTGTGAGCCTAGGCACCGCAGGTGCGGAAATGCCTGTGCAGTGTATATATCGAAGAGTCCGACATTTTCTCATTTTGGTCATTTTGAGCTCGGTTAAGGCGAATGTTTGGGCGATTTTCACGGGAAACATTGGGGTAAGTGTTCCTTATCCTATATTGATTATATTTCATGATTCCATACTCGTTTATATCATGAATTCGTGAATTTATGGAAGAAAAATCAGATTTTTCTAAAATCTTCCAAAAACGAGAAATTTATATTTGAAGGTCCATTTGATATCGGAATTGAATAATTTTTGTATGGTTGAACTCGTATCGGAACGGATGTTCAGATTTCGCAAGTTTTTTCAGGATTTGAGATGTGGGTCCCACTGTCGAATATTTAAATGAATTTCGGATTTTTATCTGGAAAATTTGTAAATTCATATGGAATTAATTCCTATGATTAGTATTGAATATATCAAATTGTTTGTGAATAGATTTGAAGCTTTCGAAGAAAAATTTAAAAGGAAAAGCTGTGGTTGAGTAATTGATTGGAATTTGCAAAGCGAGGTATGTCGTGGTTAACCTTGACTTGAGGGAATAGAACCCTTAAATTACTTGTTATGTGAAAAGCATGTGAACAACGTATAGGCGAGGTGACGAGTGTCTATACGTCGTGAAATTAATTGTTTGCCTGCTTACTTGAAAAATCATAAATTATTTTAAATCATAAATTAATTATTATAATAATTTTTTCTCTCCTATTCTTTGTCAAATATTAATTCTTGAATTTTGCATTAATTGTTACATGCTATTTGAATTATGCGTTTTAATTGTTATTTGACATTTATATAGTTGATTGAAATAAATATATAACAGAATTGAATGTGAATATATTGTGAGAGCGGGTTGCACGCAACAACAAAATTGGATGAAATAATAATTGATTATGACTGCTGAGTTGGCTTCAATTATTATAAATGAGTTACCTGATTTATTTCTATTATTTGTTGTTGTTATTAATATTGCGTACAGGTTAATATAAGTGAACCGCCTTAGCCTCGTCACTACTTCTTCGAGGTCAGGCTCAGCACTTCTTGTGCAGATTTTGGAGCTGGTCCCAGCGGCGTACCATAGACTTGCTTGGATTTCAGCTACCAGAGGAGACTTGAGGTATAACTGCATGGCATTCGCAGTTCTGAAGTCCTCGTCTATTTTACTTTAGTTGTGTGTTTATTTCAGACAGCTTTATTTTATTCAGACCTTTATTTGTATTTATTCTAAAAGCTCGTGCACTTGTGACACCAATTCTGGGATGGTATTTAGACACCGTTATTTTTATGGATTATTTCACTATATTTCAAACTTTGCTTCCGCTTTTGTTTCCTTGATTATTGATAATTTAAAAATTGTTTAAAAATTATTTAATATTATTCTAACGTTGGCTTGCCTAGCAAGTGAAATGTTAGGCGCCATCACGGTCCGAAGGAGGGAATTTCGGGTCGTGACAGTTGGTATCAGAGCACTAGGTTACATAGGTCTCACGAGTCACGAGCAAGCTTAATAGAGTGTGAAGGATCGGTACGGAGACGTCTGTATTTATCACTCAAAGGCTATGAAGTTTAGGAACAATATCACTTCTTTCTTATTCTGTCGTGCGATATTTATTTTATCATCGATGATTGAACCATTCTACTCTTATTCTCTCACAGATGGTGGGAACACATAATACCTCTACCGATGGACAGGGACCAGAACCCCCGATGGAAACTATGGCCAGGGGTAGAGGTCGAGGCCGAGGTCGTGCAAGAGGCCGAGGTAGAGCTCAGTCCAGAGCTCGAGCAGCTGCACCTATTGTAGAACCACAGGAAGACCTTCAGGAAGAGGTCCCAGTTCAAAATGTGCCAGTTGGACCAGTTCAGGTCCCGGAAGGATTCATAGCCACTTCAGTGCGTCAGGACGCTCTAGTCCGATTGGTGAGTCTTATGGAGGGTGTGGCCCAAAATGGTACATTTCCAGTGGTACCAGCCATCTCACAGGCTGTGGGAGGAGCACAAACTCCCACTACTCCCCCCCTCCCCGGAGCAGATGGCTCCCCAAATTCAGGATCCAGCAGCCCCGCTAGTTGGGGTAGTTCAGCCAGTTCTTGCGGCACAGACCGGTGATAGGCCCGCCATGTCGTTTGAGGACTTATTGAGACTGGATAAGTTCATTATGCACTCTCCAGTTTACTTCAGTGGTACACCTTCTGTGGATCCACATGATTATCTTGAACGCTGCCATGAGGTGTTGCAGAACATGGGTAAAGTTGAGATCAATGGGGTTGATTTTGCCGTATTTCAGATGACGGGTTCCGCCAAGAGGTGGTGGAGAGATTATACATTGACCCAGCCAGTCGGATCGCCTGCACTTACCTGGGAGCAGTTCTCTCAGCTATTTCTGGAGAAGTTCCTCCCTATCACACTGAGAGAGAAATTTCGCAAGCAATTTGAGCGTCTACAACATGGCAGTATGACTGTTACTCAATATGAGTCCTGTTTTGTGGATTTGGACTGCCATGCTCTCCTTTTACTACCTACGGAGGGAGAGAGAGTGAGGAGGTTTATTGCGGGATTCACTCACCCTATCAGACTTCAGATGGCCAAGGAGACCGGAAGTGAGATTTCTTTTCAGGAGGCTGCTAATGTCGCAAGGAGGATCGAGATAGTTCTTTCACATGAGAGAGGGCAGAGGTACGATAAGAGGCCTCGTCAATTCGGTGGTTTCAGTGGTGCCTCATCTGGAGGTAGAGGTAATTTTGGTAGGGGTCATCCTCCCAGACCGTTTCATTCAGCACTTCATGTATCTCCCGGTGCTTCCTAGAGTCACAGTCCTATTATGCATTACTCTGGGCAGCTAGCATTTAGTGCACATTCAGCTCCTATTAGTGCACCACCACTCCAGATTTACTACAGTGGTTATCCAGCCCATTTTGGTCAGCTTCAGCTTCATCAGCCATGACATCAGGATGGGTGTTATGAGTGTGGGAACATTGGTCACATCAGGAGGTATTGCCCTAGATTGGTGAGTAATAGATCTCAGTAATCTTCTCGTGCCATCATACCGGCACCGGTTGCTTCACCGCTTGTTCAGCCAGCTAGAGGTAGGGGTCAGGTAGCTAGAGGTGGAGGTCAGGTTATTAAAGGCGGAGGTCAGGCCATTAGAGGTAGAGGTCAGACCGTTAGAGGTAGAGGCCAGCTAGTCTGAAGCCGTCCTAAGGACACAGTTCAGAGTGGTGGGGACCAGCCCCGATTTTATGCTTTTCCAGCTAGGCTTGAGGCCGAGTCATCTGATTTTGTGATCACAGGTATTATTCCAGTTTGCCATATATATGCTTCAGTTCTATTTGATCCAGGATCTACTTATTCCTATGTGTCCTCCTATTTTGCTTCATATTTGGTTGTGCCCTGTAATTCTCTGAGTACTTCGGTGTGTGTATCTACACCGGTGAGAGACTACTGGTAGATTATGTCTATCATTCGTGTGTGGTTACTATTGGTAATCTTGAGACTAGTATGGATCTTCTACTTCTTGATATGGTAAATTTTTTGGTGTCATCTTGGGTATGGATTGGCTATCCCCTTAGCATGCTATATTGGATTGTCATACTAAGACAATGACCCTAACTATACCGGGTTATCTCGGTTAGAGTGGAAAGGAACTCATAGTCATTCTGCCAGCAGGGTTATTTCTTATATGAAAGCTCGGCATATGGTAGAGAAAGGGTGTCTAGCCTATTTGGCTTATATTCACGATCCCAGTGCAGATGTTCCTTCTATGGACTCAGTACCAGTTGTTCGTGAATTTCCAGAAGTATTTCCTGTAGATCTGCCGGGGATGCCATCCGACAGAGATATTGATTTTTGTATTGATTTGGCTCCGGGCACTCAGCCCATTTCTATTCCACCATACCGTATGGCCCCGCCAGAGTTGAAAGAATTGAAAGAGCAGTTACAAGACTTGCTTGACAGGGATTTATTAGACCCAGTGTCTCGCCCTGTGGTGCACCGGTATTATTTGTAAAGAAGAAAGATGGCTCTATGCGGATATGTATAGACTATCGGCAGTTGAACAAGGCCACTATAAAAAACAAATATCCGCTGCCAAGAATTGATGACTTATTTGATCATCTTCAGGGTGCCAAGGTATTTTCGAAGATCGATTTGAGGTATGGTTACCATCAGTTGAAGATTAGGACCTCTGATGTCCCTAAAATAACTTTTCAAACTCGGTATGGGCATTACAAATTCCTAGTAATGTCATTTGGGTTGACAAATTCCCTAGCAACATTTATGGATTTGATGAATCCGGTGTTCAAGACTTATTTGGACTCTTTTGTGGTTGTATTCATTGATGATATCTTAATTTACTCCAGCAGTCGAGAGGAGCATGAGCAACATCTTCGAAGTGTGCTTCACACTTTGAAGAATAATCAGTTATATGCCAAGTTTTCAAAATGTGAGTTTTAGTTAGACTCAGTTGCCTTTTTGGGGCATATTATATCGGCAGAAGGCATAAAGGTGGATCCTAAGAAGATTGAGGCTGTTCGGAATTGTCCTAGACCTACTTCAGTTATAGAGATCCGGAGTTTCCTGGGTTTAGCAAGTTATTATCGTTGGTTCGTGGAAGGGTTTTCATCTATAGCAAGCCCATTGACCAGATTGACCCAGAAAGGTGTCCCATTCAGATGGTCAGACGAGTGTGAGATGAGATTTCAGAAGCTCAAGACCGCTTTGACTACAGCGCCAGTGTTGGTATTACCCACAGGTTCAGGATCGTATACAGTATATTGTGACGCATCTCACATTGGTCTTGGTGTAGTATTGATGCAATATGGCAAGGTAATTGAATATGCGTCGCGGCAGTTGAAAGTTCACGAGAAGAATTATCCTGTTCATGACTTAGAATTGACAGCCATTTTTCATGCATTGAAGATTTGGAGGCATTACCTGTACGGTGTCTCATGTGAGGTATTAACTGTTCATCGTAGCCTTCAGTATCTGTTCAAACAAAAGGATCTTAATTTGAGGCAGAGAAGATGGTTGGAGTTGTTGAAAGACTATGATATCAGCATTTTGTATCACCCTGGAAAGGCCAATGTGGTGGCAGATGCTTTGAGTAGAAATGCTGTGAGTATGGGCAGTCTTGCGTATATTCCGGTTGGTGAGAGGCCATTAGCTACAGATGTTCAGAATTTGATTAATCAGTTCGTGAGGTTAGATATTTCAGAACCCAGTCGGGTTCTAGCTTGCACAGTCGATTGGACTTCTTTATATGAGCGCATCAGAGAGAGGCAGTATGATGATCCTCATTTACTTGTCCTTAAGGACACGGTGCGGTACGGTGATGAAAATAGGTTACTATAGGGGAAGATGGAGTTATGAGAATGCATGGCCGTATTTGTGTGCCTAATGTGGATGGACTTCGTGAATTAATTCTTGAAGAGGCACACACTTCCAGGTATTCTATTCATCCAGGTACCGCCAAAATGTATCAAGATTTGCGGCAACATTATTGGTGGAGGAGAATGAAAAAGGATATAGTTGCATATGTAGCTCGGTGTTTGAATTGTCAGCAAGTGAAGTACGAGCATCAGAGACCTGGTGGTTTGCTTCAGAAGTTAGAAATTCCTGAGTGGAAGTGGGAGCGTATCACTATGGATTTTGTTGTTGGGCTCCCACAGACTTTGAGAAAATTTGACGCAGTTTGGGTCATTGTGGACAGGTTGACACAGTCAGCACATTTCATTCCAGTGGCAGTTACCTATTCTTCAGAGAGGTTAGCTGAAATTTACATTCGTGAGATTATCCGCCTTCACGATGTGCCCGTGTATATTATTTCAGATCGAGGTACGCAGTTTACCTCACATTTCTGGAGGGCTGCACAGCGTGAGTTAGGCACGTGGGTGGAGTTGAGTACAACATTTCATCTACAGACAGACGGACAGTCAGAGGAAACTATTCAGATATTAGAAGATATGCTCCGCGCTTGTGTTATAGACTTTGGAGGTTCTTGGGATCATTTCTTGCCACTTGTGGAGTTTGCTTATAATAATAGCTACCAGTCGAGCATTTAGATGGCTCCATATGAGGCATTATATGGAAGGCGATGTCGATCGCCAGTTGGTTGGTTTGAATCGGGAGAGGCTCGATTGTTGGGTACCGATATGGTACAGGATGACTTGGATAAGGTCAAGATTATTCAGTTCGCACAACTCAGTCTAGGCAAAAGAGTTATGTCGACCGTAAAGTTCATGATATTGCATTCATGATTGGAGAAAGAATAATGCTCCGGGTTTCACCTATGAAAGGTGTAATGAGGTTCGGAAAGAAGGGCAAGTTGATCCCTAGGTATATCGGACCCTTTAAAATTCTTGAAAGGGTGGGTGAAGTAGCCTACGGGATTGCATTACCACCTAGTTTATCAGTGGTTCATCCGGTATTCCATCTGTCTATGCTCCGGATATATCATTGTGATCCGTCCCATGTGTTAGATTTCAGCTCAGTCCAATTGGATAGAGATTTGACTTACGAGGAGGAGCCGGTGGCTATTCTAGCCCGGCAGGTCTGACAATTGAGGTCTAAGAGTTATCCTTCAGTTCGGGTGCAATAGAGAGGTTAGCCGGTAGAGGCATCTACCTCGGAGTCCAAGTCAGACATGCGGAGTTAATATCCACACCTTTTCCCCAGCTCAGGTACTTTTTCTAACTCCGTTCGAGGACGAACGCTTGTTTTAGAGGTGGAGAATGTGATGACCCAAAAAGTCATCTTTAAATTTAATAAGTAATTATGTGTGCTAAGACCTCAAAAAATACCATTTATCATTCCTCGACTTGCGTGCGCAGTTCGTAAAATTTTCCGGCAAGTTTTCATGTGAAAAATGGATTAAAATGTAAAATAGAGCTTTAAAACTCAACTGAGTTGACTTTGGTCAACATTTTTAGCAAACGGACCCGGATCAGTGTTTTAACAGTTCCAAAAGCTTCGTATTATGATTTGGGACTTGGGCGTATGCCCGGAATTTAATTTGGAGGTCCTTAGCTCAAGTTTTGACCATTTAACAGAACTAGCAATTTAAAGGCTAAAGATTTTCAAGTTTGACCACGGGGTTGACTTTTTGATATCGGAGTCGGAATCCGATTATGGAAATTTGAACAGCTCCGTTATGTCATTTATGACTTGTGTGCCAAATTTGAAGTCATTCCGGATTCATTTAATATGTTTTGGCACGGGATTTGCAAATTGAAAGTTTAAAACTCAAAGTTTGAATCGGGGTGTGAATTGTAATTTCAGCGTTGTTTGACGTGATTCGAGACCCCGAGTAAGTCCGTATTATGTTATTGGACTTGTTGGTATATTCGTATAGGGTCCCGAATACCCCGAGAGTGATACAGATTGAAATCGGATCAAGAACTCGACTTAAGCAAAATCTGTATTTTCCCTTCGATCGCAGATGCGCCCGGGCGTGGCTGGGCAAAAGTCCGCAGGTGCGGAAACCTGCACGCACCCGCGCATCCGCAAAAGCGGACCAAATGATCGCAGAAGCGAAGGAAGCGCATGTCCGCATTTTTCCTCCGCAGGTGCGAGGTGTCGCCTGTCAGCCCCATTTCGCAGATGCGAGATTTTTCTCGCATGTGCGAGCCGAGGCACCGCAGGTGCGAAAAATGCCTGGGCAGTGTATATATCGAAGAGTCCGAGATTTTTACTCATTTTGGTCATTTTGAGCTCGGTTAAGGTGAATGTTTGGGAGATTTTCACGGGAAACATTGGGGTAAGTGTTCCTTATCCTATATTGATTATATTTCATGATTCCATACTCGTTTATATCATGAATCCATGAATTTATCGAAGAAAAATAAGATTATTCTAAAATCTTCCAAAAACGAGAAATTTAGATTTGAAGGTCCGTTTGATATCGGAATTGGATAATTTTTATATGGTTGAACTCATATCGGAACGAGTGTTCGGATTTCGCGAGTTTTTTCGGGATTTGAGACGTGGGTCCCACAGTCGAATATTTAAATGAATTTCGGATTTTTATCTGAAAAATTTATAAATTCATATGGAATTAATTCCTATGATTAATATTGAATATATTGAATTGATTGTGAATAGATTTGAAGCTTTCGGAGAAAAATTTAAAAGAAAAAGTTGTGGTTGAGTAATTGATTGGAATTTGCAAAGCCAGGTAAGTGTCGTGGTTAACCTTGACTTGAGGGAATAGAACCCTTAAATTACTTGTTATGTGAAAAGCATGTGAACGACGTATAGGCGAGGTGACGAGTGTCTATACGTCGTGAAATTAATTGTTTGCCTGCTCACTTGAAAAATCATAAATTATTTTAAATCATAAATTAATTATTATAATAATTATTTTTCTCCTATTCTTTGTCAAATATTAATTCTTGAATTCTTGCATTAATTCTGACATGCTATTTGAATTACATGTTTTAATTGTTATTTAACATTTAACACATCAAATATTAAACTACTTATTTTCTCTATGATTTTTATTATAAATTGTTATTTGTCATTGTTTGGTTCATAAATAAATTGTAATTATTGTGTGCCTTGATGCTTAGTAATTTTTCATTGGACGTGGTATTTATTGGAGTAGGTTTTTGATATTTATGAGTTGTTTAAAATTATATTAAGGGAACGGGTTGCACTCCGCAACGGAAATAAAAGTATATGTGTATATATTGGGGGATCGGATTGCACGCCGCAATAGACTTATTAAAAGTCAATATTGGGGGATCGGATTGCACGCCGCAATAGACTTATTTAAAAGTCAATATTGGGGGCTCGGATTGCACGCTGCAATAGATTTATTTAAAAGTCTATATATATATATATATATACTTGATTGAAATAAATATATAACAGAATTGAATGTGAATATATTGTGAGAGCGGGTTGCACGCAGCAACAAAATTGGATAAAATAATAATGGATTATGACTGCTGAGTTGACTTCAATTATTATAAATGAGTTACCTGATTTATTTTTATTATTTATTGTTGTTATTAATATTGCGTACAGGTTAATGTAAGTGAACCGCCTTAGCCTCGTCACTACTTCGTCGAGGTTAGACTCAGCACTTACCAGTACATGGGGTCGGTTATACTGATACTACACTCTGTACTTCTTGTGCAGATTTTAGAGTTGGTCCCAGCGGCGTACCATAGACTTGCTCAGATTTCAGCTACCAAAGGAGACTTGAGGTATAACTGCATGACTTCCGCAGTTCTGAAGTCCCCGTCTATTTTACTTTAGCTGTGTATTTATTTCCAGATAACTTTATTTTATTCAGACCTTTATTTGCATTTATTCTAGTAGCTCGTGCACTTGTGACACCAATTTTAGGATGGTATTTAGACACCGTTATTTTTATAGATTATTTCACTATATTTCAAACTTTGCTTCCGCTTTTGTTTTCTTGATTGTTAATTATTTAAAAATTAGTTAATATTATTCTAACGTTGGCTTGCCTAGCAAGTGAAATATTAGGCGCCATCACAGTCCGAAGGAGGGAATTTCGGGTCGTGACAAAATGCGAAGGAGGCATCGCAAATGCGAACCCCTTCTCATTTCTGCATTGTTCGCAAATTTGAGGAAAGGTTCGCAAATGCAAACACTGGATGACCGTAAATGCGACACAATCGTCGCAAATGCGAAAACTACCCTCCCAAACCAACTTCGCAAATGCGAAGGTTATTTCGCAATTGCGAAACCTGTGTGGCTCAGCTCCTCTTCGTATTTGCGATGAGAAGCTCGCAAATGCGAAACTCTCAGATATCGCAATTGCGATGCCCGATCTCGCAAATGCAAGATTAGAGGCATGCAACAAGATCAGTTACACCAGCAAATTTTACCAAGTCCAAAATCACTATAAAATCCCTCCGAAACTCACCCGAACCCTCGGGACTCCAAACCAAATATGCACACAAGTCTAAAAATATCATACGAACTTGTTCGCGCGATCAAATCGCTAAAATAACACCTAGAGCTACGAACTGACCCCCAAATCACATGAAATTTTCAAGAAAAGTTTGAAATTCCTATTTTTACAACCAGATGTCCGAATCACGTCAAATCAACTCCGTTTTTTCACCAAATTTCACATAAAAGTCAAAAAGATGGTATTGGATCTATACCGGGTTCCGGAACCAAAATACAGACTCGTTATCCAAAAAGTCAAACTTTGATCAAACACTTCAATTTCATTAAGCTTTCAACTTTCAAATTTCGACATAGTCCGATATCTTGGGGTAGGGACTTCCGATTTCGATTCTGAGCAGATGCCCAAGTCCTAAATTACAAAACGGACCCACCGGGACCGTCAAAATACAAATTCGGGTCTGTTTACTAAAAATATATACCGAAATCAACTCAAATGAAGTTTTTAGGCAAAATTTCTTATTTCTATCAGTTTTTAACATAAAAACTTTCTGGAAAGACGCCCGGACTGCGCACGCAAATCGAAAAGTCTAAAACGTGACTTTTAAAGCTTTCGGATCACAGAATTAGGTTTAAATCATAAAATGATCTATCGGGTCATCACATACGAAGTCTAACATTCAATCAGAAATCCAAAAAAAATTTAAATTAAATTCGGAATCCAATCCATAATCCGAAAATCCAAACCAAAAATTCTAAAATTTTAAATTTTGGTTTGGATTTCAGGTTTGCCCAAACTATGCTCACCTCTAATTTTACCAATCCCGCGTATGACTGAATTTAATTCATTTACAAGGAAATTTGTTAGTCTTTAGCCTCAAGCTTACTAAAGTAGATTTTTTTTTAGGAATAGTGATAAGTACTGTCTGTCTGGTTTTGGAACATTCATTGCAGGAAGGATGGACATTACGTACAATGCCAAACACGATGAGGTATTTTATATGCCTTTTATAAAGAAGGAAAACTTTATTGTTCTTCTGATGAACTGAACTTGATATGAAATCCAAAAATATTAAATGGTAGCTTGAAACCTAACTGGTTTTAACTTTATTCTATGATACTTTTCTTACATTTTTAATGGCATTACACTTTATTTTACGATACTTGTAGTTGTAGCTTTATTTTATTCTATGATATTTTCTCAAAGTGATGTTATTTCACGTTAGTAATATAGGTAAGCCCTACAATCACACAATAGAAATTCTATACGTATATAGTACTAAAATCTTTTCAGTTTCGACACTCTTCTTTGCCTTCTTAGACTTTTGTATTTACCATTTAAAAATCCATTCCTGTTCCACTATACTTCCAGTACCCCGTCTATCATATTAGAAAAAACTCAGCTTACACTCCAGTCAGTCTATTTTGACTATATGAATAGTCAGACCGAAGAGGTAATTAGCTTCTACATTGTCATTCTGTCATTTTAGCACGAGCTTAGTGTACGAGATTTTCCTTTATTTGTTATTTTATGCAAAACACAAGGTGTACTATTGCAATTTTAATCGTTTCATAGTTAAATGTCCCAAATCAGGTGGATGCGGTAACTTGGTCTTCTTATTTTTTATTTTTTTGATAACCGAGTATTTTATTAATTACCAAGTGATTTGTTTTTTTACAAATCAGCATAATCAAAATTCAGTCTGTTGTAACAAAAGATAAATCACTCCAACTATCAACACCCAATTAAGTATAAGAAATTTTGAAGCACAACTCCTAGGGCGGGTTTCTTCAAAATTCCTTATTCTTATTACATCAGATAGACTAGTTAATGAAAATATCACTTTTGAAGCACAATCCTAACTGTCCCTGATGTTCTTACATTATAAATACGAGCTATTTTCAGGCTATACTATTACAGTGTCTCTAAATTTGTTCAAAGTCTATAGTATTTCTCTCTTTTCACACTGCTTCAACATATTCTTCATAGACCATTCTTGCTAACTGCGTCTGTATTGCTTTTCCTTTAGTTGTACTCCGTAACTTGGTCTTCTTAAATAGTCTTGAATAATTTTCACCTCATGAGCTAATTTTTGGGGTTGAGTTAGACCAAATGTCCATTTTTCAAACATGGTATCAGAGCCAGACTCATCCCAATTTATTGTTTACCCTGATGTTGAGGCCATCTTATTGTCACGACCCAAAATTCCACTAGTCGTGATGGCACCTAACCCAACCCGTTAGGTAAGCCAATTTCCATCTATCCAATTCCAATGACATTAATAAAAAACTAAATATCTAAAGCCAATACCTCTCCCCAAGAAATGGTAGCACAAATCATGAGTTTCTAAGAATAGAGTGTACAAATCGGAAATGAAATAAATACATAGTCTGTTTGAATAATACATAAACCGAGCTTATATAAATCTAAGGCTACCTTGAACAAGAAGCAGCTACAATAGGAACGCAGGTACATCTTCAGATCCCGCAACCATCGAGCACAGCAACAACGGCAGCCAATATATGCACGCAATGTGCAGAAGTGTAGTATCAGTAAAACCGATCCCATGTACTGAGTGAGTAACAAACCTAGCCGTAGGTTGAAAGTAGTGACGAGCTTCTACCAAGGTCGGGTCCAAAACTACTAGTCCACAACCGTCCTTAACAACATAAAGCAAATAGTACCAGAAGAAACATAGAGATAAAAATGCACAGCCGAAACATGATTTCAAAAATAATAGTTCTTCCTTTCAAATACATTAGTGAAAACCCAAATAGTTTTCCTTGTTGCCAAAAATATAAATAATTTGAAAACAGTAATTCTTCCAAAAATCATTTCAATAGTAAATAAAATATCTCATTTTCTTTCCCAGATAACCAGTGTAAAACAAATGCATCACTATGCCCATCTGTTAACATGTGTGAAAAATCATGAATAATGTGATACCGTACGGCATGAGAAAAATACATATCTATGCATATATGTCATGTATGTATGTCAATGCAATGTATATCAGAGATTGCACTCATGTACTCACAGTCTCAGAGTACTCAATCTCATTGTCTCGCATTCTCTCTCGCTGTCCTCAATACACTCAATCACTCAGCGCTATACAATACCTGTTGCGGCGTGCAGACCGATCCTTGTTTATAGTCGACTGCACTCACTGGGGGTGTACAGACTCAGGAGGGGCTCCTACAGCCCAAGCGCTATAAGCACGGACAACTCACGTGCTATAATATCATATCTGGATCCGCACGGACAACTCACGTGCTATAATAATATTTGGATCCGCACGGACAACTCACTTGCTATAATAATATATGGATCCGTACGGCCAACTCACGTGGTATAATAATATCTGGATCCGCACGGCCAACTCACATGTAATAGTATAATCTATAGATCTGCATGGCCAACTCACGTGCAATAGTATAATATATATATACAGCCAACATGGCCTGCTGCGACGTGCAGCCCGATACCAAAAATATCCTCACAATCAGGCCCTCGGCCTCCCTTAGTCATCAATCTCTCCAGTCTCTCTTTCATGGGTTCACAATGTCATGAGAATAGCCCAAAAATGATGATATGATGTATCAATAAATAACAACAGAGACTGAGCTATGATATGCAATGAAATGAATAAGACTGAGTATAAATTTTAATTTTAAAATAAATATTTCACAATAATATGACCTCTATGGGTCCCAATAATACTGGCACATATCCTCAACATGATTTTTAACTCATAAAATCGCATGGAAAATGCCAAGATCATTTAACTACAAACTTGCACAGAAACAATTATGTCACAATTTCTATAGTGCACGCCCACACGCCCGTCACCTAGAATGTGCGTCACCTCCCAACAATTCACGAAATATATATATTCAGGGTTCATACCCTCAACTCCAAGATTAGAAGAGTTACTTACCTCGAACAAGCCAAATCCAATTCCGAGCAAGCTAAACAATGCTCCAGAAATCCCATTATGCGCGTATCAACTTCCAAACGGCTCGAATCTAGTCAAAAATATTTGATTCAGCCCAAAAAATATAGGAATTAATTCCATTTTAAAATTTACTAATATTTTCCAAAAATTTGAAATTATGTCCCAAAAATCACCTGTGAGGCCCACATCTCGGAATCCGATAAAACTCACGCAATCCGAACCCCCATTCAACCACGAGTCCAACCATACCAAAATTACTCAAATCCGACCACAACTCGACCTTCAAATCCTTAATTAAAGTCTATGAAGTTTTCTACTATTTTCAACCCAAAACACTAATTTGTTGATAAAAATAATAATAGATTCGTGTAATTTAACCAAAAACGAGTTATAATCACTTACCCCGTTATTTTCCTTGAAAAACTCCTGAAAATTGCCTCTTCTCGAACTCCAATCCGTCAAAAATGGAAACTTTTCTTCTTCGGAAACGCGACAGGTCCCTCGCGTTCGCGAAGCACAACTCGACTGCCCAAGAATTTAACTCTTCGCGTACGCGACCGTGGATTCGCGAACGCGAAGCTTTACCAGCTCAGACCT
Source organism: Nicotiana tomentosiformis (assembly GCF_000390325.3). Classification (NCBI taxonomy): domain Eukaryota; kingdom Viridiplantae; phylum Streptophyta; class Magnoliopsida; order Solanales; family Solanaceae; genus Nicotiana; species Nicotiana tomentosiformis. The sequence continues at coordinate 20,249,164 of NC_090815.1, read as the reverse complement.
TCGCGAACACGACCGCCACCTCGCGAATGCGTAGAACAAGAACCCGGGGTCCCCAATCGCCTCACTCCTCTTCGCAAACGCGACACCTCTCACGTGTTCGTGATGCACACTTAGAAAACACTCTTCGCGAACGCGAGGTCCCACTCGCGAACGCGAAAGAGAAAAATCAGAAAAATGCAGCAATAGATATCAGCAATCTCACCAAGGCCAAAAATGATCCGTTAACCCCCCGGAACTCACCCGAGCCCTTGGGGACCTCAAACAAATATACCGACAAGTGCTAAAAGATCATACGGACTTAGTCGAACCCTCAAATCACCTCAAACAACGCTAAAACCATGAATTATACCCCTATTCAAGCCTAATGAACTTTGAAATTTCTAGTTTCTACAAATGACTTCGGAACCTTTCAATTCACGTCCGATTGACCTCAAATTTTGCACAAAAGTCATAAATGACATAACGGAGGTATTTAAATTTTCAGAATCGTATTTCGACCCTGATATCAAAAAGTCAAGCCTACAGTCAAACTTTTCAAAAATTCAACTTTCGGCATTTCAAGCCTAATTCCACTATGGACCTCTAAATAATTTTTCGGAGACGCTCCTAAGTCTAAAATCACCATACAGAGCTATTGAAATCTTCAGAATTAAATTCCGAGGTCATTTACACATAAGTCGACATCCGGTCAGTATTTTAACTTAATCTTTAAACCTTGGAACTAAGTGTTCCAATTCATTTTAAAACCTCACCAGACCCGAACCAATTGCCCCGGCAAGTCACACAACAACTGTAAATCCCAATTTGAGCAGTAAATGGGAAAACGGGATTGTAGTACTCAAAACGACCGGTCGGGTCGTTACATTCTCCCCCAGTTAAACATATGTTTGTCCTCGAACGTGCCAAAAGTTGTTTCCAAGCCATCAAATCACTGTTCCATCTTACCACACACGTACTCGGGGGTGAACCCACATCACCCTATTCCACATAGGCTGGACTACACAATACAACTGAAAATCATTAATTTAACCTTAACCCATAAACTTTGGAGTTTAATTTCCGACCTTTAGAATTTCTTTTAAGATACAAATCTTACATTTACATACCGTATAAGTCCGAACAAGTTGCATCGAGCTATAACTATAACCCCGGATATAATCTATCAACATATTACACAACTCGCATGCTCGTAGCAACATTCCTGATCATAGTGACTACTCCAAAACCACCAACATACTAGTATTAAACCCATATCGAACCAAACCTTATCCCAAAAACTTCGTACACGGTTGATAATAAAAGAAACACGCAGAATCTAAAAGAACAAGTCATGGAGATCTCTCGCCCCAACCGTAACCAGAATCACTTTCTTAGCCAACTTTCAATATTATACTCCCGAATATACCGAAATTAAACCTGATAGTACCCATTCCAGGTCCAATGACCTTATATTACTAAACATAATTGTTCCACAAACATACCGCACAAATATAACTCGGAGCCACAACTCGTGCAATCCGTGCACTAATACACAACAATTCAAATATACCCAATCATGGAAAATGACTCAAATGAGAGAACTGCCCCGCCAGATTAACAAGTACCTTTGCAACGAAATGCTGAAAATTCATCATACACCGTAGAACCATCACCCGATTCTAAAACTAGATTAATATTATATACCCCGAGCCACCCCTGCTCAAAATTAATAACGACGGAGAGGCAATTGACAAAATACCACATAAAACCTGAAAGGACATAACCATTACGCTAACGATCATGTAATACCCAAATACTCATCACACTCAAATTTTGCTATAAAGCTCAAATAGAACCGCACCATCGGTGCATATAACCAATGAATAACAACTCCTCGTATAATAAAGGAGTAACTTACAGATCATTTGAGAACACGAATAAGTTCAACATCAACCGAATGACACATCCCACAATAATAGCAGTATGGAACCAACCATTCCGGCTCGGTGTAGAATACACATATTAATTGGGCCTATCAATGGACCCCCAAATCAACTCTGGTCACCCACAGTAGATAAATAACCCTCCGAAAATTCACCGCGACTAATTCATAATACATCCTATCATCTGACTAGCTTCGTCCACGACTTCACAGTCCGCAACCATGTACAATCTGCTCCTGAAACTCCCAAATTCTAAATTCATAGAATACGTAAATCACCATATTTGATTCCATCTCCACCGCCCGAATGCCTAACACCTCTCTTATACACGATCATCCCACGAGAAATACTTTAAAAGTTCTTTCGTGCCACTTGACAAAATTTGAATATCACAGTCTATCAACCATGTGAGTACCGCAATCCTAATTTATACATCTGTAAGTCAAAATACAATGCGCCTTCTGAAGTCCGCTCCTTTCTCATACATCACCAATAATTTATATACCATTTTAGTTAGAAATCTTTCTCTTGCTTCTTTCCAAGAGGAAATCACAATACACAACACGTTCTCCACACCGGTAAAAACCATCAAGAATACTTTGGAATTTATTTTCACATAATCAAGCCCTTAAAACTAAATTCCTCTAACTCGACCAAGCCACGCAGGTTGCCAAGTCCAGGTGTATTGCCACAAAGCACCTGTAGAAAACCCCCACATCATAAGCACCCAAAGAACCGATCATATCTATTACCATACTGATCCAACCTATTACCCAGTTGTCATATTTTCTCCGAGTCCCTTCTGAATTTGTCTTCAAAATGATACTTCTTCTTGCTAAAATACCATGATCTTTAACCACAACTTATCCTACAAAACTTAGCATAGAACTACAACTCCCTACGGCCCATAAACAACTGTACTCTTCTTAAGAACCTTCAAAACTACTACAACTATAACCCTTACTCTGAGAATACCTTATGTGAATTTGAAATTGTTCTTCTTACCTTCCTTATTTAAAAGTGTAGAATCCATAGTCATATAGAATTCCCGCAAGTCCAGGCACCATCAAACGAAAATCTCAGATTTTAACCATACGCAAGTCCGGAAACTTTCTCAATTGCTATATATAATTCTCATACCTACTAGAATTTTCTCGAGAGTCACCCATTTTGATCAAATTTAATTGCACCGCCCAAATGGGACAAAAGACACATGCCCACAACAACACTCAAAGAAGTAACTCTACTTTAACACCACCTATCAAATTCATACTCCGTGCGCACTACATCATTCACCCATAACAACTCACTCATCCCACAATTTTCATATACTCGTAAAGTACAATATAACCCGTATCAAAGAATTCATTTACTCAAGTCATTCTCTAACTCCATCTCTGCAAGTCATAACTAATCCACAAGTATGACTCAGACCAAAACTAAAATTTAATATATAACCATGAAATTAAGTCGTCTGCAGCAGGCTCCCCCACTTGGCTAAAAGCCATAAATTTAAACACTCCATAACAAACAATATCCATACCCTATTACTGTCATAATACCGTAGTCAGTGCCACAAAATATTTCTTAAGCTCATGCAATGCCAATCATAAAAATACCCCAAATCATCTACTAAGCTCGCAATCATTCTCTTGACACTCAAGTCAACTTTCTCAGCCAGATTCAAATTCAAATCTCCACACATACTCCCTGCTGGCGGAAAAGTAACTCTCCACTCACATATAAGGAACACACCTACGTAGATTACTCTCCAGGAGATAACTTACCTCCCTAGCCTCAAATTGGCATCTTCTTATATTTTTTCGCAGTCACAATTACTATGCAATCACTTAGTCAATCTGAGTCCAAACTCATTACCCAGACATGAGAATTTAATTTACCCCAAAATTTAACAATTTTAAAGATCCTTCAAAACATTCATACTCGAGACTGTACGTCACATTAAAGCGAAAATCAAGCACCAAATGGCCATTTCTTTACATTTCAAGAAAACACTTCTCGTCACATTCAAATCGTCTTAACACATCCCGCGGTCACATCATACCCATCATACCGCCATTCCACCGCTCATCGAGCCACAATTTCCACTGTAGGGTCATGACTGGACATATGAGTCCAATTGTACAAGTTATAACTGAAGCTGCCGAGCTTAAACTGCGGTCTAACCATGGCCTCAAGTCCTCCAGACTGGCCCATCACCAAAACATAGAATTCACATCTCGCACATCATCCCTGAAATCACAAGCCGACGATACACAAATGATATCAAGCGCTCATATGCGCATACGAATACGTGGAAGGAATTTAAAGAATTATGTCCTAAGATGAATCAATCCCGCACGATAAGGAAAGAAAGATAGGAGGTATATATCCTAAATGTCCTGTAGCCTCTCGAAGATAAGTATGGACGACATCATACCGATCCGCAAGACTTTACTAGACACTTTCTCATGACTTGTAGAACCTATGAACCTAGGGCTCTGATACCACCTTGTCACGACCTAAAATCCCACTAGTCGTGATGGCACCTAACCCAACCCGTTAGGTAAGCCAATTTCCATATATCCAATTCTAATGAAATTAATTAAAAAAAAAAATCTAAAACCAATACATGTCCCCAAGAATTGGTAGTACAAATCATGAGCTTCTATGAATAGAGTGTACAAAGCAAAAATAAAATAAATACATAGTCTGTTTGAATAATACATAAACAGAGATTATATAAATCTAAGGATACCCTGAACAAGAGGCAGCTACAACAGGAACGCAGGTACATCTTCAGATCCCGCAACCATCGAGCACAGCAACAACGCCAGCCAATATCTGCACGCAATGTGCAGAAGTGTAGTATCAGTAAAACCGACCCCATGTATTGAGTGAGTAACAAACCTAGCCGTAGGTTGAAAGTAGTGACGAGCTTCTACCAAGGTCGGGTCCAAAACTACTAGTCCACAACCGTCCTTAACAACATAAAGCAAATAGTACCAGAAGAAACACAGAGATAAAAATGCTCAGCCGAAACATAATTTCAAAAATAATAGTTCTTCCTTTTAAATACATTAGTGAAAACCCAAATAGTTTTCCTTGTTGCCAAAAATATGAATAATTTGATAACAGTATTTCTTCCAAAAATCATTTCAATAGTAAATAAAATATATCATTTTCTTTCCCAGTTAACCAGTATAAAACAAATGCATCACTATGCCCATCTGTCAACATGTGTGAAAAATCATGAATAATGTGATACCGTACAGCATGAGGAAAACACATCTCTATGCATATATGTCATGTATGTATGTCAATGCAATGTATCTCAGAGATTGCACTCATGTACTCACAGTCTCAGAGTACTCAATCTCATTGTCTCACATTCTCTCTCATTGTGCTCAACACACTCAATCACTCAACGCTATACAATACCTGTTGCGGCGTGCAGACCGATCCCTGTTGATAGTCGACTGCGCTCACTGGGGGTGTACAGACTCATGAGGGGCTCCTACAGCCCAAGCGCTATAAGCACGGACAACTCACGTGCTATAATATCATATCTGGATCCGCACGGATAACTCACGTATTGCACGGACAACTCACATGCTATAATATCATATCTGGATCTGCACGGACAACTCACGTGTTGCACGGACAACTCACGTGCTATAATAATATCTGGATTCGCACCGCCAACTCACGTGCTATAATAATAGCTGGATCTGCACGACCAACTCATGTGCCATAATAATATCTGGATCCGCACGGCCAACTCACATGCAATAGTATAATATATAGATCCGCACGGCCAACTCACGTGTAATAGTATAATCTATAGATCTGCATGGCCAAATCACGTGCAATAGTATAATATATATATATATATATATATATATATATATATACAGCCAACATGGCCAACTCACGTGCAATAGTATAATATATATATATACAGCCAACATGGCCTGCTGCGGCGTGCAGCCCGATCCGAAAAATATCGTCACAATTAGGCCCTCGGCCTCCCTCAATCATCAATCTCTCCAGTCTCTCTTTCATGGGTTCACAATGTCATGAGAATAGCCCAAAAATGATGATATGATGTATCAATAAATAACAACAGAGACTGAGAAATGATATGCAATGAAATGAATAAGAGTGAGTATAAATTTTCATTTTAAAATAAATATTTCACAATAATATGACCTCTGTGGGTTCTAATAATACGGGTACATAGCCTCAACATGATTTTTAATTTTCTTTTCAGCTCAATTTCTTTAACTCATAAAATCGCATGGAAAATGCCAAGATCATTTAACTACAAACTTGCACAGAAACAATTATATCACAATTTCTATAGTGCACGCCCACACGCCCGTCACCTAGAATGTGCGTGACCTCCCAACAATTCACGAAATACATATATTCAGGGTTCATACCCTCAACTCCAAGATTAGAAGAGTTACTTACCTCGAACAAGCCAAATCCAATTCCGAGCAAGCTAAACAATGCTCCAGAAATCCCATTATGCGCGTATCAACTTCCAAACGGCTCGAATCTAGTAAAAAATATTTGATTCAGCCCAAAAAATATAGGAATTAATTCCATTTTAAAATTTACTAATATTTTCCAAAAATCTGAAATTATGTCCCAAAAATCACTTGTGAGGCCCACATCTCGGAATCCGATAAAACTCACGCAATCCGAACCCCCATTCAACCACGAGTCCAACCATACCAAAATTACTCAAACCCGACCACAACTCGGCCTTCAAATCCTCAATTAAAGGCTATGAATTTTTCTACTATTTTTAACCCAAAACTCTAATTTGTTGATAAAAACAATAATAGATTTGTGTAATTTAACCAAAACCGAGTTAGAATCACTTACCCCGTTGTTTCCCTTGAAAAACTCCCGAAAATCACCTCTTCCCGAGCTCAAATCCGTCAAAAATGGAAAATGGGACAAAGTCCCATTTTCAAAACTTAAACTCACTACCCAGGCTTTTCTTCTTCGCGAATGTGACCGCCACCTCGCAAACGCGAACGCGACCGCCACCTCGCAAACGCGAACGCGAACGCCACCCTGCGAACATGTAGAACAAGAACCTGCGGTCCCCAATCGCCTCACTCCTATTCGCGATGCACACACAGACCATACCTTCGCGAAGAAAAAAACCTCACTCTCAGAAAACACTCTTCGCGAATGCGAAAGAGAAAAATCTGAAAAATGCAGCAACATATATCACCAATCTCACCAAGGCCAAAAATGAACCGTTAACCCCCCGGAACTCACCCGAGCCCCTCGGGACCTCAAACAAATATATCGACAAGTCCTAAAACATCATACGGACTTAGTCGAACCCTCAAATCACCTCAAACAACGCTAAAATAATGAATTACACCCCAATTCAAGCCTAATGAACTTTGAAATTTCTAGTTTCTACAAATGACTCTGGAACCTATCACTTCACGTCCGATTGACCTCAAATTTTGCACACAAGTCATAAATGACATAATAGAGGTATTAAAATTTTCAGAATCATATTCCGACCCCGATATCAAAAAGTCAACCCCTGGTCAAACTTCCTAAAAATTCAACTTTCGGTATTTCAAGCCTAATTCTACTACGGACCTCCCAAAAAAAATTTGGAGACGCTCCTAAGTCCAAAATCACCATACGGAGCTATTGGAATCATCAGAATTAAATTCCGAGGTCGTTTACACATAAATCAATATCCAGTCACTAGTTTAACTTAAGCTTTAAACCTTAGAACTAAATGTTCCAATTCATTTCAAAACTTCACCGAACCCGAACCAATTGTCCCGGCAAGTCACACAACAACTGTAAAGCCCAATTTGATTAGTAAAGAGGGAAACGGAGTTGTAGTACACAAAACGACCGGTCGGGTCATTACACTTATATAGTCCATGCTCCAATTAATATGCCTAAGCATGCGAGGAGCCGAGGGGGTGTAAGTTTCTTCATCGATGATCTTAAAGAATCTTCACCTCATAAGTTAGTTATTGGGGTTAAGTTAGGCCCAATATCCATTTCTTTAACAGATCGCGCCTTATAGAAATGGTTTGTGTTGTTAGTTTCTCGAGTAACTTTGAGGGAAAAAAATAAAAAAATATAAGGGTGCTAAAAATTATCACTCTATAACATACTTAAGGCAGTTTCTCCTTTTTTCTCTTAAAAAATGTCTACTACACTATTAAAAATCCGGTCAAAATCGACCCTGACCGACAGACCGACAGACCGACTTCGGCCGGTCCAAAAGCCGGTCGGAAAACCGACTGATTAAAATTAATTTATTTTTACAAAATCAACCAACTTCGGTCGGTTTTTTAGTGCAAAAATGCGGGAAACTATTATTTCATCCTGCGAAATTTGTTTTTCAAGAAAGCGACCAAAGTTGGTCCGTTTTTTATTTAAAATAAATTAAAATTAATATTCAAAACATCGAAAAAAATCGGTTGGTTAATAAAATAATTTTGGAAACTGAAGTTGCTTTTGGACATACGTTTTATTTAAAAAAAGTTGAGTTTTGTGAGTGGAAGAAAAAATAAATTTCCCAAAAACTGTTCTACGGAACTTGAATTTTTTTTGAGTTTTTCTTCTCAAAATCAGATCATATTCCACGAACAAACACTGTTATAAAATTTTTTGTTAAAACAAAGAAGCCAAAATCTAGTCATATAGGAGCTAAGATTCAATTGTTTTATTAATTTTCCTTTTACTCTTTTGGTTTCCACCAATGATGTTTGAAACTTCATTATGATACACTATTCGTTTTTGTATTCCTTCGCGATAATTACTTGTTAGACATTTGTAAAAAATAATAAGTATATAAATATTACTACAACACAAAAAGTAAAAAAAATTGGAATTCAGCTTGAAAGTCGTGTTAGTTTCTCAAAGCGAAAAAGAAAATTATGAACTCTTTTCCATTAATTACAGATAAAAGAAGGGAGGAAAGTGGATCATTTGATCGAGAAAAATGAAACAAATGATCAAGATCAAGTGGCATTGCATATCAATAAATCTGCAAATCAAATCTTTGAGGAAAAAGTTAAGGACATGAACAATTCTACTATCAAATCCACTACCATATTCAAAGTAAATGTTGGGTTACGTGAATCAAATCCAGATGCTTATACCCCAAAGATTATCTCCATTGGTCCTTACCATAACAAAAATCAAGAACTTCACTAAATGGAAAAGTACAAACTGCTGTACCTACAACGGTTTCTCAAATAGAAAACGGAGATTGATGTGTAAAGTTGCATTAGTGAAATGGAGAAACTAAAAGATAAAGCACTAAAGTGTTAAGATAATAACCTTGACAGTGACATTGTTGTAAAATTTTCACAAATGATGTTGCTGGATGGCTGTTTTATAATTGAGTTTATTCGAGAGCGTTGTGGAAGGAAGCCAAAAGAAGAAGACGAAATCATCAACAGGGAATGGATGATGTTTCAAGTATGTCGAGACATGTTATTACTAGAAAACCAACTACCTTATTGTGTACGCACCATGTTACATGAAATGACCAAGTATCCTACAGAACAAGACTTGATAAAGATGGTGAAATCCTCGTTCTCTATTTTTTTCCCAGATAAGAATCCCGAAATAATTGATGGTCAACAACCAGACCATTTACTTCATGTGCTACACATGTCGTCTCGCCCATCAAAAATGAAAAATACTGGCAAAACCACGAATGGTAGCACCCGAAAGGAATGTTGTAACATAAGTTTTTTGGGGAAAATTTTGCAAATAATTAGGTCAAAAGAAATGCCAGACGAAATTAGTGGTTGGGAATGCTGCCAAATTCCAAGTGCAACAGAACTTTATGAAGCTGGAGTCAACTTCAAAAAAATAGGAGCTTTGGGAGAAGATATTACGGATAAAACCACTTTATTCGATATTAAGTTTAAAGATGGATTGTTTGAAATCCCTTGTTTTACAGCTGACGGTATATTGGAACCTTTCTTGAGAAATATGATAGCTTATGAGCAGCACTCGTCTAGCTTGCATCTTAAATATTATACGGATTATATTTGGATAATGACTCAACTAATTGTCTCTTATAATTTATAAAGATGTGAATCTTCTTCGCCAAAACTGAATCATACTTAACGAGATAGGACATGACAAACAAGTGGCTACCATTTTCAACAAAATTACACAAGGGGTCATTACTTCTAGTGATGACTTCTATAGCGGTGAAGAAATCAGCAAAATAATTCAACATTGTGATAACCCATGGAATCAAATGATGGCAAAATTGAGGCACAATTACTTTCAGAGTCCTTGGGCCGGAGCTTCAACTGTGGCAGCAATCGTGCTCCTCTTGCTCACAGTTAAGCAGCCAGTTCTATCTTTTATAAGTGCTCTTAAGTAAAAAAGAAGGGTTGTCCGGTGCACAAAGGATCCCATATTCACGTAGGGGGCCAAAAGGGATGATGTAGACGGTTACTCTAATAAATGTTCTTAAATAGTTGCTTTACATAATTGTATTTTTTAGTTGATTGGTTTTGTTAATCCTTGCAGTCTGGTTTTCCTTACTACTATTTGTGCTTTTGACGGTTTTAATATTGTAGCCAATCCAAGTTGCACATCATAAATGTGAGAAACGTGCTCCATCTTTAATAAATGGAACATTTTATTTTCTGTCAATGAAATGATTCAATTTATCAAGTTAGAAAATCAAGAACTTATTGCATACGAAGAACTGAATGCGTACCTTCCTTCACATGTACGGTTAAAATCTCAAATTATTTACCTTTACCTTCGGATAACAATTAAATTTATAAATGATTTTAAGGTTATGTGATTTCATTTGGCACAAACTGAGAAATATATAAATTGATATTGAAAATTGACTGTAAATAAAAATAAAGCAAACCAATGTGATGCGCAGCTTTAACCCTCGAGCTAGGTCGCCCTCGAACCAAATGAGTATGCTATTGAAAAGTATGAACTGAGAAACAGAGTATGAGAGCTTAAGAAAGAAAATGTAATATATTGCTATGTTCTGCTTGAACGTAATGATTACAAAATGATTAGAACCCCTTTTATATAGCAGAGGAGTTCTACTTATGGTACAATTCTAAATACAATAGGAAATCCCATGATTGGCTAATTAACCGGTTTTGACCTGATACGTGCCGAGATTTCTGCCGCGATCCTTGCCCGATCACGGATATCTTGATTTTTCGCTATGACTCAGCAGGCTTCTCTCGATCTCGCTCGATCTCTATTCCGCTTGGTCTCTGTCTCGGCTGATCTCAATCTCGATCAGTCCCTGAATCACGGGCGTGGAAACCTGACTTCGTGTCATGGTCCGATATGACATGGGGTCGAACCTTGGCCTGCCACCCCGGTCTCGATTAATAATAAAAAAAGGCAAGCCCGATTTTTACCTTATTCAGATAGTCCCCTCATTTTTTGGGGAGTAATGACAAGAAAACGATTTGAGTCCTCGATCTTCACCTCGGCACATCATGACGTAAGCACTGTGACGTAAGCAGCAAAGGTAACCGAAACATCTCGTCGGTATAGTTTCCCAGGGATTTAATGCGCGTCAGTCGACAGTCGGCCAGTATCGGCTTTGAACCGTCGTTGTGAAATAAATAAATACCCTTTTTCTTCATTATTTCAAACTTTACTTTCAAATATTCTCCATTCTAGTCTTCATCGTCCTTTGCCTTCTTCAAAGCTTCATATTTTCAGATCTTTGAGTTTCCTTGCTCGTTTTATTCCAAAACACCAAGTGTTTCTTTTCAATTTCTGCTCTTCTTTTCCCTTAAAAACTGCATGGCTAAAACATCAAAAATGGTTCCGCTGAAAGAAATCGCCTCTTCGTCCCGGCCGGTCGGCGAGGAACCAGCTGCGGAGCCATAGGGGGGGGGGGTCATCGATTCATACTTCAAGGTTGAGAAAACCTCCTCAGTTGTGTGTTGATGCGAGCCGGTATCGAGATATATATGCTCGATACCCAAAAACCTCCTTGACCAGGTTAAAAAGATTGCAATTGGGGCAACAACATGTGGTGTTGCCGGCTCCAGAAGAATCAATCACCACCTACGTGGAAGGGTTCCTAAATGTTTACAATTACCCCTTCACGTTTGGTCCCCTCGATCCGAACATCACAGACTTCTGCAAAATATATGAGGTGACCCTTGACAATTCACCCTTCTTTCTAGAGAATCGTGATACTACTCCGTTACTTCGTAAGCATAATCGATGGGCTTCCCTTCACCCTCGACCACCTTATACGACTATACAGCCTTCGACTCTATCGAGGCAGGCTAATAAACTTCAACATCGAGCCACCGGGGCACCTTTCTTGAGCATATACGAAGACAAAGACCATGGCCGGATGGGCCAGTTTGTTCGAGTGAGGACCACAGACTTAATCCCGGCCAAGAGTATGCCATTTTCTGAAAAAATGGTATATGAGACATAAGTAGAACTCTATCCTCGATTTCTATTTATTGTCTTCATTTTTGTATCCTTTCTTATTGACGTTCTACTTGATGCAGCCGCTTCCTGGATACCGGGTGTAGTTCCCCAACTCAAGAACTGGGTCAGAAGCCTGGTATCACAGTCAACGCATGCCGAGCGCATATGGCATGATTTGTCAAAGGGTCGGTGGGAGGCTAGTAGTCATGGTAAACCATTTTTCCTGATTTAATAATTTGACCATTGTTCAAATACTTTCCTGGGCTTACTTATTTTTCTTCTTTTGTAGGTCTCGAGAAGGAGGTAACGATGAGGCCCCCGTCTAGTGATGAAGAGATCATTCCCCCACCATCTACCTCAAATCTAGTGAAGGAGAAGAAGAGGAATAGGTCTTCGGATTCTGAGGGGCAGAAGCCCAAAAAGTAAACAACCCGCAAAACTAAGGGGATCATCATTCCTCTGACTTTGGAGTTGGTCCAAAGGCTAAGGGATGAAGAAGAAGAAGAAGAAGAAGAAGAAGAAGAAGAAGAAGGAGAAGAAGAAAATGACGTCGGGCTGGTGGCCTGTGTACGAGCTGACGTCGAGACTCGAGGAGCTACCAAGCCGGTGAGAACTAAAACATTTTTACCTCGACTCGATGAGATTGAGGGGGAAGCCTTGGCCGGAGTTCCCGAGCCAGAAAAAGCTGAAGACGTTTCGTCGTGGCGAGAAGGCTACTGAGGAGGCGGTTGGCACCGGTACGGAGATCACGCTCGAGGCTCCCCGAGATGAGGGCGGTCCCCCAAAAGACTCACTTGGGGTGATAGATATCGGTGATTACCCCTTGTTCCTTTCATTGTCTGAGTCGATGATACGTGAAGCTCAGGCGGTGGAGACTTGCCACGGGAAAGCGGTCCATAGAGCTGAAGACCCTTTTCGTGGCTATTTTGTCAGAGTGGAGGATGTCACCGGTTTGGATGACTTAGAGATACAGAGGAAGAGCTCGAATGAGGCTTCCTCGAGCCTTGACCTGACCAGATAGTTTCCTGCCCCTAGTGCCGATCCCCGGTGCAAGCGATCATTTGTTATCTCGGTCCTAGAGGATTCTTAGATTCTAGTTGCCCCCGTTGGGGTGGCTAGCTATCTTCGATGCTTGGTCACGGAAGAAGACCATGCCCAGATGGACAAGGTGGAAACACCCTGTCTTTTCAACGAAGCCCAAGAAGCTTTAAACCGGATAATCCCAGATTTCTTTGTCGATGTCCATTTTCATACTTATACTTTTCTACCTATGTATAATTCTTTTTTCTATGTTTGTAGGATTTTTGCTTCATCGTGAGGCTTTCTTCCGATCCCGAGGGGAGCTAAGCCAGTATGAGGCCGAGATCTGAGGGATCACTGAGGAAAATGATGCCTTCATGATTCTCAGTGAGCAAATAGAAGGGGAAGCAAAAGGCTTCCGTGCTGAGCTAGAAGTGGCTCAGAAAGAACATGCCGAGCTGGCCGAGCAAGTAAGAAGAATCTTTGAAGTTAATAATACTGACTCAGGCGTGGTGGCTAATAGTTCGGTCCTGCAGGTCCAACAAAAGCTCGATGTGATCGGGAAACTTCGTGAGGAAGTAGACGCAGTGAAGGCTCAGGTCGAGGCGTGGAAGAAGAATATGGATCACCTTGCCTTAGAAAAGTAGACCACTTGAGCCCAACTGGCCTCGAATGAAGTCCAACTCAGAAGGATGAAAGAGAAAGCCTTGGTGTAAGCCAAGAGAATCGAGGAACTCCAGTCCTGGTTGGATTCGAAAATTTCCGATCGGGAGAAGCTTGGAACGGATAAATCGGAGGTCGAAGCAACAAAGGACAACGCTGATGCAACGATGGCCATCTATCGGATTGATGCCGAGGCTGCTCAGGTCAGTGAAAAGAAAGTTGCCGAGGCTGCTCAGGTTCGAGCAAATTGGGTCCCTAAGCATGCCAAATGCCAGTCTCGGAGGGAGACTCTCAAGTAGATCTATGCTCGTGGCTTTGTTCTTACAGCCTAAATCGAGAGCGCTAAGGAGCTTGAAGCTGAAGCCAGGGGGTTAGCTTATCCTGATGACAACGATTCTGAGAGCCTGAGTGGATCTGAAAGTGGAGAAGGCCCTGAGGGTGAAGATACTTCTCCCAGATGACTAAGCCCTTTAGGATTTTATATTTTGTGTCTTTGTTGAGACCTGTTTCGGCATTTTGTAGAGAATTTCCATCGGTCCATGTTGCCCTTGTAAATAACTTTTAAGTTGTATATATAAAAACCTTTCTTCACTTTCATGGTTTCTACGTCTATTCATTTTTTATTGATCTATACAAAGGTCGGAGTGCCTTAGCATAAAGTTATGAAGTTGGATTCTAAGGTCCTAGGTTGATTTGCTTGAAAATCGAATCAGTGTAGCCTTTAGGCTTTATGATTGAGCAAGGTTCTGCTACGACTCGAAATAGGGAAACCTTTAGGTTTTCGAGTTAAGCTAGAATGATCTCTAGAACTCGAAGTAAAAGCAGCCCTTAGGCCTTTGTAATTTTGTATTTGGCCGATTTGGCCTTTGTAAAACGATTGTTTGTAAGAGTAAGGCATTCTCCCCTTTTCGGCTCAAAAATGTTTTTATCATTCGTATTTACAAAACTTGGAGTGCCTTAGCACAAAATAATAAGGAATCATTCGAACAACTTTTGCATTCATTGAAATTTTTGAGGCTTGATATTAACGAAGCCTTTTACGACTTTGTTAGGGGTAGCCTTTAAAATCGGTTATGAAAGAATTCAAAGGCCTATTTTGTTATGAAATTCGGACATCTATGAACCGTGTTAATTTGACCGTAGCCTCTTAGTACGGGATCTGCCCGTTAGGCTTATTTTTCCGAGTGGGGTGGCCGTGGCCTTTAAAATTTGAGGGTTGCCTAAAAGGTCTTATGACCTCGATGTTTCAATAATTCGATCTTGTTCGAATTTACTTTTCGGACGACAGTCCCCGAGTGTGGGGGTGATTATCTAAACTCGTTATGATCGGCCCTTAAGCTTTTTTTCATAATAGATCAACAGTGTGGAATTGTAAAGTAGAAAAAAGATTTCTAAGGCATGAGGTATTGGAAAGGAAAAATACTTCTCTTTATTCTTGTGAAAAATGATTATACATGCGTACATGTTCTGTTCCAGGGCTCGAGCAACCTATGCGGGAACGATTCGTTTGACCGTTTGGCTCTTACAAATTTCACCTATCAAGACCCCTTTATTATGAAGTAATTTCCTCGCAACAAAGTTGACATCCAAGGGTAATGCCCCCAGTATTCGAGGTTGATTGCAAAGGAACCTCGGATACTGTAGAATTGTTCTAAGTTAGCACGATCAATGGTTGCCTTATTATAAACCTCGCCGGAAAACTCATTTGGGACAAAACCGGTCTAAGGGAAAAAGAATGCAACACGTGCTTTCATACCTAAAGACTTCGTGTCGAAAAAACCATTGTTGTTCCTAGTTGACCACCTGCACGAGTTAGTCTAAAATAGAAATGAAAATCAAAGGGGGGTTGTACCTTAGCAGTAGTATCATTTTAGGTGTGATATGTTCCAATTTCTTGGTAGTTGTTCCTCGTTCATTGTTTCGAGCTTGTAAGATCCTTTTCCGGTGACTTCGAGAATCTGGTATGGTCCTTCCCAGTTCGGACCCAGTTTTCCTTCATTCGGATTTCGGGTGTTGAGGGTGACTTTTCTTAGCACCAAGTCCCCGACGTTAAATATCAAAGATTGGTTCTTCGATTGTAGTATCTTTCGATCCGCTATTTTGGGGCGGCCAATCGGACAAGGGCGGCTTTGCGTCTTTCATCCAATAACTCTAGGCTCATATTCATGGCCTCATTATTTGACTCTTCTGTCGTGTATCGAAACCTGATGCTAGGTTCTCCGACCTTGACCCCAAGATCAAAAACTCGAGAAATTTAGTCACCTTGCTGCCGATGAACTGCTTTCCATTATCACACACAATCTCGGAAGGCATCCCGAATCGACATATGATGTGGTCACAAATAAAGTCTATGACCTCATTTTCTCTGACTTTCTGGAAAGCATGTGCTTCAACCCACTTAGAGAAATAATTAGTCATAAATAAAATAAACTGAGCTTTACCTGGAGACAATGGAAGAGGACCGATGATGTCCATCCCCCATTTCATGAACGGCCATGGGGATAAGAACGGATGGCACAATTCCCCGGGTTGATGAATCATTGGCGCATTCCTTTGGCATTTGTCGCATTTTCGAACGAACTCCTTTGCATCTTTCTCCATGTCGATCCAATAGTATCCGACTTTGATCACTTTGTAGACCAATGATTCGGCACTGGAATGATTTTCGCAAGTGCCCTCGTGGACTTCCCTTAGGATGTATTCGGTATCACCCGGTCCCAGACATTTCGCTAACGAACCATCAATGATCATTCTAAACGATGTTCCGTCTTCGAACAAGGTGAATCGTGCTGCCTTCGTGTGTAGAGCTCTCGACTCATTTGGATCTGATGGGATATTCCCGTTCTTTAAATACTCCACATATTTGTTTCTCCAATCCCAGGTCAAACTTATGGAGTTTATCTCGGCATGTCCTTTTTCGATCACCGATCTCATGAGTTGAATGACAGCCCCTGAATTGAGTTCGTCGTCTTCGACCGAGGACCCCAAGTTTGCGAGGGCATCGGCCTCACTATTTCGATTTCGAGGTATATGCTACAAGGTCCATTCCTTGAATCGATGCAGAGTCACCTGTAGTTTATCCAAGTATCTCTGCATTCGGTCTTCTCGGACTTCAAAGTTCCTGTTAACTTGGTTTACCACGAGGAGGGAATCACACTTCGCCTCGATGACCTCTGCTCCCAAGCTTTTAGCTAATTCTAGACCTGTAATCATGGCCTCATATTCGGCCTCATTGTTAGTCAATTTTGTAGTTCTGATAGATTGTCTAACTACGTTACATGTGGGTGGTTTTAGCATGATGCCTAGCCCGGACCCTTTTCTGTTTGAAGCACTGTCCGTAAAGAGGGTCCAGACTCCCGAGGATGTACCCGATTTTATTATCAATTCCCTTTTAACCTCGGGTACGAGGGCCGGCATGAAGTCAGTCAGGATTTGAGACTTGATGGCTGTTCAGGGTCGATATTCAATATCATACCCGCTGATTTCTACGGCCTATTTGGCCAATCGACCCGAAAGTTTGGGTTTGTGCATAATATTCCAAAGTAGATAAGTTGTTACAACACATATTGGATAACATTGAAAATATGGTTTTAGTTTCCAAGAGGCACTTATTAAAGCAAGTGCTAATTTCTCTAAGTGTGGATATCTGGTCTCGGCCTCACCTAAAGTTTGACTAACATAATAGACAGAGAATTTCGTACTTTGTTCTTCTCGAACCAAGACTGCACTTACCACTATCTCCGTAACTGCTAAATACAATTAAAGTTGCTCGTCCGCTTTTGTTGTGTGAAGCAGCGGTGGGCTCGATAAGTACCGCTTTAGTTGCTCCAAGGCGTGTTGGCATTCCGGAGTCCACATAAAATTATTCTTCTTCTTTAGTAACGAGAAGAATCAGTGACTCCTATCTGAGGATATCAAAATGAATCGCCTTAGGGTGGCTATACGCCCCATTAGCCTTTGCACGACCTTTACATTATCTACTACCGTGATGTCCCCGATAGCTTTGATTTTATCGGGGTTGATCTCGATCCCTCGATTGGATACCATGAAGCCAAGAAGCTTTCTTGAGCCGACCCCGAACACATATTTTTCTGGGTTGAGCTTCATGTTATACTTTTTCAGTGTACCGAAAGTTTCCTAAAAATGCTTCAAATGGTCCTCTGCTCGCAGGGACTTAACTAGCAAGGTCCCGGCCACGTTCAGTGGCAAAGTTATCTCGACTTTGGTGGTTTCACACGCCATGTTGAAGTCGTTAAGTACTCAGGCTGCGGGCACAACTTGATCCTGTAGGCCGAGCTATTCTACGACCCTCGTTCGAATATGTTGGCCGAACTACCTAGATCAATCAAAACACGTTTAACCTGAGATTTATTCATAAGAACATATATTACCAGTGCATCACTGTGGGGTTGCAATATCCCCTCTGCATCCTCGTCATTGAAAGATAAGGTTCCTTCTGGTACATAATCCCGAGTTCGCTTTTCCCTTGTGATCGACACCTTGGTGCGCTTAAACACGGGCCCTTGAGGAATATCGACCCGACTAACTATCATGTGGATTACGTTTTGCGGCTCCTCTTGCTTATTCTATCTATTTGAATCTCTGTTTTTGAAGTGGTTCTTAGCCCGATCACTTAAGAATTCTCGAAGATGCTCCTCGTTGAACAAACAGGCTACCTCCTCCCTCAGCTGTCTGCAATCTTTTGTTCTATGACCATGGGTGCCATGATACTTGCATATTTGATTAGGGTTTCTCTAGGCCGGATAAGTCTATAGAGGTTGAGGCCACCTGGTGTCTTTGATGCACTCGATGGATGATACGATAGCTCATGTATCAACGTTGAAGTTGTATTCCGATAGCCGCGGTGCTTCTTTGGGCTCAACATTCCTGTCGAAACCACTCTTACTCATGAGCCCTCGAGAGCTCTAACCTCGATTATTTCTTCTATCACCTCGAATGCGGTTGTGTCAAGGCCCGTTGTTTCTCCGATCTCAAACGTATGGCTGGTATCGATCTCTGTTTGACCGTGGTTCCCGATCAATATCCCTTTTAACTTTGTCGACGGGCTTGATAGGACAAACGAACCAGGAAGGAGTGCCCAACTGGTCGTCTTCGACTCTAATCTTTGACTGATACCGATTATGCACATCGGCCAAGAAGACAGCTGGGTATTCGATCAAGTTCTGTTTTAACTGTTGTGAGGCCATCGAGCTTTGTATGTTTAACCCTTGAGTGACGGCCTGAACAACCAATCATCGGCAACCGGTGGTAGATCCATGCATTCCATTTGGAACCTAGACACAAACTCTCTGAGAATCGCGTTGTCTTTCTGCTTATCTTAGAAGAGGTCTGACTTCCTAGTCTTGACCTTTATGGCTCTAGCGTGCTTTAATGAAAGAATCTGCGAGCAATGCAAAAAAATCAATGGAGTTGGGTGGCAAATTATGGTACCAAATCATCGCTCACTTTGATAAGGTCTCCCCAAATTTCCTCAGCAATACGGACTCGATCTCATCGTCTTCTAGATCGTTCCCCTTAATTGCGCATGTGTAAGAAGTGACATTCTCGTTGGGGTCGGTAGTTCCATTATACTTGGGAATTTCTGGCATGCGGAATTTCTTTGGAATGGGTTTAGGAGCCGTGCTCGGGGGGAAGGGCTTTTGCACGAACTTCTTTGAATCCAAACCCTTCAAAATCGGTGGTGCCCTCAAAATTTGATCAACTTTGGAGTTATATCTTTCTACTTTCTTGTCATTTGCTTCAATCTTATTTTCCCCCGATTTAATTCGCTTTGTCAGCTCCTAGAGCATCTTCATAATAGCGGAACCGGTCCTTGATTCATTTCCGTTTGATTTTCCTAGCACCGGTTCGGCTCTATGAACAACTTCTTGTGATGGCTCGGGTTCGACCCATCTCGGTGCATGGTTCTGATTTTGGAGTTGTGCTATTGCATCTTGATGATCCTGCAACATTTCGAATATTAGTTGAGGCTGATTCCGCCTTCTTCGCCGTCCTGTGTGTTTTGACTGGCTGATGAACGTCTCTGCGGACACTATTTTTGGGGTGGACGGCCAAATTTGCATTATTGGCGATATGGGAACTGACGTTGATGGGGTCTGCAACCGGAACTCCATCGAGGTCAACCGGAGGCACTTCGTTCCCTAGGGTAGCTATGTTGTCATTTTCGCCATGAAAACCAAGGCCATTATCGATATGTGTGGGTACTGCTTGAGAGTTCGACATGTTGATGCTGGAATCAAAAAACGCTTATAAGAACAAGTGAAAAGCAGTGTGTGTTACGAAAATTAGCACCAGGCAAACACTAAGCCCCACGGTGGGCGCCAAAGTATTTGCCCTTAAAATCAGATAACAATTAAATTTATAAGTGGATTTAAGGATATGTAATTTCACTTCTCACAAACTAAGAAATATGTAAATTGGTATTGAAAATTGACTGTAAATAAAAATAAAGCAAACCAATGTGATGCGCAACTTTGACCCTCGAGCTAGGTCGCCCTCGAACCAAATGAGTATGTTATTGAAAAGTATGAACTGAGCAATAGAGTATGAGAGCTTAAGAAAGAAAATGTAATATATTGCTTTGTTCTGCTTGAACGTAATGATTAGAACCACCTTTATATAGCAGAGGAGTTCTACATATGATACAATTCTAAATACAGTAGGAAATCCCACGATTGGATAATTAACCGGTCTTGAGTTGATACGTACCGAGATTTCCATCGTGATCCTTGCCCGATCGTGGATATCTTAGTTTTTTGCTATTCGACTCAACAGGCTTCTCTCGATCTCACTCGATCTCTATCCCGCTCGATCTCGTTCTTGGCTGATCTCGATCTTGATTGGTCCCTGAATCATGGGCTTGGCAACCTGACTTTATGTCATGGTCCGATATGACATGGGGTCAAACCTTGGCCTGCCACCTTGGTCTCGATTAACCATAAAAAAGGGCAAGCCTGATTTTGACCATATACACAAATGTATACAGGTATTTGGTTTTGAAAGCTTCTTTTTCCAATTCGATTAACCCCTTTGTTAGTGTATATATCTCTTTACCATATTAGCCTAAGATTTGTTGTATACTACCCTCCTAAGTAAGGGTACTCTTGTGCTTTGTACTTACATACTTTGCTATAAATATAATGGTATAACCCCAAGGCATAACCAGGGGCATTATCTATCATAGTACACTCGTTCTATATTAATCAACCAGATGACAAATGAAGTCGACGTGAAGACGTGAATGGACATGCCAAATATGTCAATTAGGATCTTCATTCACCTCAGTGAAAAATGACGACATTGTATATTATTCGACTAATAAAGTACTAGTAGCCTACATTATACTGCAATAATAGAGTAAATCTCATGGGTGACCATTCAACTTTGTATTCATTACCCAAAAGTTACTCTTCTTTCTTTTGTTACGTAAATATCATTCAACTTTATATTTATTGCCCAAAAGTCATTTTTCTTTCTTTTGTTATACAAAAATTATTAAATTATGCTCTGGTTATCACAATAATCACTTTGACCAGATTTTATAAATCTTTTATCTGAAAAGTCAATTATGCCCTTGACATTATAAATGTTACGTGACGCCTTCCTGAGATTACTTGGAAGGGAGATGTAAGGCTAAGCAACCGATGATAGTGCGGTTGATGTCTACCAACTGAGGTCCCCTCCGTACGCTAGACAAGATTGTCAGTGCCGTACGGGACAACTAATGTCATGAGTAATTGAAGTAACTGAAATGAGCAATTAAGAATGAAAGTTGATTGCATTAATGAATGAAAGCTATTACAAAAGGCTACGCGATGTCGAGGGGGAGAGACCAGTAGAGAGAAGTATCTGCTTGCTTGAATGTTTAAATTATTGATCCCCCCCAATAGTGCTTAAAACAATAAACCAAAGTTACATGACTTGACCTAAATAAGCTATAGAAGCATACTGAAGTAAATGAAGTAAGACTACTCTATCTTTACAATGAAAATGACTTAGTCTTCTACAAGGTATAAACAAGTCCGTTGGCAGCACATTTGTCTTGAGCATCAGCGTTTGCGCGCGTGGTGCTGTCGGCGCTCATGACACTATTTGCATCTGTCTGCGGCTGGGCGCTGGCACGAGGCATAAGGGTCTGCGCGCATGACATTGTTTGTACGCGCGGCACTATTGGAATCTCACATTAAATGTCAACCCGAAAGTCAACACGGGGCCTGCATCTCCGAACCCGACAATTTTTCACAAAATCCGAACTCCCATTCCGATATGAGTTCAACCATATCAATTTTATCGAATTCCAATAACAAATCGTCCTTCAAATCTAATCCGAAATAAATGATGAATATAAACATGAATTTATAAAATATAATCACTTTCGGATATAGAACACTTACCCAAGTCAAAATCGTGAAAAACTCCTCCAAAATCGCCCAAAATCTAAGCTTCAAACTCCAAAAATGAAATGAAGAAAATGACCATTTTTGGTCCTTAACTTTTTGTCCAGGTTCGCATTTGCGAACAAAAACGTCGCATTTGCGAATGAACAGTAAAATATAATGAATATTATTCGCAATTTCGATGAATAGTGTCCGCAATTGCGAATGAACGGTGCCTCACCAGATACCAGCAAACCCAAACTTCTCCGAAATGATCTGAAACCACCCTGAAACTCATGTTGGAACCTCCCGAACACAAATCATATATGAATTTCAATCATAAAACACGCTATAGACCTGCTCGCGCACTCAAAACACAGAAAAGAAGTCATCTTGACCCGATATTGACCATGATAAAACTCCATAATTTCTTAACTTTACTAGTCTCTCAACCAACGATCCAAAAATACATCCAAGCCCCTCGAGACCCCGTCAAATCATACCAACAAGTCCCAAAACATGATATGAACTTAGCTGAGGCGTCAAATTACATCAAACAATGTCGAAACTACGAAGCGCGCCTCGAATCGAAATTATGAGTTATGAAAATTTCAAATTCTATTATTTGCGCAGAAGCGTATCAAATCAATCTGGAATGACTTTAAATTTTGCACACAAGTTATAAATGAAATTACGGAAGCTATTCCAATTTTCGGAGTCGAAATCCGAACTCGATATCAACAAAATCAACTCCCGGTCAAACTTCTGTATTCCAACTTTCACCAAAAAGTTTCTCTACGGACCTCCAAATCCAAATCTGGATACAAGCCTTTTCCGAAATCACCATACGAAGCTATTAGAATCATCAAAACACCAATCCGGAGTCGTCTACACAAAAGTCAAATCTCTAGCCAACTCTTTACACTTAAGCTTCAAAATAAGAATTATTTCTTCCAAATTGATCCCTAATCATCCGCAAACCAAACTCGACTACGTACGCAAGTCATAGCACTTATTACGAAACTGCTCGAGACCTTAAGCCACCGAACAAGACGCTAATTCTTAAAGCGACAAGTGGGATCGTTACAGTTTTACATGGATTACACTTATATTATAAGTCTGCCGGCTATTTTTAGTTTAAGAAGTTGAATGGACAATTATTTAAGTTAATTCTCTTTGAAAATTTGATATGTGAAAGGCAGCAGCTAGTCCAACGCAATTAGAGTCAGTTCATGTAATAAAATAGCGACGATACCACCCGGCCATTTTCTATTAGAAACTAATAACGTGAAAGGCAGTTGGTCCGTTGACTTTAGGATAATATAGTTAGTATGAAATGATGTCAATTATTTTAACTTGACAATCCAATTATGCACCTCACTTCATAGACTTGTTCAATAGACTCAATTCTCTGATCAAAATTCCTTTCCATCTTTAGACATTATCGATAGTCAACTTCCGCTAAATTATTATATGCAAAAGTTATTTTATAATCAACACACCCTCCCATCTATAGGCAATTGGGAGGAACTTTAAAGGCAAAAGTTGCATAAGTTGAGGTTATTTGCAAAAGTTAAGTTTGCAGTAGGCAAAAGGCTCTTAATGATTTGTTGAATCCTAATCATCACATGATTTTCTTGATCTCATTCCTCTTATAAATCTGCAGTCCCCCTTAATCGTCAGGATCACAAACAAGAAAGAAGAAGCCAGACCAGACAGGTAACTCTATGCATTTCTCAATATTCTATGCTTCGCACAAAAAATTGTTGGGCTAAACCATCTTAAAGATATTTTAATTTTAACATAGTATAATAATATTCGTTTTGAATCAAACTCACGTCTTTTTCTACAAAAGGCATTATAAAAGCATCCTTACACTTTATATGTATCTGTTTATACTAAAAAGTATCCTTACACCTTATCTGTTTTACGCCAAGCTCGCTCTGTTTTTAATTTGAAGTCATAACCCTCCATAAGGTGGGGATGATCTAAAATGAAGATACAAATAAATTTAGAACATGTATGATCCAAATTGAAATGAAAATGTAATTTTGAGATATGGAAAAAGATAATGTACACCAGCTTCCTTTTTCCCTTGATGTCCAAACTCTTGATTTAGCTCTTTCGCATTAGTGAATTTTAAATTTTAAAATGTTATCTCAACCATATGCAACATATATCATCCTTATAAGTAAGATGAACCTCTTACATACAAGGAAGTTTTGTAAATATATATGTACTATATCGTAGTGTTACATTGAAATTGTTTACTGTTATACTTTTAAATATTAACGAATATGAATTGAGAAAAAGAGTTTGATACAGTACCGTTGATTAAAAATTCTATATCTCTTTGTAGTTGAATTACAGTTTGAAGAAAGTTACCTATTTAGAGGAATGGCAGATGATATTGAGATTGTGACGACAGATGATCAAATCCCACTACTACTCCATCAAACTCCTCTAATTATTGATGCTGAAAAGGATGAGGTATGTGTGTGTCTCTCTCTTCCCAATAGATCATCGAATTCTAATACTTGACAAACTTCTCTTGGGTCTAGTTGTACAATTGTAAAGTAAATTTTAAATAAAGTAAATTTTAAATATAAAGTAAAATTTTAAATATAAAGTAAATTATTAAAATTAAAACTTAATATTTAACAAATATATGCCTTTATAAATAATATTAAATTTGATATTTAAAATACATATTGTTTCTTGAAAATATATTAATTACTAATCATATATTTGTAACTAATATTGTAAAAATAATTGATATAAATTTTTTAAATTAATAATATTTTACTTTAATCAATTATTAAAACTAAAAGTACATATTTTATAAAAACATCATGGACTGCATGTTTGATAAGATGATTAATATTTATAAATATAATGCTATAACATTACTCAAATATTTTACGAAAAAATAATCTATCAATCCTAACTGAAAAATGAATGTCATGCAATATAAATTATTAAGTGAATATTACTAAAGCAATTAAACTGGAAGCGAAAATATAACATATATTCAAAAACAAAAAAAAAAAGAACATAATACTCTTATGTAAAATCACAACATACATAAAATAAGGTTCAACATAATTGAAGTAAATAAAATTCAAAAGAAAAGGAAAACATAAGTCTATAACCTCATTCAAAAATGAGTTTCTACTTTAATGATATCACTCATTATTGTAACGACTCGACTTGTCGTTTTAATAATTAACGCCCCGTTCAATGACTTAAGGTCCCGGGCAACTTTATAATATGTATTATGACCCGCGGGTATGGTCGAGTTTGATTGTCGGAAGATTTAGAATTTAATTGAAAGAGAAATTCTCATTTTGAAGCTTAAATAAAAATAGTTGACCAAAGAGTTGATTTTTGAGAAAATGACCTCGGAATAGAATTTTGATGATGTCAATAGCTTCGTATGGTGATTTCAGACTTAGGCGCGTGTTCGGATTTAGATTTAGAAATCCGTAGGACAATTCGACGTATTTTGGCGAAAGTTGGAAAATAGACGATTTTCCCAAAGTTCGATCGAAGGTTGAATTTTTGATAACGAGGTTGGAATCTGATTCTGAAAATTTGAATAGGCCCATTATGTCACTTATGACTTGTGTGCAAAATTTGAGGTCAATCGGACTTGATTCGATAGGTTTCGGCATCGAATGTTGAAGTTGAAAATTTCATAATAGACTAAAGTTTCAAATGAATTCGCACAAGACCTAACATCAAACAAGCATACCTCTGTTTATATGAAGAGTTATATGGTGTGTTACCTATCAAAAGAAATATCTATGTGTCTAGTTTCCAACGCTTCAAACCGTTTATCATTTGGACATTCCTACAAGAAGTTATGGCCAAATTACCAAAGGCTGGAAAAATGCAATTCTGCGACCAATTATGCGATCGCAACACAGTTATGCGATCGCAAAACTGCTTCTATGACCGTAAACTGGTCGCAGAATGGACCAGAGGAGCCCAGTTCTGGGCACCGATTTTGCGATCAATTTTGCGGCTCACATACCCATTCTGCGGTCTATTATGCGACTGCAGACCTGCTTTCGGAGGGTTAATTCTTCTATTTTCATAACCCGACCCCATTTTGATAAATAGGCTTTGGGGCTTATTTTGGGGTATTTTTCTGAGAGTTTTAAAGAGAGGTAAGAGCATTTTATAGAGATAAGAAGGGAACCTAACATTCTAATCATCCAATCTTCAAGAATAAAGGAAGTTAATCACAAGATCTTCATCAAAGAGGTAAGATTCAACCCCTAGTCTTTAATTTCGAGTTTGGGGTAAAAGATTGGTGATTAGGAGTATGATTCTTGGATGTAAGAGTATTATGTATATATTCTTGTACCAATAAGGTTTATGTAAAGATTGTTGAGGTCAAATAAGTAAAGATTGGGTTGTGGAATGAAGAAAATCTACACACTTAGTGTTTGATAAAATGCTCAAATGAACTGAAACCATGAAAATCTTCCTAATTATGGTTCACTTTTGTTATGTTTATAAATAGATTGAAGTTTCTAGGATTTTCGGAACCTTGTATTAATATAAGGAAGGCTCAAGAAAAATTGGAGCTGTCCGGAGGTCAATTCACGTGAGAAAGCTATTTTGGAATATCGACCTAACTTCAAAAAAGTAAGTGTCTTGCTTAACCTCGGGTGGGAGAATTTTCCCTTAGGCATTGAGTCTTATGTGCAATTTGTGTAATTGAAAACCATGTACACGAGGTGACGAGTACGTACTTGGTTTATATGTGCAAATTTTATTGAGTTAAAGTCTTGAGCATATTGTGTAGTAAATTAGATAATTATTGGCATATATTTAATCATCTATTTGTCGTGCCTAATCCCTTGTTGTTGACTCTGTTTTTATATGACAAGTTGATATGATTGTTATTTGATTATTTATGAAATTCCGTGAATTTGCTGGTTTGATAATTATTGGAATTTAATTTTATTTTGGATTTTCCCATATACAAATAATTAATTAAATGAGCTTAAGAAGAGGTGTTTATATAATTATTGAAAATTAGGAGTTAATAAAGATTTTGCTTTATGTTGAGTAATTTCTATCTCTGTTGATTATTTTTGGGTGTTGTACACATTGTGTCGAGCCTTCGACTATTTATTGTGAAATTAATTAACTTGGTTGTATCTTTGGAATTTTGGTTGTAGCCATTGGGCAAATTGTAATATGAATTGATTTTGTTATGTTGTCGTGATAATTTTTCGTGTAAATTATTGTGTTGTGTTAGTTATTATTTTGAAGATATAAGGGTGGCATTTCACCGTTGATATTATGTGGGTATAAGGGTGACATTTCACTGTGGTTGTATTTTTTGGAATATTGTCTGGGCGGAACGATAAGGGTGGCAATAGGAGCAATGAGGGTGGCAATAGGAGCGATAAGGGTGGCTATTGATATTGTCTGGGCGGAGCGACAAGGGTGGCTATTGATATTGTCTGGGCGGAGCGATAAGGGTGACTATATGAGTGATAAGGGTTGTAATAGGAGCAATAAGGGTGGCTATTGTCAGGGAGGATATGTGATGATGTGGAGTTGATTATTTTGATGTGATGTTGTGATATTCTTGTGTTTATTTTTATACCTTGTGCAATTTTTCTTGTTGTTGGTAAATTGATGACAATATGATTTATGTTGAAATTGAGAGCCTGTGGCTATTGCCAGGCGGATTATAAAATAAAATGTGGGCACGAGGTGTCATGAGTAAATAATGAGGATATTGGCACGTGAATTGTCCGTGCAGTTGTGATATGAATTGTGGGCACGGGGTGCTGTGATTAAATGATAATGATATTTGGCACGTGAATTGTCCGTGCAGTTGTGATATGAAATGATGGCACGAGGTGCTGGGGGAAATATGATGATTTAATTTTGGGCACGAGGTGCCGTGAAAATATGAGTAATGGGTTGAGACCCGTGTTTACGAAAAATATGGAAATGGGCTGAGACCTGTATTTTTATGATTATCAAACGAGGTGTCACATGGTGATATTTTAATTGAAAGAATTATATTCAAAATATTTATTTGAAAGGATTTTTATGTAGAAGGTATTATATGAAAGAATTATATTTGAAAGGGAATTATTTGAGAAAATTATATTTGAAAGAGAGTTATTTGAAAGAACTATATGTGAAAGACATTTATCTGAAGGATTTGATTTATTGTGTGTAATTGTATTTATTAATTGTTAGGCGATATTAATGGTATTCTTGTTGTCTGTTGTACATATTACTGGTTATTTTATGTTGCCATTATTGTTATTTGCTTCATATTATTTTGTATATTATATTGCACAGGCTATTAGACTAGTGAGTGTTTTCATTGTACCTCGTCTCTACTCCACTGAGGTTAGTCTTGATACTAACTGGGTTCCGACCGTGGTATACTCATACTACACTTCTGCACATTTTTGTGTTGTCACAACCCGAAATTTCCCACCGACGGGCTGTGATGGCGCCTAACATTTCACTTGCCAGGCAAGCCAACGTTAGAGAATCATTAAACCATTTCCTTATTTCGATTTAGTAAATAACAATAATTAACTCAAATAAAAAATAATATGTGCGGAATATCATAAAACTGTATTAATTACTACCACCCGGATCTGGAGTCACAATTCACGAGCATTCTAGAATTTACTACAAGTAATATTCTAAAAGAAATACAACTGTCTGAATAAAAGAAACAGTAGAACATAAATGATAGACGGGGACTTCAAGGTCTGTGGACGCCGACAGATCTATCTTGAGTATCCGGACAGCGGACCAATAGCAAAATATCGATCAACCAGAGCTGGTATCAAATCTTCACAGAAAGTACAGAGTGCAGTATTAGTACAATCGACGCCATGTACTGGTAAGTGTCGAGCCTAACCTCGACAAAGTAGTGACGTGGATAAGGCAAGGCACCTACAAATCAACCTATACAATTCAACAGTGTATATACAAATAACAGAAATGAAGAACTAAACAGAAAATGCCGGGAGGGGAACATACTGAGGGGAATACAAGATAAAGAACTACAACAGAATGATCACCGGAGCAGTCAATATACTATGAATAAACAGAAATAGTGAATACAGTAAGAAAAAATGCACGGCATCACCCTTCGTGCTTTTACTCTCAAGCTCACCATAAAATTTATAGAAACGGCAGGGCATCACCCTCAGTGCTTTTACTCTCATATCATGGCATGACATCACCCATCGTGCATTAACACTCACAATATGGCACTATATCACCCTTCGTGCATTAACACTCCCCCTTACCAAATGCAATGCATAGATAACAACTGGGAGACAGAATAACAAGTACACACCTTACTTCAATACCTGGTTCCATAATATCAATCTCAACTTGAAATAAGAACTCAATTATCACTAGAAAATCCGTAAACATGATAAGAACGATAAATTGAACAATACTATCATAACACGTATCAATTTGACATGGGAAATGACAATATAAGAAAAACAGAGAAACATAGAAAAATAGGTAAATTTGGCGGCGCATAAGTACTCATCACCTCACATATACGCCGCTCACATGGATTTCACTTAGCAAGAAATCTAAGGTTCCTAATTCCCTCTAGTCAGGGTTAGACACAACACTTACCTCGCTCTGAAGGCCACTTAATTCTCAATCACAAATTTTCCTTTGGATTCACCTCCAAAACACTTGTATCTAATTCAAAAATAACTCAATAATATTAAATATTGCTAAAGGAATCAATTATATTGCATAAATTAAATTTCCTAAATTTTCCTCCAAAAAGTCGAAAAATCGACCCCGGCCTCGCTTGGTCAAAACTCGAGGTTCGGACCAAAATCCTTTTACCCATTCACCCCGAGCCCGAATATGTAATTAGTTTTGGAATCCGATCTCAAATTGAGGTCTAAATCCCCAAATTCGCGAAATTCCTAGTTTCTACCCTAACCCATAATTCTACCATGAAACTCTAGAGTTTTAGGTTGAATTCTAGTAAAATAAAGTAAAAGATTGAAAGAAACGAGTGAAGGAACACTTACCTATGATTTGGGGAAGAAAATGTCTTTGACAAATCGTCCTAGGCCTCCTACCCTTTTGAAAACAAGAAGAAAAATGGCTGGAGTCCGAAATAAATGCTCACTGCCCAGCGACCTTCGCACCTGCGCATCCGCATGTGTGGACGGGATATGCGCTTCTACGGAGAAGGACTGGGCCAACTGGGACCGCACCTGCGGACAGGGTTCGGCTTCTACGGTCCCGCTCCTACGGAGAAAAGTCCGCATCTGCGGAAAAATGAAGTCCAGGCCTGGGTCGCATCTGCGGGGCTTTCGCTCGCACCTGCAACTAAAGGCTCGCAGGTGTGGGCACACCAGATTTGGTGCACCAGTAGCCTTGTTGAGGTTTGAACTCAACTCGCGCATCGCCCGAATGCCACCCGATCCCTCGGGGCTCCAAACCAAACATGCACGCAAGTCTAAAAATATCATACGGACCTGCTCGGGCGATCAAATCGCCAAAATAACACCTAGAACTCTAAATTTAGCACCAAATCAAATGAAATTCTCAAAAACACTTTAAAATTTCTATTTTCTCAACTGGACGTCTCAATCATGTCAAATAAACTCCGTTTCTCACCAAATTTCACAGACATGTCTTATATATCATAATGAACCTGTACGGGTTCCGGAACCAAAATACGGACCCGACACAAACAATGCCAAATATCAATCAATTCTTAAAAACAAATAATTTTCAAACTATTAAGTTTCCTCAAAAATTCATAACTCAAGCTAGGGCCCTCCGAATTCGATTCCGGGCATACGCCCAGGTCCCATAATTCGATACGGACTTACCGTGGCCGTTAAAGCACAAATTCGAGCCAGTTTACCAAAAATAATGACCGAAGTCAACTAAAATCAACTTTTAAGGCAAAAATTCGTATTTTCATTAGCTTTCAACATAAAAGCTTTTCGGAAACCTGCCCGGACTGCGCACGCAAATCGAGGAGGGTAAAAATGAGATTTTTAAGGCTTAAGAGCGCAGATTTGAGTTCTAAAACATAAGATGACCTTTTGGGTCATCACATTCTCCACCTCTAAAACAACTGTTCGTCCTCGAACGGACATAGAAAAGTACCTGGGCTGGTGAAAAGGTGGGGATATATACTCCGCATATCGGACTCGGACTCCGAATTACTTCCTCAATAGGCTACTGCACTCGAACTGAAGGGTAACTCTTTGATCTCAACTGGCGGACTTGCCAGGCTAGAATTGCCACCGACTCCTCCTCGTAAGTCAAATTCTTGTCCAATTGGATAGCGCTGAAATCTAATACATGGGACGGATCACCATGATACTTTTGAAGCATGGACACATGAAATACCGGATGAACAACTGCTAAACTGGGTGACAACGCAAGCTTGTAAGCCACCTCTCCCACTATCTCCAGAATCTCAAAAGGTCCGATATACCTAGGGCTCAACTTGCCCTTCTTTCCGAACCTCATTACACCATTCATGGGTGATACCCAAAGTAACACTCTCTCTCCGACCATGAATGCAACATCACGAACTCTACGGTCGGCATAACTCTTCTGCCTGGACTGAGCTGTGCAAAGTCGATCCTGAATAATCTTGACCTTATCCAAGGCCTCCTGAATTAAATCTGTACCCAATAACCGAGCCTTCCCCGGCTCGAACCACCCAACTAGCGACTTACACCATCTACCATATAATGCCTCATAGGGAGCTATCTGAATGCTCGACTGGTAGCTGTTATTGTAGCCAAACTCTCCTAACGGCAAAAATTGATCCCAAGAACCTCCAAAGTCAATAACATAGGCGCAGAGCATATCATCCAAGATCTGAATAGTACGCTCGGACTGCCCGTCCGTCTGAGGATGAAATGTTATGCTCAACTCAACCCGCGTACCCAACTCATGCTGAACTGCCCTCCAAAAGTGTGAGGTAAACTACGTACCTCGATCAGAAATGATAGACACGGGCACACCGTGAAGACGGACGATCTTACGAATATAAATCTCTGCCAACCGCTTCGAAGAATAGGTAACCTCCACATGAATGAAATGTGTTGACTTAGTCATCCTGTCCACAATGACCCAAACTGCATCGAACTTCCTCTGAGTCCGTGCGAGTCCAACAACAAAGTCCATAGTGATACGCTCCCACTTCCACTCAGGAATATCTAACCTCTGAAGTAAATCACCAGGTCTCTGATGCTTACACTTTACCCGCTGGAAATTTAGGCACAGAGCTACATAGACAACTATGTCCTTCTTCATTAGCCTCCACCAATAATGCTGCCTCAAGTCCTGATACATCTTAGCGGCGCCCGGATGAATAGAATACCGGGAACTGTGAGACTCCTCAAGGATCAACTCACGAAGTCCATCCACATTAGGCACACAAATACGACCGTGCATCCTCAAAACTCTGTCTTCTCCAGCAGTAACCTGCTTGGCACCACCATGACGCACTGTCTCTCTAAGGACAAGTAAATGAGGATCGTCATCCTACCGATCTCTGATGCGCTCAAATAAAGAAGACCGAGCAACTGTACAATCTAGAAACACGGCTGGGCTCAGAAATATCTAACCTCACAAACTGGTTGGCCAAGGCCTGAACATCCAATGCAAGCGGTCTCTCACCAACCAGAATATATGCAAGGCTACCCATACTGACTAACTTTCTACTCAAAGCATCGGCCACCACATTGGCCTTCCCGGGATGATATAATATGGTGATATCATAGTCTTTCAATAGCTCCAGCCACCTCCTCTACCTCAAATTGAGTTCCTTCTGCTTAAACAAATACTGCAAGCTTCGATGATCAGTGAATACCTCACATGGAATGCCGTAAAGATAGTGCCACCAAATCTTCAGCGCATGAACAATGGCTGCCAGCTCTAGATCATGAACAAGGTAATTCTTCTCGTGAACCTTCATCTGTCATGAAGCATATGCAATAACCTTGCCACCCTACATCAATATCGCCCCCAGACCAGTACGAGATGCGTCACAATATAATGTATAAGATCTTAAACATGTGGGTAACACCAATACCTGTGTCGTAGTCAAAGCTGTCTTGAGCTTCTAAAAGCTCGCTTCACACTCGTCTGACCACCTGAACGGGGCACCCTTCTGGGTCAATCTCAACGAGGCTGCTATGGATAAAAACCCCTCCACAAATCGATGGTAATAGCCCGCCAAACATAGGAAACTACGGATCTCTGTAGCTGATATGGATCAAGGCAAGTTCTGGACTGCCTCAATCTTCTTAGGATCCACCCGAATACCCTCTACTGATACAACGTGACCCAAGAAAGAAACTGAACTCAACCAAAACTCGCATTTTGAGAACTTAGCATATAACTGGCTGTCTTTCAGAGTCTAAAGAACGATCCGAAGGTGCTGCTCATGCTCCTCTTGACTGTGGGAGTAGATCAATATATCATCAATAAATACAACCACAAAGGAATCCAAGTAAGGTTTGAACACCCGGTTTATCAAATCCATGAATGTTGCTGGGGCGCTTGTTAGCCCAAATGACATCACTAGAAACTCATAATGCCCATACCGAGTCCGAAAAGCTGTCTTTAACATCGGACGCCCTAATCCTTAACTGATGGTAGCAAGATCTCAAATCCATCTTTGAAAATACCTTGGCACCCTGAAACTGATCAAATAAATCATTAATCCTCGGCAATGGATATTTGTTCTTGATGGTGACTTTGTTTAACTGCCGATAATCTATACACATCCTCATCGATCCATCTTTCTTCTTCACAAACAATAAGGTGCACCCCAGGGCGAGACACTAGGTCTAATGAAGCCCTTATCCAACAAATCTTGCAACTGCGGGGCCATGCGATATGGCAGAATGGAAATATGCTGAGTGCCCGGATCCAAATCAATGCAGAAATCAATATCCATGTCGGGTGGCATCCCTGGAAGGTCTGCAGGAAATATCTCTGGAAACTCACGAACAACCGGCACCGAATCTATGGAAGGAATCTCCACACTAAAATTGCGGACATAAGCCAAATAAGCTAGACACCCCTTCTCGACCATATGCCGAGCCTTCACATAAGAGATAACCCTGCTGGTAGAATGGCCAAGATTCCCTTTCCACTCTAATCGAGGCAACCCCTGCAAGGCTAAGGTCACCGTCTTGGCGTGACAATCTAATATAGCATGATAAGGTGACAGCTAATCCATACCTAGTATGACATCAACATCAACCATGTCGAGGAGTAGAAGATCTACACGAGTCTCAAGACTCCCAATGATGACAACACACGAATGATAAACACGACCTACAACAATAGCATCTACCACTGGTGTGGACACATACACAGGATAACTCAAAGAATCACGTGGCACAACCAAATAGGAAGCAAAATAGGAAGATAAATGGGAGTAAGTAGATCCCGGATCAAATAGAACTGAAGCATCTCTACTGAAAACTAAAATAGTACCTGTGATAATAGCATCATATGACTCAGCCTCAAGCCTGGCTGGAAAAGCATCACACCGGGGCTGGGTCCCACCACCCTAAACTACGTCCCTAGGATGGCCTCTAGCTGGCTAGTCTCCACCTCTAACGGCCTGACCTCCACCTCTAACTGTCTGGCCCCTACCTCTGGTTGCCTGACCCCTGCCACTGGCTGGCTGAGCAGGTGGGGTAGCAACTGGTGCCGGAACCATGGCACGAGAACTCTGATGCTATGAGCTCCTCGTTGCCCGAGGGCAAAATCTAGCAATTTCCTTCGGATCACCACAAGTATAACATAACCTCGGCTTCTGTGACTACTGACCCCGAAACTGACCATGTCGACCTGAATAACCACCTTGATAACTTTGGAGTGGAGGTACACTGTAGGCTAGTTGGTCGGAATAATGCATCTGAGGGCCATGACCAGTTGAGGCATCGTGGGATGCCTGGAGCGCTGAATATCACGGCCTGGGAGGATGGCCTCTACCAAAAGTACTCCTGCCTCTAGATGAGGCACCGCTGAACTCACCGGAATGGCGAGGCCTCTTGTCAGACCCCTGACCTCCCTGAGTAAGAACCATCTCAACTCGTCTAGCGACATTAGCAACCGCCTAAAAAGAAACCTCACTCCTAGTCTCCTTAGCCATCTGAAATCTGATAGGCTGAGCAAGTCCATCAATAAACCTCCTTTCTCTCTCTCTCTCTCTCTCTCTCTCTCTCTCTCTCTCTCTCTCTCAGTGGGAAGCAGAAGAATGGCATGACGGGCCAAATCCACAAAACGGGTCTCATACTGAGTAACAGCATACCGCCATGCTAGGGATGCTCAAACTAACGGCGATGCTCCTCTCTCAATATGATAGGTAGAAACATCTCTATCAAGATTTGAGAGAACTGATCCCAAGTAAGAGCAGGCGACCCAGCTGGTCTGGTCAACAAGTAATCTTTCCACCATTTCTTGACGGAACCAGCCATCTGAAATGCAGCAAAATCAACCCCATTGCTCTCCACTATACCCATGTTCCGTAGAACCTCGTGACAGCTATCAAGATACTCCTGGGGGCCCTCTGAAGGAGCACTAGTGAAGTGAACAGGAAAGAGCTTGGTAAACCTGTTTAATCTCCATAAAGTCTCAGAAGACATAGATGGCCCATCTCTGACCTGTGCCGCAATAACCTGCTGAGCTGCTGGAGCCTAATACTGGGGAGCTATCTGCTTCGGAGCGGGAGTGGTAGGAGTCTGGGCTCCTCTTCTAGCCTAAGAGGCTGCTGGTGCCATGGGAAATGCGTCAGTCTGGGCCACACTATCCATAAGGCCCACCAAATGGTCCAAAGCGTCCTGAAGTACTAGGGTAGTAGTGAACACCTCCGAAACCTGAGCTGGTCCGACAGGAACAGTCTGGGCTGGAACCTCCTCATCAATCTCTATCTGAGGCTCCACTACTGGGGCTGCTGCCTGGGCCCTAGGCTGAGCCCTGTCCCTGCCTCAGCCTCTAGCATGACCTTGACCTTTGCCCCTTGTAGGAGCTGTCACTAGAGGCTCTGGCTGCTGCTCAGCTGAGGAAGCGGTACGTGTTCTCACCATCTACGAGAGAATAAGAGTAAAACAGTTCAACCAGCATTGAGAAAGCAAAATGGCATGACAGAGAAGAAAAGAAGTGAAACTTGTTCCTAAACTTCATAGCCTCTGGAAGATAAGCACAGACGTCTCCGTACCGATCCTCCAGACTCTACTAAGCTTGCTCATGACTCGTGAGACCTAAGCAACCTAGTGCTCTGATACCAACTATCATGACCTGAAATTTCCCACCGACGGACCGTGATGGCGCCTAACATTTCACTTGCTAGGCAAGCCAACGTTAGAGAATCACTAAACCATTTCCTTATTTCAATTCAGTAAATAACAATAATTAACTCAAATGAAAAATAATATGTGCGGAATATCGTAAAACTATATTAATTACTACCACCCGGATCTGGAGTCACAATTCACGAGCATTCTTGAATTTACTACAACTAATAGTCTGAAAGAAATACAACTGTCTGAATAAAAGAAACAGTAGAACACAAATGATAGACGGGGACTTCAAGGTCTGTGGACGCCGACAAATCTACCTTGGGTCTCCGGACAACGGACCAATAGAAAAATCTCGATCAACTAAAGCTGGTATCAAAATCTGCACAGAAAGTGCAGAGTGCAGTATCAGTACAACCGACCCCATGTACTCGTAAATGTCGAGCCTAACCTCGACGAAGTAGTGACGAGGCTAAGGCAAGGCACCTAGAAATCAACCTGTACAATTCAACAATGTATATACAAATAACAGAAATGAAGAACTAAACAGGAAATGTCGGGAGGGGAACTTACTGAGGGGAATACAAGATAAAGAACTACAACAAAATGATCACCGAAGTAGTCAATATACCACGAATCAACAGAAATAGTGAATACAGTAAGGCAAAATGCACGGCATCACCGTTCGTGCTTTTACTCTCAATCTCACCATAAAATTAATAGAAACGGCACGGCATCACCCTTTGTGCTTTTACTCTCATATCATGGCACAGCATCACCCTTCGTGCATTAACACTCACAATATGGCACGGCATTACCTTTTGTGCATTAACACTCACTATGTGGCACGCCATCACCCTCCGTGCATTAACACACACAATATAGCACGACATCACTCTTCGTGCATTAACACTCTCCCTTACCATAATGCAATGCATAGATAACAACAAGGAGACAAAATAACAAGTACACACCTTACTTCAATACCTGGTTCCATAATATCAATCTCAACTTGAAATAAGAACTCAATTATCACTAGAAAATCCGTAAACATGATAAGAACGATAAATTGAACAATACTAGCATAACACGTATCAATTTGACATGGGAAAGGACAATATAAGAATAAAGAGAAACATGAAAAAATAGGTAAATTTGGCGGTGCATAAGTACTCATCACCTCACATATACGCCGCTCACATGGATTTCACTTAGCAAGAAATCTAAGGGTCCAAAATCCCTTAAGTTAGGGTTAGACACAACACTTACCTCGCTCCGAAGGCCACTTAATTCTCAATCACAGCTTTTCTATTGGAATTAACCTCCAAATCACTCATATCTATTCAAAAATGACTCAATAATATCAAATATTGCTAATGGAATCAATTATATTGCATAAATTAAATTTCCCAAATTTTCCTCAAAAAGTCAAAAAATCGACACTGGGCCCGCTTGGCCATAACCCGAGGTTCGGACCAAAATTCTTTTACCTATTCACCCCGAGTCCGAATAGGTAATTAATTTTGGAATCCGACCTCAAATTGAGTTCTAAATCCCCAAATTACCGAAATCCCTAGTTTCTACCCTAACCCCTACCATGAAACTCTAGATTTTTAGGTTTAATTTTAGTAAAATGAAGTAAAACATTGAAAGAAACGAGTTAAGGAACACTTACCTATGATTTGGGGAAGAAACTATCTTTGAAAAATCGCCCTAGGCCTCCTACCCTTTTGAAAACAAGAAGAAAAATGGCTGGAGTCAGAAATAAATGCTCACTGCCCAGCGACCTTCGCACCTGCGATGCTTTGGTCGCACCTGCGCATCCGCATGTGTGGACAGGATATGCCCTTCTGCGAAGAAGGACTGCAAGATATCCCCTTCTGCGGTCCCGCTACTGCGGAGAAAAGTCTACATTTGGGGAAAAATGAAGTCGAGGCCTGGGTCGTATTTGCGGGACTTTCGTTCGAACCTGCTACCAAAGGCTCGCAGGTGCGGGCACACCAGATTTGGTGCACCAGCAGCCTTGTTGAGGTTTGAACTCAACTCGCGCATTGCCTGAATGGCACCCGAGCCCTCGGGGCTCCAAACCAAACATGCACGCAAGTCTAAAAACATCATACGGACCTGCTCACGCTATCAAATCGCCAAAATAACACCTAGAACTCTAAATTTAGAACCAAATCAAATTAAATTTTCCAGAACACTTTAAAATTTCTATTTCCTCAACTGGACGTCTGAGTCACGTCAAATCAACTCTATTTCTCACCAAATTTCACAAACATGTCTTAAATATCATAATGAACCTATACCGGGCTCCAGAACCAAAATACGGACTCGATATTAACAATGCCAAATATCAATCAATTCTTAAAAATAAATAATTTCCAAACTATTAATTTTCCTCAAAAATTCATAACCCAAGATAAGGACCTTCGAATTCGATTCTGGGCATACGCCTAGGTCCCATAATTCGATACGGACCTACCAGGACTGTTAAAGCACAAAAATGAGCCCGTTTACCAAAAATATTGACCGAAGTCAGCTAAAATCAACTTTTAAGGCAAGAATTCTTATTATTATTAGCTTTCAACATAAAAGCTTTCCGGAAACCTACCCGGACTGTGCATGCAAATCGAGGAGGGTAAAAATGAGATTTTAAAGGCTTAAGAGAGCAGATTTGAGTTCTAAAACATAAGATGACCTTTTGGGTCATCACATATAAAGAGCCAGGTATTGGAGTTATTGGGCTTGAGAAGAGTTAAAGTGGGATCGTAAGGATTTAAGGTAGAGCTTCTTGATCGTCGCAGTCCCTTGGAGTCTTTTAATTTCATTCTACTATTAATTTTTAATCAAAAAGTATTGTATATTTGGTTCTCGTAATCATTCCATGTATTCTGTTAGAGTTCGTGACTTAGTACTATGAGTCTTGGGAGGTTGTACATTCATATTTGGTCCGCTGATAGTTTTGGTTACTTATTTAATTAAAAATAATGGCTCCAAAAGTGTAATTGAAATCGGCTTACCTAGTCTTAGAGACTAGGTGCCATCACAACGCCTGTGGTGGAATTTTTGTGTTGTGATAAGTTGGTATCAGAGCTCTAGGTTCATAGGTTCTACGAGTCACGAACAAGCCTAGTAGAGTCTTGCGAATCGATACAGAGATGTCTGTACTTATCTTCTAGAGGCTACAAAACTGTTAGGTAATTTCTATTTCTTTCATTCCTGTCGTGCGGAATTTGTTGAATTTGGAATTTGAACCTTGTATCTCCATTCTCTCACAGATGGTGAGGACACGTGCTACTAGGTTAGCTGAGAAGGCATCCGCACATACTGCTAGGGCTGCAAGAGTACGGGTCAAGGTAGAGGTCGAGGAAGGGCACGTGCTGCGACTAGAGCACCTGTCAGAACAACAGTTGAGGAGCCACTAGTAGCTCCAGTTAGGGGATAGGTACTAGAAGCACCCGTTCTTACCCTAGACTTCAGGAGACTTTAGCACAGTTCCTGAGTATGTTTGGTACATTAACTCAGGCGGGATTGATCTCTGTTGCACTAAACATTCTGCAGATTGGGGGAGTATCTCAGACTCCTACCACAACTCCAGAGAAGTAGGTTCACGTTGGATAGGTTCCGGGCGTAGTGCCAGTACAACTTGTTATTCCGGTTCGGCCTGAGGTCAGGCTCGAGGCATTAGAAGAAGAAGAAAAGATACTTGAAAGGTTTAAGAAATATGATCCACCAACTTTCAGTGGCACAGCTATAGAGGATGCCCAAGGATTTCTAAAAAATTGTTACCGTATTCTCCGCACCATGGGTATTGTGGAAGTTAATGGAGTTTCCTTTACTACATTTCAACTATCAGGCGCAGTGTATTGGTGGTGGCAAATCTATGAAAAAGGTAGACTAGCCGATGCCACACCCCTAACTTGGGCTCAATTTTCGGAAATATTCTTGAAAGAGTTTGTTCCCAAGACTCTCAGAGATGTGTGGTGCATAGAGTTTGAACGGTTTCATCATGGTACTATGACAGTGTCAGAATATGCTATCAGGTTCAGTGATTAGCCCGTCATGAACCTATCTTAGTTCCTACTATCAGAGAACGGGTCCGCAGATTCATTGAGGAGCTCGATTATGATATTAAAATATGCATGGCTCGAGAGTTACAAACTGATGCTCCATTTCAACAAGTAGTGGAGATTGAAAGGAAGATTAAGGGTGTTTTAGGCGAGGAAAGGGAGTCTAAGGAGGACAAAAGGTCTAGAAAATCTAGAGGGTTTAGTGGATTTTACTCTTCAGCTAGAACCCATTATATCGGAGGCTTGAGCAGTCGGTCAGCTCAGTCCGCACATCAGATTACACAGAGTGCTCCATTTTACAGTGCACCACAGACACGAGATTCTTTCACTGGTTATTCTAGTTATCCGGCACAGACTCAATACGAGCAGCCGCGACCTCAGAGGGATTGTTGTGAGTGTGGTGATAATAAACATATCATGAGAGATTGTCTCAGACTTGGGAGGGG
Organism: Nicotiana tomentosiformis; assembly: GCF_000390325.3. Taxonomy (NCBI): domain Eukaryota; kingdom Viridiplantae; phylum Streptophyta; class Magnoliopsida; order Solanales; family Solanaceae; genus Nicotiana; species Nicotiana tomentosiformis. The sequence goes on along the minus strand of NC_090815.1, from coordinate 20,207,829 downwards.
TGGATTTCATCTAAACACTCCAGCCACAAGCTTTATTCCAATTGATACTCCACGTGCACAGTCAGCTAGAGGTGGAGGACAGGCGGGTAGTGGGCGCTTAAGAGGTGGATGCCCGACCCGTTGATTTAATCACTATGATTTGGCAGAGGACAAAACACCAGATTGTGTTGTTACAGGTACGATCCTGATTTTATTATAAAAAGATATTTTCCTTAATTTGATTGGGTTCTGAATATTGAGGTGAGTCCTCTTAATATTCTCCACTTATGGGTGAGCTTCGTAAATTTGTTACCCACTTATATGTTTATCCCTGTTGGGAGATTTAAAGATGTGAACCCGTGTATGTCATCTTGTTTTTGGTATACCATTGAGGGCTATAAGCCCAAAAGTAATTTTCATTATTCATTACAGTGGGTTTAATGTGTTTCGGCATACTTGATTCTAATTTTTATGAATTATATGCCCTACCGGTAGGAGGGTTCATTATATGTTATGAAAATTGATTATGAGATATATTGAAAAGAAGAAAGAAAAGAAATTGAAAATTTCAGTTGGCACAATGTGCAACATACTTGTGATTCGGAGTTGAGGATGAGATCCTCGCATTTTTACATGATGTGAAATATTTAAACCGGGCTGCAAGCAGCGATGGAAGTTATGTAAGGACGAGGTCCTTGTGGTGAAATATTTATGAGTTTAAAATTTTTACTTTGTGAAATTTAATTGTACAACAATATTAATAGGGAGTCATGCATGTTAGGCTTATTTTCTAATTCTTGTATATTTTTCTATGCATATTCAGCCATTTTCGTGTTATAAACATTGAGTTTTAACCTATGAGATGAGTGCCCAGGTGGCGTTAAATATGACTCATTAATCCGAGTAAGCAATCATGAGGTCTTAATGCCTCACATTCTGTTGGCAGTGTTGTGAAAATACGAAATGAGGTGGTGGTTAATATGAGATTAATTGATAATGCTGGAACTAATTATGAATAACTTTTAAGACCAGAGATGTGGTGATGAGCATACATATGATGTGCTTCATGTACTGATATCATTATGATAATGCAGTGCTTGTAATGCTGAGATTGGTGTTATTGATATACACCTTGCGGTATTTTGTCGGGTTGTGGACGTGTTGTTAGGAGTTGTTTTGGTGTTACTCTGGCATGTAGATAGGCCCAATTACAGGAGGGACTCTGCCAAAATTTCTGAAAAATTTGGGAGTTAGTAAAATTTGGAAGATTGAGATTTGCAAAGGAAGAGATAAATATGTTATGTGTTTGAGGGCGAATGATTCTATCAAGAAAGTTGATGTGTGCGTAGGCACGAGTTACTATAGCCAGTTGAGACTAATACCGTGTGTTAAAGTGAAAATTAGGCCTTTTGGAAATGATTGGAGAGTTAGGGAATTTGCTTTAAAGCTTATAAGAATGGAGAAAAGAAGTAATCTGAATTGAGATAGTGTTGTCGGACCCGTGTTAAATTTCAGGAACGTAGAATTACCCACAAGTATGTGTGTGAGAATACAGTCAGTAATTTAAAGTCCTCAGAAAGATTCTTGGCACGTTCGAGGACGAACGTATGTTTAAGAGGTGGAGAATGTTACGACCCGACTTGTCATTTTAATAATTAACGCCCCGTTCAATGATGTAAGGTCCCGGGCAACTTCATAATATCTATTATGACCCGCGGGTGTGGTCGAGTTTGATTTTCGGAAGATTTAGAATTTAATTGAAAGAGAAATTCTCATTTTGAAGCTTAAATGGAAAGAGTTGACTTTTGAGCAAACGACCTCGAAATAGAATTTTAATGATTTCAATATCTTCGTATGGTGATTTCGGACTTAGGCACGTTGGATATGGAAGTACGTAGGACAATTCGACGCATTTTGGCGAAAGTTGGAAAATAGACGATTTTCGAAAAGTTTGATCGAAGGTTGAATTTATGATAACGTGGTCGGAATCCGATTCTAGAAATTTGAATAGGTCTGTTATGTCACTTATGACTTGTGAACAAAATTTGAGGTCAATCGGATTTGATTCGATAGGTTTTGGCATCAAATGTTGAAGTTGGAAATTTCATAATAGACTAAAGTTTCAAGTGAGTTCGCACAAGACCTAATTTTAAACGAGCATACCTCTCTTGATATGAAGATTTATATGGTGTGTTACCTATAAAAAGAAATTTCTATGTGTCTAGTTTCTAACTCTTCAAACCGTTCATCATTTGGACATTCCTATAAGAAGTTATGACCAAATTACCAAAGGCTGGAAAAATGCAATTTTGCGACCAATTATGCGATCGCAAAACTGCTTCTGCGACCGCAAACATGTCGCATAATGGACCAGAAGAGCCCAATTCTGGGCACTGATTTTGCGATCAATTTTGCGGCCCGCATACCCATTCTTCGGTCCATTATGCGACCGCAGACCTGCTTTCGGAGGATTAATTCTTCTATTTTCATAACCCGACCCCATTTTGATAAATAGGCTTTGGGGATTATTTTGGGGTGTTTTTCTGAGGGTTTTAGAGAGAGGTAAGAGCATTTTAGAGAGAGACGGAGGGAACCTAACATTCTAACCATCCAATCTTCAAGAATCAAGGAAGCTAATCACAAGATCTTCATCAAAGAGGTAAGATTCAACCCCTAGTCTTCAATTTCGAGTTTGGGGTAAAAGATTGGTGATTGGGTGTATGATTCTTGGGTGTAAGAGTATTATGTATATATTCTTGTACCAATAAGATTTGTGGGAATATTGTTGAGATCAAATAAGTAAAGATTGGGTTGTGGAATGAAGAAAATCTTGTTGAAGAACCTTGTAACCAAATTTACACATCTAGTATTTGATAAAATACTCATATGAGCTGAAACCATGAAAATCTTCCTGATTATGGTTCACTTTTGTTATGTTTATAAATAGATTGAAGTTGCTAGGATTTCCGGAACCTCGTAGTAATGTAAGGAAGGCTCAAGAAAGATTGGAGCCGTCCGGAGGTCAATTCACGTGAGAAAGCTATTTTTGAATATCGACCTAACTTCAAAAAGGTAAGTGTCTTGCTTAACCTCGAGTGGGGGAATTTTTCCTTAGGAATTGAGTCTTATGTGCAATTTTTGTAATTGAAAACCATGTACGCGAGGTGACGAGTACATACGTGGTTTACATGTGCAAAGTTTATTGAGTTAAAGTGTTGAGCATATTGTGTAGTAAATTGAATAATTGTTGGCATATATTTAATCATCTATTTGTCGTGCCTAAATCCTTGTTGTTGACTCTGTTGTTATATGACAAGTTGATGTGATTGTTATTTGATTATTTATGAAATTCTGTGAATTTTCTGGTTTGATAATTATTGGAATTTAATTTCATTTTGGATCTTCCCATATGCAAATAATTAATTAAATGAGCTTAAGAAGAGGTGTTTATATAATTATTGATAATTTGGAGTTAATAAAGACTTTGCTTTATGTTGAGTAGTTTCTATCTCTGTTGATTGTTTTTGGGTGTTGTACACATTGTGTGGAGCCGTCGACTATTTGTTGTGAAATTAATTGACTTGGCTGTATCTTTGAAATTTTGGTTGTAGCCATTGGGAAAATTGTAATATGAATTGATTTTGTTATGTTGCCGTGATAATTTTCCGTGTAAATTGTTATGTTGTGTTAATTATTATTTTGAAGATAAAAGGGTGGCATTTCACCGTTGATATTATGTGGATATAAGGGTGGCATTTCACTGTGGTTATGTTTGTTGGAATATTGTCTGGGCAGAACGATAAAGGTGGCAATAGGAGCGATAAGGGTGGCAATCGGAGCGATAAGTGTGGCTATTGATATTGTCTGGGCAGAGCGATAAGGGTAGATATATGAGTGATAAGGGTGGAAATAGGAGCGATAAAGGTGGCTATTGTCAGGGACGATATGTGATGATGTGGGGTTGATGATTTTCATGTGATGTTGTAATATTCTTGTGTTTATTTTTATACCTTGTGCAATTTTTTTTGTTGTTGGTAAATTGATGACAATCTGATTTATGTTGAAATTGAGAGTCTGTGGCTATTGCCAGGCGAATTATAAAATGAAATGTGGGCACGAGGTATCGTGAGTAAATAATGAGGATATTGGTACATGAATTGTCCGTGCAGTTGTGATATGAATTGTGGGCACGGGGTGCTGTGATTAAATAATAATGATATTTGACACGTGAATTGTCTGTGCAGTTGTGATATGAAATGATGGCACGAGGTGCCGAGGGAAATATGATGATTTAATTATGGGCACAAGGTGCCGTGGAAATATGAAAAATGGGTTGAGACCCGTGTTTACGAAAATTATGGAAATGGGCTGAGACCCGTATTTTTATGATTATGAAACGAGGTGTCACATGGTGACTTTTTAATTGAAAGAATTATATTGAAAATATTTATTTGAAAGGATTTTTATGTAGAAGGTATTATATGAAAGAATTATATTTGAAAGGTAATTATTTGAGAAAATTATATTTGAAAGAGAGTTATTTGAAAGAATTATATGTGAAAGACATTTATTTGAAGGATTTGATTTATTATATGTAATTGTATTTATAAATTATTAAGCGATATTAATGGTATTCTTCTTGTCTGTTGTGCATATTACTGGTTGTTTTATGTTGCCCTTATTGTTATCTGCTTCCTATTATTTTATATATTATATTGCATGGGCTATTAGACTAGTAAGTGTCTTGGCTGTACCTCGTCTCTACTCCACTGAAGTTAGTCTTGATACTTGCTGGGTACCGACCGTGGTGTACTCATACTACACTTCTGCACATTTTTGTGTAGAGCTAAGTATTGGAGTTATTGGGCTTGAGAAGAGTTAAAGCGGGATCGTAAGGATTCAAGGTAGAGCTGCTTGGTCGTCGCTTTATTAATGATTTATTATTTCTAATATTAGGAGTAGTTGCAAAACTAGAATAGTAGCACAATTATGCTAAATGAAGAAAATAAAAAATTAAATAAAAATATGACCAACTATATGGAATCACAAAAAATAAAGGTTGGAAAATGAGAATATTATTTAAATATTAAAAAGTAATCTATCCTTTTAACACAGTTAATGTCACGACCCAAAATCCAACTAGTCGTGATGGCACCTAACCCAACCCGTTAGGTAAGCCAGTTAACCCCTAACCAATTCCAATAACAATAAATAAAGCAATTAAGTAAGGAAATTATCCGAATCTTATACATTCAAGGAAATTATCTGAATCTTATACATTCCCGAAGAACTGGTAGTACAAATCCTGAGCTTCTAAGGATAGAATTTTGTCACGACCCAAAATCCCACCACAGGCGTCGTGATTGTACCTAGTCTCTAAGACTAGGTAAGCCGATTTCTATTACATTTTGAAGCTATTTTTTTAATTAAAATCTAACAACGGAAATAATTACAATACATAACCTCCCAAGACTGGTAGTACTGAGTCATGAACTCTACTGAATACATGGAATTATCACGAGGACCGAATATACAGTACTGTTTGATTACAAGTTAACAGTACAATGAAATGAAAAGACTCCAAGGAACTGCGACGACCAAGCAGCTCTACCTTGAATCCTTACGATCCCGCTTTAACTCTGCTCAAGTCCGTTATCTTCAATACCTAGCTCTGCACAAAAATGTGCAGAAGTGTAGAGTAAGTATCAAGACTAACCTCAATGGAGTAGAGACGAGGTACAGTCAAGACACTCACTAGTCTAATACCCTGTACAATATAGCAGTATACAATAGTAATGGAAAATAACTAGCAATGATAACAGCAACTCAACTAGTGATATCACAACAAGGCAACATAAAACAACCAATGATATGCACAGTAAGACAATAAGATCACCATTTAATATCGCTCAACGATTAATAAATACAATTACACCCAGTTAAATCAAGTTCTTCAATTAAATATCCTTCATATATAATTCTACCAATTAACTCTCTTTCAAATATAATTTTCCTCAAATAATTCTCTTTCAAATATAATTCTTTCATATAATGCTTTCTAAATAAAAATCCTTCCAAATAAATATTTTGAATATAATTCTTCAGTTAAAAAGTCACCATGTGACACCTCATTTCATAATCATAAAAATACGGATCTCAGCCCATTTTCATATTTTTCATAAATACGGGTCTCAGTCCATTTTTCATATTTCCACGGCACTTCATGCCCATAATTAAATCATTATATTTCCCCGGCACATCGTGCACTCATTTCATATCTCAACTGCACGGACAACTCACGTGCCAAATATCATTATCATTTAATCACAGCACCTCGTGCCCACATTTCATATGACAACCACACGGACAATTCACATGCCAATATCCTCAATGTATATAAGGTCCACATGATCAATTTATTTTCACTAAAGTGAGTTTAAAAGTTTTTAAATCAAGTAAGAAATCAACAAAGAAATGAATTTATTTTTAGAAACCATTTGGATGAAGAAAATAACTTTGCACTTATATCAAACCATCAGATAAACTACTGGTTTGGTTGTAAAACTATTTAATTTAAAATATAATAATTATTATTTTTATTTAAATCAACTCAATCATGAAAAATCAGTAAGAAAAACCAAAAATATACTTTTTCAGAGAAAGCCAAAGTCAACACAATGCAACTAGGAGCACAAAACACATAATAATAAAGTCAACTAGTACATCACGGAAGAAGACAAGAATTTACATATTAAATAAAACAAAATCACCCAAGGCAAGAACATGAATAAAAAAATATCAACAGGGCACTCCCGAGGTACAGCCTCGTAGTCCCAAATCATAAATAAATTCACAATATTTCATTTACTTATATCACCGCGGGAGCCTTCATATTAAATTTTAAAGAAATCATTTTCCCGAAATAGCATCCCGCGTTTTAGCCACCCTTATCACACCGCATGGCTTCTAGTAGCTCCCTACTAGTCACGCGTTTCGAGCCACCCTTATCTCACCGCATACATTTCAACACCCTGACCTTATATCACCGCATGACTTCTAGTAGTTCCCCTACTAGCCACGCGTTTCAAGACACCCTTATCTCACCGCATGCGTATCAATATCACAATATTTCATAAATTGTACCTCAAGTGCCAAAATATCACAGCATAATATAACTTGCACCTCAAGTGCCCAAATATTACAACATTTCATAAATTGCACATCACGTGCTCAAATCTTACAACATATCACAGATTGCACATCAAGTACTCAAATCTTACAACATATCGCAAATTGCACATCAAGTGCTCAAATCTTACAACATATCACAAATTGCACATCAGGTGCCCAAATATTATAACTTGCCACAGAAATCAATAATACATTATTTTCTACAATAAGGAGCCCATGGCTCGACCATAATGTGCACAAAAATGTTAACAAAATATCCGAAAGTAAACAACTCAACAAAATAATATTTCACATAAAATTCAAGGTGGCAATCACACCAAATCATCATGTAAAAATAATTTCAACAAACAAGAAACTAGGTATGACAAATAGAGGATTTAAAAATTTCCAATTTAATACATAAGGGGGTCTAAGGATTTTTAATCCCTGAAATTTGCACATATAAACCAAGTACGTACTCGTCACCTCGCGTACATGATTTTCAATTACACAGTTTGGCTCATAAGACTCGATACCTAAGGGGTAATTCCCCCACTCGAGGTTAAGCAAGACACTTACCTTTTTGAAGTTAGGCCGATATTCCAAAATAGCCTTCTTTCTTGAATTGACCTCCGGACAGCTCAAATCTATCCAAATTAATTGTATAACTACATTAAAATTCATCAGAAATAATTCCGGATAATAATATGTCGACTTAAAAATTTATTCCAAAAAGTCAACAAAAGTCAACACGGGACTCGCCCCTTGGAACCCAACATAACTTTCATGAAATACGAACACCGATTCCGATACGAGTTCAACCATACCAATTTTATCGAATTTTAATACCAAATCGACCTCCAAATCTTAAATTTTCGTTTTTGGAAGATTTTACAAAAATCTTGATTTTTCTTCCATTAAATCCAAATTAAATGATGGATTCAAAGACATAATCATGGAAATTAATCAAAACTAGATAAGAATCACTTACCCCAAACACCCACGCAAGAATCTCTCCAAAAATCGCCTTCTACCGAGCTCCCAATTTGATTTTGAGTTATGAACTCAAACCACCGTTTTTAGGACTTTTAATTCTGCCCAGATACACTTTCTTCGCGTTAGCGACCATTCCTTCGCGTTCGCGAAGGCCAAAATCCAGCTGCCTCAAATCCTTCTTTGCGTCCGCGTGACAAGCGTCACGTTAGCGAAGGCCAACTGCTTCTGCCCCATCATTTCCTCTTCGCATTCGCAAAGTCCTTGTCGCGTTCTCGATAACCAGCTGACCAACTCCTTCGCGTTCGCGAAGGCCAAATGACCTCAGGCCCCTATCTTCCTTTTCTTCTTCGCTTTCGCGTTGCCTGGGCCGCGTTCGCGAAGGCTTGCCCTGCTCCTTTTTCGCGTTCGCATTCACGGCTTCGCGTTCGCGTTCGCGTTCATAGCTTCGCATTCGCAAAGGACAAATCATCGGCCCCTCAACCTCCTCTTCACGAACGCGGGACTCCCTTTGCGTTCTCTAAGATGGAAACCCGACTTCAGCAACAGTAGTCCAAACAACTCCAATTTGGTCTGAAACCACTCCGAAACACACCCGAGCTCGGGACCCCGTCCAATCATGCTAACCAGTCCCATAACATATCACAGACTCGCTCGAGGTTTCAAATCACATCAAATTACGCCGAAAATACAAATCGCACCACAAATCGAACTTATGAACTTCAAAAACTTCCAACTTCTAAAACTCGTGCTGAAACCTATCAAACCAACTCGGAATGACGTCAAATTTTGTAGGCAAGTCCCAAATAACATAACGGATCTGTTCCAACTCTCGGAATCGCATTCCGACCCCGATATCAAAAAGTCACCCACCCCGGTCAAACTTTCCATAATTTTGAGTTTCGCCATTTCAAGCTTAATTCCACTACGGACCTCCAAATAATTTTTCGGACACGCTCCTAAGTCCAAAATCATCATACGGAGCTAACGGAACCGAAGACACACCATTCCGGAGTCATCTTCATACAGTTCCGACTACGGTCAAAATTTTAAGACTTAAGCTCCCTTTTTAGGAACTAAGTGTCCCAAATCACTCTGAATCATCCGTAATTCAAACTCGTCCACACACGCGGGTCATAATACATATTGCGAGGCTGCTCGAAACCTTAAGTCACTGAATGGGGCATAAATTATTAAAACGACAAGTCGGGTCGTTACAAGTTTACAAAGCGAAAATGAAATAAATACATCGTCTGTTTGAAAAATACATCAAACAAAGTTTTATAGATCTAAAGCTACCACGAACAAGAGGCAGATACAACCGTGACGCAGGTACATCTTCAAATCCATCTCCCATCAAACACAGCAACATCAACAACCAACATCTGCACGCAAGGTGCAGAAGTGTAGTATGAGTACAACCAACCCTATGTACTCAATAAGTAACAAACCTAACCTTAGGTTGAAAGTAGTGACTAGCTAACAGAAAGGTCGGGTCCAACACCAATATTCCACAATAGTTCATTTACAATTCTAGAAAATAGGCATTTCTTTTCAAGTATCTGAGTGAAAATCCAAATTTTTTACCGAAAACCCAATATACGAGTAAGTTTGAAAACTGTAATATTTCCCAAAACTCCTTTCAACAAATAGTAAGATGCTTCATTTTCAAATAGCATGAGGAAGGTACTTCTCTATGCCTATATGTCAAGATACAGGTAAATTCATAAATAACCCCAAAACTGGGTAGCAGAAAGAAATGCACCTCTATGCATGTATCTCAAGTACGCATGTCAAATGTGATGCATATCGATGATGAGCTCATGTACTCACACTCTCAAAGTACTTAATCTCACTGTCTCTCATTCTCTCTCACTATGCTCAGCATACTCAAACACTCAGCGTTGTACCATACCCGCTGCGGTGTGCAATGCGATCGCCATTCATAGTCGACTGCGCTCACTGGGGGTGTGCAGACTCCGAAGGAGATCCTTTTAGCCCAAGCTTTATAACTGCACGGACAACTCACGTGCTGCACGTACAACTCACGTGCCATAATATCAATATCTAGAATCGCGAGGATAACTCACGTACTATAATATCAACATCTTAAATCGCATGGACAACTCACATGCCATAGTGAAAATATCCTCACTAACAGGCCCCCAGCCTCACTCAGTCATCAATCTCTCCAGTCTCAGTCACGGGCTCACAATGCCATGAAACTACCCCGACAACAATGAGATGATGTATCAATAAATAACTGAGACTAAGATATGACATGAATGCATGAATATGACTGAGTACGAAATATCAATAAAATCAGTGAAATCATAGTAAGAAACGACCACTATGGGTCCTAGCAGTATCGTCATAAAGCTTAAACATGGTATCTAACATGATTGACAGCTCAATTACTTTATCACATGGTGAAAACACGGACATCAACAAAGTAGGACAACTATACAGTGCCATGGGAACAACAGAGTACCAATTCACATGGTGCACGCCCACACGCCCGTCACCTACCATATGCGTCACCTCAACATAGATCACATTACACGTATTTCGGGGTTTCATAGCCTCAGCTCTAAGATTAGAACAGTTACTTAGCTCGAACAAGCCAATACTAATACCGAGCAAGCCAAGCGGTGCTCCAAAGATGTGATCACGCGTGTTCCGACCTCCAAACGGCTCGAAACTAACCAAAAACAATCTCAAGTACATCAAACAATGCTAAAGGAACAAATCCCGATCGAAAGAGATCAAATCTTGAATCAAAAATCCAAAATCGACCAAAAGCCCTACCTGGGCCCGCACCTTGACACCCGAGAAAATTTATAAAATTCAATAACCCATTCAATTACGAGTCCAACCATACTAGTTTCACTCAAATCCGACTCCAATTCGATGTTCAAAACGCAAAAATTCATAATATGAAACTTTCGGCCAAACCCCCCAATTTCCTCTTTAAAATTCACAACCCATTTACCAAAAACGGAGGTAGATTCATGGAATAAGATCAAAACAAAGTGGAAAACACTTTCCCCAATTCATATGGTAATATTTTCTCCAAGAATCGCCTCAATCCGAGCTTGAAAATGTAAAATGAAGCTAAAATCGCGACCCCTTGTATATAACATTCTTCCCAGCACTTCCGCATTTGCGGACAATTCGTCGCACCTGCGACCACCGCTTTTGCGGAAACACTTTGCACTTGTGCTTCCCGGATTCCTCACCATTTCTTCTTCTGCGACTCCATGGCCGCATCTGCGCAATCGCAGGTGCGTAAATCCCATCGCACCTGCGACCTCTGCTGATACCCTCCAACTTCGCACCTGCGCTCGAGCTGCCGCACCTGCAGCATCGCATATTCGTCCAAATCTCTGCATCTGCGGTCTTCCTCATACAGCTCTCATCTAGCATCTGCGATGCCTTTGTCACTTCTGCATCCATCGCACTTGCGTAAACCAATGCGATCATACCAGAACCAGCAGCCTTCAGCTTTGCACAAGAAGTGAAAATGATCCGAACCTCGTCCAAAACTCATCCGAGTCACTCGGGACCCCGTTTGAATATACTAATAAGTCCAACAATATAACATGGACCTACTCGAGGCCTCAAATCACGCATAACAACATCGAAACGATGAATCGCACCTCAAATCAAAATCTATGAATTTTAAAACTTCAACTTCCACAACCGATGCCGAAACCTATCGAATTACGTCCGATTGAACTCAAATTTTACACACATGTCACATTTCACATTACGGACCTATTTCAATTTCCAGAATCGGATTCTGACCCCGATATCAAAAAGTCAACCCCTTGGTCAAACTTCCCAGAAATTTAACTTTCGGCATTTCATGCCAAATTCCACTTTAATGACATCACTCGTTATAAGTCAAGTTTAAGTCACGTTTGTGGATGACTTATTCTTCTAAGATTACGAGGTATAATATTTTAGAAAAAATAGAATTACAACATAGCTAAGTGTAATAAAAAATAAAGAAAAATAATTAAGAAAGAAATAAAGTATGAGAAATTATGTAAAAACACATGAAGTAAAGGTTGGAATATGAGAAATAAGGAAATAAAAAATAAATAATGTAAAAAAATAATATTTGAAAAAAAAAGAAGTTAAAAAAAATAAAAAAAGGATAGAAATAAATAGTAAATTAAAAAGAAAATAAAAGATATTTATAAAATAACCTAGCAATTACACCATATAATTACCAGCAGTTCTCAGTTTTTCCTTGAGAATTGCAGTGTAATTACATCCCCTTAATTACACCTAATTACATGCTGACCAAGTAATTACTTGGTCAAGACAAATATGCCAAAGCTGTGTAATTACACCCAAAACCAATTATAGTATGGCTTTCCAAACAGGCCATTAATGATAAGCTTCAAAGGATGAGGTCTCTCCCTCTCTATATCTCTCTCTCATACATATGCACAAAGCAATACTTAAATTGATGAGAAAGAAAATTGAGGTTTGTTTGTGCTTTTGGACGATAGAGAGCGAGGTAGGAAAATGCAAGAATATGGATCACTTAACCATTATTACGGGTACATATTTGATAGCAAGGAACATATTTTCTTGGAAAATAAGGAAAATCGCTTAGACAATATTGACTTACTATTTTCTGCTCACTGCTCAGTATTTGGTTACAAGTTCGAGCCGTAGAAACAACTTCTTGCAGAAATGCAGGATAAGGCTGCGTACAATAGACCCTTGTGGTCCGGTCCTTCCCCAAACCCCGTGCATAGCGGGAGCTTAGTGTACCAGGCTGCCCTTTGCCCTTTTTGCTCAGTATTTGGTTAATTTAATTTTTTATGAGGAAACTTCATTTGTAGCCATACGGAAAAAACTAATGACAATAGGTAGCCACAAAATAAACCATATAATTAACATCCCAAAACTAATTAAAGAGCTAGCCCAAGACCACTGCCATTCTTCCCCCTCTCTATGGCATCCTCCTTCGCTCTCTCCGTCATTCCTCCGTCGCTGTCAGAATTTAAATCACACCATCCGTTCATCCTCACCTAACATCACAATCACCTCCTCCTCAAAACCCTAACTTCCTTCTCCCTCAATGATCATACGCATTTTCCTCAACCGAAGAAGCCGTTGTCGCAAGCGCCGCCTCCGTATTGAACCACCAATCAATGCTCTCTGTCGTGATCCACTCCCGAGGGGACCGCCTTCACCTGACGACCGTCGTCATATCACTTTTTTGTTCTTCTATAATTTAATCGCTGCCCATTGTTCTCTCTTTGCTTACATAAACAGTGGGCGTTCCCACAAAATTTCTTCTTCTTCAAGAATGCTCCAAATAGAGGGAATATATACTATTCTAAATTAATGTTTATTATTTGGTTAAAAAATCAAAATTATTCAGTTAATTAATAAAATATTTGGGGAATTTGCACTATTAAACCCTTAATTATTGATAAATTCTAATTTTAATCTGTGTGGTATTTGATTGAGTATATTTAGCCTTCAATTATACTAATGTATATACCAAATATATACAAAATAGATTATCACTATACAAAAAATATACTAAATAGACTGTCACTATACAATTTATATACAATAGACTGCCACTATACAAAATATATACAAAATAGGCTGTTACTATACAATTTATATATAATAGACTGTCACTATACAAAATATATACAAAATAGATTATCACTATACAAAACAATATAATAAATTCACTATCACTATACAAAAAAATATACACTAGACTGGCACTATACAAAAAATATACAAATTAGACTGTCAATATACAAAAAATATATAAAATAGACATTTCGATCTATTAGATATAATATGTTTGGGCCTGGGGCCATTTTGCATCAATGGGGAAAAGTATGGGCTATTAAAATTTTGAGGATCTATAGAGGGTAGTTTTCTCATTTTTTATTTTGAAATTTTTCTGTCTTTTTCTAAATTAAGAAAGGGAAAATCTTCAGTCATCAGAGTTTTGTTTTGTTTCATCATTATATAGTGACAATTTGTGTGGAAAAAATGTGACTCTTTTCCACTAATTACAGATAAAAGAAGGGGAGAAAGTGGATCATTTAATCTAGATGAAGGAAAGAGATTGTCAAGATCGACCAGGCTTGCCAACAAATAAATCTGCAAATCAAATCTTAGATGAAATATATGAGGACATGGACAATTTGGCTATCAAATCCACCACCAAATTCAAAGTAAATGTGGCATTACGTGAATCAAATCCAGATGCTAATATACAAAGATGATCTCCATAGGTCCTTACCATAAAACAAATCAAGAACTTCACTCAATGGAAAAGTACAAACTGTTATACCTACGGCAGTTTCTCCGGCGGAAAGTGGGGATTGACGTGGAAAGTTGCATCAGAGAATTGGAGGACCTGAAAGATGAAGCGCTAATGTATTATGATGAAATAGAGGACCTTATTGATAGTGACAACAACACTAGTCAATTTTTGAAAATGTTGTTATTTGATGGCTGTTTTTTGGTTGAGTATATTCGAGAGCGTTGTGGAATAAGACCAACGGGAGAAGACATGATTATACCTGGAGGTTGCCTAGATAATCAAGTAAGTCGTGACTTGTTGTTACTAGAAAATCAACTTCCTTTCTTTGTCCTTACCAAACTTCATGGCATGACAAAAGAAGAAACTAATGAATTACCATTTACAAAAATGGTGAAGTGGATCTTTTTTCATGATTTACCAAAGCGAACCCTTGCATCCTTTAATGAGAGTGTAGGTAATGCCGCAAAAATCAAGCATTTACTTCAAGTAATACACATGTTATGTCACCCTTCGGAGATGAAAACTAATAACCTAACTGGGAATATTAGCAAGGAAGTAGAACATTCCAGGAAAAGTGTAATTACCCGGCCGGTCGTTATGAGTGTTATAACCCTGTTCCCCTATTTACTGCTCAATTTATACTATATAGTTCTTTTATGACTTACCAGGTTAGTTGGCTCGGGGCCGGAAGGAATTCGGAATGAAATGAGACACTTAGTCTCATAATTGAAAATTTAAGTTAGAAAAATGGACCGGATATGGACCTATATGTAAACTACCTCAGATTTGAATTTTGATGATTTAAATAGCTCCGTATGGTGATTTTGGGCTTAGGAGCGTGTCCGAAATATTATTTGGAGGTCCGTAGTGGAATTAGGTTTGAAATACCGAAAGTTGAATTTTTGGGAAGTTTGACCGGGGGTTGACTTTTTGATATCGGGTTCGAAATTCGATTCTGAAAATTTAAGTATCTCCATTATGTCATTTATGACTTGTGTGAAAAATTTAAGGTCAATCGGACATGATTTGGTAGGTTTCGGCATTGTTTGTAGAAATGGAAAGTTTCAAAGTTCATTGGGATTGAATCTGTGTTTGATTCGTGTTTTTAGTGGTGTTGGATGTGATTTTAAGACCCGACTAAGTTCTTATGATGTTTTAGGACTTGTTGGTATATTTGGTTGAGGTCTCGAGGGCCTCGGGTGAGCTGCAGATGGTTAACGGATCAAAAAGTGGACAAAAATAGCTGCTGTAATCTCCCAGAATCGAGGTTGTCTGGGCAGAATTATAAAAGCAGGGACTTCGTCCCATTCGCTATTTTTGACAAATTGGAGCTTGAGGAGAGGCGATTTTTGGTAGATTTTCATGAAAAACTTGAGGTAAGTCCCTTGTGATCATTTCTACTCCATAATATTTAATTATCATCGAATAATCCAACTAGATTACATGTTTTTTAGGTGTAAATCGAGGGTTTTGAACTTAGGAATTTGAAATAAGATTTGATGATTTGGAGGTCGAGTTGATGTCGTATTTTGGTAAAATTAGTATGGTTAAACTTGTGGTTGAATGGGCTTTCGGATTTTGTCACTTTTGTCGGGTTCCGAGACGTGGGCCCCACAAGCAATTTTGGAGCCAAATTTCGAATTTTTATGGAAAATTAGCATTTTCTTATGGAATTAATTCCAATGAATTTTATTGACTGAAACGAATATTTATGGCTAGATTCGAGGCGTTTGGAGACCAATTCACGAGGAAAGGACATTGCAGAATAAGAATTTCACGGCTTGAGGTAAGTAACAGTTATAAATCTGGTCCTGACAATATGAAACCCTGGATTTTGTGTCATGTGATTATTTTGGAGGTGACGCACATGCTAGGTGACGGGCGTGTGGGCGTGCAAAGAAGGGATTGCGACTTGGTCTGTCCCGTGAAACTATAAAGTTTAATAACCTGTTGTTAGCTATAAGCTCTCTTTGTCTTGAAGGAATTTGACTCTAAATCATGTTAGAAATCATGCTTAGGCTATGTGATAGTACTGTTGGCACCTACCGAGGTCGCGTACTTGTTGAATTATTTGCTAATTACTGTATTGTATTCAGTCATGATTTTACTTATATATCATACCTCAGTCTTTCTTGATATTTGTTGATACACTATGTTATCTTTGTTTGGGTTGATCTTTGTGATTTCCGAGAGCTTGCGAAATTAGAGAGGTTGAGGACTGAGTAAGGCCAAGGGCCTGTTAGTAAGGTAAGGATATTATGGCGCATGAGTTGTCCGTGCAGGATATTATAGCACGTGAGTTGTCCGTGCAGCACGTGAGTTGTCCATGCAGATTATGGCGCTTGGGCTGTAGGAGCCCCGCCGGAGTTTGTACACACCCAGTGAGCGCGGGTATCCATTGAGTGTGAGTGTTGAGGGCTGAGAGCCGAGTGATGAGTTGAGTGACTGTTGCCTGAGAGGCTGTACTTGCTTTGCATTTGTTATTGTACTTGATTGCTATATGTCATAGTTGTGAAATCTCTGAAAGATTTTATATCCGGATTACATGAAATTGAACTGTATATAAAATTGATTTGACTTAAAATGCCGGATTTGAAAACATGTCTATTCTTTGCTGGAATTACTGAAACTGAACTATAACTGTGTAGCTCGTCATTATCTTCAGTTCCTTAGTTATTATTGTTACTTGCTGAGTTGGTTGTACTCATACTACACCCTGCACTTCGTGTGCAGATCCAGGTGTTCCCGGACATAGCGGGTGTTGATCCTTTCGCGCAGTTGAATTTCAGGAGATTTTGAGGTAGCTGTCGTGTTCCACATACCTTGTCTCTCCTTCTATATCTCCTTGTTTATTGTATTTTGTATCAGACTATTATAGACCATATTTGCGAGACTTGTATTCATATTAGATGCTCATGTACTCAGTAACACCGGGTTTTGGAGAGTGTTCGTATTAGTATTTTGTGTAATTTTGTATTGTATTTAAATATTATATTTTCAAACTTGAAAGAAATGGTGGATCATGGATATTATCGGCTTGCCTAGTATCAAGATAGGAGTCATCACGACAGGTTGAGATTATTGGGTCGTGACAAGTTGGTATCAGTGCCTAGGTTACATAGGTCTCAAGAGTCATGAGCAGGTTTAGTAGAGTCTTGGGGATCGGTTCAGAGACGTCTGTGCTTATCTTCGAGAGGCTGTAGAACCCTTAGGAAAATTTCACTTCCTTGTATTCTGTCGTGTGAATTTGTTGATTCCGAAAACGAAATTTCTGCTATTGTATTCTCTCACAGATGGTGAGGACACATACTACCGGATCAGACGGTCATCCACCATGCCACCAGTTAGGGCCGCGAGAGGTCGGGGCCGTGGTAGAGGCCGGGGCCGAGGTAGAGGTCGAGGTATAGCTCGTACCACAGTTGGACCAGCACCTGTAGTACCACTAGTTGCTCCAGCTCAGGAGCAAATTCCAGATATAGTTGAGCTGACGGGATCAACTTAGGCACCAGCTGTGCCTATTGATATTCCAGGCCTTCAGGAGACTTTGGCCTAAATATTGGCAGCCTGCACTGGTCTTGCTCAGGTGGTTCTATATCAGGCCGCACCTGCCACTTCTCAGGACGGGGGAGGTACTCATACCCCCGTTGCCCTTACTCCAGACCAGGTAGTACATGGACTTCAGATACCAGGGGCACTACCAGCCCAGCTGGTTGTAGCTGCTTAGGCCCTGGTAGTTCCTATTATGGCAGATGATGAGCAGATGAGACTTGAGAGATTTGAGAGGCTTCGACCTCCAACATTTAGCGGTACCGAGTCAGAAGACGCCCAGGGTTTTCTGGATAAGTGTTAGCGGATACTTCAGACAGTGGGTATTCTAGAGACCAGTGGGGTCTCATTCACTACTTTTCAGTTTTCTGGGGCTGCCTTCAGATGGTGGGAGTCTTACGAGAAGTGTAGGCCAGTCGGTGCAGCACCCCTTACCTGGTAGTAGTTCTCCGGTCTATTCCTGGAGAAGTTGGTGCCTCAGTCCCGCAGAGAGGAGCTGTGCAGATAGTTTGAGCAGCTTCTTCTGGGTGATATGTCCGTGACACAATATGAGATGAGATTTTCAGAATTGGCCCGTCATGCTATCTGGTTGATTCCCACAAACAGGGAAAGGATCAAGATATTTATAGATGGCCTCACTTTTCAGCGACAATTACTCATGACTAGAGAGAAAGTGTTTGGTGCTACTTTCGATGAGGTTGTCGACATAGCTCGTCAGATTAAGATGGTTCGTAGCCAGGAGAGGGTTGATAGGGAGGCTAAGAGGCCTCGGGGTTCCGGTGATTTCAGCGGTGTTTGTTCAGGGAGTCAGTTTTACCGTGGTAGGAGCCGTTCTTACAGACATGCTCAGGTGGGTCGTCTAGCTCATCGTGGTGCATCAGCTAGCTACAATTCTTAAAGTGCTCACTCAGGCCAGTCTTCATTCAGTGCACTACCAACGCAGAGTTCTCATCATGCCTTGTCTGCTCAGGCTTTTACATGTAATTCTTCGGGTTATCAGAAACAACAGTTTCGTCAAAGGAGGGGTTGTTTCAAGTGCGGAGAATTGGGTTATTTCAAGAGAGATTGTCCTAGGCTATTGAATGGGACTCCACAATAGAGTTCTCAACGAACGACACCAGCTCCAGCAGTTACATCACCTGCCCAGCCAGCTCGGGGTGTGGGTCAGGCAGCTAGGGGTAGGCCGATCAGGTGGCGGGCAGGCTCGATTCTATGCTTTTCTTGCCAGGCCAGATGCTGTTGTCTCAGATGAAGTGATCACAGGTATTGTTTCAGTGTACCACAAGGAGGCTTCTATATTATTTGACCCTGGTTCCACTTATTCATATGTATCATCATATTTTTCTCATTATCTGTATATGCCCTGTGAGTCCTTAGTTTCACATATTTGTGTATCTACATCGGTGGGCGATATTATTACTGTGGATCGTGTGTATCGGTCGTGTGTGGTAACTATTAGGGAACTGGAGACTAGATTTGATCTCTTATTGCTCGGTATGGTTGATTTCTATGTAATCCTAGGTATGGACTGGTTGTCTCCATGTCATACTATTCGGGACTGTCACGCAAAAATTGTGACGTTGACGATGTCGGGGTTACCAAAGGTTGAATGGAGAGGTTCTCTAAGTTTTGTTCCTAGCAGGGTAATTTCTTTTTTGAAGGCCCAACGTATGGTCGGAAAGGGATGTCTATCATTTTTGGCCTTTGTGAGAGATGTTGATACAGATTCTCCTATTATTGATTCAGTACCAGTTGTGCGAGATTTTTCGGATGTATTTCATGCAGACCTGTCGGGTATGCCATCCGATAGGGATATTGACTTGGTGCAGGGCACTCATCCTATTTCTATTCCTCCATATCGTATGGCACCAACTGAGTTAAAAGAATTGAAAGAGCAACTTTAGGAACTCCTTGAAAAGGGTTTTATTAGGCCTAGTATGTCACCTTGGGGTGCACCGGTTCTGTTTGTGAAAAAGAAAGATGGTACCAAGCGGATGTGCATCGATTATAGGCAGTTGAACAAAGTTACAATACAAAATAAATATCCCTTGCCACGTATTGATGATTTATTTGACCAGATTCAAGGAGCGAGGGTGTTCCCCAAAATTAATTTGAGATCTGGGTATCACTAATTGAAAATTCGGGATTCGAATATTCTGAAGACGACATTCAGAACTCGTTATGGCCACTATGAATTTCTTGTGATGTCTTTTGGGCTAACCAATGCCCCAGCAACATTTATGCATTTGATGAATAGTGTATTCCAGCCATATCTTGATTTATTTGTAGTGGTATTTATTGATGATATTTTGGTGTACTCACGTAGCCAGGAGGAGCATGCACAACACTTGGGTATTGTATTATAGAGGCTGAGAGAGGAGAGACTTTATTCTAAATTCTCTAAGTTTGAGTTCTGGCTTAGTTCAGTGACATTCTTGGGACATATATTGTCCAGTGAAGGAATTAAGGTGGATCCGAAGAAAATAGAGGCAGTTCAGAATTGGCCCAGACCATCCTCAGTTACTAAGTTTTCGAGTTTTCTAGGCTTGGCCAGTTATTATTGTCGCTTCGTGGAGGGTTTCTCATCTATTGCATCTCCTATGACTAAATTGACCCAGAAAGGTGCTCCGTTCAGGTGGTCAGATGAATGTGAAGAAAGCTTTCAGAAGCTCAAAATAGCTTTGACTACAGCTCCAGTATTAGTGTTGCCTACAGGTTCAGAGTCTTATACTGTGTATTTTGACGCATCGCGTATTGGTCTCAGCACAGTGCTGATGCAAGATGGTAGGGTGATTGCCTATGCATCCAGACAGTTAAAGGTACATGAGAAGAATTATCCAGTCCACGATCTTGAGTTAGCAGTTATTGTTCATGCCTTGAAAATTTGGCGGCATTACTTGTACGGTGTCCAGTGTGAGGTATATACAGATCATCGGAGTCTACAACATCTGTTTAAATAGAAGGATCTTAATTTGCGGCAGCGGAGATGGTTGGAGTTGCTTAAGGATTATGATATCACCATTCTCTATCATCCTGGAAAGGCCAATGTAGTGGCCGATGCCTTGAGTAGTAAGGTGGAAAGTTTGGGAAGCTTAGCATATTTACCGTTAGCAGAGAGGCCTTTAGCATTGGATGTTCAGGCTTTGGCAAACCAGTTTGTTAGATTGGATGTTTCCGAGCCAAATCGAGTTTTGGCTTGTGTTGTTTCTCGGTCTTCTCCTTAAGGACATGGTTTAGCACGGTGATGCCAAGGAAGTCACTATTAGAGATGGCGGTGTATTACGGATGCAGGGTAGGCTATGTGTGCCTAATGTAGATGGTTTTCGTGAGCTGATTCTCCAGGAAGCTCACAGTTCACGGTACTCTATTCATCCAGGCGCCGCGAAGATGTATCAGTATTTGAGACAACATTATTGGTGGAGGCGAATGAAGAAAGATATAGTTGGGTTTGTAGCTCGGTGTTTAAATTGTCAACAGGTAAAGTACGAGTATCAGAGACCGGGAGGATTATTTCAGAGACTGGAAATTTCGGAGTGGAAATGGGAATGCATTATCATGGACTTCGTAGTTGGGCTTCCACGGACATTGAGGAAGTTTGATGCAGTTTGGGTGATTGTGGATCGGTTGACCAAATTCCCGCATTTTATTCCAGTTGGTACTAATTATTATTCGGAGCGGTTGGCTGAGATTTATATCCGCGAGATTGTTCGCCTACATGGTGTGCCAGTGTCCATCATTTCAGATCAAAGCATGCAATTTACATCACAATTTTGGAGAGCAGTGTAGCGAGAATTGAGCACGCAGGTTCAGTTGAGTACCACAATTCACCCTCAGACGGACGGACAATTCGAGCACACTATTAAGATATTGGAGGATATGCTACGCATTTGTGTCATTGATTTTGGAGGTTCTTGGGATCAATTTCTGCCACTCGCGGAGTTTGCTTACAATAATAGCTACTAGTCAAGTATTCAGTTGGCTCCGTATGAAGCTTTATATGGGAGACGGTGTCGGTCTCCGGTGGGTTGGTATGAGCCGGCACAGTCTAGATAGAAGATTTAGGCCGACAGGAAGGTTCCTAATGTTGTTTACATGGTTGGGGAGAAGGGTCTGCTCAAGATTTCACCCATGAAGGGTGTGTTGAGGTTCGGAAAGAAAGGCAAGTTGAGCCCTCGGTATATTGGACCTTTTGAGTTACTTAAGAAAATTGGAGAGGTGGCTTATGAACTTGCTTTTCCACCTAGTTTATCAGGTGTTCATCCAGTGTTCCATGTATCCATGCTCCGAAAGTATGTCGGGGATCCGTCTCATATTCTGGATTTCAGTATAGTACAGTTGGGCGATAATTTGACTTACGATGTGGAGCCGGTGGCTATTGTAGACCGACAGGTTCGAAAGTTGAGGTCAAAGAGCATAGTATCAGTGAAGGTGCATTGGAAAGGCCAGCTAGCCGGAGAAGTTACTTCGGAGATTGAGCAGGATATGCAGAGCAAATATCCACATTTATTTGACTTTAGGTATTTATCTAAACCCGTTCGAGGAAAAACTTTTGTTTAAGACGGGGAGAATGTAAGGACCTGGCAGGTCGTTTTGAGTGTTATAACCTCGTTCCCCCATTTACTGCTCAATTTATGCTATATAGTTATTTTATGACTTACCAGGTTAGTTGGTTCAGGTCCGGAAGGAATTCAGAATGAAATGAGACACTTAGTCTCATAATTGAAAATTTAAGTTAGAGAAATGGACCGGCTATGGACCTATGTATAAACGACCTCGGATTTGAATTTTTATGATTCCAATAGCTTTGTATGGTAATTTTGGGCTTAGGAGAGTGTCCAGAATATTATTTGGAGGTTCGTAGTGGAATTAGGCTTGGAATGCCGAAAGTTGAATTTTTGGGAAGTTCGACCAGGGGGTTGACTTTTTTATATCGGGGTTAAAATCCGATTATGATAATTTGAGTACATCCGTTATATCATTTATGACTTGTGTGAAAAATTTGAGGTCAATCGGACGTGATTTGATAGGTTTCGGCGTTGTTTGTAGAAATAAGAAGTTTCAAAGTTCATTAGGCTTGAATATATGTTTGATTCGTGTTTTTAGTGGTGTTAGATGTGATTTGAAGACTCGACTACGTTCTTATGATGTTTTAGGACTTGTTGGTATATTTGGTTGAGGTACCGAGGGCCTCGGGTGAGTTTCAGATGGTTAACAAATCAAAAAGTAGACAAAAATAGCTGCTATAATTTCCTTCTGTTGCAATCTTCGTCTCCCAGAATCGAACCCAGAATCTACCAGAATCTAGCTCAAAATCTGCCAGAATCGAGCCCAGATCTAGCCTAGATGGAGCCGAGGGTCGATGGCCACGATCGAAGCCATGATCAAGCCCAGGGTCTAGGGCCACGATTGAAAGCATGATCGAAGGCCAGGGTTAAGGGCCATGATCAAGGACCTCGATTGAAGGCCATGATCGAGGCTGTCTCGGCAGCATTATAAAAACAGGGACTTCGTCCCATTCGCCATTTATGACAAATTGGAGCTTGATAAGAGGCGATTTTTTGTAGATTTTCAAGGAAAACTTGAGGTAAGTCCCTTGTGATCATTTCTACTCCATAATATTGAATTATCATCGAATAATCCGACTAGATTACATGTTTCTGAGATGTAAATCAGGGGTTTTGAACTTAGGAGTTTGAAATAAGATTTGATGATTTGGAGGCCGAGTTGATGTCAAATTTTGGTAAAATTAGTATGGTTAGACTCGTTGTTGAATGGGCTTTCGGATTTTGTAACTTTTTTCGGGTTCCGAGACATGGTCCTCACGGGTGATTTTTGAGTTAAATTTCGAATTTTTATGGAAAATTAGCATTTTCTTATAGAATTCATTCCAATGAATTTTATTGACTGGAATGAATTATTTATGGCTAGATTTGAGGCATTTGGAGACTAATTCACGATGAAAGGACATTTCAGAATAAGAATTTCATGGCTTGAGGTAAGTAACAGTTATAAATCTGACCCTGTGGGTATGAAACCCTGAATTTTGTGTCATGTGATTATTTTGGAGGTGACACACAAGCTAATTGACGGGCGTGTGGGCGTGCACTAAAGGATTGTGACTTGGTCCGTCCCATGAAACAGTAAAGTTGAATAACCTGTTGTTAGGTATAAGCTCTCTTTGTGTTGAAGAAATTTGACTCTAAATCATGTTAGAAATCATGCTTAGGGTATGTAATAGTACTGTTGGGACCTACCTAGGTCGCATACTTGTTGAATTATTTGCTAATTGATGTATTGTACTCAGTCATGATTTTACTTGCATATCACACCTCACTCTTTCTTGATATTTGTTTATACACTATGTTATCTTTGTTTGGGCTGATCTTTGTGATTTCCAAGAGCTCGAGAGACTAGAGAGGTTGAGGACTGAGTAAGGCCGAGGGCCTGTTAGTGAGGTAAGGATATTGTGGCACGTGAGTTATCCGTACAGGATATTATAGCACGTGAGTTGTCCGTGCAGCATGTGAGTTGTCCGTGAAGATTATGGCGCTTGAGCTGTAGGAGCCCCTCCGGAGTCTGTACACCCCAGTGAGCGCAAATACCCATTGAGTGTGAGTGTTGAGGGCTATGAGCCGAGTGATGAGTTGTGACTGTTTCCTGAGAAGCTGTATTTACTTTGCATTTGTTATTGTACTTGATTGCTATCTGTCATTGTTGTGAAATCTCTGAAAGATTTTATATCCGAATTACATGAAATTGAACTATATAAAAATTGATTTGACTTAAACTACCGGATTTGAAAGTATGTCTATTCTTTACTGGAATTACGGAAACTGAATTATAACTGTGTAGCTCGTCATTATCTTCAGTTCCTTAGTTATTATTGTTACTTGCTGAGTTGGTTGTATTCATACTACACCCAACACTTCGTGTGCAGATTCAGGTGTTCCCGAACATAGCGGGTGTTGATCCTTTCGCATAGTTGAATTTCAGGAGATTTTGAGGTAGCTGCCGTGTTCCGCAGACCTTTACTCAGTGACACCGGGTTTTGGGGAGTGTTCGTATTAGTATTTGTGGAATTTTGTATTGTATTTAAATATTATATTTTCAAACTTGAAAGAAATTGTGGATCATGGATATTATCGGCTTGCTTAGTATCAAGATAGGCATCATCACGACAGGTTGGGATTTTTGGATTGTGCCGAAAAGCTTATGATGTAATCTTCTGCAAATAATTAGGTCGAAAGAAATGCCGAAAGAAATGCCAAAAGATAAAGACAACCTGACATGGCAAGGCAACATGCCAAACTCTACAGACCTTGGCGAAGCTGGAGTTGGATTTTAAAAAAAACTCGCTCGCGCTATCAAAATACTAAAATAACACCTAGAACTATGAGTCACCAACTTTTAACAATCGGACGTCTGAATCACGTCAAACCAACTTTGTTTCTCACCAAATTTTGCAGACAAGTCATTAATATCGTTATGGACATATACTGAGTTCCGGCATCAAAATACGGACCCGGTATCAACAAAGTCAAACATTGATCAAATCTTTAAATTCATTAAACCTTTATAAAAGAAACTGATGAATTACCATTTACAAAAATGGTGAAGTGGATCTTTTTTCATGATTTACCGAAGCTGACCTTGCATCCTTTAATGAGAGTGCAGGTAATGCTACATAAATCAAGCATTTACTTCAAATAATACACATGTCATGTCACCCTTCGGACACATGTCAATTAACCTAACTGGGAATATTAGCAAGGAAGTAGAACATTCCAGGAAAAACTTATGATGTAATCTTCTACAAATAATTAGGTCGAAAGATACAAAGCTGAGTATTGTAATCAGGCTGGAACAAAAGCAACCACAAGTAATTGTATTTTTGTACAAAAGGAAACAAGGTAGCAAGCATGAATAGTCACTAGTGTATCACTTGTTAATAATTGTAATTTTTTAATATATACATTAATTAAGTCGTTAATTAAAAGCATAAATAATAACGTCAAGTTTGATTGTCACGACCCAAATTCACCTATAGGTCATGATGGCGCCCAACATCCCAGCTAGGCAAGCCAACTAATAATTTAAACATATATTTATTTCTTTAAAAATATTTGAATAAACAAACCCTTCGAAATTTCAAAAATTAAGAAAAATATGATAAAATAAGATAACTTAAAACACAAGTAAAATAATTAAATCCAAAAATTCTACTAATGTGTGCCAAGACCTGGTGTCACAAGTATATGAGCATCTAGTAGATTATACAAAATTCTAAATATTGTCTGGAATAAAATAGACAAAATACAAATACAGGAAGGATGCACTAGTTGCTGCAGAACGACTTAGAAAGGCAGCTCACCACTAAGCCTCTGGATAACATGGGTGCGCGCCGGTAGGTCCTCCGATAGCACCTGTCACAAGTCTTGCACAAAAAGTGCAGCAAGCGCAGCATGAGTACATAAACAATGTGTACCCAGTAAGTATCAAGTCTAATCTCGAAGAAGTAGTGACGAGAGGTCGACTTTGACACTCACTATGGGTCATTAATATTACAATAGAAATATTTAATCAAACATGATTTTTAGATGAACAACAATATCTTGATAAGCAGAAATAATTAATTTCTTAACTCTCAATAATTTTTAATTTATCAATTAGCTTTATAAGCTGCAATTAAAAATATCAAGGTATCGTGTAATTTTTATTATTAGGCACGATTTCTGCCGAGGTCGTACAACCCGATCCAGAGTGTCGTGTACACTGCTGAGGGAAGTGCGGTACGATCCATAGATGCATCTATACTGCCTAGGTGTTCGTCCCGCTCCACAAGAAAGGATGACATTTTCTTATGAACCTCCGGAATGAGAAGTTATTATAATAGGGCTAACACATAAGGATGTACAATTTCTATTAAAAATTAAATAATTTACACAAATATTCAAGTATATGAAGTTTCAATGTTTTACTATTTTCTCTAACAATTTACAATATAATTTCAGTAATTTAATTAAATAAAAGAAGCAATTATCACAAGTAATTCATGATTTGAGTCCTAAACTACCCGGACATAGCATAATTAGTAGCTACACACGGACTCTCGTCACCTCGTGCGTACGTAGCCCCCACAACTAGCAACAATTATTAATTTAGATCACCTATGGGGTAAATTACCTCTTACAAGGTTATACAAGAGACTTACCTTGTCTCAAAGCCCACTTTTCGATCACAATACTGTGTAAAAATCCCAATTCGGTGCCGAAAAATCCAAAACTATCCAAATGTTATATAAAATAATTAATACATGCCTAATAATTCGAAATTAGACTATTAAATTAATTACCCAATCCAAAATGGTAAATTCCTAATATTCACCCGGGCCCATGTGCCCGGATTCCGGAATGTTTCGGAGGAAATCGTTACCCATAATTTCAAGAACTCAAATATACTATTTGCATCCAATTCCATAACCATTTTAGTAGTTAAAATCTCATTTTTATACAAATCTAAGGTTTTTCTCTAACCCTTGATTTTCACCATTTACAGGTTATAATCTACCCATAATCTATGTATTTAATACAAAGTGTGTAGAATTAACTTACCTTCAAGTTGCTAGTTGAAATCCCCTCTCAAAAAGATCCAAAATCGCACAAGAATGGAGAGAAATGGGCAAAAATTGTTGTTTCTCCCGTCCTTTAAGCGTTCTGCCAAATAGGCCTTACGCTTCTGCGGCTCCACATCTGCGAAAAATGCGTCGCAGATGCGGCTTCCCCCTAAGTCGACCCCGTATGCTTCTGCTACTTGTACATAGAATCTGCGATGCACTTCTGCGGTTATACATGCGCATCTGTGCTAAGTTCGCTTCTGCGGTGCTTTTCACGCACCTGCGGTCTCGCAGTTCTAGTTGCTGCAGAAGCTGTAACCTTTAGCTCCTGCTCCAAAGAACGAAATTGATCTGAGCCTCGCCCGGTTAACCTCCCAATCCCTCGGGGGCCCGCCCAAACATACCAACAAATTTGAAATTATAAAACGGACTCGCTCGAACCCTCGGAACGTGTAAAACAACATCAAATCTAAGAATCATACCGAAAACCAAATTGATTCAACTTAGAAATTTTAAATTCTTCAAACTTACTCCGAACGCGCCAAAATATACTTATACTACTCTTAAATCACCATACGGAGCTATTACCAGGGTAGAAATTCCAAACAGACTTCAATTACTCCAAAACCTACTCCTAACCAAATTTAAAGAACATTAAACCTTCTGTAACGACTCGACTGGTCTTTTTGAGCATTTACACTTTTCTCGGTTGTTTGAGGAAATGAGTAGCTCCGTATGATGTATTTTGACTTATGTGAATCGTCGGTTTTGGCTTTCATGTATTTCGGAGAGCTCGGATTGACCAAGTTTGACTTTTTAGCATTTGAGCTCGGATTGGAATTTTGATGATTCTGTTAGCTCTGTTGGGTGATTTTGGACTTAGGAGCTCCAGATTTTGATTTGGAGGTCCGTGGTTGAATTTGGCTCGAAATGGCGAAGAAATTTTGGAAAGTTTGACCGGTAGTGGACTTTTTGATATCAGGGTCGGATTCCGATTCTAGAAGTTGGAGAAGGTCCGTAATGTCGAATGTGACTTGTGTGCAAAATTTGAGGTCAATCGGATGTGATTTGATAGGTTTCGGTATCGGTTGTGGAAGTTGAAGTTTCAAAGTTCATTTTTCTAGGATCGAGGATCGTGTTCGCGTAGTGTTGAGGTTGTGTCACGACCCAAAATCCAACTAGTCGTGATGGCACCTAACCCAACCCGCTAGGTAAGCCAACTTTCAATTATCCAATTTCAATGAAATTAATTAAAAGAAAATATCTAAAACCGATACATCTCCCCCAAGAACCGGTAGTACAAATCATGAGCTTCTAAGAATAGAGTATACAAAGCGGAAATAAAATAAATACATAGTCTGTTTGAATAATACATAAACAGAGCTTTTATAAATCTAAGGCTACCCTGAACAAGAGGCAGCTACAACAGGAACGCAGGTACATCTTCAAGTCCCGCAACCATGGAGCACAACAACAACATCAGCCAACATCTGCACGCAATGTGCAGAAGTATAGTATCAGTACAACCGACCCCATGTACTGAGTAAGTAACAAACCGAAACTTAGGTTGAAAGTAGTAACGAGCTTCTACCAAGGTCGGGTCCAAAACCAGTAGTCCACAACAATCCATAACAACATAAAGCAAATAATACCAGAAGTAACTCACAGATAAAATACTCACCCAAATCATGATTTCAAAAAGAGTAGTTCTTCCTCTCAAATACATCAGTAAAAACCCAAATCGTTTGCTGAAGTTTCGAATAATATGAATAGTTTGGAAACGATAAATTTCTCCAAAAATCTTCTCAATAATAAATAATATGTTTCATTTTCCTTCCGGATAACCCTCGAAAACAAATGCATTACTATGCCCATCTGTCAAAAATGTGTGAGAAATCATGAATGATGTGATGTTGTACAGCATGAGGAAAAATACATCTCTATGCATGTATGTCATGTATGCATGCCAATGCGATGCAACTCAATGATAAAATCATAAACAGCCCCTCGGGCAAACATCACAGTCACTCGTGCCAATCGGGTATACCTCACAATCACTCTTGCCACTCGGGCATACCTCACAATCACTCATGCCTCCTAGTCACTCATCACTCGGCACTCGCACTTAGTAGGTACCTACGCTCACTGGGGGTGTGTACAGACTCCGGAGGGGATCCTTCATCCCAAGCGCTATAATCTGCACGGACAACTCACGTGCGATAATAATAAATTATGCTGCAGGCGGGCAGCCCCGATCCACACTCATCCTCACAATTCAGGCCCTTGGCCTCACTCAATTATGCTGCAGGCGGGTAGCCCCGATCCACACTCATCCTCACAAATTAGGCCCCCGCCGATATCAAACATGATGCGGCATGCAGCCCGATCCAATGAATATGAAACATAAATCAGGCCCTCGGCCTCACTCAGTCATAAACCTCTCAAGCCACTCGGGCATCTCAGTAAAACAGGGCATTCGGCCCAAAACATTTTTATGCATAAAAAATAGAGTCATAACACTAAGTTATGATATGCAATGAAATGAATATGACTGACTATGACTTTTCAATTTAACACAATAATTCACAGCAATATGACCTCTATGGGTCCCAATAATACTGGCACATAGCCTCAACAAGATTTGTAATATGCTTTGCAGCTCAATTTCTTTAACACATAAAACCGCATGGAAAATACAAAGGTTATTTAACTATAAAATTCCGCATAAATAATTATGTCACAATTTCTATAGTGCACACCCATACGCCCGTCACCTAGCATGTGCGTCACCTCCCAACAATTCACAAAATACATACATTCAGGGTTCATACCCTCAACTCCAAGATTAGAAGAGTTACTTACCTCAATCCAAGCAAATTCTTTATTCCAATAAACCTTTTCCTCGTGATTCGGCCTCCAAACACCTCGAATCTTAGTCAAAATAATTCGATATAATCAACACGAGGTATATGAATCAATTCCATATGAAAATGCTAATTTTCCATAAAATTCCAAAATTTAGCTCAAAAATCGCCTGTGGGGCCCACTTATTGAAACCCGACAAAAATTACAAAAATCCGAACACCCGTTCCAATACGAGTCCAACCATACAAAAATTACCAAATTCCGACATCAGATTGACCTTCAAATCTTGATTTTACATTTTTGGAAGATTTTATAAAAATCTGATTTTTCTTCCATAAATTCACGGATTCATGATGTAAATAAATATGGAATCATGAAATATAATCAATATAGGATAAGGAACACTTACCCCAATGATTGCCTGTGAAAATCGCCCAAGAATCGCCTAAACCGAGCTCCATAAACTAAAAAATGAGTAAAAATGGCAAGACCCCGTTTTATAGACCCGCAGCTGTTTCGGGCATCACAGGTAGCGTGGGGCGCTGCCTGTGGCGCAGTTTCCAGCATCCCAAAATTCCCAGCGCCAGGGCTAGCGCCCCACGCTACCCCGGGCGCTCGCGGCGATGGAAAATCATTCCCGACACGGAAATAGGCATAACTCTCTCATACGACGTCCGAATTCAACGATTCTTTTTGCTATGGCTCCGTAATTTCAATACGGATCTAATACTTTAATCAAAACGTAATTTGGAGCTCAGTTGCTTAATGTGATACCACATATTCTTGAAGAATCGACATCGAACATTCTTGGTTCAATGCCGAAACATAGCAAATCAATCCGGAATGAACTCAAATTTTGCGTACAAGTCATAAATGGCATAACAAAGCTATTCCAATTTCAAAAATATGATTCCAACCTCGATATCAAAAAGTCAAACCCCGGTCAACCTTCCCAAAAATTCAACTTTCGGCATTTCAAGCCTAATTCCACTACGGACCTCCAAATAATTTTCCGGAC
Organism: Nicotiana tomentosiformis; assembly: GCF_000390325.3. Taxonomy (NCBI): domain Eukaryota; kingdom Viridiplantae; phylum Streptophyta; class Magnoliopsida; order Solanales; family Solanaceae; genus Nicotiana; species Nicotiana tomentosiformis. Next base: position 20,176,323 of record NC_090815.1, on the reverse strand, counting down.
ACGCTCCTAAGTCCAAAATTACCATACGGAGCTATTGGAATCATCAGAATTAAATTCCGAGGTCGTTTACACATAAGTTGACATCCGATCACTATTTTAACTTAAGCTTTAAACCTTGGAACTAAGTGTTCCAATTCATTCCAAAACCTCACCGGACCCGAACCAAATTGCCCCGGCAAGTCACATAACAACTGTAAAGCCCAATTTGAGAAGTAAATGGGGAAACTGGGTTGTAATACTCGAAACGACCAGCTGGGTCGTTACATTCTCCCCCACTTAAACATACGTTCACCCTCGAACGTGCCAAGAGTTGTTTCCAAGCCATCAAATCACTCTTCCATCTTACCACACACGTACCCGGGGGTGAACCCACGTCACCCTAGCCCACATAGGCTTGACTACACAATGCAACTGAAAATCATTAATATAACCTTAGCCCATAAACCTTGGAGTTTAATTTCCAACCTTTAAAATTTCTTTCAAGACATGAATCTTACATTTACATACTGTATAAGTCCGAATAAGCTGCATCGAGCAATAACTATAACCACGGATATAATCACCCAGCATATTACACAACTCGCATGCTCGTAGCACTATTCCTAATCGCAGTGACTACTCCAAAACTAACTGCATACTAGTATTAAACCCATATCAAACCAACCCTCATCTTAAAACCTTTGTACACATTTGATAATAAAAGAAACACGCAGAATCTCGTAACCCTTTATTAGACCAACAAGTCATGGAGGTCTCTCGCCCCAACCGGAACCATAATCACTTTCTGAGCTGACTTTCAATATTATACTCCTGAATATATCGAAATTAAACCTGATAGTACCCATTCCAAGTCCAATGACCTTATATTACTAAACACAACTATTTCCACAGACATGCCGCACCAATATAACTCAGAGCCAGAACCCGTGCCATCTGTGCACCAATACGCAACAATTCAAATGTACTCAGTCATGAAACAATGACTCAAATGAGAGAACTGCCCCACAATATTAATAAGTACCTCCACAACGAAACGCTGAAAATTCATCATACACCGTAGAACCATCACCCGATTCTAACACAAGGTTCATACCTTAATATAGCTCTACTGCAATGTGTGTCCCCATCCAAATGTTTGTCCATATAATATACCCCGAGCCACCTTGCTCAAAATCAATAACCACGGAGAGGCAAATGACAAAAATTCCACACAAAATTTGAAAGAACATAACCATTACGCAATCGATCATGCAATACCCAAATACTCATCACGCTCAAATTCCACTATAAAACTCAAATAGGACTGCACCATCTGTGCACATAACCAATGAATCACAACTCCTCGTAGCATGAAGGAGCAACTCACAGATCATCTGAGAACACGAATAAGCTCAACATCAACCGAATGACACATCCCTCAACAATAGCAGTATGAAGCCAACCATTCCGGCTCGGTGTAGAATACACATCTTAATTGGGCCTACCAATGGACCGCCAAATCAACTCGGGTTACCCATAAATAGATAAAAGTTCTTCCGAAACTCCATAATGACTGAATCATAACACATTCTATCATCTGGCTAGCTCTGGCCACCACTTCACAATCCATAACCATGAAACAATCCGCTCTTGAGAACTCCCAATCTCCAAATCCCTAGAACACGCGAATCACCATATTTGATTCCATCAACACCGACCGAATGTCTAACACCTCTCTAATACAAGATCATCCCACGAGAAATACTTTAAAAATTCTTCCGTGCCACTTGTCAAAATTTGAATATCAGCATTATATCAACAGTGTGAGTATCGCAATACCAATTTATACATCCGTAAGTCAAAATACAGTGCGCCTTCTGAAATGTGCCCCCTTCTCATAAAACACCAAATAGTAATAGTATTCATCTAGACATCGAAAACTGTTCATGCCTCTAAGAATTTATGACCTCCCTTTCAAGGCTGAACCGTGACCTTGCACACACCAACCTTAATCCCACACAACTCACCGCCTCTATTATGCCATCATGTGACAAGCACAAGGGTCCCATTATCAACTTTGAGTCACCAATAGTTTACATACCCTTTTAGTTAGAAACCTTTCTCTTGCTTCTTTCCAGGAGGAAATCACAATACATAACACGTTCTCCACACCGGTAGAAACCATCAAGCATTCATTGGAATCCATTTGCACAACCAAGCCACCAGGACCGAATCTCTCCAACTCATCCAAGCCACGCTGGTCGCCAAGTCCAGGTGTATTGCCACAAAGCACCTGTAGAAAACCCCCACATCATAAGCACTCAAAGAACCGATCATATCCATTACCATACTGATCCAACCTACTACATAGTTGTCTTATTTTCTCCGAGTCCCTTCCGAATTTGTCTTCAGATTGATACTTCTTCTTGCTAAAATACCATGATCTTTAACCACCACTCACCCTACAAACCTTAGCAAAGAACCACAATGCTCTACGACCCATAAGAAACTGTATTCTTCTTAAGCACCTTCAAAAATACAACAACTATAACACTCACTTTGAGAATACCTTATGTGAATTTGAAATTGTTCTTCTTGCCTTCCTTATACAAAAATGTAGAATCCTTAGTCATACAGAATTTTCGCAAGTCCAGGCACCATCAAACGCAAATCTCGGATTTTATCCATACACAAGTCCAGAAATATTTTCAATTGCTACATATAATTCTCAAACCCACTGAAATTTTCTCGGGAGTCACCCACTTTGCTCAAATCTAATTGCACCGCCCAAATGGGCCAAAAGACACGTGCCCCATTAGCACCACAACACTCAAAGAAGCAACTCTACTTTAACACCACATATCAAATTCATACTCCATGCGCACTACGTCATTCACCCATAACAACTCACTCATCCCACGAATTGTATATACTCATATGTGCAATATAATCATTAACCAGAAATTTATTATTCGAGTCATCCTCGATCTCAACTTCTGCAAGTCATAGCTAAACCACAAATAAGCCTCAGACCAAAATTAAAATTTAACACCTAACCATTAAATGAAATTGTCAATAGCAGACTCTCCCACTTGGCTCAAAGCCATAGATTAAAACATTCCATAACTCACAATACCAATACTCTCTTACTGCCATAATGCCATAGTCCGTCCAATGAAACTTCTTCCCAAGGTCATACAACGCCAACCATAAAAATACCTCAATCAACCGCTAAACTCGTATTCATCCTCTTAACACACAAGTCAACTTTCTCAACCAGATTCAGATTCAAATCTCCACCCATACACCCCCGTCGTTAGAAAAGAAACTCTCTACTCACACCATAAGGAATACTCCTACGTAGATTACTCCGCAGGGAATAATCCACCTGCTTAGCTACAATCTGGTATCTTGTTATACCCTTTCGCATTCACAATAACTATGCAATCACTTAGTCTATATGAGTCCAAACTCATTAACCAGACGTGAGAATTTAGTTTTACCCCAAAATTTAACAATGTGAAGGATCCATCAAAACATTCATACTAGAGATTGTATGCCACATCAATTCGAAAATAAGCACCTAATGGCCTTTTCCTTTACATTTCAAGGAAACACTTCTCGTCATATTCAAATCGTCTTAACACATCCTGTATTTACATCATACTCATCGCAAAGCCATTCCACCACTCATCGAGCCACAACTTCCACTCATAGGGATATTACCGGACATATGAGTCCAATTGTATAAGTTATAACTGAAGCTACCGAGCTTAAACTGAGGTGTAAACCTGGCCTCAAGTCCTCCAGACAGGCCCATCACCAAAACATAGAATACACATCTTGAACCTCGTTCATAGAATCACAAGCTGGCGATGCACAGCTGATACCGAGCGCTCATGTGCGCATACGAATACGTGGAAGGAATTCAAAAAGTTATATTTCAAGCTGAATCAATTTCGCACGATAAGGAAAGAAAGATGGGAAATTATCCTAAATGCCTTGTAGCCTCTCAAATATAAGTATGGACGTCATCATACCGATCGGCAAGACTCTACTAGACACTTGCTCATGACGTGTAGAACCTATGAACCTAGAGCTTTGATACCAACTTGTCACGACCCAAAATCCAACTAGTCGTGATGGCACCTAACCCAATCCGCTAGGTAAGCCAACTTTCAATTATTCAATTCCAATGAAATTAATTAAAAGAAAATATCTAACACCGATACATCTCCCCAAGAACCGGTAGTACAAATCATGAGCTTCTAAGAATAGATTATACAAAGCGGAAATGAAATAAATACATAGTCTATTTGAATAATACATCAACAGAGCTTTTATAAATCTAAGGCTACCCTCAACAAGAGGCAGCTACAACAGGAACGCAGGTACATCTTCAAGTCCCGCAACCATGGAGCACAGCAACAACATCAGCCAACATCTGCACGCAATGTGCAGAAGTGTAGTATCAGTACAACCGACCCCAAGTATTGAGTAAGCAACAAACCTAGCCGTAGGTTGAAAGTAGTGATGAGCTTCTACCAAGGTCGGGTCCAAAACCAGTAGTCCACGACAATCCATAACAACATAAAGAAAATAATACCAAAAGTAACTCATAGATAAAATGCTCAGCCAAATCATGATTTCAAAAATAGTAGTTCTTCCTTTCAAATACATCAGTAAAAACCCAAATTGTTTGCTGAAGTTTCCAATAATATGAATAATTTGGAAACGATAAATTTCTCCAAAAATCTTCTCAATAATAAATAATATGTTTTATTTTCCTTCCGGATAACCCTCGAAAACAAATGCATTACTATGCCCATCTGTCAAAAATGTGTGAGAAATCATGAATGATGTGATGTTGTACAGCATGAGGAAAAATAAATCTCTATGCATGTATGTCATGTGTGCATGCCAATGCGATGCTACTCAATGATAAAATCATATACAGCCCCTCGGGAAAACCTCACAGTCACTCGTGCCACTCGGGCATACCTCACAATCACTCTTGCCACTCGGGCGTACCTCACAATCACTCTTGCCACTCGGGCATACCTCACAATCACTCATGCCTCCCAGTCACTCATCACTCGGCACTCACACTCAGTAGGTACCTGCGCTCACTGGGGGTGTGTACAGACTCCGGAGAGGATCCTTCATCCCAGGCGCTATAATCTGTACGGACAACTCACGTGCGATAATAATAAAGTATGCTGCAGGCGGGCAGCCCTGATCCACACTCATTCTCACAATTCAGGCCCCCGGCCTCACTCAGGTATGCTGCAGGCGGGCAGCCCCGATCCACACTCATCCTCACAAATCAGGCCCTCGGCCGATATCAAACATGCTACGGCGTGCAGCCCGATCCAATGAATATGAAACATAAATCAGGCCCTCGGCCTCACTCAGTCATAAACCTCTCAAGCCACTCGGGCATCTCTGTAAAACAGGGCATTCGGCCCAAAACATTTTTATGCATAAAAAATAGAGTCATAACATTGAGTTATGATATGCAATGAAATGAATATGACTGAGTATGACTTTTCCATTTAACACAATAATTCACAGCAATATGACCTCTATGGGTCCCAATAATACTGGCACATAGCCTCAACATGATTTATAATATGCTTTGCAGCTCAATTTCTTTAACACATAAAACCGCATGGAAAATACAAAGTTTATTTAACTATAAAATTCCGCATAAATAATTATGTCACAATTTCTATAGTGCACGCCCACACGCCCATCACCTAGCATGTGCGTCACCTCCCAACAATTCACAAAATACATACATTCAGGGTTCATACCCTCAACTCTAAGATTAGAAGAGTTACTTACCTCAATCCAAGCAAATTCTTTATTCCAATAAACCTTTTCCTCGTGATTCGGCCTCCAAACACCTCGAATCTTAGTCAAAATAATTCGATACAATCAACATGAGGTATATGAATCAATTCCATATGAAAATGCTAATTTTCCATAAAATTCCGAAATTTAGCTCAAAAATTACCTGTGGGGCCCACGTATCGGAACCCGACAAAAATTATAAAAATCCGAACACCCGTTCCAATACGAGTCCAACCATACAAAAATTATCAAATTCCGACATCAGATTGACCTTCAAATCTTGATTTTACATTTTTGGAAGATTTTATAAAAATCTGATTTTTCTTCCATAAATTCATGGATTCATGATGTAAATGAATATGGAATCATAAAATATAGTAAATATATGATAAGGAACACTTACCCCAATGATTTTTCGTGTAAATCGCCTAAACCGAGCTCCATAAACTCAAAAATGAGTAAAAATGGCAAGAACCCCGTTTTGTAGACCCTCAGCTATTTCGGGCATCACAGGTAGCGTCGGGCGCTGCCTGTGGCGCAGTTTCCAGCATCCCAAAATTTCCAACGCCAGGGCTAGCGCCCCACGCTACCCTGGGTGCTCGCGGTGATGGAAAATCGTTCCCGACACAGAAATAGGCATAACTCTCTCATATGACGTCTGAATTCAACGATTCTTTTTGCTATGGCTCTGTAATCTCAATACGGATCTAATACTTTAATCAAAACTTAATTTGGAGCTCATTTTCTTAACGTGATACCGCATATTCTTGAAGAATCGACATCGAATCAATGCCGAAACATAGCAAATCAATCCGTAATGAACTCAAATTTTGCGTACAAGTCATAAATGGCATAACAAAGCTATTCTAATTTCAAAAATATGATTCCAACCTCGATATCAAAAAATCAAACCCCGGTCAACCTTCCCAAAAATTTAACTTTCGGTATTTCAAGCCTAATTCCACTACGGACCTCCAAATAATTTTCCGGACACGCTCCTAAGTCCAAAATTACCATACGGAGCTATTGGAATCATCAGAATTAAATTCCAAGGTCGTTTATACATAAGTTGACATCCGATCACTATTTTAACTTAAGCTTTAAACCTTGGAACTAAGTGTTCCAATTCATTCCAAAACCTCACCGGACCCAAACTAAATTGCCCCGGCAAGTCACATAACAACTGTAAAGCCCAATTTGAGAAGTAAATGGGGAAACTGGATTGTAATACTCAAAACGACCAGCCGTGTCGTTACAGGTTGGCAGCTGGGAATTTGAGCATTTTTCTATGCGATTGCGTAAGGTTAGTCGCGTTCGCGAAGCTTTGGCAGCAGTGTTCATCGCGTTCGCATGGGTTGCATCGAGAATGCGTAGAGTCTTTTGTGGCAGTGTGCATTTTCTTCATTACGAACGCGATGGTTTTCTTGCGTTTGCGAAAGAGGGGGTCTGGGCAGATTGTAAGTACTTTATTTCTAAGGTTTCAGACATTTTTACATTTTGGTAGCTATGGAGCTCGTATTGAGACAATTCTTGAAGCAATTTTCATCATATGAATTGGGGTAAGTGTTATCTACTCGGTTTTGGTTATATTTCATGAATCTACCTTCGTTTTTGGTAATTGGATTGTGAATTTTAAAGAGGAAATTGGGAGTTTTGGCCTACATTTTCATAATATGATTTTTTTGAGTTTTAAACTTCGAATTGGAGTCGGATTTGGGTGAAACTATTGTGGCTAGACGCGTAATTGAATGGGTTGTCGGATTTTGTAAATTCCATCGGGTTCTGAGGTGTGGGCCCAGGTTGGGCTTTTGGCCAATTTTGGGCTTTTGAATTAAGATTTGATCTTTTTCGATCGGGATTGGTTCCTTTAGCATTGTTTGATGTATTAGAGTTATTTTTGGTTAGTGGTGAGCCGTTTGGAGGTAGGAACGCACATGATGGAATTTTGGAGCATCGCTTGGCTTGCTCGGCATTAGTATTTGCTTGTTCGAGGTAAGTAACTCTTCGAATCTTGGAGCTGAGGGTATGAAACCCTGAAATACGTGTTATGTGATTTGTGTTGAGGTGACACACATGCTAGGTGACGGGCGTGTGGGTGTGCACCATGTGAATTGGGACTACGTTTTTTCCATGGCACTGAATAGTGGCCCTATTTTGTTGATATACGTGTTTTCACCATGTGATAAAGTAATTGAGCTGTCAATCATAGTAGATATCATGTTTAGGCTTTATGCCGATACTGTTGGGATCCATATTGGTCGTTTGTTGCTGTCATCTCACTGATTTCATTGATATTTTGTACTCAGTCATATTCATGCATTCATATCATCTCTCAGTCTTAGTTGTTATTTATTGATACATCATATCATTATTGTCAGGCTAGTTTCATGACATTGATATGTGGGCATAGAGAGGTATTTCACACTTGCTATCTGGAAAAAAAATGAAACATTTTATTTATTGTGGAAAGGATATTTGAAAAAATTATAGTTTTCAAACTTACTCGTATTTTTGGCATTTTTGGTAAAAGATTTGGGTTCTCACTAAGATACTTGAAAAACATGACTATTTTCTGGAACTGTGAACGAGCTGAGAATTTTACTTCTAAGATACATCATTTATTACTTGTATTATGCTATTATGAGTTGTTGTGGGATATTGGTATTGAACCTGACCTTGTGTTAGCTCGTCACTACTTTCAACCTAAGGTTAGGTTTGTTACTTATTGAGTACGCGGGGTCGGTTGTACTTATACTACACTTCTGCACGTTCCGTGCAGATATTGGCTGTCGTTGTTGCTGTGTTCGATGGGAGCTGGATTGAAGATGCACCTGCATCCCAGTTGTAGCTACCTCTTGTTTGTGGTAGCTTTAGATCCATAAAATTCTGTTTATGTACTATTCAAACAGACTATGTATTTATTTCATTTCTGGTTTATAAACTCTATTCTTAGAAGCTCATGATTTGTACTACCAGTTCTTGGGGAATGTATAAGATTAAGATATTTCATTACTTAATTGCTTTATAAATTGTTATTGGAATTGGTTAGTGGTTAATTGGATTACCTAGCGGGTTGGGTTAGGTATCATCATGACTAGTCGGATTTTGGGTCGTGACAAGGTGGTATCAGAGCTCTAGGTTCATAGGTTCTACAAGTCATGAGCAAGTGTCTAGTAGAGTCTTGCGGATCGGTATGATTACGTACATACCTATCTTCAAGAGGCTACATGACATTTAGGATATACTTCCCATCTTTCATTCCTTATCGTGCGACATTAATTCAGCTTGAAACGTAACTTTTTGAATTCCTTCCACGCATTCGTATGCGCATGTGAGTGCTCGGTATCAGTTGTGCATTCGCCGACTTGTGATTCCATGGTTGAGGTGCGAGATGTGATTTTTGGCGTGCTGATGATGGGCCAGTCTGGAGGACATGAGGTCGGGTTTGGACTGTGACTTGAGCGCAGAGATGTTGATTGTGTGAGCACGTGCTTTTGGGGCTCATATGTCCGGTAATGATTTAATGTCACTGCGAGTGGAATTTTTTGCTCGATGAGCGGTGAAATAGCTATGTGGTAAGTATGATGAGACTACGAGATGTGTTCAGATTGTTCGAATATGACGAGAAGAGTTTACTTGAGATGTAGCAAGGGCTATAGGGTGTTTGATTTCTGTCTTGATTTGGCGTCTAGTTTCGAGTTATGGGTGTGCTGAGGGATCTCTCATGTCGTTTAGCTGTGGAATGAAGTAGATTCTCATGTCTTGTCGATGAGTTCAAAAATCAAGAAGATTAAGTGATTGTGTAGTAGTCGTGACTGAGGAAGGGTATAGAGAGATGTCAGTTGAGGCAGAGCAGGCGGGTTATCTCCTGCGAGGTGTCTTGAGGTTGCGTGGTCTTTATAATGTTTTGTAGAGAGTTCTCTTTTACCAGTGAATAATATATGTTGCAATTTGAGTTTAGATCGTTTGTGGGAGTTGGCTTGACTATTACAAGGGTGAATGTGAGATTTGTATACGATTTGAGGTATTATATGGTTTGTGTTACATGGGCTTGCGAAGGATTTAGTTGAATTTCAAGGCGGAATTCTAGAAGTAATAGAGTATGGATATTGTGTTGTTATCGACTGTTTTGTTCTATGGCTTTGATCGAAGTGGGGGAGTCTGCTATCGACGAGTGGATTGCACGGTTATGTGTTGTATTAGTTTCGGTTTGAGGTATAATGGTGAATCAGTTATGACTTGCAAAAGTTGAGATTTAGGATGACTCGAGTAAGGGAATTTCTGGATACGGGTTATATTACACTCTATGGGTATATGGGAATCATAAAATAATTGAGTGGTTATTCATAAAATAATTGAGTTGCTTAGGAGTGTGGGTTACTCCCTTGGATGTTGGTGTACTAATGGGGCACAAGTAGTTCAGTCTGTTTGGTTGGTTCAATTGAGATCTGGGTAGAGTGGATGACTCTTGAGAATGGTTCTAATGGATTCAAGAATTATATGTAGCAATTGAGAATTCCAAATTGGTATATGGCTAGGATCTGATATATGCATTGGATGGTGTTGAGACTTGTGGCATTTTTATATCATTGTGGATTGTGCATTTCAGTATCAAGAAGGTGAAGGAAACAATTTAAGGTTCGCATAAGGTCTCTTTAGAGTGGGTGCCTCGTTTGTGGTTCTTTGGGGTGCTTAAGAGAGAAGTTAGCGGCTTATGGGCCTTAGGGCGTGGTGGTTTTATACAAGGGCCTCTTGTGTGGTGAATTTTGGTTAAGGATCGTGGTGCTCCAGCAAGGAGAAGTATCAATTTAATGGAAATTTGGAAGGGACTTGGAGAAGTAGGACATGGTGGTAGTAGGTTGGGTTAGCACAATAATGGGTATGATCGGTTCTTTGGGTACTTATGACGTGGCTAGTCTCTACAGGTGTTTCGTGGCAATGCTCTTGGGTTTTGGCAACCTGCGTGGCTTGTTTGAGTTAGAGAGATTCGGTTCAGATAGCTTAGTTATGTGCAAATGGGTTTCAAAGAGTTCTCAATGGTTTTTACCTAGGTTCGAGGGGTATATTTCCTACTAGCATGAGGAGCATGTGGTGTATAGTGAATTTCTCCTGGATGAAATCAAATGGAATGTCCTTGGCTAGTTGAGTATGTAGTTGCTTGTGACTCGGAGTGGACTATGTTGTTCTCGTATTTTTCATATGATGGCATGGTATATGCGATGTGTTGTGTGGGATTGAGATTTACGTGAGAGGGATCACAGTTCTGTTTGGAAGAGAAGGTCGTAGGCAGCCTAGACGGTTTCAGATGGCTAGGTAAATGATATTACTATTTGGTATGTCTTGATGAGAGTATACATTTCAGGAGGGGCAATGTGTATTGACGTATGGATATTTCACTGGTACTATGACACTCTTCATGTTGATCAACTCTTGATATTCAAATTTTTCTATGTGGCACGGAAGAATTTTAGAAGTATTTCGCGTTGGATGATCGTGTACGAGGGATGTGTTAGACATTCTGGCGGTGGAGTTGGGATCAAATAGGGTGATTCGTGTGTTCTATGGATTTGGAGATTGGGCATTCTCAGGAGAAGATTACTCCATGGTTGTGGAATGTGAAGTTGTGGCCGGAGCTAGCCAGATGATAGAATGTGTTATGATTCAGTCATCGTGGACTTTCGGAAGTTATTTATCTATCTGTGGGTGACTAGAGCTGATTTGGGAGTCCATTGGTAGGTCCAATTGGGATGTGTATTCTACACCGAGCCGGATTGGTTGGCTCCATACTGCTTTTGTTGAGGGATGTGTATTCGGTTGTTGTGGAGCTTATTCGTGTTCTGAAATTATCTATGAGTTACTCTTCTATGCTACGAGGAGTTGTGATTCGTTGGTTATATGCACATATGGTATGGTTCTATTGTGGCCTTACAACGGAATTTGAGTGAGAAGAGTATTGGGTATTGCTTGATTGATGGTGTATTGGTTATGTTCTTTGGGATTTTGTGTTCATTGTGTCATTTGCTTCTCCGTGGTTATGGTAATGCACTTTGAGTATTTGATGTCGAATTGCACATGGTTATTGATATTTAGCAGGGTAGATTGAGGTGTTTCATATGGACCAGTATTTGGATAGGGCCACGTATTGCAATAGAGTTATGTGGAAATATGATCCTTTGTGTTAGATTCGTGTGTTATGGTTTTATGGTGTGTGATAGGTTTAAACATTTGGTGGTTGTGGTACTTGATGAGCTTGTGAGATGGTTCTCTCGTTTGAGTCATTTTCCATGATTGAGTACATTTGGAATGTTTCTATTTGGTGCGCGGATTGCACGGGTTATGGCTTTAGATTATATTGATGTGTTATGTTACTAGAGTGGTCATATTGGATGAGATGAGGTCATTGGACCTAGAATGGATGCTATCAGATTTGATTGTGGTATATTTGGAAGGATAATATCGGAAGTCGGCTTAGAAATTGGCTATAGTTCTTGTAGAAGGAGAGGGAGCTCCATGACCGTTGATCTGATGAATGGTTGTGAATTCTGCATGATTCTTTCATCATTGGTAGTGTACGAAGGTTTAGAATGAGGCTTTGTTTGATATGAGGTTGTCACCGGTATTGGGTTGATTTGAGCTACTACTGTGATTAGAAATCTTTGCTTCGAGCTTTTGAGCTATGTGGTATTTGAGTTTTGAGTATTTGAGTTATAGTTATGGCTTTTGGTACAACTTGTGTAGACTTATACAATATGTAGATGCGAAATTGCGATCTTATAAGAAATTCCGGATGTTGGAAATTTGATTCGAAGGCTTGTGGGCTACATTGAATTGAGAAATTTCAGTTATGTTGTGTTATCGAACCTGTATGGTATAGGGTGACGTGGGCTCATACCCGGGTATGTGCATGGCAAGGTTATACAGCGGTTTGATGGATTTGATAATAACTCTGGACACGTTCGAGGACGAACGTATGTTTAAGTGGGGGAGGATGTAATGACCCGACCGGTCATTTTGAGCATTTACACTTCGCTCGATGTTTGAGGGCATGAGTAACTCCGTATGATGTATTTTAACTTGTGTGAATTGTCGGTTTTGATTTTTAGGTATTTCTGAGTAATACACCATATAACACTTCATATCATGAGAGTAATGCTCATTTGAAGTTAGGTCTTGTGCGAACTCAATTGAAACTTTAGTCTATTATGAAATTTTCAACTTCTATTTTCGATGTCGAAACCTATCGAATCAAGTATGATTGACCTCAAATTTTGCACACAAGTCATAAATGACATAACAGACCTATTCCAATTTCCAGAATCGGTTTTCGATCTCGTCATAAAAAATTCAACTTTCGATCGAACATTCCGAAAATCGTCTATTTTCCAACTTTCGCCAAAATGCGTCGAATTGTCCTATATACTTCCAAATCCAAATCCGGACATACACCTAAGTCTGAAATCACCATACGAAGCTGTTGACATAATCAAAATTCCATTCCGGTGTCGTTTGCTCAAAAGTCAACTCTTCGGTCAACTCTTCCATTTAAGCTTCTAAATAAGAATTGTTCTTTCAATTTATTTCCGAATCTTCCGAAAATCAAACTCGACCACACCCGAGGGTCATAATACATATTACGATGATGCTCAAGACCTTAAGTCACTGAACGGGGCGTTAATTCTTAAAACGACAAGTCGGGTCGTTACATTCTCCATCTCTTAAACATACGTTCGTCCTCGAACGTGCCAAGAATCTTTCTAAGGACATTAAATTAGTGAGTGTATTCTTTTACACATACTCGTGGGTTATTCTACGTTCCGCAATCTAATATAGGTCCGACAACACCATCTCAGTTGATATTATTTATTTTATCCATACTTATAAACTTTAAAACCAATTTCTTACACTCCAAACATTTTCAAAATGCCTGATTTTCACATCAACGCACGGTATTAGTCTCAACTGGCTATAGCAACTCGTGCCTACGCACATATAAACTTTCTTGATAGTGTTGAAGTACTTCAAAATTTTTGCGGAGTATTACATTCTCCCCCACTTAAGATCAATCGTCCTTGAATGACAAGTAGAGTCCGCCCTCAAACACATAACATAACTTATCTCTTCTTTCACACGTCTCAATCCCCCAAATTTTACTAACTCCCAAAATTTTCAGAAATTTCGGCAGTCTCCCCTGTAAATAGGGCCTATCCATCTGCCAGAGTAACACCAAAACAACTCCTAACAACACATCCACAACCCAACAAAGCACCATAATGTATATATCAATAACACTAATCTCAGCATTACAAGTACCGCATTATCATAATGATAGCAGGACATGAAACACATCATATGCATGCCCATCACCACATCTCTGGTCTTAATAGTTGTTCGTAATCAATTACAACATCGCCAATTAACCTCATATTAATCAAAGTCTCATTTCGAATTTTCACAACGCTGACAGCAAAATGCGAGGCATGAAGACCATATAACTATTTACCCGACTTAACGAGTCACATTTAACGTCGCCTGGGCACTCACCTCGTAGGCTAAAACTCAATTATTTGCCTCAAAATTATGGATAAATATGCATAGAAACACATAAAAGAATTATCAAATAAGCCTAACAGGCATGACTCCTTATTAATACTATAGTACAAGTTTTAATTTCATAAAGGGAGAATTTAAACACATAAACTTTCATCACAAGGATCTTATCCTTATATAACTTCCACCGCGGCTTGTAGCCCAATTTAAATATTTCACATCATATAAAAATGAGAGGATCTCGTCCTCAACTTCGAATCACAAGTATTTTGCACATTGTGCCAACTGAAATTTAATTTTCTTTTCTTTCTTCCTTTTAATAAATTTTGTAAATAATTTTTTTTCTCAACACATAATGAACCCTTATATCGGTAGGGCATATAATTCATAAAATTGAATTCAATTACTCTGAAATCGCATCGAAACCCACTGTAGAGAGTAATAGAAAGTTACCTTTGGAATCATAACCCACAATAATGTACAAAACAAAAATGATACACACAGGCTAACACCATAAAATCTCCCAACAGGGATAAACACTGGAGTGAAGTACAAATTCACTAATCCACCATATGTAGGGAGCATGAAAGGAGTTCTCAACTCGATAATCGGAATCGAATCAAAATAAGAATGGTGCTCCTTTTATTATAAATTAAATCATACATGTAACTACACCATCTGGTGTATCGGCCTCAGCCAATTCATAGCAATTATATCAACGGGTCGGGCCTCCACCTCTTAGGCGTCCTCTACCCGCCTGTCCTCCACCCCTAACTGGCTATGCATGTGGGGTATTAACTGGAATAAAGCTTGTAGACTGAGTGTTCTAATGGAATCCATCCCTCCCAAGTCTGAGACAATCTCTCATGATGTGCCTAGTATCACCACACTGATAATAACCCCTATGTGGGTTCGGCTTCTCATACTGAGTCTGTGCCGGATAACTGGAATAACCATTATAGGAACCATGTGCTTGTGGTGCATTAAAAGAACTTAATGGAACACCCCGAGTATTCTGAAATTATTTCCATGACCCCGCTGATATTGAAATGCAGAATTATTAAAGACATGGGAATACCGCAAGTCAGAGCATCATCCCATACAAATCTCATCTCTTAATCATATACAAGTTTCAGAGAACGTTTCATTACCACATAAATACATCTCAGGCCAAAACTCATATAACACATGACCCCGCAATCTAATCGTTGATAGTGGACTCCCTCACTTGGCGCGAAGCCATATGACACATTCTGATGATCCACAATACTATCCTTCATCGCTCGTATGACACCAGTCATAAGATACGTCAAGCCATTTATTTGGCGCATGCCATCCTCGTGATAGTTAAACTCGCTTCCTCGAGTGCTTTGGTTGTGTATGTACCCTCCGCTAAATAGAAATCCCATACGAACTACATAGTCTCTTATACCATCAACTATTTCAGATCTACATCTACCTCGTGACCCTACCACAATTGTGATGATTAGGCAATTAATTAAACCTTCTTAATATCATACTTATCAACCAGATGTCAGAACCTGTGCACCCCAATGTGCATAACTGAATGATCTCTCAATACTTCCGCATCCTCGATCTGGACGACATGTTGTAATAATGGTTGAGCAACCCCGGCTCCCTTATAACCCCTCTGTAGTATCACAAACCATTGGCGCATAGTTGATACCGAGTGCGCAATTTCATACACGAGTGGATGTAAAAGAACATAAGATATATGCTTCAAGCTGAATAAATGCAGCACGATAAGGAATGAAAGAAGTGAAAATTTTTCCTACTAGCTCTGTAGCCTCTCGAAGATAAGTACAGACGTCTCTGCACCAATCCGCAAGACTCTACTAAACTCGTTCATGACTCATAGATCCTATGAACCTAGAGCTCTGATACCAACTTGTCACGACCCAAAACCCCACCATAGGCGTCGTGATGGAACTTAGTCTCTAAGACTAAGTAAGCCGATAATAATTACAATTTAAGCCATTTTTTTAATAGAAACTAACAGCGGAAATAATTACAAACAACCTCCCAAGACTGGTAATATTGAGTCACGAACTCTAACTGAACACATGAAATGATCTCACTGATCGAATACTCAATACTGTTTGATTAATAATTAACAGTACAATAAAATGGAAAAACTCCAAGGGACTGCGACTACCAAGCAGCTCTACCTTGAATCCTTGCGATTACACTCTAACTATGTCCAAGTCCGATAGCTCCAATACCTGGCTCTGCACAAAAATGTACAGAAGTGTAGTATGAGTACACCACGGTTGGTACCCAGTAAGTATCAAGACTAACCTTAGAGGAGTAGTGACGAGGTACAATCGAGACACTCACTACTCTAATAACCTGTGAAATAACAATGATGGCAACAATAATCAACTAGTGATATACACAACAGGGCGACAAGAACACCATAAATATTGCGCAACAAATAATGAATACAAGTACAACCAATTAAATCAAGTCCTTCAAATATAAATCTTTCGACTATATGCTTCTCAAATAATACTCTTCAGGATATAATACTTTTCAATAAAAATAATTTGAATATAATCCCTTCAAATAAATATCTTTCAAATATAATTCTTTCAAATAAATCTTTTTTCGAATATAATTCCTTCAATAAATATCTTTCAAATATAATTCTTTCAAATAAATCTTTTTCAACTATAATTCCTTTAATAAATATCTTTTAAATATAATTCTTTCAAATAAATCTTTTTCAAATGTAAGTCCTTCAAATAAGTATCTTTCGAATAAAAGTCACCATGTGACACCTCATTTCAAAATCATAAAGTACGGATCTCAGCCCAATTTCATATTTCCACGGCACCTCGTGCCAATTTCATTATCACAATAGCACAAACTACTCACGTGCCAATTTCATCATCATTTAACCACGGCACCTCGTGCCCACATTTCATATCACATCTGCACGGACAATTCACATGCCAATATCATCATTATTTAATCACGGCACGTCGTTCCCACAATTCATATCACAACTGCACGGACAGTTCACATGCCAATATCATCATTATTTACTCACGACACCTAGTGCCCACATTTCATTTCATAATCTGCCTGGCAATAACCACAGGCTTCCAATTTCAATATAGATCAGACTATTATCAATTTACCTACAACAAGACAAAGTGCACAAGATATAAAAATAAAAACAAGGAAAATCATAACATCACATGAAAATTACCAATGCAATAACCCCATATCATCACATAAAAATTACCAACACAATAACTCCACATCATCACATATCATCCCTGACAATAGCCACCCTTATCTCTCCTATAGCCACCCTTATCACTCCTATAATAGCCTCCCTTATCCCTCTGCCATCAATATCAATAGCCACCCTTATCGCTCGTATAGCTACCCTTATCTCTCCTTTAGCCACCCTTATGGCTCTGCCCAAACAATATCCCAACACACATAACAGTGAAATGCCTCCCTTTTACCCACATAATATCAACAGTGAAATGTCACCCTTATATCCTCAATATAATAACTCAAGTAACACAACAATTTACACGAAATATTATCACGACAACGTAACAAAATTAATTCATATCACAATTTTCCCAATGGCCACAACCAATTCCAAGGATATAACAAAATCAATTAATTTTACAACAAATAGCCCAAAGCTCAACACAATATATATAAAACCACAAAAACAATCAACAGAGATAGAAAATAATCAGCATAGGGCAGAGCCTTCATTAATCCAAATTTTGATAATTATATTAACACTTCTTCTTAAGCTTGCTTAATTAATTATTTGCATAGGGAAAATCAATAATGAAATTTAATTCCAAGAAATATACAAGTAATAATTACATCAAAGTGTCATATAAAAACAAATTCGATAAATGTGATTTGAGGCATGGCAAATAGATGGTTAAAAAAATGCCAACAACTATCCAATTCACTACACAATATGTCCAAGACTTTAACTCAATAAATTTTGCACATATAAGCCCGAGTACCTACTCATCACCTCGCGTACACGGCTTTTTACTTTTTAGAAATGGCACATATGATTCGATGCCTAAGGGGTAATTCCCCCACTCAAAGTTAGGCAAGATACTTACCTTTTTGAACTTAGGCCGATATTCCAAAATAGCTTTCTCACGTGAATTGACCTCCGGACGTCTCCAATCTTTCTTGAGCCTTCCTTACATTACTATGAGGTTTCGGAAATCCTAGCAACTTCAATCTATTTAGAAACGTAACAAAAGTGAACCATAATTAGGAAGATTTTCATGGCTTCACCTCATTTGTGCATTTTATCAAATACTAGGTGTGCAAATTTGGTTACAAGGTTCTTCTACAAGATTTTCTTCACTCCACAACCCAATCCTTACTTATTTGAGATCAACAATCTTCCCACAAACCTTATTGGTACAATAATATATACATAATACTCTTACACCCAAGAATCATACTCCTAATCACCCATCTTTTACCCCAAACTCGAAATTGAAGACTTGGGGTTTGAATCTTACCTCTTAGATGAAGATCTTGTGATTACGTTCTTTCATTCTTGAAGATTGGATGATTAGAATATCAGGTTCCCTCCTTCTCTCTCTAAAATTCTCTTACCTCTCTCTAAAACCCTCAGAAAAACATCCCAAAAATAAGCCCTAAAGCCTATTTATCAAAATGGGGTCGGGGTTATGAAAATAGAAAAATTAACCCTCCTAAAGAAGGTCTGCGGTCGCATAATGGACCGAATAATGGGTATGCGGGCCGCACAATGGTTGCAAAAGTCGGTACCCAGAACTGGGCTGTTCTGGTCCATTCTGCGACCAATTTGCGGTCGCATTACCACTTCTGCGATCGCATAATGGTCGCAGAATCGCATTCTGCTAGCCTTTGGTAATTTGGTCATAACTTCTTGTAGGAATGTCCAAATGACAAACGGTTTGAAGCGTTAGAAACTAGACTCAAAGGCCATATAACACTTCGTATCATTATGCTTATTTGAAATTAGGTCTTATGCGAACTCCCTTGAAACTTTGGTCTATTATGAAATGTCCAACTTCTACATTCGATGCCGAAACCTATCGAATCAAGTCTGATTGACCTCAAATTTTTCACACAAGTCATAAATGACATAACTGACCTATTCCAATTTCCAGAATCGGATTTCGACCTCATTATCAAAAATTCAACCTTCGATCAAACTTTCCAAAAATCCTCTATTTTTCAACTTTCGCCAAAATGTGTCAAATTGTCCTACGGACTTCCAAATCCAACTCTGAAATCACCATACAAATCTGTTGACATCATCAACATTCCATTCCAGAGTCATTTTCTCAAAAGTCAACTCTTCCATTTAAGCTTCTAAATAAGAATTGTTCTTTCAATTTATTTCCGAATCTTTCGAAAATCACATAACACCTGGTGACCTTCTATTTTCATAGTGCCATCTCATATGAGGAGTGGAACTCATCGATGCGCACAATCTCTTTAATCTAGGAATAAGAGGTAAATAATCCATCGACTTCACATCAACCCTCTTCCCACTGGAAACCTGCTTAAAACGAGGTTTTTCACAAAATTTATAACTTTCTAAATCCACATCACCTTTATAATGCAACATGCAACCATCTTCACAACAATCAATTCTCATAGACGAGAGTCCTAACTTAGAAACCAATCTATTAGCTTTATAGAAATCTTTAGGTATGTTGAAAGTTGGGTCAACTAATTCACTCATAAGGCCAATGAAAGAATTCATTCCCTCTTGAGAAATATTGGTATCTGATTTGATACTTAATAATTGTCACGACCCAATTTCCCTTCCGTATGACGTCATGACGGCACCTAGTCTCTATGACTAGGTAAGCCTAACTTTTGCGGAATAAATGAAATGAAAACATAAATTTAACAACTAACTGTAGCAATAACACTATAACTGAGTACCATGCCACCTGGCATGTACAATAACCAACTCCTCAATATACTACACAGCATTCCCAAAATCCGAAACATCGTGAATCACACACTACAGGAGGAAAATCTAGTGTCTTTATGCATTAGAGTTTAACAAAAGAAATACAGAAAATAATGGACATGAGGAAGAGTAGAAGGGGACTCCAAGGTTTGTGGATGCGGCAGATATTCCTTGAAGTCTCCAAAGCTATCCCGGCTCATCGATAGTCCAGCGGATAAGGAGCACCTCGATCAGCACACGAAAAACATGCGTAGAAGAGTGGCATGAGTACACCACAATCTGTATGCAGTAAGTGCCAAGCCTAACCTCGGTTGAGTAGTGACGAGGTCAGGTCAGGGCCCTACTGGTATATATATAATAAAACAAGATAGAGTGTAATAGCGCAGTAAAAATAAAGATTGAAATTTAACAAGAATGAAATCATAGAAGGTAACAGCTTAGTACACAGAAACACAACAAGAGATCTCCTGAGATACCGTCTCGTAGTCCCAAATGTAAATATGCAGTATAGGGGAATCAAACAGAATACCGTTCCGTAGTCCCAAAGTAAATATGTAGTACAGGGAGATCTCCCGGAATACGGTTCCGTAGTCCCAAAGTAATAATGCAATACAAGGGGGATATCCTGGAATACCGTTTCGTAGTCCCAAAGTAAATATGAAGTACATGGGGATCTCCCGGAATACCGTTCCGTAGTCCCAAAGTAAATATGCAGCCAAACAATAGAATTCAATAATTACGACACAAAATTCTACAGCTCAACCTAAGTACCAGTTAAGGAAAGACAGGTAAATTCACTAAACATGCTGCACGTAGTTCAAGTAAATAGTTAAGGCAAGTAGGCATGCTATTCTAGTCTAGCACGATACTACACATGTTGATGAAACTCACATAACAAGGAAATCAGGTTATTACTTAGTAGAAAAATCGGGTTTTTACACAATTATCCCGTGTACGTACTCGTCACCTCATGTATACGACGCTCATATATCAAAAACAATAAAAATCCTACAGGGAGTTCCCCCACACAAGGTTAGGAAAGCCACTTTCCTCGAACCAAGCTCAATCAATCAGTAATAATGCCTTTTCCATGAATATCCGACTCTGAATGGCTCGAATCTAGCCAAATTAATTTGATATAGTCAACAAAAATTATAGGAATCAATTTCATAAGAAAAACTGCATTTTTCAATAAAAATCCAAAATTAACTCAAATATTGCCCGTGGGTCCAACGTATCAGAATTCGACAAAATCACAAAATCCGACAACTCATTCAATTACGAGTCCAACCATACCAGTTTCACTCAAATCCTACTTCGAATCGACACTGAAATCTCAAAAATTTGTATATATCAGATTTATAATTTTTTCTCAAATTTCCATCTCAAAACACTAATTAAATGGTGAAAATAATGATATATTTGTGTATGTTGACCAAATTCGAGTTAGAATCACTTACCCCAATGTTTTCCTTGAAAATCTATCAAAAATTGCCTCTCCTCAAGCGCTAATTTGTCAAAAATGACAAATGGGACGAAGTCCCCTGTTTTATAATTCTGCCCAGGCAGCCCTTGGTCCTGCCTCGATCCTGGCCCTCGATCATGGACCTCGATCATAGCCCTTGATCCTGGGCCTCGATCCTGAGCCTTCTATCCTGAGCCTTCGATCATGGTCCTCGATCCTGAGCCTTCGATCATGGCCCTCGATCCTAAGCCTTCGATCATGGCCTCGATCCTGAGCCTCGACCCTGGCTTCGATCCTGCCCCTCGACCCTGTGATCAATTTTTGGGCTTCGATCCTGGGCTCGATTTATGGGCTTCGATCCTTGATTCGAATTTCTAGGCTTCGATTTCTGTATTTCCAGTAGAAGAAAATTGCAGTAGCTTTTGCAGCAGTTGTTTAGCCGAACCTTTGATCCATTAACCATCTGAAACTCACCCGAGGCCCTCGAGACCTCAACCAAATACACCAACAAGTCCTAAACATCATACAGACTTAGTCGAAGCCTCAAATCACATCAAATAACGCTAAAACCACGAATCACACACCAATTCAAGCTTAATGAAACTTAAGAATTTTCAACTTCTAAATTCGATGTCGAAACCTATCAAATCAAGTCTGATTGACCTCAAATTTTGCACACAAGTCATAAATGATATAACGGAGCTATGAAACTTTTCAAAACTGGATTGCTACCCCGATAACAAAAAGTCAACTACTCGGTCAAACTTCCAAACTTAAATTCCAATTTTAGCCATTTCAAGCCTAAATGAGCTACAAACCTCCAAAACACAATCCGGACACGCCCTTTAACATAAAATCACCTAATGGAGCTAACAGAACCGACAAAATTCTATTCCGGAGTCGTCTTCATATAGTTCCGACTATAGTCAAAATCCTAAGGCTTAAACCTCCATTTAGGGACTAAGTGTCCCAAAACACTCCAAAAACCAAAACGAAACCTCCCGACAAGTCACAATAGCAGGAATAGATATGGGAGAAGCAGTAAATAGGGGATCGGGGCTATTACTCTCAAAACGACCGGTCGGATCGTTACATCCTCCTCCTCTTAAAACAATCATTTTTCCTCGAACGAGCATGGAGACATACCTGAAGTGGTGAAAAGATGAGGATAGCGGTTGCGCATATCCTGCTCAGTCTCCCAAGTCGCCTCCTCGACCGATCGTCCCCTCCAATAAACCTTCACGGAAGCACTGTTCTTTGACCTTAGCTCTCTGAACTGCCTATCTAACATAGCCACTGGCTCCTTAACATAAGATAGATCCTTGTCTAATTGGACTAAGCTGAAATCCAACACATGAGACGGATCGCCGTGATACTTCCGAAGCATCGAAACATGAAATACCGGATGAACTCCTGGTAGGCTGGGAGGTAAAGCAAGCTCATAAGAAACCTCCCCAACACGCCGCAACACCTCAAAATGACCAAGGAACCTTGGGCTCAGCTTGCCCTTCTTTCCGAACTTCATAACACCCTTCATAGGCGAAACCCGGAACAAGACCCGCTTACCAACCATGAATGCAACATCACGAACCTTCCGGTCCGTATAACGTTTCTATCTGGACTAGGCTGTGCGAAGTCTATCCTGAATCACCTTAACCTTCTCCAAGGCATCCTGAACCAAGTCTGTACCCAATAATCTAGTTTCGCCCGGCTCGAACCAACCCACGGGAGACCAACACCACCTACCATACAGAGCCTCATACGGTGCCATCTGAATGCTCGACTGATAACTATTGTTGTAGGCAAACTCTGCAAGTGGCAAGAACTGATCCTAAGCACCCCCAAAATCTATCACACAAGCACAAAGCATATCCTCCAGTATATGAATAGTGTGCTCAAACTGTCCGTCCGTCTGAGGGTGAAATGCTGTGCTCAACTCAACCCGAGTACCCATCTCCTGCAGTACAACCCTCCAGAATCGTGATGTAAACTGCGCACCCCAGTGAGAGATGATAGATACCGGTACACCATGAAGACTGACGATCTCGCGGATGTAAAGTCGAGCTTGATGTTGGGAAGAATAAGTAGACATCACAGGAATAAAATGAGCTGACTTGGTCAGCCTATCCACAATCACCCAAACTACATCAAACCTCCGCTGAGTCCATGGGAGTCCAACAACGAAATCCATAGTGATCCGCTCCCATTTCCACTCCGGAATCTCTAACTTCTGAAGCAACCCACCCGGCCGTTGATGCTCATACTTCACCTGCTGGAAATTTATGCACTGAGCCACATACTCCACTATGTCCTTCTTCATCCTCCTCCACCAGTAATGCTGCCTTAAGTCCTGATACATCTTTGCGGCACCCAGATGAATAGAGGACCGCGAGCTATGAGCCTCCTGAAGAATCAACTCATGCAAACCATCTACATTAGGCATACATAGCCTTCCCTGCATCCTCAATACGCCATCATCCCCAATTGTGACCTCCTTAGCATCCCCATGCTGAACCGTGGCCTTAAGGACAAGCAGGTGGGAGTAATCATACTGACGCTCCCTGATGCGATCATAAAGAGAAGATCAAGAGACCACACAAGCCAATACTCGACTCGGCTCAGAAAAATCCAATCTCACAAACTAGTTGGCTAAGGCCTGAACATCCAATGCTAAGGGTCTCTCTACTGCTGGAAGATATGCTAAACTCCCCAAACTCTCCGCCCGGCGACTCAAAGCATCGACCACCATATTGGCCTTCCCCGAGTGGTAAAAAATAATGATATCATAGTCCTTAAATAGCTCGAACCACCTCCGCTGATGCAAGTTAAGATCCTTTTGCTTGAATAGATGCTGCAAACTCCGATGATCGGTGTACATCTCACAAGAAACACCATACAAATAGTGCCGCCAAATCTGCAGGGCATGAACGATAGCTGCTAACACAAGGTCGTAGATAGGATAGTTCTTTTCATGCACCTTCAGCTGTCTGGACAAGTAGGAAATCACCCTACCGTCCTGCATCAACACCGCGCCGAGACCAATCTGCGACGCATCACAATATACAGTGTAAGACCCCGAACTTGTAGGCAATACCAATACTGGGGTTGTAGTCAAAGATTTCTTGAGCTTCTGGAAGCTCTCCTCACACTTCTCTTTCCACCTAAACGGATCACCCTTCTGGGTCAGCATGGTCATAGGCACTGCAATAGATGAGAATTCCTCTATGAAGCGACGGTAATACCCCGCCAAAACAAGAAAACTATGGTTCTCTGTAGCCGATGACGGTCTAAGCCAACTCTGCACTGTTTCCACCTTCTTCGGATCCACCTTGATCCCATCAATCGATACTACATGGCCCAAGAATGCCACTGAGTCTAGCCAAAACTCACACTTAGAAATTTTTTCATAAAACTTCTTTTCTCTCAAAGTCTGAAGCACAGTCCTCAAGTGTTGCTCATGATCCTCCCGAGTTCCGGAGTACACCAGAATGTCGTCGATAAACACAATGACGAATGATTCAAGATAAGGTCGGAACACACTGTGCATCAAGTTCATAAAGGTTGTTGGGCCATTGGTCAGCCCAAAATACATTACAAGAAACTCATAGTGACCATACCAAGTCCTGAAGGTAGTCTTTGGGATATTTGGCTCCCAAATCTTCAATTGATGATAGCCTGAACGTAAGTCAATGTTAGATAACACTCTGGCACCCTGTAATTGATCAAATAAGTCATCAATACGAGGCAATGGATACCTGTTATTCACTGTAACTTTGTTCAACTGGCGATAATCAATGCACATACACATAGAACCATTCTTTTTCTTCAGAAACAAGACATGAGCACCCCAAGGTGACATAGTGGGCCGAATGAAGCCCTTATCAAGAAACTCCTATAACAGATCCTTCTACTTATTCAATTAGGAGGAGCCATACATTATGGAGTAATAGAGATGGGCTTAGTGCCCGACAACAGATCAATGCCAAAATCAATATCTCTGAAGGGCGGCATGCCCGGAAGATCAGCTGGAAACACCTCTGGAGAGTCCCTCACTACTGGAACTGACTCAACTGTAGGGGTATCAATACTGACATCTCTCACATAAGGCAGATACGCGTCACACCCCTACTCAACCATTCGTTGAGCTTTAAGAAATGAAATAACTCTGCTGGGAGTATACTTTAAGGTACCTCTCCACTCTAATTGCGGAAATCCTGGCATAGTCAGCGTCACAGTTTTAGCGTGACAATCAAGAATAGCATAATGCGGCGACAACCAATCCATGCCCAAAATAATATTAAAGTGTACCATGATGAGCAATAATAAATTGGCACTGGTCTCAAAACCACTAAGAGCAATCAAACATGACCGATACACGTGGTCCACAACAAGAGAATCTCCCACAGGAGTAGACACATAAATAGGGGAACTCAAAGAATCCCGATATACGCCCAAATATGGGGTAAAATAAGAGGATACATAGGAATATGTAGATCATGGGTCAAATAATACCGACGCATCTCTATGACAGACTGGAATAGTACATGTAATGATAGAATCAGAAGCAACTACCTCTGTACGAGCAAGAAGGGCATAATATCTGGCCTGGCCTCCCCCTCTAGGGCGACCTCTACCTCCCCGACCTCCTCCTCGGTATGCCTGAGCAGGTGGGGTGGCAGCTGGTGCTGTAATCATAGCCTGAGGACCTGGTGGAGCACGCTGTGGCTAAGAAGTCTGTGGAGGTGTACCCCTCCTATGTCTGGGGCAATCCCTCACCATATGGCGAGTGTCGCCACACTCACAATAAGCTCTGGGAGGACGTGGCTGTTGTCGCTGGCTCGGGATAGATCTGCTGAATTGGCCGCTAGGAACACCCCGTGTAGGAGGCACACTAGATGCTGGCGGTGCATAATAAGGCTCTTGGGGCTTAGAAGGGGCTGGAACACCACTGGCAGATGGAAGATTTGAATGATCGGGGCGAATCACATAACCCCTACCATGGAAAGCTGCTGGGGCACAAGCACCAGAATAATAACTAGTCTCTCGAGACCTCTTGGCCTCTCTCTCCTCTCTATCCCGGGCAAGCATGCCCTCTGATCTCCTGGCAATACTCACAACCTGCTGATAA
Organism: Nicotiana tomentosiformis; assembly: GCF_000390325.3. NCBI lineage: Eukaryota > Viridiplantae > Streptophyta > Magnoliopsida > Solanales > Solanaceae > Nicotiana > Nicotiana tomentosiformis. The sequence goes on along the minus strand of NC_090815.1, from coordinate 20,149,344 downwards.
GAAATATCCATCTCCAACTCCTTGGCCATACTGATACGGATGTTGGGCTGGAGTCCATCAATAAACCGTCGAACCCTCTCTCGAACTGTGGCAACCAAGGCCGGTGCATGTCAGGCGAATTCACTTAAACAGACTGCATACTATGACACAGTCATAGATCCCTGGCGCAACTACTCAAACTCCATGCACCACGAGTCCTTGAGGCTCTGAGGGACACACTCTCTTAAAAACATGTCCGAGAACTGAGACCATGTAAGTAAAACTACCTCTTTCGGACTACTCAGCTCATAAGCACGCCACCAATGATAGGCTACTCCTCTAAGTTGGAATGTAGTAAAAGAAACCTCGCTCGTCTCTGCTACGCCCATAGTACGAAAAATACGATGACACTCCTCCAGAAAACCCTGAGCATCATGTGTAGCCAATTCACTGAAGGTAAGTGGGTGGTAGTTCTTGTACCTCTCAAGTCTGAGCTGCTCCACCTCAGAAGTTGTTGCCCTAACCTCGGGATGAGCTGGAGCTATCGGCTGCATTGGTACAATCTCTGAAACCTAGTCGACCTGAACCCCCTGCTCTGAAGTATCGGCGACGGGAGTCTGTGCTCCTCCCCCAGCCTGAGATGTGGCAGAAGCAAGTAGAATCAATCCAGCCTGAGCTAAGGTGCTGAACATGCTCAGAAACTGGGCTAGAGTCTCCTAGAGGCTAGTGCAGAAATAGGTACCTCAGGTGTCTGCCCTCCAGCTAAAGCTACCGGGGGCTCCTCTATAGCAGCTCGTGCGGGTGCTCTGGCTGCACCACGTGGACGTCCTCGGCGTCTACCCCGGCCCCGGCCTCTGCCTGGTCATCAGATCCGCTTGTACGTGTCCTCACTATCTGTGAGAGAATAGAATACATAAGTTTATAATTTTTTTTTTGAAGTCAACAATTTTTGCACGACAAGGAATCAAAGTAGAGAAATTTTTCTAACAGTTCCATAGCCTCCCGAAGATAAGTACAGACGTCTCCGTACCGATCCGCGAGACTCTAATAAACCGGCTTGTGACTCACGACACCTATGAACCTAGAGCTCTGATACCAACTTGTCACGACCCAATTTCCCCTCTGTATGACGTCGTGACAACACCTAGTCTCTATGACTAGGTAAGCCTAACATTTTGCGGAATAAATGAAATGAAAACATAAATTTAACAACTAACTGTAGCAATAACACTATAACTGAGTACCATGCCACTTGGCATGTACAATAACCAACTCCTCAATATACTACACAGCATTCCCAAAACCCGAAACATCGTGAATTATAAACTACAAGAGGAAAATTTAGTGTCTCTATACATGTCACAACCCAACTCCATGTCAGGCCGTGATGTCGTCCAGCACCATTGCTGGACAAGCCAACAATGAACAACTTAGTGATTTCCCATTTTTCTTTATTAAGCAATTCCAACATTTAGCTTTACTTATATTTAAAGCATTTGATAAATAACATATTTTTAAGGTAAACAAACGGAAACATCTAAAAATAGTTATAACTATTGAACTACAACCCAAAAATCAAAGTCTACTAATACGAGCCAAGATCTAGTGTCACAAGTGTGTGGGCAACTAGTATAAGATACAAAAGATGACTATCCTACTGTTTGAAACAGAATATATAGATAAAAACAAAAGAGAAACTCCAGCATGCTGCTGAACGGCTCAGAAGAGGGCACCTCACCGTGAAGTCTCGGTACAAGATCAGGTATGTGCGTCGGGTGGGTAACTAGATGCACCAGCCTCAGATCCTGTATAATTAAGTACATAAGAATAGTATGAGTACATAAACAATATGTACCCAGTAAGTATCCCACCTAACCTCGAAGAAGTAGTTACGAGGGGTCGACTTGACACTTACTAGGGCCAATAATAATGTAACTAAAGTGTTATGCTAAGTATATATATCATGAATAATTCTGACAGTTCAATAATGGGAAGAGATAAGTACTTCTTTCAAAAATTAAAATTTCAATTTCGGTCATATCATTTAACCACTTACATTTCAAGGCATTTAAGAAGTATAAATCACGGAGAGTTACAAATAATTAACATGTGCAATTATGTCGAGGTCGTACGGCCCGGTCCAACATAATATTAAATTGTGTACTGTCGGAGGGTCGAATGACGCGAACCATAGATGTATCTATTTACTACCGAGGCGCTCGGCCCAATCCACAAATAACAATTATTTTTAAGTAAACATGAATTATCATTTTACAATCAAGTATTCTAATAAACTCTTTAAATAGGTGAACTTAGCCCTTTTTCAAATTCTTTTGTCAAATTCAAACATGATTTGAGTAATTGAATTAGCAAGTAAGGGTACAAACATTTCGAATAAAGTATGATACGGTTCCTAAACTACCCGGACAATAGCACAATAGTAGCTACGTACGGACTCTCGTCACCTCGTACGCACGTAGCCCCCCTCCCCCCCACATACACAAATAGGTACACATATTTATTTAATTCGCCTATGGGGTTAGTTCCCTCTTACAAGGTTAGAAAGGAGACTTACTCGCCTCAAAGCCTACTTCCCAATTCAAGAACGCGCTCAAACCTCCAAATTTGACGCCAAACGACTCGAAGCTAGTCAAACATTACATAAACTTATCAATCTATGCTCAAAAATTCATAATTTCACCATTTAAGTGATTACCCAACCTAAATTGCAAGATTCCTAAAAGTCACCCCCGGGCCCACATGCTCGGATTCCGGAAATTTTCAAAGAAAGTTGTTACCCATTACCTTAGGAACATAAATATATGATTTTTACTAAATTCCATAACAAATTTCGTGGTTAAATCTCGTTTTTATCAAAAACCTAGGTCTTCCTCTAAACCCTTGTTTTTCATTAATTTCCACATGTTAATCTACCCATAATCTAAGTATTTAATTCACATTTGGTAGAAATTACTTACCTCCAAAAGCTAGGTGAAAGCCCCTCTCAAGAAGCTCCAAGAATCGCCCAAGAAGTGAGTGAAATGAGTAAAAATTGGTCTAAGTCCCGTATTAAATGAATCTCACTGCCTCCAGCTTTTCCACACCTGCGATCAAGGGACCGCATATGCGCCCTCGCTTCTGCGGAAAAAGTCTGCATATACAGAAGTTCCTAGGCCGGCTGGGCCGCTTCTGTGGAGTTTGGGTCTGCCCTCATTGGCCGCATCTGCGAGGCTTAGCCCGCATCTGCGAGGCTTATCCCGCATCTACGAGCTCGCACCTGCGGCTAACCAACTGCAGGTGCGGTTATGACAGATCTGGTGCACTCAACTATAGTTCCAAATTCTCAACTTAGTCCGAGCCTCGTCCGATTGGCACTCGGGTCCCCCGGGGCCCCTCCCGAACATACCAACAAGTTTGGAATCACAAAACGGACTCGCTCGAACTCACGGAATGCCTGAAACAACATTAAAACTAAGAATCACACCCTAAAACCAATTGAATCAAACTTAAGAACTTCAAGTTCTTCAATTTACTTCCAATGCGCTAAAACGTACTTATACTACTCGGAATGATACCAAATTTTGCGTGCAAGTCTTAAATGAAACTACGGAACTATTCCTGGTCTCGGAATTTCATTTGGACCTCGATATCACGAAAACCCGCTCCAAACCAAATTTTAATGAACTTTTAAAACCTTGAAGAACCAACTTTCATTATTAGGCGCCAAAACGCTCCCAGGTCATCCAAAACCCAATACGAACATACGCCCAAGTCCGAAATTACCATACGAACCTATTGAAACCATCAAATCCCGATTCCTAGGTCGTTTACTCAAAATGTTGACGAAAGTCAAAATTGGCCTTTTAAGCCAACCTTAAGGAACAAAGTGTTCCGATTTCAACCCAAACTCTTCTAAATCCCGAACCAACCAACCCCGCAAGTCATAAATCAGTAAAGGCAAGTACGGGAAGTCTTATTTAGGGGAACGTGGTTCTAGCAAGTAAAACAACTGATCGGGTCGTTACAATACATCAGAGTTTAACAAAATAAATACAGAAGATAATGGACATGAGGAAGAGTAGAAGGGGACTCCGAGGTCTGCGGATGTGGAAAATATACCTTGAAGTCTCCAAATCTATCCCGAGTCACTAATAGTCCGGCAGATAAGGAGCACCTAGATCTGTACATGAAAAAATATGCAGAAGAGTAGCATGAGTACACCACAATCGGTATGCAGTAAGTGCCAAGCCTAACCTCGGTGGAGTAGTGACGAGGTCAGGTCAGGGCCTTACTGGTAAATATATAATAAAATAAGATAGAGTGTAATACCATAGTAAAAATAAAGACAGAAATTTAACAAGAATGAAATCATAGAAGTAATAGCTCAGTACACAGAACCACAACAGGGGATCTCCCGAGATACCGTCTCGTAGTCCCGAACGTAAATATGCAGTACAGGGGGATCTCCTCGAGTACCGTTCCGTAGTCCCAAAGTAAATATGCAGTGCAAGGAGATCTCCCAGAATACCGTTCCTTAGTCCCAAAGTAAATATGCAGTACAGGGGGATCTCCCGGAATACTGTTTCGAAGTCCCAAAGTAAATATGCAGTACATGGGGATCTCCCGGAGTACCATTCTATAGTCCCAAAGTAAATATGCAGCCAAATAATAGAATTCAATAATTACGACACGAAATTCTACAGCTTAACCTAAGTACCAATTAAGGAAAGACAGGTAAATTCACTAAACATGCTACACGTAATTCAAGTAAATAGTTAAGGCAAGTAGGCATGCTATTATAGTCTAGCGGGATAATACATATGCTGATGAAACTCAAGTAAGAAGGAAATCAGGTTATTACTCAGTAGAAAAATTGGGTTTTTACACATTTAACCCGTGTATGTACTCGTCACCTCACGTACACGGCGCTCATATATCAAAAACAGTACAAATCCTACGGGGAGTTCCCCCACACAAGGTTAAGCAAGCCACTTACCTCGAACTAAGCTCAATCAATCTGTAAGAATGCCTTTTCACGAATATCTGACTCTGAATGGCTCGAATCTAGCCAAAATAATTCGATACAGTCAACAAAAATTATAGGAATCAATTTCATAAGAAAATACTACATTTGTCAATAAAAATCCGAAATTAACTTTAAAATTGCCTATGGGGCCCACATCACGGAATCCAGTGAAACTCACAAAATTCGACAACCCATTCAATTACGAGTCCAACAATACCAGTTTCACTCAAATCCGACTCTATATCGACATCGAAATCTCAAAAATTCGTTTATATGAGATTTCTAAATTTTTCCCAAATTTCCATCTCAAAGCACTAATTAAATGGTGAACAAAATTCGTGTATATTGACCAAATTCGTGTATAGATTTTCCTTGAAAATCTATCAAAAATCGCCTCTCCTCAAGCTCCAATTTATCAAAAATGGTAAATGGGACGAAGTCCCCTATTTTATAATTTTGTCCAGGCAGCCCTCGGTCCTGCCTCGATCATGGCCCTCGATCATGGCTTCTATCATGGCCCTTGATCCTGGGCCTCGATCCTAACCTTTGATTCTGAGCCATCGATCATGGCCCTCGATCTTGAGCCTTCGATCATGGCCCTCGATCCTGAGCCTCGACCCTGGATTCGATCCTGGACCTCAACCCTTGACTTCGACCCTAGGCTCGATTTCTGTGCTTCGATCCTGGGCTCGATTTTCGTGCTTCGACCGTTGGCTCGAATTTCTGGGCTTCGGTTTTTGCATTTCCAGTAGAAGAAAATTGCAGCAGCTTTTGCAGTAGTTGTTTAAGTTCAACTTTTGATCTGTTAACCATCCGAAACTCACCCGAGGCCCTCGGACCTCAACCAAATACACCAACAAGTCCTAAAATATCATACGGACTTAGTCAAATCCTCAAATCACATCAAATAATGCTAAAATCACGAATCACACCCCAATTCAAGCTTAATGACACTTAAGAATTTCCAACTTCTACATTCGATGTCGAAACCTATCAAATCAAGTCCGATTGACCTCAAATTGTTCACACAAGTCATAAATGACATAACAGAGCTCTGGAAATTTTTGGAACTAGATTCCGACCCCGATATCAAAAAGTCAACTCCCCGGTCAAACTTCCAAACTTAAATTCCTATATTAGCCATTCCAAGCCTAAATGAGCTACAGACCTCCAAAACACAATCAGGACACACCCCTAAACCCAAAATTACCTAACAGAGCTAACGAAACTGACAGAATTCTATTCCGGAGTCTTCTTCACACAGTTCCGACTACAGTCCAAATTCGGAGGCTTAAACCTCCATTTAGGGACTAAATGTCCCAAAACACTCCAAAAACTAAAACGAAACCTCCCGCAAAGTCACAATAGAAGGAATAGATATGGGAGAAGCAGTAAAATAGGGGATCTGTACTATTACTCTCAAAATGACGGGCCGAGTCATTACAATAATCTAACCACAACAAATAACTGAGAGTGCATACTCCCTTCACATAGTGGACGACTAGCAGCCTCTAACTATTCATAAAAATATTTTGCCTCTTTATTAGGATCTTGTTCAAAACTTTCATGGGGTTCAAACTCGAAGTGCAACCCAAAAGCATCTGCAACCATTTCATGGTATCTAGGTTGTTGAATGTTATTCCCCACCGACCTACTACTTTCACCAACAACTATGTTATTTAAATACACAATCACTACCATTAACCTCTCCATGACTATTCCATACAAAATAATTATCCATAAACCCCTTTCTGTAGATATAAGTCTTAATATCCTCCGATCTCAAAAAACTGCAAGCACTTGCACTTCACACAAGGAAACCTAATTATACCCCCAAACTTAAATGGTTCAAGTAACATTGCATGGCTAATAAATTCATTAACCCTTTATATAAATTCCACCATAAAAAATCGACGATTAGGATAATTCCTATTATACATCCAAATACGATATTCCATCTACACAAAGAATAAATAAATTGCATGTTATATTAATTAAGTATTCAAATTAATTTATAGTTTAAGTTACATAATAAACTTTACTAACAATATAGTAAATTTAAATAATTTGAGTGCTTATTAAATTGAATAAAATATTATTCTAACCCTATCATTAATCATAATTAAACTCGCTATAATAATGAATTAGTTAAGCCATTTAATTAGACTAATTCAACTAGACTAACTCAATTTATTCATACGATATCGAGGTAGAGAAATATAAATTTTTAAAGTAGGGTCGCCAAGTTAAATCGCCGCACTTCGGAGAAACTAGTAGGTTTATAGGCCAGGTTGTGAGGTAATTTTCACTCAATATATTAAGAGTTACAGAGATATATTTATATTGAATTAAAACCTCGTGTTTCTAGTTTCTAACACTATAAACCGTTCGTCAATACGACATCGATGTAGAAAAATATTTTCCTTTTCGCCAGACTGCACAGGAAGCCCCTATGGGACCTACTTGGTCGGGGCCCGACCTTCACTTATTCTTATCTCATTTTTGTGATGATCTTTGCTAATATTTCATCCTCCTTCCAGATGTACACTCTCCAAACCCTCCCAAACAGTTCCCCAAAGGCTCTAAACAAATTCCAAAGAAATACACTATAATCAAACATCAAACGTTAGCTTAAGTGAAGACGAGAGTCTCTCTGTCTTGTGATGTGATTAAGGGTGGTTGTAATCTAAGGGAAGCTTTGGTTCGTGTTTTTCCAGATTATTTAAGGTATGTATAACACCCTATTTCTTGGGAATAATCTTATATATGTGTTGGTTATGTTATCTGGATGAAGATTACAAGATAACACTTGAAAGGGGAAAAGATTTTGCTATCTTTTGTTGGGTTAATTTAAGGCTATATATATATATATATATATATATATATATATATATATTATGTATTTTTTTGTTTTATAATAAATATTTATTAAAAAAATATTACTTTTTGTAAAAAATATCATTTACAATGTTTAAAAGTCATTTGTGAATGTAATAACTATGTTGTACTTTGGTTTGTGCATTTTGGTGTTGTACATGTCTATTATGATTCTCTGGCCAAAACATATCTACTCCTGTCACTTGGATGTTTTTTTTAAGACATATATAAGGGGGGTAGAGGTGTTGAAAGGCACCTCAAGGTTCTTGCTGCCAGGACGAGGCAGGCATGTATGGGGTACGCTGGCATGCGGCGTGGGCATTGGGGGCATGCACGACTTGTCAGTGCTACGTCCTCGATGTTCGCAAAGCATGTCGGCAAGTACTCGTGTGTGCTCGTAATATGTCTGGTGGTGAGCATCGCTCTTGGCGGCTGATGGCTTTTGGCAACGGAACGACAGAGCGTCGAGCAAGTAGCACCGCAAGGTGTCGTGCGCATGGGGATAAGCTCAGTACATTCCGAATGCCATTGATTGTTGGGGACAAAATCGGGAGGCGACATCACTCGTGAAAGCTGATGGATTTTGGCAATGGAACGGCGAGGCCACGTGCAAGTAGTGCCGCAAGGTGCCATGCGCATGGGGCTAAACTAAGTATGTACCGATTGCCATCGGTTGTTGTGAGTTGTGTCTGGCATCGCTCGTGGTGGCTGATGGCTTTTGGTAATGGAACGACGAGGCCTCGCGCAAGTAGCGCCGCAAGGTGTCGTACGCATGGGGCTAAACTCAGTACGTGCCGATTGACATCAGTTGTTGGGGACAACATCGGGAGGCGATATCGCTCGTGGCAGCTCATGAATTTTGGCAACGGAACGACGAGGCCTCCTGCAAGTAGCGCCGCAAGGTGCCGTGCGCATGGGGATAAACTCAGTACGTTCCGATTGCCATCGGTTTTTGTGAGTTGTTTCTGGCATCGCTCTTGGCGGCTGATGGCTTTTGGCAACGGAACGATGAAGCGTCATGCAAGTAGTGCCGCAAGGTGCCTTTTCGCATGGGGATAAGGTCAGTACATGCCGATTGCCATCGATTATTGGGGGAAACATCGGTAGGCGACATCGCTCGTGGTAACTGATGGCTTTTGGAAACAGAATGGTGAGGCCTCGTGCAAGTAGCGCCGCAAGGTGACGTGCGCATGGGGCTAAACTCAGTACATGCCGATTGCCATCAATTGTTGCAGGAAACATCGGGAGGCGACATCGCTCGTGGCGACTGATGGATTTTGGCAACGGAACAACGAGGCCTCGTGCAAGTAGCGCCGTAAGGTGCCGTGCGCCTGGGGCTAAGCTCAGTACATGTCGATTACCATCAGTTGTTGTGAGTTGTGTCTAGCATCGCTCATGGCGGCTGATGTCTTTTGGAAATGGAACGGCGAGGCCTCATGCAAGTGGTACCACAAGGTACCGTGCGCATGGGGCTAAGCTTAGTACATGACGATTGCCATCGGTTTTTGGGGGAAATATCGGGAGGCGACATCGCTCGTGGCAGCTGATGGCTTTTGGCAACGGAATGGCGAGGCCTCGTGCAAGTAGCGCCGCAAGGTGCCGTGCTCATGGGGCTAAACTCAGTACATGCCGATTGCCATCGGTTGTTGTGGGCAACATCGGGAGGTGACATCGCTCGTGGCGGCTGATGACGTTTGGCATCGGAACGGCAAGGCCTCGTGCAAGTAGCGCTGCAAGGTGCCGTGCACATGGGGCTTAGCTCAGTACGTTCTGATTGCCATCGGTTATTATGAGTTGTGTCTGGCATCGCTCGTGGCAGCCAATGGATTTTGTCAATAGAACAGCTAAGCGTTGTGCAAGTAGCGCCACAAGGTGCTATGCGCATGGGGTTAAGCTTAGTACGTGACGATTGCCATCAGTTATTTTGGGCAACATTGGGTGGCGGCATCGCTCGTGGTAGCTGATGGCTTTTGGCAATGGATCGGCGAGGCCTCGTGCAAGTAGCGGCGCAAGGTGCCGTGCACATGGGGCTGAGTTTAGTACATGCTGAAGGTCGTGCGGTTGTTGTGGGTTGCCTTTTGCCCCTCGCGTTCGATGTGCGGGGTGAACCAAAAGCTGCAGTTGTGTCCCACGTCATCCTCGCTTCGTCGTACGATGTCTAGGTCCATGACTAGTATGCTCGGACTCTCGGATTCGGTAAACGCAATGGGCATGGGGTCTTCATTGGATCCTATCTGCCCAAAGTATGCTCCTTATGAATGATGGCCGTACTCGTCTTAGACTTGGTCGTGCCCTTTGGGTCGGCCATGCTCATGCGGCACCAACATCAATGAGGAATGTTACCTGGTTGATCCTGCCAGTAGTCATATGCTTGTCTCAAAGATTAAGCCATGCATGTGTAAGTATGAACAAATTCAGACTGTGAAACTGCGAATGGCTCATTAAATTAGTTATGGTTTGTTTGATGGTTTCTACTACTCGGATAACCGTAGTAATTCTAGAGCTAATACGAGCAACAAACCCCGACTTCTAGAAGGGTTGCATTTATTAGATAAAAGGTCAACGCGGGCTTTGCCCGTTGCTGCGATGAATCATGATAACTCGACGTATCGCACGGCCATCGTGCCGGTGATGCATTATTCAAATTTCTGCCCTATCAACTTTCGATGGTAGGATATTGGTCTACCATTGTGGTGACGGGTGACGCAGAATTAGGGTTCGATTCCGGAGAGAGAGCCTGAGAAACGGCTACTACATCTAAGGAAGGCAGCAGGCACGCAAATTACTCAATCCTGACACGGAGAGGTAGTGACAATAAATAACAATACTAGGCTTTATGAGTCTGGTAATTGGAATGAGTACAATCTAAATCCCTTAACGAGTATCCATTGGAGGGCAAGTATGGTGCCAGCACCCGCGGTAATTCCAGCTCCAATAGCGTATATTTAAGTTGTTGCAGTTAAAAAGCTCGTAGTTGGACTTTGGGATGGGATGGCCGGTCTGCCTTAGGTGTGCACCGGTCGTCTCGTCCCTTCTACCGGCGATGCGCTCCTGGCCTTAATTGTCCAGGTCGTGCCTCCGGCGCTGTTACTTTGAAGAAATTAGAGTGCTCAAAGCAAGCCTATGCTCTGTAGACATTAGCATAGGATAAATTATAGGATTTCGGTCCTATTATGTTAGCCTTGGGGATTGGAGTAATGATTAACAGGGACAGTCAGGGGCATTTGTATTTCATAGTCAGAGGTGAAATTCTTGGATTTATGAAAGACGAACAACTGTGAAAGCATTTGCCAAGGATGTTTTCATTAATCAAGAATGAAAGTTGGGGGCTCGAAGACGATCAGATACCGTCCTAGTCTCAACCATAAATGATACCGACCAGGGATCGACGGATGTTGCTTTTAGGACTCCGCCGGCACCTTATGAGAAATCAAAGTTTTTGGGTTCCGGGGGGAGTATGGTCGCAAGGCTGAAACTTAAAGGAATTTACGGAAGGGCACCACCAGGAGTGGAGCCTGCGGCTTAATCTGACTCAACATGGGGAAACTTACAAGGTCCAGACATAGGAAGGATTGACAGACTGAGAGCTCTTTCTTGATTCTATGGGTGGTGGTGCATGGCTGTTCTTAGTTGGTGGAGCGATTTGTCTGGTTAATTCCGTTAACGAAAGGGACCTTAACCTTCTAACTAGCTATGCGGAGGTATCCCTTCGCGGCCAGCTTCTTAGAGGGACTACGGCCTTTTAGGCCGCGGAAGTTTGAGGCAATAATAGGTCTGTGATGCCCTTAGATGTTTTGGGCCGCACGCGCGCTACACTGATGTATTTAACGAGTTTATAGCCTTGGCCGACAGGCCCGGTAATCTTTGAAATTTCATCGTGATGGGTATAGATCATTGCAATTATTGGTCTTCAACGAGGAATTCCTAGTAAGCACAAGTCATCAGCTCGCATTGACTACGTCCTTGCCCTTTGTACACACCGCCCGTCGCTCCTACCTATTGAATGATCCGGTGAAATGTTTGGATCGCGGCAACGTGGGTGGTTCGCTGCCCGCGATGTCACGAGAAGTCCATTGAACTTTATCATTTAGAGGAAGGAGAAGTCGTAACAAGGTTTCTGTAGGTGAACCTGCGGAAGGATCATTGTCGAATCCTGCAAAGCAGAATGACCCGCGAACTTGTTTAAAACCTAGGGAGCGGTTCGGCTAGGGTGCTTCGGCCTCCATCCGCACGGCTCCCTCCTATCCCCGGTGCGCTCGCTCGCATGCGTGATGGGTGATTAACGAACCCTGGCGCGGAAAGCGCCAAGGAATACTAAATTGAAAGCCTGCCTCTCGTGCCCCGTTCGCGGTGCGCGCGGGGGACTTGTGCTTCTTTTGAAACACAAA